>NC_072053.1:32974687-33574687 GCF_027791375.1 Indicator indicator
GAACGCAGAATGTGCAGAGTGCCCACTTTGTTTTGGGTAATAGTTCTTAAACATTTCTATCTATCCAATGGAAGTGTTTAGAACAATCGTTAGTTTGCTTTCTTACACCCAACAGTGACTTATTTACATTCTTTCACTTTCTCTGTTCTGAACTTTGCAAGGAAAAATTAAAAAGACAGTTTCAAACCATCACAGTCCACCCCTTCTAAACAATTCCATTGGCTGCTACTACCATTTATCTAATTTAAAATAATATCTACAACAATAGGTGAATAAAGACCATAGTCCATTCCGGCTATCTCAGATGTAAATGATTCAAAAGAGTCAAATCACAGGAAAAACAGCAAACAGCTTGTTTCCTTGCAGATGGAGTGAAGGAAGGAACAGGGACTCTCAGGTGACTCAGGGCTCTCAGGGTTCGTGCACTGTAGATCTCATGGACTCTCCTCTTGGGCGCGATGCTGTATCTGCGCAACACTCTGAATTTAACCTCTCTCAGCCAAAGTTAGATTTCTTTGTGGAATACACTGAATTTCACCATTTTCTTGCATCACCCAATAGGTGTGACCAGGACCTTCAGCAGAAACCACCCCTCAGACAGGTTTGGCCTCTCCTGAAGGAGAAAATACCCAAACAGTTTTGCCTAACAGATTCTTTTCTCTGATAACAGGAACTCTATCACCTTCCTCCTTTCGCAACAAATCTGATTGGGCAGGTCCAGCTCGATTCACTGAACCTCTACTATTCACTAACCAGGTTGCTTGTGCTAAATGTTTCTCCCAGTTCTTCAAAGATCCACCCCCCATGGCTTTGAGAGTGGTTTTCAGCAAACCGTTGTAGCGTTCAATCTTCCCTGCAGCTGGTGCATAGTAGGGAATGTGGAATATCCACTCGGTGCCCCGCTCTTTGGCCCAGTTTTTCACAAGATAGTTCTTGAAATGAGTTCCATTGTCTGACTCAATCCTCTCTGGAGTTCCGTGTCTCCACAGGATTTGTCTTTCCAGACCAAGAATGGTGTTACGTGCAGTTGCATGAGGAACTGGATAAGTTTCCAGCCATCCAGTGCTTGCCTCTACCATAGTCAGCACATACTGCTTACCAGATCGAGAACGAGGTAGAGTGATGTAGTCAATCTGCCAGGCTTCACCATACTTGTACTTGGACCATCGGTCACCATACCACAAGGGCTTGATCCGCTTTGCCTGCTTAATAGCAGCACAAATGTCACAGTCATGGATGACTTGTGTGATAGCATCCATGGAAATGTCAATGGATCTGTCACGAGCCCATCGGTAGGTTGCATCTCTGCCTTGATGTCCTGACGAGTCATGGGCCCACCGAGCTAAGAACAGTTCACCTCGGTGTTTCCAGTCAAGATCAGGATCAGGATCAGAGTTCGTGTCCACCTGGGAAACTCTTGCAGCTAGATCTGCCTGATGGTTGTGGTGTTGTTCCTCTGTAGCTTTGCTCTTAGGAATGTGAGTGTTGAGGAATGGTTGGCAAAGAAAGGACATGAAGGCCTGATGGACTTTACTGAAGAAGATATACAGCGCCTTAGGACAAGATGGGTTTAGCTGAATCATTGTGACTTGCAAACTTGCAGGGCTGCGGTGTCCTTGGGCAGAGGAGGGAAAAGCTGGAAAGTAACGGGCCTGAGAAAAACAGGATGTTGTGATTAAGCCGAATGGAATGTTTAACCTACAAGAGGTGGGGTTGACACCTATCTGTAAGCCAGTAGTTGACTAGTAGGCATAATTAACTGTAAGCATATATAAGTGTGAGCTTGGAAATCAATAAACGGATTCTGCCGATCATATTGGTCTGTGTGCAGCCCCGTCTTGCGACAAATGGCGCCCGAACAGGGACCCTCAGATTAATAAAGGAGGAGCAGACTGGCAATGCATCTGCTGCCACGGTCCAAGTCGTAAGGATTCCAGCCCGGTCCAGCAGCGCCGGAGGTGAAAGAACACCCAGAAGCGAGGAGAGTGTTCCGCACCTTAGAAGCCTTAAAGGAGGTTCTAGCTGAAGACGCTGCAAGGCCTGGGAGACTGCTTAGCGTGCAACGGTGTAACAGGTATGGATAGGCAGGCAGCGTACGATTTATTTAAATGCTTTTTGGAAAAGCGTCGGGTAACAGGCATAGATCTGAATAAGGAACTTGCGGGATTGCTTACATACGCAACTGCTAAAGGATATTTTAAAGATCCAAATGAAGTGTTTGAAGCTGAGGAGTGGCGCAGAGTTGGAACTGAACTTTGGGAAAGGATTATAGATGATGATAATACAGCAAAGAAACTAGCAAAGCCATGGCGAGCTGTAAGGAATGCTTTAGTGCAACATCAGGCAGAGCAAAAAGCAGCAATGGCTGCAAGGTCGCGGCCCCGGCATGGCCTCGCCACCAGCCTCCGGCGGCTGAAGTCCAGCCAAGGGTAGGGCAGCACCGACCCACCGCTGCTGCCACGGGCAAGGGACCCGGGGGTCCCCCTGAGCCGAGAGAACTGCGCTGCAGCCCGCCCCCGAGGTGTGCGGCCCCGCAGGAGAAGCCCCCAGCCTGCATCATAGGATTCCACCTCAGCCCGGACTTGTACTTTGACACCTATTAAGGTGAGCCACCAGGAACATAATGGGACAGAATCTAATAAAAGAAAAGGGAATTGAGCTGGGTGTGGGAGAGATAACTGAAGCTGTGGATGACATACCAGCAGTCTCCGCACCCCCCGCCCCTAGCTGCCCAGCTGCTCTGTCAGTGCCAGAAGAAAAGGGTGCTGGAGAGTAGAAAATCCTCTTCCTAATGAGCAACTTAAAATCCTTATGAAGTGAAAAAGTCCCCGAGATTTTGTTATAGCAGCATCAGCAGTAGCATTCACAGCACTTGATTCTTTAAAGAAATGTCACAGTCTTTTCATCAAGAAATTAGTGAAAAAGCAACTTCGGAGCTGAAGGCAGTGCTCATGCAGTCAGAACTTTCACCTCAAAGCTTGAAAATCTGCACATTTCTGAAGATAACAGCATGCCAACGACAAAAAAACAAACAAACAAAAAAAAAAAGTGTCTTCTCTACTGCCGTTTGACCCCCCGCCTCCTCCCCCCTCCCACCCCCCCCTCCTGCTTCTTTCCCATCTGCCTTTGCCCACCTCCTTCCCTCCTCCCTCCTTATCTCACCCCCTTGTTTTGCAGCTGTTGCAGGTCTGCACAAACCTGTGTTCTAATTTTAAAGTAACAGTATTAAGTTTTGTTAAGAAAGGTATCTCACCATTTTATGCAAACTTGATATATATGTATTGGTTTTATCATTATTTCTGATTGTAAGGCATTTGGGAAATTCATTATTTTAGTGTTTGCAATTGTTGTGTTTTCACAATGAGCATACATATGACAAATTTGGTACTTTGGTAATAAGGTATATTAAGTGTTATAGAAAATGAAGTTTGCTTATAAGCTTTTAGTTATTGTGTTAAAGTATTTTTTCTAATCAAGCATAATACTGTGTAAGTGCTACTGGTTTTATGAGTTTATAGGTTAAAAGGTTTTTTTTTCCTTTTTCTGGTTCGAACCTTTTTTTTTTTTTGAGTCTGCCGGCAAATTTCAAAAAGAGCTATATATATATGGTAAATAAGTTTTCATTTTGAAAAGCGCACATTATCTTTTTTGTTGTTGTTGTTGTTTTCTTGCACATTACATTGATGGTTTAATTCTCACGTAATTTTTTAAGTTTTTAGGACCTTTTTTCATATTAACAGGACATAAGACTTTATTTTAGGAATGTTATAGAGTGTTGTTTTGGTTTTTGTGCTTATAAAGGTTTTAAGATAAGGTTATAAGACTATGAAAAGCGACACAAACAAACAAACAAACAACAAAAAAATTTCTTTTCCTTTTTGATACAGAGGTTTACCCTAGGGAAAACTCAGGGCTAGGAAAGGGATTCATCTTTTCCCACCTACAGGTTTTTCCTGATGCCAGCATGGTTAGGCCCAGCACAAGACTCAAAGGATGGGACAAACAGCAGTACCTGTGAAGCTGACAATCAGCTGACCACTGAGTCTGACCACAGTGCTCGTTTAACTGAGATCAGAAGCACTGATCTGAAGCTGACTGCACGAGTGTCCCCGGAGGAAACATTTCATTTGGGACTAAATGTTTCAATGTCTTAATGTTATGTAATTAGGGAATATGTTTATGTAGATTTATACGTTAACTCACCAGAATGTTATAGTTAAACAGTGGTTACCCAGGAATAGACAAATAGCCCAGCCTATTTATCTGGTAAAATTAATTCATTCTTGCAATTGTGGGGTATCGCTCATGTTCCCTGTATTTTTCATTCCCCCACACAGTATACTTTTGCAAAAACTAAAGACATATGTATTACATTTTAAAATTTAAAATTTTTATAGCTTCCTAATGATTCCCAGGAAACCCCAATGACACGTCATTTTAATTCTTTGACTACCACCAGTGCATTAATAACCTTGGGTGGAGGATATGCTTGTATCTAAACAGATTTTGGACCATATTGGGTCCCAGTGCTTTCATCATCCTCTGGATGCTGACCCCAACAGATGGCCTTGCAATCCATAGCATCATTAATTTCCTCCAAGAGTGTACATCGGCGGGTGATGGACGTGCCTCTTGATCTAACGATATTGTGTGGTCCACAAGCAATAATAGGGGCTATCACTCAGCTTTTAAAAACAGCGGGGGAAATGGGAGGACTATAGTACTGGAGTGGTTGTTTCCACCTTTACAACCAAAACCAACAATAGTACAAAAAATTTCTGTTTTGGCTGGGTTGATCTGTAAAGGTCGGAACAGGTTATTACAGATTTGGGGAAAACCACCTGGTACTATTTATGTTCCCATGTTACAGGCTGATTTATAATGGTATTTATAGAAGTCTGAAGCACTTCAAACAGCATTGCTGGAAATAGGTGCCAGTATCAATGTGTCTCCTCTTAAGGACAAGGTTCTTTCTTGGATGACAAATCAGTCTTGGGTTCAGAAACCTAAATATAGTGTTAATCCACTTCCTGAGGCTGTGACAGTTTTTACTGATGCAGGCAAATGATCTAGACGAGCAGCTATTACGTTGAAAGATCAAGGGACTTGGAAACATCAAATATTAGAAGCAGAGGCCAGTGATTCATTGCAGACATTAGAATTACTTGCTGTAGCTTGGGCTTTGATGAAATGGATACATCTACCCCTTAATGTAGTATCAGACTCATTGTATGTGGTAGGAGTTGTCAGCAGAATTGAGGATGCAGAAATAAGAGAAGTTAATAATAAGAGGTTATATCAACTGTTTTTGCAAATACGTCAGGCAATCAAGCAAAGGACAGCAGAGTATTTGATATTGCATGTTAGAAGTCATCTCTGGGATGTAGGCCTAGGTGAAGGTAATGACAGAGTAGATCGTTTAGTTTCACTTGCAGTACCAGCATCAGCAATGCAGAAGGCTAAGGAAGCTCATGCAACGTTTCATCAAAATGCAAAAGGATTAGCCAAAGGCTTTAAAATATCATATGCTGATGCCAAGGCTATAGTCAAGGCCTGTCCGATTTGTAGTTTTCACAACAAAGGGCAAGGTCTTGGCCTAGGAGTTAATCCTCGAGGTCTGCAGGCTAATGAGATCTGGCAAATGGAAGGGTCCTGCAATGGTTATATTTGTAGGACGTGGGTATATGTGTGTTGATTCTGCTTCAGGACCTATGTGGATACCAAGTCGGTGGATAAGACCTGCGCCTGAGGAAGGAAGATCTGCGCGGCCACTGCCTGAAGACGACTAAAAGATGAAACTGAACTTAATGGTGTTTTGTTTAATAGTTTTTATTGTATTAGAGATAGGGTTTATAGGATCATGGGGAACTTTTGTCCCTCTCTTTTTACCAAAGACTAATGTGTGGGTTACACTTGCTTAGCAAAATAACGCAACTAGTAGTGCACCTTCTAACTTTTTATTAGATGTTGATAGTGTTCGTCATGCTACGCTACAAAATAGAGCAGCAATAGATTTTTGCTTTTAGCGCAGGGACATGTCTATGAAGATTTTGATGGGATGTGTTGTATGAGTCTTTCTGATCATCTATCTATCGTAGTTTACAAACTTTAGAGGACGGATTTAAAAAACTCAAGAAGAATGATGGTCCTTGGGACTCATGGTTATCATCTTGGTTTGGATCTTGGTCAGGATGGCTGTTACCACTTTTTAAGGGAGGTTGTAGGTTGTTGTTAATAATTTTATTGTATTAATATGTTTAAGAATTGTGTATCAATGTATAATGAAACTAGCTGGTAAAATAACACAGAATTTTGTTGCCCTTAAAAACAACGGGGGAATTGTTGAGGAATGGTTGGCAAAGAAAGGACATGAAGGCCTGATGGACTTTACTGAAGAAGATATACAGCGCCTTAGGACAAGATGGGTTTAGCTGAATCATTGTGACTTGCAAACTTGCAGGGCTGCGGTGTCCTTGGGCAGAGGAGGGAAAAGCTGGAAAGTAACGGGCCTGAGAAAAACAGGATGTTGTGATTAAGCCGAATGGAATGTTTAACCTACAAGAGGTGGGGTTGACACCTATCTGTAAGCCAATAGTTGACTAGTAGGCATAATTAACTGTAAGCATATATAAGTGTGAGCTTGGAAATCAATAAACGGATTCTGCCGATCATATTGGTCTGTGTGCAGCCCCGTCTTGCGACATGTGAGCATCGATGTGTCTCACTTTCACTGGGATTCTGTCGATGCGAGCAGCAATGTCTTGCCACAGATCTGCAGCCCAGATTGGCTTTCCTTTCCTCTGCCAGCCATTCTTCTTCCAGTCTTTCAGCCAACCCCATAAGGCATTGGCTACCATCCACGAGTCAGTGTAGAGATAAAGCTTTGGCCATCTCTCACGTTCAGCTACGTTAAGAGCTAGCTGGACAGCTTTTTACCTCTGCAAATTGACTGGATTCTCCTTCTCCATCTCTCGCTTCTGCAACTCTGCGTGTTGGACTCCACACTGCAGAGTTCCACCTTCGCTTGTTTCCAATCAGATGACAGAAACCATCTGTGAACAAAGCATGTCTCTTTTCATCATCAGACAGAACACTATAAGGAGGAGCTTCCTCAGCACGAGTTACTCTCTCCTCTGGAGGTTTTGCACAGCTTGTGCCTTCTGGCCAGTTTGTGATCACCTCCACCAAACCAGGCCTTTCAAGATTTCCCATTCAAGCATCTGTTGCATGATGTGGTGAAGAACTTATGCCTTTGAACATCCAATTCAGATCTGGCAATCTAGGAGCTAGAAGAAGTTGTGATTCAGTTCCAATCACTTCAGAAGCAGCTTTCGCTCCTTCATAAGCAGCTAAGATCTCTTTCTCTGTTGGAGTGTAGTTTGCCTCTGAGCCTCTGTAGCCACGACCCCAGAAACCAAGAGGACGTCCTCGTGTCTCCCCTGGAGCTCTTTGCCATAAGCACCAGGTTGGACCATTGTCACTTGCGGCTGTGTACAGAATGTTCTTAATGTCAGGACCACTTCGGACAGGTCCCAGACCCATCGCTTGGACTACCTCTCGCTTGATCCGGTCAAAGGCTGCTTGTTGCTCAGGACCCCATTGGAAACTGTTTCTCTTTCGAGTCACATCATATAGAGGTTTCACAATCTGACTGTATCCAGGAATGTGCAGTCTCCAAAATCCCACTATGCCTAAGAAACGCAGAGTTTCTTTCTTGTTGATGGGATTTGCCATGGTGGAGACTCTGTTTATCACATCCATCGGGATGTGACGGCGACCATCTTGCCACCGCACTCCCAGAAACTGGATTTCTCTGGCAGGTCCTTTCACCTTGTCTCGCTTGATAGCGAAACCAGCTTGCAAGAGAATGTCAATGATTTTGTTACCTTTCTCGAAGACTTCTTCAGCAGTCTCACCCCAGACGATGATGTCATCGATGAACTGAATGTGTTCTGGAGCTCCACCTTTCTCCAAAGCATCATGGATCACTGCATGGCAGATGGTTGAACTGTGAATCCACCCCTGGGGCAAACGATTGAATGTGTACTGAATGCCTCTCCAGGTGAAAGCAAACTGAGGCCTGCATTCCTCTGCTATGGGAATAGAGAAGAAAGCATTAGCAATGTCTATGGTAGCATACCATTTGGCCTGCTTGGATTCCAGCTCATATTGGAGTTCCATCATGTCTGGTACAGCTGCACTCATGGGTGGAGTTACTTCATTCAAGGCACGGAAATCAACTGTCAGACGCCACTCTCCATTCTGCTTTCTCACAGGCCAGATTGGACTGTTGAAAGGTGAATGAGTTTTGCTGATGACCTTCTGACTCTCCAACTGACGAATCAAGTTTTGAATGGGCACCAAAGAGTCACGGTTGGTTCTGTATTGTCTGTGATGCACAGTTTGAGAAGCAACCGGCAGCTTTACATCCTCTATCACATGTTGTCCCACAACTGCAGATTCATCTGAAAGCTCAGGTCTAATAGACAACTTCAATTTTCCTCCATCAATTTCTACAGTTGCTATTCCAAAAGCCCATTTGTAACCCTTAGGGTCTTTAAAACGCCCTTCTCTCAGAAAGTCAATTCCCAAAATACAAGGTGCATTAGGACCTGTTACAATAGTATGTTTCTTCCACTGCTTCCCAGTTAAACTTATATCAACCTCTATCTTAAACAACTCTTGAGATCCACCAGTGACTCCCTGAATAGTTATAGATTCTCCCCCTTGATAATTTGATGGTATTATGGTGCACTGAGCTCCTGTGTCAACCAAGGCCCTGTACTTCTGAAATTTTGAAGTGCCAGGCCACTGGATGTACACATCCCAATAGATTCTGTTATCTCCATTATCCCTTACCTCCCCCTGGCGGAAGGCAGGGCACCCCTAATGGTGGGGATTACCTCCACATGTACAGCTGGCACAACGTCCAGCACCAGAATTAGGATCACTGTTGGAGCTATCAGAGTTGTTCTGGGAAACTGAGGAAGCGACAGCTACCCTCCTGGTATTGCTACCTCGGGATCTGCCCCTCTGCAGCTCCCGTAACCTCTTGAAAAGATCAGAAGTTGGTTGACCATCCCATCTGTTCATGTTCTCACCAAACTGATCACGCAGAGTTATCCAGATACTGCCACGTGATTGCCTCTGCTGTCTGTTTTGGTTTGACCTATTCTGGAATGGCCTTCTTGGAGCACGTCTGTTTCTGACAGCTGAAACTTGTATCCATCTGGAGGAAGAGGAATCAGAATCATCCCCCTTCATCAAGTTGGATATGGAGGTTTTAAGTTCCTCCTTCAGCTCTTTCATGCAATTCTCCATCTTTCCAGACAAGTTTCAATGGCTGAAACCAAAGAAGTACGTGCAAGACTATCCTCCAACTGCCTCATTTGGTCAGTGAAATGGCCAACAGTAGGAGGCACTCCACCATAATTTCTTGCCACAATCCTGCTTGCCAGAATAGTAGCATAATTAGGAGGAGCAAGCTTAATGAGCTTTTTGGCAAGGCCTGTTCCAACAGGAATTTCATCAGGATTCAGAGTCTTATGATCTCCATACATTACTTCTCTCACAGCAAACTCTCTCAGACGCTTGATTCCCTCAGCTATTGTGGTCCAAGGCTTAGGGTTCCATGGTAAATCATCTCTGCTGGGGTACCTCAGCGAGACTGCCAGTAGGAGGCGTGCCCACAGAGAAACTTTACCAATGCACTTGCCTAGGTGCCTGTCTATGCCTGTATCCTTTGAGAGCATCCCCAACTGAGAGGCCGACTTGTCGCCTACCACCAATGCTGGGGCTCCCATATCAAAACACCTGGCTAGCCAAGACAGGACTGGCTCATTATCTCCTCTGATGTAATCCTTCCTCACATGTCTAATTTCCTGTCTGGGTGCATTAGCTGACTGTATGTCATCCTCATCATCATCATCATCATCATCCTGAGGTCGCTGTCCCCATAATCCTATTTTAATCCTCCGTTGAATTTCCTTGAGTTCAGAGGCACTACCAGCAGTTGCTAATCTACTAGGGTCTACATCCTGACCTACATCTCCATCATCCATGTGGGGTCTCAAGAGGTCTACCAGAGTTTTAAGGCTAACCCTCTCTTCCTCATCAGAAGGATCTTTCTTAACAGAGGGACCCTGAGTAGAAGGACCCTCATCTCCATCTGCACCATCTCCTGCAGCATCTGCATCTCCTTTACGCTTTCTGGTTACAGTGGCCACCAAATTTACTGGCTTGGTTTTCACATTCACAGCAGAGTTGGAAGAGCAAGTAGCCTTATGTCTTTCTTGACACAGTGCTATCAGTAGCCATATGATTATTCCAAGAAGCAACAAAATTAAGATTAAGGCTAGCACAAGATATCTAGGGTACCACTGGTTCCAAAGACCCTCTGTAGTTGTAAGAGGAGTAACAAACTCATATGTGTCTGCTAGCAGATCCATAGTTGAGTTACCATAGCTTCTTAGCCCAATAAGACCACAACAGAATTCACCAACATTCAGTAACTTGTTCTTAACCCAAAGAAATGACTTATATGCCACATATCTCACAATCTTGTCTATCATGCAAGAAATGGCCCATCTGTAGACAATGCACACGATAACAGATGAAATAGAATGACTCAGAATCCAAAACAGCTTCATTTTGCTTCCTAATCTGAGCAGAAATAAATCAAACAAGCAATCGAGCCCCGAGTTGGAGCGCCAAAAATAAAAAGTGTGTCGGTGTGAGCTGAAATTCCCCCCCCCACCCAACAATAACCAGGCTAGCTCAGTCTGGAAGCAAATGAAAAGCTGTATTTACAAGCAGAGTCTAAAATCTACAATGAAATGCAATGAATATGTACAAATATACAAAATTCACAACATTCACAAATATATACAATCAACAGAAAAAGCACAACCGATCTCCCTTTGCTTCCCCCCAAGGGGACCCTCCCAAAGGGGCCTCCTCTCTCCCAGGAGCTTCCCCCCAGACCCCCCTGGACAGAGAAGCAGAGTTAGTTAAGCAGAAAGTTGTTAACTTAGCTGCCAAGGTCAGTACGTGTTATCTTCAGCCAGAAGAGAAGAAGAAACAGCAGCCAGACAGCCCAGCAACTGCCCCCACTGCCGAACGCAGAATGTGCAGAGTGCCTACTTTGTTTTGGGTAATAGTTCTTAAACATTTCTATCTATCCAATGGAAGTGTTTAGAACAATCGTTATTTTGCTTTCTTACACCCAATAGTGATTTATTTACATTCTTTCACTTTCTCTGTTCTGAACTTTGCAAGGAAAAATTAAAAAGAGAGTTTCAAACCATCACAGTAAGTGGATCAAAGTGACATGCTTCCGGGGCTTCAGGTATGCAAACAAAGGCAAGTAGCAGAATATGCTAAGCCAGGAAAAGTGGCTTGCTGCCAGGGAACATGGTTGCAGCTTTGAGAGCTTTGTTTTGTTCCTCACTCTCCAGCACCTGAACTGAGACTAGAGGCCCTCGTTGGCTGTGTTTCTTCCTGTGGGTCTACTTCTTGTCTCCATTCTCACTGACTATTTAGTCAGTTCATAAAATGTCTTATATGAAGCAAGGCCAAAGCAGCTTGCCTTTCTTTTACTATGCTATGGATTTCCTGTCATTTGAAAGGATCTCTTCAAAGAGGCACTCTTGACCCAAAATGATGGGACACAGTCTCAAGTTGTGCCAGGGGAGGTATAGGCTGTATATTAGGAGGAAGTTCTTCACAGAGAGAGTGATTGCCCATTGGAATGGGCTGCCCAGGGAGGTGGTGGAGTCACTGTCCCTGGAGACGAAGAGAGAAGACTGGATGAGGCACTAGTGCCACGGTCTAGTTGATAGGATAAGGCTGGGTGATAGGTTGGACTGAATGATCTTGGAAGTGTCTTCTATCCTGGTTGATTCTATTATTCTATGATTCAGTGACCCTGCCAAACAGAACAGTTTGAGGCAGGAATTACTGGTTGAAGAGTTCTAGCCAGCAAATCAGATTGAAGAAACACAACAGCCTTTACTCATTTCAGAATATGTATTTGATGGGTAAACCTTATTCTAAATGCATGGATAGATTCATAGTGACAGTTCTTTTTGTGTAGTAACATCTGCTCATTGCTTTGCTATTAGCCTGCTTAATGCTTGCCAACAGCACAGCAGGGAAGTTCAAGCCTTACTGGTGATAACTTTTTCACTCAAAGCTGAGGCACACATCCCAGGGCTCAGGAGTCCTGTGGCTAATGGGAAGGTCCATTACAGAGCTATGTTTTTTTTTTTTTTTTTTCAGGGCAAAGGCTGGGTTTATTTGTGTCAGTGGTAGCAGTGATGGCTGGCACTAAGAGACCTGCTTGGAGCAGTGAATTAATGGTGCTGCCTACCCAGTTAATGCTTGTTGCTACCGTAGACATGCTAATAGCTGGTACAGTCACTTATACTCTTCCATCACACCTGTATAGCACCTTCACCTTCAGTCTCTTTGCAAGATAGTCTGATTTTTAAAATTAAACCTCAGACTCTCCTTTACGTTTTGAGTTGATTTAGCAGATGTGGAAATTAAACAAAGCCTGACTAGTCACCTTCTCATGACTGCATAGGAAGTCTGGAACAGAAATAGAAAATGAATGAAGTTTTACTGAGTTTTTATTATGCTGTAACACTTGTGTGCCTGTGTCCTAACCACATGCTTCAGGAAGCTGCTGAAGTTTTGATGTTAAAAACACCAGTGGTTTTCCATTGCCTGTTCACTGGCCGCACTACTTTTCTGTCTATTGCTCAATTTTTCAGTCTTTCTCTTCAGTCCTGCCTCTGGTTTGAGGAGCTGCAAATAAGAGAAGGCGTGCTGAGACTCCTGCCTGCAGTCATCACTTGAGGTCGGGGCTTTCACTGCTCCTACTGAGCAGGACTGGCAGTGACAGAACTGTGATGGAGTCCTCTGGGATGTTCGCAAGCAAGTGTCCTTTGCAGCTAAACGACCACCTGGTTGAGAGAATCTTACAGGAGTGGTAAATACCCCATCTCTAACTGAGTGTATGCAGATGTTAGAGCATGTCTGCTTTTTATAAAATGTAACCAGATGTAACTCTGGTTTCTTGGGTCCCCAGTATAACACCAAATTTTGTAATGCTTTCTAATCATATGATCTACTTCCTAAAGTATTGACTTTGCTTGTGCACACAGGGAAAGAGGAAGGGCTTTACACAATCCATATTCATTTCCTTTTTGATATGTGTAGCTGTGTTACCTACATATATGTACCTGCATACATATTCGATAGCTTTTAGTCGAACTGAGTTCCTTATGCTAGGGTAGTTTAGGACTGAAGTTCCAAATACTTAAATATTATAGCACATACCCAGAGGCAACAAAACAGACAAGGTAAGGGAGTCTTTCTTCACTGCTACTAGGGGTAGCTTTCTCTCCAGTAGCAAAGACCACTCATCATTGCATAGTACACTGAGAAATGCTTAGCTGCTGCCTGGTGCTACACTTCATTTGGAGCATCTTGGAAACACAGAGATAGATCTCAGCTCCCATTAGGAAAGCACAGCCCTCAAGTCATGCTTTCAGCAACATGATTTTTCATGAAGGAGCCGGCAGTCTTAACAGCAGAGGGATGAAGCTAAGCAGTTTGAACCTGAGGCTGGTGCGTTGCTGTGTTAAATTTAGTGCCTTGTCTTTATGATCCACATTTACATGCCTTCTTCAGTCAGTTAATTAAGCTCTAGATACTACATTGCAGGTGTTTCAGAGGATATAGGAGCAGGCAAGTGACCTTCACACTGTCCTTGCGAACAAGACGGCCTGCAGAGGCTAGTCCTGTATGGATTCACTCTGTCGCAGATGCAGCTGGAAATGCCGCTTCTATTGGCTTGAGCAAGCACGGCCTGCCGTGCAAGACAACCGCCCTGGCGCATTTAAGGCGAGGTACGGATCCCTCGGGGCCAGGTTGGGGTGTAGGGTTCCTGGGTCGGACGCTGTTCCCTCGCTGCGGGGAGGCAGGCCTCCGCCGGGACAAACTGGATGGCGCGGCTCTCCGGAAGGCGTGCAGGAACGGCTGCGGTAGCAACAGCAGCTGCTACAGCGGAGGCCGTGACTGGGCGGTCCGCGGCGTAGCAGCCGCGGAGAGTCGTCAGGCCCAGCCCTAGCCCCTCGCCGCCGCGCAGGCTGACGACAGCGGAAGCCAGGCGGCGAGGCCAGGCTGGGAGCGTCGCGGCTGGCAGCCGGGCAGAGGCGGTGTCGCTCCGCCCGCGGCGGCGGTGCCGGCGCGCTGCTCGCCCAGCCCAGCCCAGTCTAGCCCACTCCCGCATGAGGGAGGCAGCGAGGGAGCCAGGCCACTCCGCGCCGCCGGCATGTCCGCGCCCTGCTGCGCCGGCCAGGTAGAGGGGACTGGGGGAGTGCGGGGAGGCTGGCAGGTGTGCGCAGCGGGCCTCCGCAGGCCTCCTTTGTACGTCCGGGAGGCGGGAGGAGATGTCTCCGGGAGACGGCACTGAGGGCTCTCCGCGAGGCTCTGACAGTCATCGGTCTTCATGGAGAGCCGGGAGAGAGGTCCTAGGGGAGCGTACCACAGTGTCGGGGTGGCGACGGCCCGCTGCGCGGGCCGGGATGCCGCATCCGTGTGCCGCCTCTCGGTCACAGCTTCATGCTTTCCACGGTGAGCCTCCGGTGAGCTGGTCTCCTCGAGACAATTAACGCGTTAGAATAACAGCATTTGCAGAGGGGGAGCCGACTGCAGCTTGGCCCTTCAAGGGTTTATAGTGGTGGAGTTTCCTGGATGAATTCCCCTCCTGTTTCTGGAGGATAGGCAGCAGAGATTTGTTTGCCCGTCCAAGGCAGTGGAGTGGGCGTCCGCCCACATCGGGAGCGGTGGTGGGGCAGAAGGATGCTGATGAATACCCGGACATTGAGAGGAGCTTTCCTGAAGACCTGCCCTGCATGGAGCAGCTCCTAAAGGGGTGACAGATTACTTAGAGCTACGAGAGATAGATAGATAATTACTGCTGGTGCCTGGGGGTGGTTTAAAAAGTGAAATGGCCTTTATTTCTTTCTTAGCTGCTGATTGCCTGTCATTCAGACCCTCTCACAAACTGTTTTAAAATTGGCTTGTGTAAAGATTAAACAAATGCAGGTGCTGGTGGAGGAAGTGAAAGATAACAAGTGGTGGTGGAGGGTGATGCAGGACCTATGCTCTTCATCTCTTACTATAGTGCACCTGTTTTCTTGATTGAGTCTGTTCTGATTAATGAAGGACCGTGGACTTGGAGAAGAGCAGTCATGGCACCTTGTCCAGATCTGCTCCTTGGTTGCTTGTGCTCATGGGGCTCACTGGGGCACTTCGTTTTGTGCTTCGTTTTCCCATATCTCTGCTTCTGCAATAGGAAGCCATTACTGCTTGCCACAGACTAGCCAGTGAGCTAGTCACGTTGGTTTACATATTTAAACACCTTACAGTCCTAATCTTATTGGTATTTCTTAAGTGGGCCCTCTGCCCACTCTCAGTATCTGATTATTCTCTTGCTTTTATGTGAAACATCTGGAAAAAAAAAACCTATCTCAGATTGTTTCAAATCCTGGGCTGGATTTGGTCTTCTGCTTGCAGTTTTTTCAATCTGTGGTGAGCTGGAGGATGACTGAGCATGCCCCCACATGCCTATCCACCATGAGTTTCCCTGCAGCTCACCAAAGAGTCCTGGGTGGCTGTGGCATATAGCAGTAACTGCATTTGGTAATATTCCTCTTAAAGGTCTCCGTGACTGAAAGCGTTTTCATTACTTTTGTTGGTGAAGGAGAGTGAAAGTGTTGTGAGACTTGTATGGTGAATGGCATAGCTTTAACATGACTGAACTTCAAGACATTCTTAAAAATCTCCGTTCCTCCTCTGTGTAGTAGTATCTGGTAGTAAAGTGTTTTATTGACGATGTCTCACTTTGGAGTCTGTAAATAAACTGACCTCCTTAGTGATGTTTGGGCTGAAGCAAAAGCACCAAAATTATGCAGTACCCTAGGGAGATGTATTCTGCTGGCTCAAATGCTGGTTTTGGTGTGAGATTTATCTGTGCTGAGTAAGACACATTGCTGGAGTTACACCAGCAAACTTAGTGTGGGTAGCCTAATATAACATAAATGGTGTTTCAACAGTGTACACTATGACTTTTTTTAAAAGGAGAAATAGTGCTTGCCTTCATGACTTGATTCATCCCAGTGTTGATGAGGCAATGCTTATTTAATGTGATTGATACACAAGAAAAACAAGAGCTACAAAAGTTCTTTCTCTCTTAATCCAGCTTCCTCAGGCATTTTATCAGTACTGTTATTAAAGCTAGAAAAGGGAGAAGGAATTTGGCCTCTGCTTAAATGTTCCCCAAAAGATGAAGCTAACCCAGAGTCCAGAAACAGGAAAGATGGAACTTTTGTGAGTCCTGAAAAACAACACGACTCCCTTATTTTTCCCTAAATTATACTGGTTTAACAAATTTGATATCCCACAGGGTAGGGTTTTTGGTTGGTTGGGGGTTTTTTGTTAACTGTTTTTGCCCTGTATATATTTTATATCTGACTCTCTGTGGATCTCCTTTCCTAGGACCAGCTGACAACTTTGGTATTGTTCTTCTGAGCTGTGAAAGTTCAGTTATCATGAATGGATGCCTGTAGCCGACATCAAAGTTTTGTCCTGAGTTAACACCACTTGACTATCCATTTTTTCTCTATTCATAATGCCAGTAAATTTTTTCTGGTGTGAATTAGATGATGAGTGATTGGTACATTTGCTTTTCATCGAACTGTGCTGAAACATCTAGTTTATGCTGCCTGTTGGAATAAATGCATTAAATTTTTGCAGCCCAGATTCCTGCTGTTAAAGCAGCAAGCTGCCAAACTTCAGTGTACTTTGATTATGCTGATTTTGCACTCAAAAAATTGTTCAAAATAATCTTAATTAAAATTATCAGGTGACTTGCATCCTTGCCGAATAGACCCTGGGAACTTGCTTTCAAGGAAATTGGCCATTTATAAACTTTGATTTCTGTAATTGTTTTTTATCCGGCAATATGCAACCATTTTTTGAAGAGAATTGCAATTTTTAGGTTTCTGAACTGTTACAGGTTTGCTAAATGTTTCTTCTTTCATTAGTGTTTTTTTGGTAGACCCATTTTGAGAATGCAATGAGAATACAGTTTGGCTTGGACCTCTACAGTGCTTTTGATTACATAAAAACATCTGCTTAAATTGACAGGAAACAGGATTTTACATTTGGCTTTTCTTCAGTAGTTATTCTCAAGAGAATGAAGTTGAGATCATGGTTAAGAAAAGCAGCTGTTGCGGAAAATCTTTATTGCAATGAATATGTTTTTTCCAGAGGTAAATAAATGTAATTTAGATAGTTAACATTAATTTGAGCTGTGCAGTGTGTTGTTGCTAGGTTGTTGAAGAAGATGGATTCTTCAGTTAGAATTGGTAGTTATTACAGCTTATAAAGTTATTTTTGTAAGTATGTTATTTCTGTAATAAGAATTTGATACCATTCTGCACTTGGAAGTGATATAATGTAGTAAATGCAGTAGAGTTTTGTACCCAGATCTCTAATTCTGAGGGATTAAAAAAAAACACAAGTTTTTAATTTATAAGATTGGTCTCAGACAATCTTATGACTTCTAAAGCTCATGGGTTTTGTGGCTTGGGAAGAAAATCCCCTGTGCACTCTGGGGCTGCCTGCTTCTCTAGCACTGCCTGTTTGCATCTGCAGGTTGAGAAAGGAGTTTGCAGTTCTGTCCTTGTGGTCTCATCTTTTCATTACATGGTGAAAAGAGTGGTTGTGTCATCCTTGTCCAGGTTTGTGTCCTCTGAGGATGCTGGAGTACTATTGGAGCATGTGTATGGTGTGATGTGCTGCAGTGCTATGGGGTGGTGCTGGATGTGTTCCTGTCGCTACACCACATGGTGCTCTCCAAAAAACATACCTTCTGCAAATGGGCTTCCTGCATGAGCAGAGTTTATGTTACTGTGTTTAACCTGAGCTGATCAGTTAAAAAAATAATTTAGCTGTGAGTCTTACCCCCTC
The DNA here is from genome assembly GCF_027791375.1 of Indicator indicator. Classification (NCBI taxonomy): domain Eukaryota; kingdom Metazoa; phylum Chordata; class Aves; order Piciformes; family Indicatoridae; genus Indicator; species Indicator indicator. The sequence continues at coordinate 32,992,733 of NC_072053.1, forward strand.
TCACATCCTTTAATCATGACTGAACACTAAACTAGCTCTCTGAGGTCTGACATGGGGTGTTGTAGTGTACTCAAACGTAGCTAGGAAAAGCAAATTGGGGTAGTACTTTTTCCCCTGTTTGCAGAAATGTGGAGTTTCTACTTTAAACAAACGGCTGCCTAAACAACTGAATTTACAACGCCTGGTATTTCAGCAGCTTTCTGTGTTAAAGCTGGTATGTTGATTCCCCTTATATAAACGATGAGCTTGTGTTGCAGCCTATCCTTTGCTCAGGGTTGAGAGGTCTTTTATTCACTGCTAAACCTTATGCCTATTTTCAAGGAAATTGTGAAAATGTAATATGTCTGAGGCCCCCACCTGCCTGACATAGTTGGATAAAATTTGTTGCTGGATTGAAAACTAATTAGAAAGTGAAAGAAAATTGACCAAAAGATGATGAGATCTTGTAAGTGTTGTATCCTTGCATACTTGCATTGCTAGGTTGAAATTATTTCCCTGGTACTGCATAGAAGCAGGATATACCTGTTGTCATTCCAGGCAATGATAGTCGATAGTCTCTGTAGTCTCTGTTATTCCTGTTTAGTTTTCCATTGCTGCCTATTTTTTTTTTTTACACCCTTCTCTTGCATCCCACAAGTTGGTTGCATTGTGAGTTTAAAGAAACAGCTTAACTACCCGTGCTCTACAGCTGTGGAGTGCAGGCAGTGTAAGAGCAGGGCCTTCACTGTTAAGGGCAAGGTGTTTCTTTTCTGCAGAAGGATATTGATTCTGAAGATTTGGTAAACTTGCAGAGACTCATTTTGGGGTATCAGGAGGCAGGCATTCTTCATCGCAGTGCTGGGTGCACATGTGAATAGTTTTGCAAAGGTGAGCACAACTTATCCCAAAGTCAGGCAGTTTATATACAGAGTAATTATACATATTCAGTGGACTTAAAATCATTAGCATATTCATATTTTCCTGGAATTAATGAACATATTCATTAGTGTGATATGCAGGCTCTGTTCTATAGTCCAAAAATGAGTTGGTGGTCCACTGGTAGTCTCTAGTGGTAAATTATAGTCTTCCTTGCAGTGTCCTGTAGTAAACCTTGGCCTTGCACATGCTCTTTTCATCCATCATCCAACTGCCAAAGCATAAACTAGTTCTAAGTTGCTCAAAGGCCACAATCTTTTTGCTTTGGGTAGTAGATATGTACCCTCCATCCCAAAACCAATGCTCCAAATATCTTGTTATCTCTTGAGGGGTGTTGCTGAGCTCCATGATTCTGGCCGCTATGTTCCTGAGAGGATATGTGCAGGCACAAGTACCTAAAAGCTAAGCTTTGAACAAAGGCTCTATTTAGTATCAATAACTTTATTTGGTATCAATATAAATCCTACTGCTGATTTTTTTTTTCAAGTGTTAAGTATTTTCTTCCTTGACTGAGGCTTTCATTACAATGGATGCACTTGCAGTTGTTGGTGTAAGAGATACTTGTTTCAAGGCAGTAATTTGGTGACAGCCTGAGCTATGGCTACAGTGTAAGTTGAAGGTCTTGTCTGGAGCTGGTGACTGCTGTCATCACAAACACATGCTAAGGCTCTATGGTGCTCCCCACTTAGCCAGGTAAAGACATTCGGACTTTAGGTTGCTTCCAAGATGCTTCTCATGCCCTAGTTAATGGCACTTCCATTTCTTTCTCAACTATGTGGGCCCTAGTATGTTTTGACATATTAAATGCCTTGTCTTCTAGATTTTGAAGCTGAGATCAATTGTTCTGCCAACTGAACTTGACCTACTGCATTGTTCAGGTTGCTCAAGGGATAGGTTTCAATATCAGTGTGTGCTTTAGTATGAGGCACTGGGGGACTGAACCAGCCAGAGCTGTGGAAGAGTGTAGGATTTACCCCTGACAGCAGGAGGTGGGGGAAGGTGGCTCCATGTGTGTTTTGAAGGCAGTGCTGACACACATAGCAATCACATTGTCATTTTAATGAGTGATATCTAGGCTGGGACTGATGTTTGTAGTTTAGACATGGTATGTGCTTAAGTATTTAAACATATAGGTGTTCACAGTCTGAAAATGGAAAGTTTTGCACTGTCCACCAGGACTGATCCAGAATGTCTCAGCCTGTCATCTCTAGTTATGAATTCTAACAGGAACTGTTCTTACTGTTTTGTGAGGAGACCACTGTCATGTGGGATTTTGTCTTGGCTTCTTATGTTGCAGTCGCTGGCAAAACAGTGGCTCAGGAATACTACTCAAGATGCTTAAGTAGTTTCTTTTAAAATGCTCCTCAAGAGGTAAGCAGTGGGACAGCATGAGCAGGCTCCATTTTGAGCCTGGCATTCCAGAAATGTGAAGTTGGCTGTTGTGATACTGATCTAAACTGAGGTGTCTTTAGCAATGCTTTGGGTAGGTAGATTACTTCAGTGGTTTTTTGGGGGTTTTTTACTATGATGTGGTGAGAGAGAGTTAATGTTTTGTACCAATTTATTGATACTTTGTACAAAGGAGTAGTGTCTTTTTTTGTCTGCCTTAAGGTCCTCTTGGACTCAGCACTGAAACGGCCTTTAAAGACACAACATCTTTGTGGATCAGCTCAGAGCTGTCAGTTCATTCAGAAGTAAAACAGCTGTTCCCTCTAAATGCTTTTAAAATAATGCATACAGAAATTTAATTTTAGCTACTTCTTCACTCCAGTAGTGCATGGACTTAAGCAGTTACTGCCTTGCACTTGGTTCTCTATGCCTAGTGATACGCTGTGTTGCATCTGTGTGTGTCATTGTATCTCTAGAGTTCTGGTATCAAGCATAGAGCTAACCTGGGAAAAAGCCGCTCACCATATGGACTCACAGCCTCAAATTGTCAGAATTTGCCATTGCTGGCATGTCTTTTGTCTTCTAGCTCCTCTGCTGTGAAAGGTAGAGAAATGCCTGCAGCATGAGCTGGAATAACCTGCAAATGAGAAAACTGCAACATGTGATGTGGTAGGAAAGGACGATTGAACCAATCAGCTAGCAAATGTTGCTATCAGTGCAGTGAAGATGGTCAAAGGATCAGTGCAAAGAAGCTTCAGGAAAACAGTAGCCTGTTTTCATCAGTTACCTGAGACAACACTTAAAATTGCTCCCAAAAGCATGCAGGCATGATGGGAGGACCGGTTGAGCAGAGAGTACTATTGAAGGTGACATAACAAAGATGGCATGACCATGGTCCAAATAAAAGACACCTTTTTAAGTACTGTCAGCTAGCTGGTTGCCTTCACAAGGTGCACATGGAGGGCAGGCTGTGGATCAGGCATGGGGGTGTGCTGTGGATCAGAGTCTTCCCTGCCTGCAGGAGAAGGAAACCAGGTGACTTGCTGTGCTGTTTGTAGTTGGGCTGATGCTGCTGCCAGGATTTTATAGGAGGGACTGGGGAAACATGGGGGAATGCAGGAAAAAAAAAAAACAAATTACTTAGGTGCTGTGAGGAAAAGGGTTGTAGCCTTCAAGTTAGGGTAAACAGTTTGGGTTGTTTCTTTGAGAAGTGGGGAAAAAAGGCCAGGTAATTAAAGGACTCTGTAAGCTAGTGCAGAAAGCCTTACCAGTGTGGGAAACTGTAGCAGACACATTAGAAGATGGAGTGTTTTTTTTCTGTTTCTAATGATAGATTTAAGTAACCAGAGAAAGAGACAGGCATCTCATACTGCCCTCAAAGGATGATCTATGCTAATGGAAAGTAGTTCTACTAGTGGGAGCTGGGTGGTGTGACACACTGCAAGAATCAGGTCAGACTAAACAATTGTCTTGATCTGGAGAAGAGCATTTGGTCAATCTTTAGACATTTTGCAGTGACGTTATTTTCTAAGACTGAGCTGAGCCACCATTTAGTTATGTTTGATCATGGAGACAGAAGCTAATCATCCTCAGTTCAGTTTAGCTTGGCTCTGCTCGTGCCTGGCATTGGCTCGCTGGCATTTTAGCTCTTAGCATAGCTGTCCTACATACTTCTTTCTTGCCTAGGGTTTGACATGTTTGCTGCTTAATAGCAGTTCTGCCCTGTGGTGCAGGGCATAAACGTTTCACTTTGTAAACTTAGATCAGGGCAGGACAGCTTTGCCAGAAAACAGTGTTCAGGCAGCATCTGGGCTGGCATGACTCTGGGGTGACCTAACAGCAGCCTACATGGGAAGGGGGGCCTACATGAAGGATGGAGAGAGACTGTTTACAAAGGCTTGCAGTGACAGGATGAGGGGTAATGGCTTCACACTAGAGAAGAGCAGATTTAGATTGGATGTTAGGAACAAGCTCTTTACTATAAGGGTGGTGGAACACTGGAACAGGTTGCTCAGGGAGGTGGTGGAGGCCCCTTCCCTGGACATTCTCAGGGTGTGGCTTGACAAGGCCCTGGGCAGTCTGGTCTAGTTGGGGATGCCCCTGCTGATTGCAGGGACGTTAGACTAGATGACCTTTGGAGGTCCCTTCTGGCCTGGACCATTCTTTGATTCTATGACTTTTCTCTGAAGTCAGTTTTCACTCACAGTTTGTGGTGTGAAGTGTACTCACAGAATAGGTCATCAGTTGATTAGACAGTATGCTGGTCACAAAACCTCTTGGGGTAAGCCACATAGTGAGTCTGAACATTAAGGGAACAGTGAAAAGCCAGTTAAGCTGGCAAAGGATGAAATAAAGTCTCTGGTGAATTTAGGTACTTCACGGGGACAAATTATGCCACTGGTTGAAGAAATCTTTGTAAAATGTGTATGTGTAAGGATGGGTAGATTTCGGTAATAGCCTGAGCCTAGCTACCTGAGACACCTGGCATTAGGCATCTCTTGTTTACATGAACCAGAGCGCTGACAAAGTGCTTGGCTTGCTAGATGTTCTTTCCTGGAAGGTGTGTAGCCTCCTCAGGACATTACTCATGCACGGCTTGCAGCTTTGCTCTTTCAGCCTGGTTGAAGGCCACATGTAGCTGTGAGAGTAGATGTTTGGGTGTTTGCGATAGACATGGCTGTGAAAAGCTCACTGACCGCATTTCTGCAAATCTTTCTGCCCAAATAATGCTAGTAGTCAACTAATTAAGCAGTGCATGAAAATCTAGGCTGTTGTAGGCTCCTGTGAAAAGAAGCTTCAGCAAGGCACATTCCTGTGCTCCATGGGCAGGCCAGAAAGCATGTGGTCTCTGCAGCTGCTCTGGCCAGGCAGTCAGTTAGGATAGAGGAGATGAAATGGTGCTAAATCTTCCTTTCTTTTAAGTATGATTTTTTTTTTCCCCCCAGTGTGCTCTTATTCTCTTCGATTTGCACCATTTCTGCTGACGTGTCCCAAAAGGAAGAGTGTTTTGTTGTCATAAGCTTGATAGTTCCTTATGTTTTGTATAGTTTAAAAATACCATAGACTATTTTGGGCAGTGATCCTGAAACTGCTCACATTGTTTTTGGCTATGCAAGATATTTTCTAAGACCTTTGAGATTTTTTTGGATACATCTGTGGAAAAAACCCTCTAAAAATGTCAGTGTCTCTACAAAAGCAGTAGACAGGACATGTTTACTTCTCAGTCTTGTATGTAAACAGTTACATATATGCTTAACATTACTGTCATACCTAATTCTGCTCATGTATCAGGTTGGATCACAGCTTGCAAAAATCAGGACTTGGGTGTATAGCAAATGTTGAGTGTGTGTTGGTGGAGTTATTCATTGTAGGTCCCAACAGTTTGTGCACATGTCAGTAAACCTGCTTTTACCCTGTTTTGTTAATGTATCTAACCCTTGTTAACCACAGGTATTCTCCAGGCTGGCTTATGGTGTAGAGTATGTAAATAGCCTAGGCCTGCCTGTACTTGGAAAAAGTGGTTTGTATGGATTTGGGCTGTTATATAGTCTTCTTCTGCTCCTTACTGTATGGATGTAAAAATTACTGTTCCTTTGTATTGGCAGAAACCTAGTGCACTCAAATCAGATGAGGTGACAGGAAAATGCTAGTGAAATACTTGTTCAGAGAAGGGTGAAAATACACAGAACTGCTCTTCCTGCCTGCTTGTACAGTGTGCCCTCACTAGAAATGGTTAAACTGTCTTTGCTGTTGCATAGTAAATCAGCAGTTGAGAAGAACTGATACGTCAATTCTCTTTCTTTTTTTCCCTTTTTTTCACCAGTAGGATGTTTTGTTGGGTCGTTACAAGCAGAGGAAACAACTGGCAGGTGTGCTACGGTGCTGATGCCAGGATAAGAGTGAGTGAGTGGCCAGCAGAGGAGAAAGCCACTGGGTCCCCTCAACCTATTAAGCTAGCTTGGCTCCTAGAAGCAATGTCTGTGAAACTGTGCTTTCAGTAATTTTAGCATAAGAGTTTCCCATGCAGCTTTCCATAGCTGGTGTTGTGAAAACAGTGAAGCCAGCAGTCATCCAGGCAGTTCGAATCATGAGGCAGTCTATTTTCAAGTGCAATATGTTTTCAAGTTTTGTGATCTCAGGCAAGCTGGCTCTGCACCTTCCTTGGGCTCCCAAGGAGTAGCACTGAGTAAAGCAGGTGGCCAGACTGCATTGTGGAGGCCTGGTGCTGTGATGTGTTAGTGTGAGGGGAATGGCTCGTTACAGGTGTTAGTGGAAAGCATAAATACTTGCACAGTTCTTGTAGTTATTTTCAGACAGTGTTGTTCGCCTGGTGAGGAGATGTAAAGCTAGAGAGGGAGCCAGGGTGGTTGTACTTGCTGCCGTTGGATAAGAAAGACTTTGAGCCACAACCTGCTGCGTTGTGACGAACTCCTGCTAGAACAGCTTGGCTTTCAGATGCCATTGCACTGGGTTCTGGGGATCCTGGGCTTGGAGTGATCACAGGACTTTGAAGGAGCTGTCTACACAGCTACAGCAATTGTCTACAGAGTTCAGGATTTTCAAGGCCCACCTGCTGGCAGCAGTTGCATTTTGGCTTATCAGGGTTGTGTTTGTCCTGAGAATCACATGGCACCTTCTTTCTGCAGAACCTGTCCTTTGGAGGAACTTTTGCTTAGTGATAAACATAATCTGTAAAAGAGTTACAGTATTACTTGCTTTTTTGCCACAGCCCGTGTTTTTAATGAGGGGAATTTGTACTGGCTCACACTTGTGCACTGTGGATCTTGAGCCCCTGCATAGACCCTTGCTGCAGTTGAAAGGCAGAGGCAAGGCTGCATGGGCTGTGGCCATGGTAAAGCACACAACATCAGAAGCACTGAGTAGTGTAGCTGCACCTTGTCCTCAGCTTTTTAACAGAGAACTTGTTTTACATGACAGCTTTGAAGTCTGTCACTAAGATAACATCTTCGAAAACTCTGTGGTCCGCAGGTTGTGAACAGCATCTTACTCTTTAGGACAAAGACTGCTTTCATTTATTTTTGGATAGCACCTATTTCATTGTGGCCCACTGGAATGCAGTTAGTCATAACCAGAGTTTAAAAGAGAAGAGAAAAAAAAAAAGTAACAGAACTCAAACCACCAAATTTGTGACCACGGATGAATAACCTAACCTACTGTGCTTTCCATGCCTATTCAGAGTGCTTATTTAAGGTGTGCATCTGCAAAAGATGGAGACACTGGTGTTTTTCATAGATATTGCCAATTTATGGAATATGTGTTCAGTATTAGAAACTATCATTAAAGACTCTCTGGGTAATGTGGAACATTGCATATATGAGCTATATTTTCTGTTTAAGTATTTGTTGCTTTAAATAGCAGCTACAGAGACCCAGTACTGGAATAGCAGACAAGTTATTGAATGCGGATGAGGTTTCACTGGCAGAGCTCCCTAGGACCTGGCTAAGGAAAATGTTCCCTTTACAAATGCCAAAGCAGCATAATTTTTTTACTTTCCTACTATAGTTTTCAGTATTATGATGAGTATGGTTAGGAGTTGAATTCTTTGGATCTGACTGATAGATTGAGAGGACCTTTAGTCTTAAGCTTTTAATTTATTTTTTTGTCTGCAATAATTCTGAAGTGGATGGATTATACTCTTCTGGTATATTTTTGTTTTTAAATGCTATTATTCCGTTTGCTGACTTGGTAATTTGCCACAGCTTCCTTATTTCTTGGGCTGGTATTAATACTGTAAAAGTCAACTTAATTTCACTACATATATAAAAAAATTGCTATTCAGCTGCACTGCCTTGTATTTTGAAAGCACACTTGCACAATATGCTTATGCATGTAGTATTTTGAATTTCCAGCTTTGCTGCCAAGATGAGCCCGTTCTGCTTATTCCCCACACTTGGAGCTTTGTGTATTTTGTGGATGGTTTCTGTTTTGCAGCAACAGCAGTTTTAGCAGTTTGTGCTTTGACACGCCTATCTTCTCTGGTGTGAGATTTAGCAGTGAACTGAGAGTAGGGCTGTGTGGGAATGAGGTTGGAAGTCTCAGTTTTATATCTTTTGCAAAACGAAGAGCCATTGTTGAGCAAGGCAAGGGCCATCTGCTACCCCCTCTCTGAGGGCTGAAGGCAGGAAGCCTGAGCTTGGGTGTTGCAGCAGATAGTCATGGCAAATAAATGATCAACTGGGAGTCTTTTCAAGACACTTCTTCAAAATTATTTGGGCCTCCTTGGTCAACCAATCTGATTGTGAGACTCAGGAGTTGTATCAGATATGCATGTCTTCAGACACACATGTGAAACTCCCATCTCTTGGGTTGGACAGTCATTGATGCTGGAAGAGGAAGTGTCCAGGGAGGAAAGTAGTGCATGGTGGGTTTGTGCCAGAAGGTATGTGCAGAGCAGTGAAGTTTGGCCAACTCAGATGTGGTACCTGTCCATTTTGAATCCTGTGGCATGGGCTGAGAAGAGCCATCCATCTTGTGCAGCTGGTTGCTAGAAAGCAAGGGGTTCCTTTGAACATCCCCACAGCCCCTGCAACAGCTAAGCAAAAGTGGCCTTAATGTGCTAAAGGATCTGGTGCCGTCAGTGTGCCCTGCCCCTGTGCTGCACACTAGCCACAGGGATCTCTTTGGAAATAGAATTGCTGAGGTAGAAAAGCACTAAAATACACAAGGAATTCTGTCTTTAATAATGTTTCAACATTGGTCACAGTATCGATTACAGCATGATTTGGCATTATTTTCGTTGCAGCTGTGAGTTTTTTTCTTTTGTCTTGTGTGTGGAATTGCCACTGGCACCTTTGCAAGATTATGTCTAGATAGCTGGGAGGATGCATTTCTTCTCTCCCTTTCTTCAGTATGAGATGATGCCATGGTATTTTAGGTCTTTTGAGCTCAGCTGCTTTGTTTGCAGTAAGCCAAATATTTACAATCTTTATATACTGACCAAAATATTTAAAAATTAAAAAATTTAAAAAAATATTTAAAACTGTTAATGTATTTTTTTTTGTTGTGTGGCGTTTGTTGGTTTTTTTTTTTTGTAGCTCTTGTCTGTTTGTAAGGCCTTTAGCACAACTATCCCAAAATGTGGCTTAAACAATTTTCCCTTCTCCGTTTAATTTGCTCAGTCTTTAGTAGCATAAAAAGTTTGTGTACCAAAAAGGACACCATAAAAAGGACGGTATGGTTCTGATGAATTGAAATGGATCTGTACACATTGTTTGAAACAAAACCTCCAGCCTGTCTTAGAAACAAAATAGCAAACAAATCAGCAGTCTGTGCCCTTATTGTGCAGATATATTTTTTTTTTAACTTATAGAGGGGTAAGGAGTGTGTTGCAGGAAATTGAATGCAATGATTGCAATGCCTGTTCTGCTGGGTGAAGCACGACAGAACCACAAGCTGCACAGAGATATCAAGGAGCAGTATTAAGAAATTTGGAGCAGCTCCTCTTCATCCTTTTCACTCACATCCTTTGTGTGTGGGAAAGCTAGAAAATAATGTGCTTAAACATAATGACTTTTGATAAACAAGACAGTCTGCTTCCACTTAAATACTGCTAAGATGGGAGGAGAGGAATTAAGACATTCTGGGGTTCTACAGGAAGTCTCTCAGCCTCCCTGTCTGATTTTGCAATAGAAACCTAAAGGCAGTGATGACTTGTGTTTTTTGTCTTACTTTTCAGCTGGCCTGCTGCTGTGGTACTGCTGCTTGTGCCTTGTGCTGCAAATGCTGCCCCAAGATAAAACAGTCAACCAGCACCCGCTTCATGTATGCGCTGTACTTCATCCTGGTGACTATCATCTGTTGTGTGATGATGTCAACAACAGTAGCTAACGAAATGAAAACACATGTAAGTAAGAGAGATGAACCCACTGATACTCCTGGAAGGAAACGGAGCTTTTTCCATAGCTTGTCATGTATAGGGGTCGCTGTTCCCTCAGAAGGGGTGATTGGGTCCCTCTACCTCTCCACTTCAAAATCCAAACAGGATAATTTTCCGCGCTTACCCTTCCTGTCAGTTGCTCACCCATGGAGTGTGTTTCACAACAGGAAGAGTCAAAGATCACGGGACTTGCAGCCTTCCTCCTCTTCCCTTGTGCGGAAACCCACCGGTGTGAACCCATCACAGATTTGCTGTGCAGGTAGCGTCACTAGAGGCTGCTCGGTTATTTGGTCTATTGTAAGAAGAGCAAAGTGGTTCAGTCTAATGCTGATTTTTTTTTTTCTCTGGCAACTTTTTCAGTAGCAGAAGCAGCAGGTTGAGGTGTTGCATTTATAAATTCTGTGTTCTTGGGGCTGTGTGACAGACTACTGCAAGGCACAATGCCACAGGCCCTTTGTAGGGGGTTTTCTTCAGCTGAGTCATCATGTTCACATGTCTTCTAACCACAGCAGATACTGTTCATCTCTAATTGTCTTTTCAATTAAAAGTATGAGAGGGGCTGTGGCTAGAACTAGATTTTAAAACTCAAATGACTTTCAGAATCTGAATATAGCTTTCCTATGCTAAATGCTCACCAACATGTTTGTAATCACACACTAGCCCTGCTGTATCACATCTTTCGTTTGGTTTCTTAAGCCACCCGGTTGCACTGAGAAACACAAATCCTCTCTTTACTGTAAAAATTGCAAGAAAAGTAGTCTGTTTTTATGAAGAGGGAATAATGGCTCGATTGCTTAATTCTTAGAAATTAAGTTTATGTACCAAACTCATCATCAGGCCTAGTTTGAGGCTGTGACTGTGTTTGCCCTGGGGGTTCAGAAGGCTTCCATCTCTGCAGGAATCTAGTTGTTTTGTGCAACCCACCCAGAAGAAGTGCCATTTGGTGCACAGTTAAAGATGTTTCCTCATTTAATCAGTTGCTGGTCAAGCTGATGGCCTGCTTGCCTTCTGCACTTACTTCCAGTTGTTCATGATATACTTTCCTCCATAGCAGCGCAGATCTGGAAGCTGATGGTAGCACCCTGTGCCTGTAGCACAGGCGAACCAGTAGGCTTGTGATGGGGTTCTGTGCTCTGCTGCCTGACCTTTCTTCCCACTGTACCCTCTTTACATGTTCTATCCTAACTTTCTTTCATTGAAGAGCACTTTGCTTGAGTTACCCTAATGACACCTTCTTAGCCCTGGTCACCAGAAGTTGCTGACAACCCTGTAAAAGCACCAAGTATAGATATGATGCTTGCCTGTTAACTGTAACTTAAAAATATGCGTGTGCTGGAATTGCTTGCCAGAATTTACTTCGACTTAGTAGAAGCTTAGCTTGGCAATAAAGTGAATAACTCAAGGAACTCAAGTGTGTAGGAAACAAATTGTGTGTTCATATCCAAATTTCATAAAGTCATTTTCCATCAGTAGTGTGGTTTTAACGCAGCTTGTATCCCTAACAAAAGTACTCACTATTTATCCAACAGACGAGTGATTCACGAAGCCTTCAACAACATGCTTTTCAGTATTGCCAAATTTCTCTTCCACTTCATAGTCTTGGAAACTCAGTGTGGGAAGAAATGGCACAAAGAGTAGCTGTTAGTGTGAAGTGGAAAGATAATCACCCTATAAAATGAGAGCATTTGATGTCTTTGAATGGGAAATGGACCATCTGAAAGTAGACTTTCTTTGTCTGTTCTATAGTTTAATAATTATGTTTGGGGCTGTTAAAAGTTCAAAGACTCCTGAAGCTAATTCATCCCAGTTCTAACAGAGTGTACCTTGAAAGTATTTTTTCAAACTGACCAGTCTCAGCTTCCCTGTTGTGAACTGTGTTTCAGCAATGCTGGGCACTTACTGATTCCTTCACTTTTGGCTGGATTGTGGGGCACTCCTAGCTCTTCAAGCCATACTGTAAGCAAACACTTTGTGTGATTCTTTGCGGGTCTCACTCCCTCTTTCTGGAGAGGAGAAATAATGTTAATTAATTTTAATAAGAATGTTTTAATTTTTATATTAAAAAGAAAATAATTGAAATTTTATTGCTCCATAAAATTTTTATGGAGCCATAATCTTGACAGGGAACTGTGTGTCTGCTTTACCAGTTTAGAATTCAAATACTCATGCTGTTATGTGAAAGGATTCTCTCCTGTGCCATTGCCATTGAGAGGGTTTTTCATTTTGTTTGGTTTTGTTTTATTGATGTGCTGTATTTCCCCAAGTCTAAAGTAGTTGTAAAAGTATTTATTGTAGCACTTGATCTTCTTTCATTATTTTGAGAGGAGGAAAAAGCAAATGTACATCTCTTATTGTAGACCTTAAACAGAGAATTAAAAAAAAGTGCTTGTATTTGATTTGCAGCATTTATCTACTCCTATATTCTGTTATCTACCCTTGTGTCTGTTAAAATGTGTTTAGGACAGTTTTTCAGGTCCCCAGGTGCTAGACTTTGCAGGTGCTAGCCCAAAGCTGGGGATCTGCTCTGCACCCTGCAGCATGGCTGGAAAAACGATGCATTTTCCCAGAGACCTCAACTTCCACATCCTCACCAAAGCTGGCAGTTTAGATGAAAGCATATGTCAGTGGGAGGGCATGGTACCTGTGGAGTATTTGGTTATGGTTTCAAAACCTTGATTCCTAATCTGACCAGCAGTATTTTGAGGATTGGCTGAAAGAGCTCAAGGATTGCGTTTAGTGGCACAGTCTGTTGTCTGTAACAAGTGGTGTCCTGTTCAATATATTCATTGATGACCTGAATGAAGGCATGAAGTGTACCCTCAGCAAGTTTGCCAATGACACAAAACTGAGAGGGGTGGCTGACGCACCAGAAGGCTGTGCTGCCATTCAGGGAGTCCTGGACAGGCTGGAGATTTGGGCATGGTGTAACCTTAGGAAGTTCAACAAGAGAAAGAGAAACAAGAGAAAATGCAGGGTACTGCACCTAGGGAGGAATAACCCCATGGATCAGAAGAAACTGGGGGCTGACCTGCTGAAAAGCAGCTCTATGGTAAAAGTCCTGGGAGTCGTGGTGGACAACAGGGTGCCCATGAGCCAACAGGGTGCCCTTGTGGCCAAGAAGGTTGGTGGTATCCTGGGATGCATTAAGAAGAGTGTGGCAAGCAGGCTGAGGGATATCTTCCTCCTCTACTCTGCCCTGATGTGGCCTCATCTGGAGTCCTATGTCCCTGGGGACAGAGAACGCCTTGAGAGGGTACAGTAGAGGGCTACAAGGATCATTAAGGGACTGGAACATCTGTCTTAGGAAGAAAGGCTGAGGGACTCAGGGCTTTTTAGCCTGGAGAAAAGACTGACAGGAGATCTTGTCAATGCTTATCAATAGTTAGAGTGGGCATTAGGAGGATGGGGGCAATCTTTTTTCAGTGGTGCCCAGCAACAGGACAAGAGGTAATGGGCACAGACTTGAACATACAAAGTTCCATTTAAATATGAGGAGGAGCTCCTTTACGTTAAAGGTGATGGTGCGCTGGAACAGGCTGCCCAGGGAGGCAGTGGAATCTTCGTCGCTGGAGTCATTCAAAGTCTGCCTAGATGCTGTCCTGTGCAGCCTGCTCTAGGTGAGCCTGCTCGGGTGGGGGTGTTGGATTAGGTGATCTCCAGAGATCCCTTCCAACCTGTATTGTTTTGTGATTCTGTGACATTGTGTTTTGTGAACACTGTCTTTCTCAGGGGTGAGTTTTTTCTCTGTTGTTTTCAGTCTTCTTCCCTGTCTTCTGAGCTGTTAACTGTGTTCACAGGACACCAAGGAAGAGAGGCCCAGAGGGTTACATTTTGAAAAACGTGCAAAGAAACCAAGGCATTTGTGTTTGGTCTCTGGGAAAGAAGCAAGAAGCAGTGGAGGGTGGGGAAGGAATGAATGGATTTGGCTAGGAAAATATCTGAATGATAGCACATAGAATAGGTTTCAGAGGAGCAAGGTTGTATGTCAAGGCATGACATTGGCTAGAGCATCAGTCAAGACGTGAGAGCCTCAGGGGTGGAAGCAGAAAGACAGGAAAGACCGATATCCAGTGACACAAAATAGTTTAGAGAATTCACTTTCTTCCAAAATGAAGCAAAGCAGGACCCGACTGGAAGAAGTGCTTCTCTGCCTTGATCCAAATGTTATTTCCTTTCCCCAGTTATTCTAGTTCTGTGAAAAACAGGTACAGCTCCTGTACAGTACAAATTTTCTTTTGAAGCAAAACCTTGCTTTTCACAGGCTTTGAAAGGATAAGTGAGAGAAGAAGAGGGATATAATTGTTTTGGTCTACCAAAATAGCATTGTGTTCTGGGGTTTTTGTTGGGGTTTTTTTCATTAACAGTTTAATGTTAAAGCTGTTTCAAAACTAGTGGTTTCACCCTGAAAATATCCATGTCCTACTTAAATAATAAAAGGAAAACAGAAGAAAGCTAGTTTCAGGTAAACACCAGCGAAAACCAGATCAGTCATGTCAAAAGCATTTCAGTTCCAGATGGTTACATGTTCTGGCAAGAGCATGCTTTCATGCTTGTTTCCCCAGCTAGGTTTATGTCAGACTCTTAACCATATCGTAGTGTGTTAAACCTGACATTCGCTACCAAAATGAGGTTTTTGAGTGCAGATGTCCATTGCCAGTTTCTGGTAAGAATTTAGCCATAGGTGCAGGATGGCATGTGTTCAGTCTGGGTTTTTTTGGCTTTCTATTCCATTTCTCAGCTGCTCAGGACAGGTAGGTTTACCTGGTTTTTGGGGGTGCAGGGGGGTTGCTTTGGCCTTGTTTCCCCACCTGTACAGATTTTCTTTCCTGCTTCCTCTGTTTCCGTAACGAGTTTGTCTGCCACATTCTCCCTTTTTAAGATGAGGAAATCCAGATGAAAGCAGTCTCCTTTGGGCTCTTTAGGCTATTTTAGTACACTTCTTCCTTCCTATTTACCCCTCTGATGATATTTCCCACAACGTTGCATTCATGTTTGGATACAGAAAGACCCAACCTCAGAGGTGGCCAAGCCCCAGGCAGCTGGAGGCTGGACGTGATGTGGCCATGTTGGCTGGCTTCTTGCACTGTATTTATTTTGCATGTCAGCAGCTTGCAGTGAGGGGAGATTAAGTTGAGGGCAATCTGTCCCTGTTTCTGTAGTATTGCTGTCATCTCATAAGGGTTTCACTGCATTCAAAAAAGTGCCAGTTTTGCTATGATAACATAGTTGCTTGCTCAGTAATGCAGGCTTTTGCCTTATCTGAGTGGATACTGAGTTTCTGGAGAAAGAATGCTTTGTCTGCTATTCAGAGGCCAAAGAATGTAATTTATGTTGCTTTTAAAGATCCAAAAGTAGGTATTTCATTGTATCACACTTAGCAAATAACTAATCCCTGACTAACAGCTGGCAAATGGAAAGCATGGTGAATCAAGTGGGCCGGGCAGGTTGCTGAGCAACTGAATACATTTCAGAAGTACAGAATAATAAAAAAAAAAATTAAACTTGCAGTGAAGAAGTCACTTGATAAATTGTTCCCAGCAGTAGAAAATCATCTCACGAAAACATGCCTTTTTCATTGCATCAGCTCTTTTGTCTCCAGCGTTGTGCTTGTGTTTATTATCTGGTGGGGTCCCAAAGAGTTTGGTTTTATTCTTGTTTTGTTCCTTCAGGATCACAGGTCTCCAGAAAGAGTGTTCAATACCACTGGACTATTCCTGTGGTCATCACTTGCTGCTGCATAGTGTGTATACTGCATGATGACTGAGCTCTTTGTTGCTTGTGTAGACACAAACTGAGCTGTTGTTCTTGTGAATCCGTACGTTTTCTTTCAGACAGATCTATAAAGAAATTATGACTAAATGGAGAAAAGAACATGTAAGATCAAAAATCCCATCAAGATCTCTGTAGAAGCCTATGCAATTAAAGAAAATGCCTGTTTACCTTTACTCAGACATCTGTTTTTAATAAGCTAGTAGATTAATCAAATTTCATAATGTTGCTTTGTTTTGTTCTATAAGTTTTATAAGCAAAATGATGCTGGGTACCAAGCACAGATATTACTGAAGTCTGTCTCCCTGGTCAGTACTGTCATCTATATCAAACAAATACTTTGTTTTCTCACAAATATTGTTAAGTTAATATTATGCATATTTTAAATCTCTTCTGACTGATCATTGTTGAAATCAAAGACTGGAAAGCCCATTTGCTTTCCCTGGCATTGCTGTGGCCCCTTGGCTTGCCCTGACGTCACTGTGGCATTTATAGGTCTCTTAATTATTCCAGTCAACCTATTTGCTCATTTTGAATGCTGGCATGTTTGCCCAGTCTGATATTTCATTCCCTTCTAACACCTGGCAAAGACATTACTGATGCTCCAGACAGTTTCTCAGGAGCTCTCTAGAAACTCTTGAATGTAAGTTAGGCACATCTACTTGTTTACTGTCCAGCTTCTTACACAGTAGCTACTCATCTCGGAGTTACTTCTGAGAGAGCATCTTGGAGTGGTCCAGTTTGAGTGTGTTCTTAGAACACTACACAGCTGCATCGATAGCTGCACTGATATCTGCTTTTCATCTCCTCAGCTGGTTCTAGCCCACCCAGAGTCAGCCTGGTGCCATAGTTAGGTTTGCTACCCTTAGCGCAGCAACTCAATATTGCTGTGAGCTGCTGAAATATTTGCTCTTCTTGGGAAGTTGCTGGGAGGGTTGTTGGTGATCACCTGGCTGGCTTGGGTTGCTGACAAGAGATGGAAAGCTGAACGTTCTGCAAGGTAAAGCAGAATTCTAGAGCCTGGTGGCTGGAAGATGGCAGTTTATGTTTTTATCCCTTGTTTACTGCAACTCAAATGACTTTTTATCCAAGTGGGAACATTTACCTGATCACCTGCTCTTGGGTCCTGTTTATTCATTCTCTGTCCTGATTTTCTGTACTGGCCTGCTTGCTGAAGAAGGGAGAGACTCACTCTTTGATAATTTCTTGGAAATGTTCAAGAATGGTGTTGTGTACAAAGTTTGTATGTTTTTCCTAACCAAAATCTGGCCTGGCCAAATGTCTCCTCTCTCCTCCAGTTACCTGTGCAGGTAGCAGTGATCAGCTCTGGAGGGTTTAATGTGTTGCTCAGCTGGTCTCACAAGCCTCAGGTGAGGGTTGTGAGCATACAGAGAGGCCCTTCTTTCTTTGAAATGAACAGTGGTTTTTTGCAATTAAATGCCTGCATTTCTGCACAGCTGAATAACTCCCTGGCTGCCAGTGACTCAGAGTGTCTGCACACAAGCACCCCACAGGAATGGGTCCTGGACACACAGACCTGCTTTTTTTGAGCTCTCAGCATCATATCTACCAGATGAAACTGAAGCCAAAATGTGCAGCTGTTTGCTTTCCCCTCATAACCAGAGCAAGGCCCTAAAGGCAAATATTTAACAAGTCGAGGGAAAGGTGGAATTTTCCTGCCCCTGTTAATTTAAAATAAAATCAGGGCAAATGGCACAACTCCCTTTCAGAGGCTGTGATAGCAGGTGAGAGCTTGCTGCCCCTGTGCCACTCAGATGTGCTTCAGTCTACATTTCCACCAAGGGGAGCATAAGCCAGAGCTTCCTGCCCTGTAGCCTGATTCATGCCCCTTCTGATAAAACCACTGGTCTGGCTCTTGTAAGATGGATTACTAAAGCAATCCAAGTATTTTGCTGTAAAGCATGGAAAGAAGGGAGAGTGTCCTTGGGGGTGAATGGGTAAGCAAAAAGGAGCAGGGACAGCTTAAGCCGATGTAGCTGAGGGAAAAGCAAGAGGAATTGTACAAAACATCCAGAAGGCACTGAAAGTGCAGTTTCTGGAAAACTCTGGTCCTTTGTGGTTTGCATTTCTTTATGTCATTTGATCTTATAAATCCAGGTTAATCAGGATTGCAAGGTATTAAGTGAGGCTAGTGAAAAACCAGTGGTGCAGACGGAGACATGCTGGTTACAAGGAGCCCTGTGTCCTATCTAAAGGCTTGTAACATCTTTTGCTTTTCAGATTCCCTTCTACAAGGAGATGTGCAAGGGTATTCAGGCAGGAGAGATGTGTGAGAAGTTGGTGGGATACTCTGCAGTGTACAAAGTCTGTTTTGGAATGGCCTGTTTCTTCTTCTTATTCTTCTTGTTCACTATCAAAGTTGACAGCAGCAAAAGCTGCCGAGCATACATTCATAATGGGTGAGTACTTGACTGCTGAATTTCCACTTCTTTTTGCAGGTTTGCACTGCCCATCTTCCACAGGTTTGTGCTGCTTGCTTTCCAGTTGGGTGTAGTACCAGGCAAAAAAAAAAAAAAAAAAAAACAAACCCACAAACAAACAAACCAAAACTTATGTCAGAAATAATGGGGTGAAGTGAAAAGTGGCAATCAGTCATCAAAGGCTGTTTTTTTTCTGTTGTTAGGCTTTAACAGAGATTTATCATGGTACTTCAGTTGAAGACCTTTAATTTCCTATTATGATCAGATGATTTTTTTTTTTTCTTCCCCCACCTCGTCCAGATTCTGGCTTATTAAACTTATACTTCTGGCAGCAATGTGTTCTGGAGCCTTCTTCATTCCTGATCAGGACACTTTCCTTAATGGTATGTCCTTCTTTTTTTGTTGTGCTGTTTAGTTCTGTACTACTTTGTGAGTGCTTGTTAGCTCCTAAAGGTCTGATCAATGTGAATATTGCCATATTTCTTGAAGTAAAGCCCCTATAGTCCAGCTGTGAAAGGAATATTTGGAGCTGTTTGAAGGGGACTCTCTGTGCACAGAGCAAGAGCAGGCTGAATGGGTAGGTTAAAACATCGCTGTCTTGCAAATTCATTAAGAAGCAAGGGGATGTAATAGAGCACAAAATAACCTACACTGACACATAATTCAAGATAACAGAGACATGTTAGTTTGTCTTGTGCAGGTAGCTCTGCTGTAGTACAGCAGCCAAGGTCTGTGCTGTGTGGTGGAGAGGTGCCATCGCTCAAGAGGACTTGGTGACCTGTTGGGTACTCTTGTTTGCTCCCTGGAAACCTGCAGTGGTGCACAAGAATACAGAATGTTGTTAGCTTTCAGGCTGGTAGTGTAAATGCAGTAAGGTAAAATTAAACTTTTTCAGGTGTGTTTCAAGTTCCCTGCTGACATGCCAAACATTTCCAGGTTTGGAAGATGCACTACCACCACACAGACACATGGATACTGGCCCAGTGCCTAAAGGATGTCTCTAGGAGGGGCTTTGTGTAGGCCTTTATAGGCTAGGAGCAAAAATCCCGGTGACACCAAGATGAGTTTGTGCTCTTCAGTTTACCAGGTGCTTGTAAGACCTTAAAATGTTGAGTCTGGCAGGTGGAAGGATGTGGAATCAGTAATGCAGAGGAGTGGTTGTGTGCTGCCTGCTTCTATTAAGGCTTGCTTGGTTACCTGTGTTTTCAGCATCCATCTCGGCTAGCCAGGTGTTTAGAAGGGGAAGGAGTAACATAAGGGAAGAGAATAGAGTGGACAGACATACTATGAGAACCGTGCTATGGGAAACTAAAGTAAGAACCATTCCAAATAAACCACTGATACATATGATTCAGTTTCTTGTTTTTACTACCTGTTTGGTTCTGGTTCGGTTTGATGCTTCAGATGTGGAAGACTCCATATACCTCTTCCTCTCCTTTGAGAAGTCATGGCATGGCTGTTTGTGCTCGTCCTTAGTATCTAAAACCTGGATTACAAAGATGTGGTGTTGCAGTGCGTTGTATTCTTGAGCATGCAGGACTGCCTGTCATCTTTGCAGGTTACCCTTTTCATAATGAAAAATTGAGAAGAATATAATTGTGTCAGGACAAGGTGAAACAGGATTTTTTTGGGCTGATTAGAGGGCCATTTCTGAACAGCAACCTAAGCTAGTGTGGTGATACAGTATAACATTCTTTCCCAGACTAGCTCTTGACTTTCTCTCTAAAGCTGTATTCTGCACTTCCTGCTCCAGTCAGCCCCTGAATTTGAGATTTACAGGTAATTTATGTATTGTGTGGGTTTGTTTACCATTTTTTCCCCTCCTATCAAGAAATTTAGACTGTTTGTGGCATCTGTCTGGCCCCAAACCAGGACGCTGTTGTGGGGTTCAGGTTTTTTGGTTGTTTTGTCTTGAGTGCACTCAGTTTGCTTATTTTTTCTTAAAATTAAAAACAAAGCTCTTGTCATGCTCCCCATCATTAGCAGTTTAGTAATCATGGAGGAAGAATATAAAATGCAAGCACTAGGTTTGGGGGGGCTGTAGTGTTAAATCCACAATGGCCATCCTAACCTTATGTTTAATGGGTCCATAAAACATCCTGCAGTGTCTTGCCCGTTGCAGTGGGAGAACCTGAGGATCTGGTTATTTAATTACTCCACTGGCGGTCTGCTTTTTCCTACTCTGCCTCTCCCAAATACATATGCACACCAATTTTTAATGTACTTTTTAAACATGCTAGCTTCTTCCAGTTTTGGTTTTGTTTAAGAACAGGAGGCTTATCAAGTGCCTATGATATTTTTAACCAAACTCCATAAACTGGATCTTTTGCTTGCTGTCAAGTAGCGTGCTCAGGATGAAGCAAAAAAATAGTCACTACATCATCTGCTATGAGTAATGCACCCTAACGATTCTGTTCTAGCACTTCACTTACACAAGCTTTTTATGAAAGGAAAACACAATGATAGGATATGGCTGAACTTTGCTAATGCACTCCCACTCCCTTGGCTGTCTTCACTGAAACCAGCTGCACACATGGAGTCATTTATCGGCTATGCACTGCACAGCAGCAGACGCTGCAGGTGAAACTAAAAATTTGAATAGGTATCTGTATTTCCTCAGAGGCTTCTGGTGTTGCACATAAGAGATCTGTTTTCTGAAGTACACAAACAGCTACCCAAATGCAGTATATATAGGTCAATGATTAAGTAGTTGACCTGTCTTATAACTAGTCAGTGAATGCCAAGTGTTCCTGTCCCTTGGGGAGTGGCTCTTGACAGCATGTGTAAATAGATAAGCTTCACCTTTGTTTTCCTGTGGTACTGGAACCTGCAAGGGAAGAAACTGCCTTTTTTAGTGCTGGTTTTTCCAGTACCTTGCAATTTCAGGGTTTAGGTTCCTATGAAATGCCTTCACACCACCTCCCTTTTACCAGTCACAAATAAAGGTTTCAGTATTTTCTGTCTGAATATAGTAACTCATAGTCTCCACAAACATTTTCTGTGTTAGGGAAACTCAGTAAATGTTCTAACCTGCTTGTTTTGAAAGTGTAGCAGGTTGCAAGTTGAATTCATCAGGGAGCTAGCCTTGAGTTAGCTGAGATGGCCTTTCAGCTGAAATCTCTTACCTCCTGGTACATCTGTATGCTTGAGATATTCAGACTGCCTAGCTAGTAATTAAAAAGACAAGTGCAACCTGATCTGTTTTTTGCCTTTGCCTTTCAGCCTGGCGCTACATAGGAGCAACAGGAGGGTTCCTTTTCATTGCCATTCAGCTCATCCTGCTTGTTGAGTTTGCACACAAATGGAATAAAAATTGGTATGTGTTGGACAAGTAGTTATTTGAATAAAGTTCTCGTAAAAAAGAAAAAAATTAAAACCAGCATGGATGTAATTTCTGGAAGAAGACATTTTAATGACAGTATTTAGAGTTGCTCGTCTTTGCTTCATCCACTTTCTCCTTCCCCAGCAGATCGGTTTCCTCCTTAATCACTTTTAAGCTGCTGATCTATTCTTAACCTGAATTACATGGCTTCAAATAAGTAGCAGTCTATGGGAGTGCAAAAACTTGTTACTTTGAGTTGGTTTAGATGTTATATGAAAACAGACTTGCTAGGAAACAGAGTGGTGCAAGAGAATAAAACTGGATTTGCAGGATGTAACAGTGAAACGGTGTGCAGTGATGTAAACTGGTAAATCCTACTTCTTATTTCAGCTTAGTGCACAATAATATTTTTGTCGTTCACACAGGAACTGCTACTTTCTCTTCACCTTCTTTGCTTTCATCTAAATATGCAAGAGTCTCTTACCAACCTGCATATAACACATTTGGACACTGACTTAATTTATAGTTTAAACACAATTGCTATTACCTTCCTAACCCTTAGCCTTTCATCAATTTAAAATATTTAAATTGTCCTCCCACATATACACAGGAACTTCTGCCACCACCTCGACTGTTTCTGTCTCTCCTTTCTCGCTCTATAAACCTTTACAGTCTTCTTGTTAGCATGCTGACTGATAAGAAAAAGTGTTAGCATGCCAAGCAATATACCTTTGCTGTCCATCTCTGGAGGGTCCCATAGCTACCTGAGCCTGGGGCATAATGAGTTCCCACTGAAGAAATCCCTGAAGTATTGAGCTGAGATGGGCTTATGGGCATGTCCCAAAGACCAGAAGTTCCAAGAGTCACACATCATTACAGGAACTGGGCATGATAAAAAAAAAACCCACTAACCTTGCAAGGACTTGTGTTGGTGTAGGACATACACATGCTTCAGGAAATTACAGTCTGTCTTTTGTGTTTGAGGAGATGTACTGTTCAGCTGTTAGGATTTTGGGTCTTTTGGGAAGGAAATACAAAGGTAAGCTGCCTGTCTTTCTCTCTCCAGGACTGCAGGTGCAAACCACAAGCAGGTGTGGAATGGTTTGCTTGCCCTGGTCACTCTCATCTTGTACTCCATTGCTGTGGCAGCCCTGGTCCTCATGGCTCTTTTCTACACACGCTCAGAGGGCTGCATGTACAACAAGGTTTTGATTGGTGTTAACGGTGGCCTGTGCCTCTTTGTGTCACTGGTGGCCATATCACCCTGTGTCCAGAATCGTGAGTCCGTTGACCTTTCCTTCTCTTGGGTTTCTGGTGCTGCCACAATCATGTTACTGGAGGCATGAACGCTGTTCAGGTAGAAGATCTCATGATAGCTCATAGCCGGTGCTCTGCCCCTGTCCCTTCATCTACTCTATGAAGTGCTGCTGCTGGTCATCAGCTCATCTGCCAAAACTACAAAGGTGTGAGATGTTTCGGTGTGCCGTCAGGCAGTCACGCTGTACAGAAGAGTCACATGCTGGTGGCCAGTAATGTGCTGTGGAGTTTATACTGCTCTTCCAGTGGTAGCAGATGGAGTGGTAGCTATCAGACTCCTTGGTTTACCATTTACATTTGCCTGCGTGTGATTCAGCATCTGTAAAGTTTTGGGCCTGAAGCAGTTGACAGCGGTATTTTGCGGTTTGGTATATTTTGTGTGTGCTGTTAGTATCTTGCACACATTGTACCTTGAAATAGTAATTTCAGTGATGTTAACACAGATTTTATGGGCAAATAAAACTAAGATGGCAGCTTGTCAATAGGTTTTGGAAAGCTGGTGCTTTTGGCTAGAGCAGTGGGGTGATTCTTTACTCACATGGGAATTTGTAATGCCTTTCTAAAACCTCCAGCAGAACTAAAGGACAGACTCTTTATGCGCCAGTGGAAATGCATCTAAACTGCCTTTAAAGACTGATGAACTGCTTTAAGTGGAAGATAAAAGATACTCTTCTCTTCTGAGAGATACGAGTGTACTGTTATTTAAAGGATATGAATTTATTCTTCTGTTTGTTAAAATGTCTGCAAGAATCAGTTATTTTACCCTCTTTCTTGTAAAGGCCAGCCCCATTCTGGTTTGCTGCAATCTGGAATTATCAGCTGCTACGTTATGTATCTCACTTTCTCAGCACTATCCAGCAAGCCACCAGAAACTAGTAAGTGCTTTATATAAATTGTTTTAGGTATGCCATGTATTAAAAGTGAGAGTTTAGCAAACTTGAATTAAGGAACTTAGGGATACAGGAGTGCAGGATTTAGTCTGTTCTGGTCTATGCATAAGAAGCTGTAAGTACTAAAAATATATCTGTGCAGCAGAGAGACTGTGCAGCTGACATTCTCCAAAATCACTAAAACTGAAAACTATTTCCTTTTCCCAGGTAAGCATCAGCTTCACCTTTTTGGACAGTGAGCATTCTTTTTAACTAAAAAAAGGCCTTTCTGTTTCAAATTAGTAATGTTAAAATTCCCTTCTTCATCATTGCTCAACTTTTAGTGTTGAATAGCTGAAACAACAATAACTAGAGGAAAATAAGTGCTTTGGCAGGAAGGAGAAGTTTATACAGACAGCTCCCAAGAAGAAAGGAGAGAGACACTTACATAGGCACACATACTCAAAGGTATTCTAAATGTAAGGAGGAAAACTGGACAGTATTTAGGTGGAAGATTTACTTACGGAGCTTAAGAAGTGTTTTCACATGAACATAGAAGTTAATTTGGAAAGCATCTGAATTATTCATAAGATGATACAGTGTAAACGGAAGAAAAAAGAGGAAGAAAGTGATGTATGATATTAAATCATTGGTCCTGTGTCATTTCATGCTTGTGACAGTCAAACCCATCAGCA
Source organism: Indicator indicator (assembly GCF_027791375.1). NCBI lineage: Eukaryota > Metazoa > Chordata > Aves > Piciformes > Indicatoridae > Indicator > Indicator indicator. The sequence continues at coordinate 33,017,347 of NC_072053.1, forward strand.
GTCAAGTGAACATGCTATTTCTTCTTGTATATATTGCAAGTGTGGTTATTGTATTTGTCAGAGTGTGCATGAAACATACTCTCTCAGACCTCCCTGGTCTTGTGGTTGTCATCTGTTCTCAGAGATGCTACCTTCTCCCCTGTGTTACAAAGACTGTCATAATGGCCTGTGCAGCTTTTACACTGGCATGTGCTGGAGAATGTAGGGGGTGCTGGCACTTACTAAGGTATCCCACATTCTGTCACTCAGATTTGTCACAAATTTACCTCATAGTGAGTCGTTCTTCAAGGAGGGATTTTGAAACTGGATGTCTTGCATATTGGCCACCTTGCAAACCATGCCTGAAGAAAATGCAAGTTACAGATACTTATTTGGGGGAAAGAAAAAAAAAAGAACAACCAAACACCAAAAAGCAGAGTTACAGATGTCTTTCGAAGGAATGGACAAACAAAAGTTAATTCTCGAACCTGTGCCTTAGCTTTTTGATGCCAAACAGTGGCCTGGCCTTGCTGCAGAGGCTTTCCTGATGGACACAGGTAGGGAATTCTGCACATCTCTGGCCAGGGTGTTCCGTGAAGGCTTGTCATCCCTTCTTTTGCTCCTACTTCCATGCTGTCTCAGCTCTGTGCTGATGAAGCTGTTTGTACAGCCCTGTAAGGCTATGCAACGTCCTCCACTGAGTCAGGGCACTGATAGAGTTTATTTTTAACCTGGTGCAGTCTTTGCTGCATTTTTCCCCCGCCCTTAAAAACAGTCCCAATGGGATGCAGTGTGGCTGCTGGAAGGAAAGAGGACATGGGGACACAGTTTCCCTTGAGTTTTTGGAGCAAGCACTCGTTTCGACTTCAGATAAGGTGCAGCTGTAATCTCTTGCTTCAGGGTGATGCTGCAGGCTGCTACTCTTGCCTTGATTCCAAGCAGACAGCAAAAAGCCAGATGCATCTTGGAACATCAAGGACTGAATTGGTTGCATTTCAGGGGCTTAGAGATAGGGTTTGCTTATATGTTAGAAAAATAATCTTGCCTAGGACCCAGAAGTAGTATTTGCTTAGATGATAAGATGAAGTCTTGCCTGCAACAGGTGCAACTCATTTTCCTTGGTCTTCTGTCTTTGGTCATTCTGAGAACAGGAGAACGACACACGACTTCTTTTTCACTTTGTATGAATGTCATAGCTGTCTCAAAGACACCCCTGCTGTCAAAAAATCATGGTCTGAGGTCTGGTACCATCTTGGTCTAATGTTGCTCTGCAATCTTGAATGAAGTGTTGGCAAACTTCCAACTTCTTGTTTCTTAATGCACCCAACAGTCTTTTTCCTTGTTGGTGTGCTTCCATTAAACAAGTTATTTCAGTACCCTCCTAAACTGCATTCTTGTTTTGCCTGAAACACTGAATCTGCCAGGTCAGATGTGAAGAGGTTTTTTTTCTTTATGATCCTTTAAAAAGATGGATAGAGGCATCTGAAATGTACTTACCCAGTGTCTGAAGTAATAAAAATATTTCACTGAAAGCCTTCAGTCTGAAGACAATATATTTTGAAATGCAGTGAGTGAAATGGGCTTTGACTGTTCTTTTTGTTTATTTTGTTTTGTGAAGTCCTGGATGAAAACAATCAGAACATCACAATCTGTGTACCTGAATTTAGTCAAGGTCTGCACAGAGATGAAAACCTGGTTACTGGCCTGGGTACTACCATTTTGTTTGGCTGCATTTTATATTCTTGGTAAGTCTGGGGGTTTGCACTTGCTTCACTATAAAAGCAATGTTGTGGTCCAACTAGTCAAGGCCTCATGCAGACAAAGTAATGGGGAGAAGTAGAATAGAACTGAGCTATAAGGGTCATATTCTCCTCATTTTCACAGTGGTTAGGTATTTGAGCCAATTAATACAGTGTTTGAGACAAATCTATTTCGTTAAAGACAAATAGAGCAATTTACATCTAGAAGTGGAGGAGAAAAAATTTCGCACAGAATCACACAGATTGTGAGTGCCTGGAAGAGACCTTGAAGGATCATCTAGTCCAACCCCCTCTGCCAGAGCAAGATCACCTAGAGTAGGTCATAAAGGAATGCATCCAGGCAGGTTTTGAATGTCTGTGGAGAAGAAGACTCCACAGCCTCTCTGGGCAGCCTGTTGCAGTGCTCTGTCACCCACACAATGAAATTTTTTTACTTATGTTCAGATGGAACCTCCTGTGCTCCAGCTTGTACCCATGCCCTTTGTCCTGTCACTGGACATCATTGAGAAGAGCCTGGCTCTGTCATCCCCACACTCACCCATCCCATATTTATAAACATGAATGTGGTCACCCCTCAGTCTCCTCTTCTCCAAACTAATGAGACCCAGCACTCTCAATCTTTCCTGTAAGGGAGATCTATGTGGCTCTGTGCTGAGCTCTTTCAGCAGTTCCTTGAGGTTCTTCTTGAACTGAGGGGCCCAGAACTGGACACAATATTCCAGATGTGGCTCCGCCAGGGCAGATTAGAGGAGGAGGAGAACCTCTCTCAATCTCAACCTACTAACTACACCCCTTCTAATACACCCCAGGATGGATGCTATTGGCCTTCTTGGCCACAAGGGCACACTGCTGGCTCATGGTCAACCTGTTGTCCATCAGGACTCCCAGGCCCTTTTTTACCTGAGCTTCTCTCCAGCAAATCAGTCACCAACCTATAGTGGGACATGGGATTGTTCTTTCCCAGTAGCAAGGCTCTACACTTGTCCTTGTTTCAGCTGACCATGATCCCTGTTTCAGGATGCTTTGATTCTGTGTTTTTTTCTATAAGAAAATATCTGTGTAGATATGTCCATCTAAAACTCAAAATTTATGTAGCCCGCTGACAGAGGCTATAACTGTTTCTTGAGAGACTTTAAAGCAAATAAACCTGGGAGGATTTAGGGTTTCTTTTAAACAATGGATGAGCACAATACTGCCATCAGGATTTGCCAGTGATGATCTGCTCTAAGAAAGTCTTTTTTAGGGCCATGTAGTTCTGATGCTCACCTTGTATTATTGCAGCTCTCATCAATAAATTAAGTTGTGTGCCAGGATGTGGAGAGAGGGAGGGAGCTGCTGTGATTTGGAAGGTGATGTGTCTCTTGGTTTGGCTGTTCAGGTTTCCGTGAGACAGCACTACCTGTCTGCTGCAGGTTTTTGATCGGGTTCTGCTTCTGAATTCACATACTGAAATTCCTTCATAATTTTGAACTGAAAGTGGGAGACTTTCTGAAGAGGTAGCACAGCTACTGTTCTGCTATAAGACATGCATGTGTTCCACTTAATTCTGATATCAAATATATGTATGTCACGTATCATTGATCCAGTTCACTTTAGAACAGTTTTCTAGTGCCTCGGGAGGGTGTTTTGGAAGGCAGACAACCTTCACTTAGCTTGCAGGGGAAGTGCACCACGTAGCTAGGGAGATAAAAAGGCCTTCAAGGGCAGTGCTTTGGAATATTGCTTACCTTGGTGTGAACAGCAGAACATTAACACCCTGTGAGTAATGGGAAGTTTTTCACATGTCCTGAAAGGGGAAGGCTGGTAAAGAAATGTTTCTAATCACAAGAAACCACAAAGGATTCCCCCCAGACAACTACAGCCATGCAAGGAAGTTATTTCCAGCAGCTGGTACACCCGCAACAGTGACTGGTCATTTACTTTTGGAAACTGACTGACCAGTGACCTGTTAACTCACTGGCAAAGCCTTTACACAAATGCTGATTCAAAGTGGTGGCTGTGAGGTTAATATAAAAGTATTGGTTGTGCACAGCAGGAAACATCTATTCTGATTTGCAGATTGGAGCACTTAGCTGTTTGCTGCTGTCTGGGGCAGATGAATTCACCACCTTTTACAAGTGGCCTATTTTTTAAGCTTGTGATTCAGCCTGAGTTGGCCAGTAGCTGGCTGTCAGGCTGATGTATATTTGTGCAGAAAAATCTTTTCACATGCTTAGTGTTTGATGCTATATCCAGGCAAATGCTTAGCCTAGACATGGGAGTAGCCTAATTAATGTTTGCTGTGGTGTAGAAAAATCAGCCTGTTTGGCTTATACATATACTGAGGGTTTTGACACTTACCTTTTTTGTATTTCTAGTTTAACCTCAACAACACGTGCAAGCTCAGAGGCGCTGAGGGGAATATATGCAGCACCTGAAACTGAAGTGAGTTCTCTGGCTTCTTCCCACAAGATTTCTGTGCAGACTTCCTCATGTGCTTTTCTTGCAGTTGTTTTCATGGTAAAGTTATCAGTAATTAGGTGAAGACAAAAGTTTGTTCCTAGCTATGTGCCTCTGGGTATGGACTGAGAACAGTTGTCCACATTGACCCTTCTGTGTCTTTTACTGGTCTCATGGAGATGCCTTTATATACTGAAATAATTTGCCGCTCTTGCAGTTGATAACATCCTGCAGACTTCTTGTAAATATTGGTATATGTACCACACAAGCTCATGTCCTCTCACTTAAAGCAAGAGTCTGCTGGGAAGTGGAGGTGTTCTTGAACTTTTTCAGTTCTGGTTGCCTTTGTTCTCATAGCAATTGACAGTGATCCCAAGTTCCTCTCTCTTACTCCCACATGAAAGTACTTCCTTTCATCTTGCCTAGAGTTTCATCTTGGGTTGTATTTCTTGTCCCTGTTTCAACAGTAATGTTTTCTTCATTCCACCTGCCTGTTTCTTTGTCTGCCTCATCCTGGGAACACCCAGAAACACTGGGAAATGAGTAGATTTTTGCTACGGTTAACCCTTACTTAGGCTTGTTAGTGTCACTCTTAAAAATATGTATGCTTGTGTTTGGAGGATCAATCTCCATCCCTAGCACTCCAAATTGGTGCTACTTGAATCTGCAGTTTTAACTACTGTTTTTCCAAGTCTTTAATCAAAGTGTTTGTGAGAATCCAAAAATGAAGGAGTATCTGCCTATCAGTGTTTGCTGGGTGTGGAGAAACAAACTGTGTTTCATGCTGGAAGCATGATAGTGCTGGAGGAGCTGGAGGAGCTTCACTCTGGCAGGATGGTAGAACTGGGTGGGGGTACTGCTGCCAGCGCTGAGGAGCTAAGTGTCTGGTGGCTCTTTACACTGTCCCCAGCCTCCTCAGATAGGCAGCCTGCCAGCAGGCTTATCCTCAAGCACTGGGACATGCCCAGCCTACCTTGAGCAGACAGGGCAAGACCTGCACCTTCCTTCCCCCTGCTGATGAGGGGAGTGCTGGGGAGAAAACTGGCACAGCAAGGACAGTGGATGTGGCCCCCTTACTGGGAAGACCCTGCTTGTCTGCTGCAGTGCTTGCTGACAGGATTATTTCCATATGGTTTGGTTTTAAAGAACAGTAGAAGAGCAACAGAATGTAAATACAAAGAAATGACTAGTGAAGAGCAACTAATTGCATTCTGATTACCTTCCCTGTGGCAAACAGCAACTGTCTCCTGGCCAAGAGCATGAACATTGTTCTGCAGTTGCTTGTGGTGTATGGAGGGTCTGCTGGTGTCTGTGCTGCACAGAGCTGAGTGTTAGGAGGGGCTGGCAGTATGTGTGCCAGCATCACTGATTTCATCACACTGTCTGTGCAAGGACTTCACTGCAGTGGTTTGAGGGAAGCCAGCACTTCAGAATGCAAGTGCAACCCAAGGGAAGCTCAGGCTGGGGTTGGAGTGGCTGGAGAGCAGCCAGGCTGGAAGGGACCTGGGGGTACTGGTTTACAGCCGGCTGAACACGAGCCAGCAGTGTGCCCAGGTGGCCAAGAAGGCCAATGGCATCAGAGAAATAGTGTGGGCAGCAGGATCAGGGAAGTCATTCTGCCCCTGTACTCAGCACTGATTAGACCACAGCTTGAGTACTGTGTCCAGGTCTGGGCTCCTCAATTTAAGAAGGACAGAGAAGGGCAACAAGGCTGGTGAGAGGTCTCAAGAACAAGCCCTGTGAAGAGAGGCTGAGGGAGCTGGGGTTGTTTAGCCTGGAGAAGAGGAGGCTCAGGGGAGACCTCATTGCTGTCTACAACTACCTGAGAGGGGGTTGTAGCCAGGTGGTGGTTGGTCTCTTCTCCCAGGCAACCAGCAACAGGACAAGAGGACACAGTCTCAAGCTGTGCCAGGGGAAGTTTAGGCTGGAGGTGAGGAGAAAGTTCTTCACAGAAAGAGTAATTGGCCAGTGGTATGGAGCTGTCCAGTGGGCTGGTGGAATCACCATCCCTGGAGGTGTGCAAAAAAAGATTGGATGTGGCACTTGGAGCCACTGGTTTAGTTGTCAGGAGGTGTTAGGTATTAGGTAATAGGTTGGACTTGATGATCTCTGAGGGCTTTTCCAACCTAGTTGATTCTTTGATTCTATAGATGAGTCTTGGCACAGCAGGAGAAAGTGATGCAGAATAAGGGGTTTGTTTAAATGCTTATCCAGAGTCTTAAAGAATGAACTTACGGGCTTTTCATGAGTTTATGAACTCAGTGAGTAGGTGCCATCATGGATACACAGGGTAAAAGCTGCCCTTTGATGTTTCTGTTGGTCACTGTACCTTGAAGCCTTACTCTCTGATTTTTGGAGGGGTCCGGAAAACTTACATCCATCCTGTGCCAGCTGAGGAGAGAGTCTAGAATACAAAGTGTAAAATTAGAAGTGTAAGTATTTATTCATACATGTGAAGTGTCCCAGACAGACTGAGGCACCCAGACTGTGGTTTTATGTGGGGTCCTTGTACCCTTTGAGCATTCAGGTTATTCAAACATAAGTGGTTTGACTAATCACTTAAACCCACTCCACTGGTTACTAGTCATAATAAAACTTTGCAAAGCAGCTGTATTTCTGCATCACCCTTGCTGCTTCTTTGTTGATCCAGACATCCCTGGAGTCAGTCTTGTGATAGTTACTTACCTATCATGGAAGGTTTCAAAGACATGTTACAGGGCTAGGATCCTGGTGTTATCTTGGTTGGCCAGGACTATCCTTTATCATTCGTGGACAGCTCTAAGTTTCCAAGATGCTAATCCTTATTGCCAGGGCCAGGTTGACTTATGGTTTGTTTTACATAAGCATGAATAATACCAAAGTCTCCAGTGAAAGTCTCTGCCTCATTACAGTGCACTGTATACTGTGCACCAATATATGTTAACAAAGTTAACGCACTTTTGTACTCTAAAGACTGATTGATATAATTCATGAAGGGAATTTTCCTAACAGGGTTAATTGTCTTCATCAAACCACAACGAAATTTAATCCCAGAGTAGGATTTTGTCAGAACAAAGAATGTTGATGATGTTACAGAAAGTGCTGAGTTGCACTCTTTCCTGGTGCAGAAAGTGTACTGACTTATTTATTGGGTGAACAGCATCCTTTTTTCATTTACTTTGCTAAACAACACAAGAAGAGTCAATTTCAGCTTTCCTTATTCCATCAGTTAAAATAATAACAATAACAACAACAATAATAATATTAATAATAATAATAATATCTTCATTTAAATAAAGCAGTAAATCCGGCTTTCTGCTTTTACTCATTCTGGCTCCATTTTCAGAAAAATCTTGCAAAATAAGCATTTTTGACTTACACTTGTGCAATTGTGGTTTCCAACCTGTGCATCAGGGTTTTAAGTTCTTTGTACTTTCATTTCAGTAGAGATTTTCTTTTACTTAAAAAGCACCTAATTGCCAATCCGAAGAGGTAAATCCCTTCCGAACTAGTGTGTGAATGCTTCACTGTGGCTTTTCCACCATTTTGTCATAATTACTTGCACCAGTGTTTTACAGTGAGTTATGTAAATTTGGTACAGTACTTCTCAAAGAATGGTTAATTTGCTCCAAATCTTACTGAGCAGGTTTTTCTCAAGCTTAGAAACTCTTGTGATGAGCTACCTGGCAAATCCTAATTTTATTTATTTTGCCAGTTGGAAATACAAAGCAGGCTTTTCTGAGTCAGTGTTTGTAATGCAGACATAACAGATCTTCCTTCACCAACTGTTTTGCTTCTCTGCTGTAGCACAGGCTCTTACTCTTCCTGGTTTCTGTTCCACAGGTAGCTCGTTGCTGCTTTTGCTGTGTGCCCGACGGAGATGGTAATTAAATTTTCACTGCACAATCTACCTCTCTTGTGGCTGTCAGACTGAAGCCAAGGGAGTAAGGATGTAGCTGCATATGAAGAGCTGCTTGTATCCTCATTCTGTAGCATATCAAATTGAAGCAACAGAAGTGCTTAAAGTTAGGTTATGGAAGGAAGCAAGAGGTGTAGCAATGTCATTTTAGAATTTGGCTATGTTAATTTGGCTTCTTGTCTAAAAACAGGCTGGTTAATAATGCCTTAAAAGACATTGCATTGCTGCAACACACAAAGAGTAATCTCTGCTCTTTGCTGCTTGTGGCTGTAACTGACTGCTGGGTTTTTGGCTCATCAGCTCTGCAGAGACTACAGTTTAGAAGTGAATTAGGAAGGGATTGTCCTTACCAGAAGAATATTCTACATGTAGAGCAATTTAAATGGCCCAAATGCTTCAAAACTAGACAGCAGGCCAGGAAGCTGATACAGGGCAGGATTTTAGTGACAGCCAAGCTAGGGCCCATGCCATGAGGGCGAGGAAAAGTTGAAGGGTTGCTTTCCTAAACCACGCCTTGGATGTTTTGCTGTGTCCTTTATGAAACCAGCTGCTGTTTTCAGTTCTTGTTAAATTTACAAAAGCTTTTTTGATCCTGTCTCTTACAGCTGATGCTGAAGAGCATGTTGCAAGCAGGGGTGGCCAGACTGTGATTTATGATGAGAAGAAAGGCACGGTGTACAGTTATGCCTACTTCCACTTCGTTTTCTTCTTGGCTTCACTCTACGTGATGATGACAGTAACTCACTGGTTTCAGTAAGTGTATTTTTTAAAGCTGAGAAATTCATGTCTCTCTGTGTTGAGAGGGTAAGAGATGGGAATGGAAACTTCTTCCATTAGTGTGTCTCCTCTCCTTAAGTATGAAGCTGGAAGAGAGGTTGGAATTCTCTCCTGGGTGATGCTTGGGCAAAATCTCATTCTAAAAAGGGCTGCTCTCCTCTGCCTTGTGCCTGGGTTATCCTAGTGGAAGTCTGTGACCCACCTAGAAAAACAGAGGACACTGCAGTCCTGGACATGAATATTGAATTCACTGCTTCTGTTTTTTTGTTTTTGTTTCTTTTTTCCCTTAACAGTTATGAAAGTGCTCAGATTGAAAAATTCTTCACTGGAACGTGGTCCATCTTCTGGATTAAGATGGTGTCCTGTTGGGTTTGCGTCTGTCTGTACTTATGGACTCTTACTGCACCACTCTGTTGCCCAACCAGAGAGTTCTCAGTGTGAACACTTCCACATCCTTCTGTGTTTTTCTTTTCTTTTTTTCCCCCCCTCTGTTACAAATAAAATACAAGAGTCATTTTGTAACGAGGAAACACCTATTTCCTCCTTATAGTAATGTACCAGTTAGTAACTTCTCAGTCAGACTAAACAAATGATTGAAGACTTTTTTACCTTTTTAATTGTTCTGAACAAGCATTGCCCAAAGGAAGAAGTTGGTTCTGAAGCTTTTGTAACACTGATGTGTGGAGTGTAGCAAACAGTTGTTGCAAAAGCTGAAATAAGTTAAATGCTTTTCAAATCACTGACAATCTTTCTCTGACTTCATTGGCAAGGAAAAAAAAAATCATGATGCAGGTTTACCTTGATGTAGTACCTTCTTCCTTGCTATGAATGCTAGAGTGTTTTATAGCAGATACGGATTCCTTTTTATACTGTTATTAACTTTGTCTTCTACAGTTTGCAGTGATGATTTGGACTGCTGTTTTGTACAGCATGTAATTCTTATCAGTAGTATCCACATAATTTTTTTCCCAAAAATATGATTAAATACTTCTATAGAGAAAGAGAATATGTAAGAATTTGACTGCCAAAGCACCTAGAAAAGTTGTTTATCTAAATGCTAACTATATTAAGTTATTGTATACTGAAATTGAGAAAGGAATATACCAATGATAATAGAGTATTTATTCTATTACAACTTTGAGAAGCACCTGAATATTTTATGCAATTCAGATTTAGTCCAGTTGTTAACAGATGGGGATTTCTACACACAAGTTCTTAAACTGAGTTTTGTCCAACTTTGCTGGCTCACTGCAAGTTGTGTATATTGCACAGGAATTTGAGATTAAATGCATTCTTTGTTCATAATGTTTGCTGTTGAGAAAACGCTGAATACAGGACTGCTGCCAGTTGCTGTTAAATTTAAAAGTAGAGTGCTCATTTACTTTTCTACCCTACTATTTCAGCTTGTGTCTAAAGATCTTCCAGGATCTCCAGTTCTGTTTCCATTACTAATTCTATAATATTTTAAATGCTTTGATGGTCCAAAAAGGACCGTAATGTATCATCTTCCTTTTCTGCCTATGTGTTGGTTGGAAAGTATTCTTACTAACTGCTACGTTTTTACGCTCCTCTGTTTGCTGTTGGGATGGAGTTGAGCCAACCAAACCATTAATGGAGAATAAACTTCTTTTGGTGCATGCCTGTTCCAAGCAGTGGGGTAAGCAGTCAGAAAAACAAAGCCAGAAGACACAACTGTAACAGCAGCTGCCATAGTACAAATTACTGACTTGACAATACTAAACCCTACTGTGTTGTTTTTATTTGCTTTAAGCAGATGATTTGGTGGTGGAACAACAGCTCAGATGAGTAAGGTTGAACCCACTATAGTTATCTACATTCCAATGGGATGAATTTATGACTTGCACTCATCCCTTCTCTCTTTCTCTTTTTCTAAACAAAATCAACCGATTTAGTAGTTCTTCTATCTGAAAAAAGATTGAGCCTTAAATCTTCACCCCATGCTTTCTGCAAAACGAAGAAAAGCACAACAGAGAGGCCAGTGAGGTGGCCAGAGTATTTGCATGCCTTATTCTTTCTGCTGCAATAATTGCTGGCTAATGTACACCTGGTGAGTAATCTTAATATAACAGATCTCTGTTCTGCTTGCTTTCATTACCATTTTTAGCTGCCTTGTTGCTGTGGTATCCTAGGGCTTCTTACTAGGAGTATGCTCCTCACAAGCCCATGCACTGTTACCTCAAGTGAAATCTACAGCTCTGCAGTTCCGTGTACTTACACCACCTACCCCAGTGACTGGAAACCTCAAAGTACATGTTATGAGATGTGAGGGAAGGAGGGGTCTGCCCAGAGGTGACTCCTGCTGCTCTTCTTGTTTGTACTTAGGTGAAAAAGGCAGTCAAAGCTTAACTTTGACATTGAGTTAGAAAAATAACAAACAGCTCTGAAGAAAGAAGCAGGTTTTTTCTTTCCTTTTGCTTCTGCTGGAAGGTTCTGATCTTGCCAAGAGCTCTGCTAGAGTGGGGGACTGTCGGTATGTCTCTGCCTGCATTTGGAGTCCATCCACACAGATTCTTCTGCACCAGAAAAAGGCCTTTGTTAGTGCATTTGCAATCTAGAAGCCTTTATCTGTCCCATCTCTAAGATAAGAGCTTATGGGCTGTGCAGTGATGACTAACAGTTGTCCCACCTAACTCATAGCAGCTATTCTCACGAACAGTCTTGATCCAGTGCTGGAGCTCTGAGCTGCATCTGAGGTAGTCCAGGCTCCTGCACCTCCCTTTATGACTGCTGTTCCCTAGAGTATCGAGGCTTGCAGGATTTGCCTTCTAGTGCCATGTGCATTGTACTTGAGAAACCAAGCATCTTGCTTTTTAAATTATCAATGTCTTTCTGAGTAAGAGAACAATCTGGGCAAGAAGCTCTACAGAAGAAGGCTTGCATGATTTCAGGCTGTAGGGCACAGAATGGTAACTGTTCTCTGGTTCTGACAGCAGACATCCCACTCAGAAATGTAGATGATCTCAATACATATCTTGGACAATGGACGTTCTTACTTGTTTACAAAAACTTGTGGTTTATATAGGCATTATCTGCCTGCACAGGGGCTTTCCATGCCTCTCTGTTCTCTTTTGCGTTTGTTCTTTTGGTTTTTGCGGGGGTTTTTTTGTTTCTTTGGGGGGGTTTTGTTTGTTTTGTTTTGTTTTTAATAGTTTGTGCTTAAGGTTTTGCACAGAAGAAACAGGGTTGTAAGAGCAAAATCCACAGCCAGGCATGAGTCTGTTCTTCTAACACAGCACTTGACTCATTGAGTTGCTCTTTATAGAATGCTTTGGGTTGGAAGGGACTTTTAAAAGTCATCTCGTCCAGTTCCTCTGCAGTGAGCAGGGACATCTTCAACTAGATCAGGTTGCTTAGAGCACCATCCAACCTGACCAGGAGTGTTTCCAGGCATCCACCACCTCTTTGGGCAACCTGTTCCAGTGTTTTATCATCCTCATTGTAAAAATCCTTATGTCTAGTCTGAATCTGCACTCGTTTAAAATGATTACCCCTTGTTCTGTCACAACAGGTCCCACTAAAAAGATTGTTCCCATCTTTCTAATAGGCTCCTTTTAAGTACAGAAAGACTGCAGTAAGGTCTCCTTTTCTTCTGGCTGCACAACCCCAACTCTTGCAGCCTTTCTTCATAGGAGAGGTGTTCCAACCCTTCATCCCTCCCTTCCAAATGTTACAGCCTTAGAATTTGCTGTAAAATCTGTACTGTGAACTTGCATGTGCAACTACTTCATAAAATCCTCATCTAGGGTCAAGGATTGAAATGCCCAGTTCATAAATTCCAAATCGTTCATGCAAATGCTCTTTTAAAACCTTTTGAAGAAGTGCCTTCATACCTCGGGCTGTGATAATTCAAGTGGCACTGGAGCTGAAAAACCTGAACTGAGCTTGTGACTAGGTGGTGCTTCCTTGTATGTTACACTGGTGTGTACCAGACATAGCTGTATCTGTGGTGCATGTGGAAGATCAAATAGTTTGTGTCTGACAAACCTCTGGGGATGAGACTAATCCAAATAGTACTGTGCAGTGGAAGAAGAGCTGGGAAAGCTCACAAACAGCCTGGTGCTTTTGTAAACAAACACACACTTGCTGCTTACATTTATAGTTAAACTGAACAGGTAACTTTCTTTCCCCATACCTGGAGTGCAGGTAACCACTTTCTTTGAGGCAGTTACCTGTGCAGTGTCTATCATGCCTCATGCCATGGTTGTTCATTGAATTTGTTCTTGAATATAAGTGAGCAGTGCAGCATTTTGGATTCTTGTGTTCTGGAGCTGTGTGAACTGAGGAAGCTCTCATTACAAAGACAGGAGAAACTAGAGAACATGTCCTGTAATGAGTTTCCTCTAGTTAGACCTGAGCTTATCCTATCCTTTGAAGGACTCTGGGAGGAACAGACCACATTGGCAGAACTTAACTTCTGCTGGGAAGGTGAAACAATTTATTGTCATTTTCCTACATTTTCAAATTAGCTATTGTGAGAGGGGTTATTTGGAACCTTGCTGCTGCACTGACAGCTGAGACTGGAACAATTTTAGTTTTTGTCATCAGGGCAACAGAGCTGTAGTCACGACTGGTTCTTTGGAATAAATCAATGGGACAGACTCAGAGAGCAAGTCTCTGAATTCATATAGCTGGACTAACAAATGAGACCATAAAACCTGGTCAAAACCTGAAGGATGTGTGGAAAGCAGATGAATATGCTTGTTGGCTGTTTATCACCTAGTTCCTCAAAGCATGTGGGCAAGCCCTTGCGGCTGGATGCCAAGTAAGGAACTCCACTGTGATCACACATCGTATTTTTCATGCGTTTCTGATACTCTTAGCTTTGTACTTCAAGAACTTCCATGAGGTTCAAAAAGCTCATGCTTCCCAGCTATCTGGTAAGCCTTGGCTGGGCTGGAACACTTCCATGTGAATGAAACGGGTAATTCAGTGTTGCTGTTGTATGGGTAGTCCAGAGAGAGGGCTTAGCCCTGCACGGGATCATAAACACCGCATTCTGTTCATTTATTTTGTGCTATCGCACCTCCTTGCACATCCAGAAGCGCTTTGAGATTATAACTTACGAACATGTAACTGCTTCTGTCAGCCACTGGTGCAGCCATTGCTGGGCTACAATATTGCTACTATAATGAAGCAAATGTTGCACTTGGGTGGGGGTGGGTGGGCATGGGAAATGCTGTTTTTTAACAGATCTCTGGTGCTGATCAATGCATCTAGAGAGTTTAGGCACTCAAGTCAGCACTGCTCAAACTCTGGCTAGCAGCCCACAGTATCATGAGCATCTCTGAACAGACTAGTAACAAAATAATCCGCTGAATGCTTTTAAAATATGCTATAAAGATTTTATGCTATAAAAATGTTATGCTATAAACTGTTAGACTTTTCTCCTAAATAAGCTGATGTAGCAAAATACCACAAGATTATTCCTTTGTGGCATGAGATAATCTGCAGCTAAAATTTTGCTTTCCTCTTTTCTTCCAGGCTTTAGAAGCAGTGTCTTTTTCTTGCAGGCTGTATCTACTAATTTTGTTTGCCTTTTCCTGCATGGATTTGTTTTTTAAAGGCATTGTAAATCTGGTTCACTCCCATTCTGCTTCCTGTTAAGTGGGATGTCTTTGGTGCTAGAAACTGGCAAAGACTTCTTTGCCAGCTCTTGTTGACCATTTTGACAGCAGGACAACCTGCTGTGTTATAGCAAAAGCTTTATTATGTTTATTATGGGGATCATTTTTCATCTGTGAAAACTGCTGCTTCTGTTTCCGAAGTGGCCTATAAGTTCTTGTGGGAGGAAACCCCATAATCAGCACCATGACATTTTACTTTGTGTTTTCGATTTGGTAAATAGTAGTTTGAACTGAGTGTTTCATGTGACTGTACAAAGGAATGCCCAGAGTCAAGTGCAGAGAAAGCTTTGACCTTTTTGTACTCATAACAGGTTACATAACATGGGAACTGGTATGTTTCTGTGTTTTCAACATCATAGTTGCAAAATTTCCAAGTGCCCCAGTCCCCTGGGGGTGGGGATGCAGTCACAGTACACAGGATTTGAAGCAGAAACTGGGGGAGACTGATATGACAGCTGCTTTCTAATGGCCAAAGAAACTCTCCTAGGTTTCAAGAAGGCCTCAAGTCTGGTTTTGTTTGTTTTCTTTTTCTGAAACCTGGTTCCAACGAATTCCATACCTGTTCAATAATACAGTTGGGTTTTAAGTGTTGGAATTTATTTCAGATAAAAGCCACGTTGGTTTCCCCCATTAGCCAGTCTCTGACAGCTCCCAGTGCCATAGCGTGCAGCCATCTACACAGATTTGCTCAGACCCACAGTCATCAGCTTTGGAACCACTCCAGCAGCTTCAGGCTCCCAGGGCTTTTCCTCACCCAGAGCTGTGGGGTGCAGCACTGCAGCTGTGCTTTTGCCAAAGCAGCTCAGTGTGATGCCAAGAAGGATTGTGGAAAGCTATGGGGAAATAATGTCTTGTTACTCATCCTGTAGCTTTATTTTTCCTCTTACTGATACATCTCCAGGTGCTTAGGTGTTGTTGGAGATCCATGCAGATGTAAAGTGAGAATTAACTTTCAGAGAAAATTGTTCAGCTCATCTTACACGAGCTGAGAAAATATTTACTAGGAACATGTGGGTTCAATGTCTCCTTTTTGTTTACCGGCGACGAGTGGTGTTCAGTCTCCTCCTATATGCCATGTTAGAAAACTGATGCAAAGTAGTCGAAATGTAATGATGATGGGGATTTAAATCTTTTTCAAGGTTCTTAATATCTCAAGGGAACTTTTTGGTGTGTATGTGTGGCTTTATTTTATTAAGCTGTAGTCTAGTGAAGTGGAGGGTTTGCTAGTTTAACATTTTTTGCAAGTGTTGTGATCTGTAGTAACTAACACCTTAACTTTTAAGGACTGTTAAAAATTTCAGAATTGTCAGATCTTAATTGTAAAATAGCCAACAGCTTTGCCTTTTTAAAGCATGGTAATGGTTTTTATGGACACTTCCTTTTGTATACTGAGTGAATGTATTGTTATAGACTCAATGTTTAATGGACCAATAAAGTTTTTCTTACATTTGAAACTAACTGTGTGGTACACAGAATATGGGAAATCAGCTCATTCTAGGAGAAATTTTATGAATACATGAGCTAAGCATTTACTGAGCCTGTAAATGTAAACTGGTTGCTCTTATTTTTTTTTGTTCGCTACATTTCAGCATTTTTAGCAACACAAAAAGGTTGTCTATGGAATATTATTTCATGGCTTTGCTGTCTATATTCTTTTTTTATTCCTCTGGAGCATGATCTTGGGAGATGGCAGGTTAAACAGGTTTGTCCATGGTGTCTGCTGTATACAGGGTACCCTCAGCAAGTTCGCTGATGATACAAAACTGGGGGGGTTGGCTGACACCTGTCAGGCTGTGCAGCCATCCAACGTGACCTGGACAGCCTGGAGAGCTGGGTGCAGGCAAACCTCATGAAGTTTAATAAGGACAAGTTCAGGTCCTACATCTGGGGAGGAATAACACCAGGCACCAGTACAGGTTAGGGGCTGCCCTGCTGGAAAGCAGCTCCACAGAGAAAGACGTTGGAGTGCTGGTGGACAGCAAGTTCTCCATGGGACAACAATGTGCTCTTGTGGCCAAGAAAGCCAGTGGGATCCTGGGATGTATCACGAAAGGTGTGTCCAGCAGGTCTAAGGAAGTTCTTCTACCTCTGTACTCTGCCCTGGTGAGACCACATCTGGAATACTGTGTCCAGTTTTGGGCTCCCCAGTTCAAGAGAGACAGAGACCTGCTGGAGAGAATCCAATGGAGAGCCACAAGGATGATTAGGGGACTTGAGCATCTCTCGTATGAAGAGAGACTGAGAGCCCTGGGGCTGTTTAGTCTTGAGAAGACTGAGAGGGGATCTGATCAATGTCTGTAAACATCTGAGGGATTTGGTCCCTCAGCTCCCCAGCTGAGTTGTGGAGTCTCCTTCTCTGGAGACTTTAAAAGCCACCTGGATGCATTCCTGTGCAGACTACCCTCAGTGATGCTGCTCAGGCAGAGGGGTTGGACCTGATGATCTCTTGAGGTCCCTTCCAACCTCTGATACACTGTGATACTGTGACCACTAGTCTGCCCACCTCTGCCTTCACCCCACCCTGCAGCTTCACTGATGTTTCAAACTAGGAGTTAAGTCTTCAAAGAACAGAAGCATTTGAAGTATTTGTCATGGTGGTTGTAGCACACAGGAAAGAGTTAACCTTTGGTGTGATGTTAGACCCTGGTGCAGGAGCCACAGGACACTGCATTTTCAGTAGTTGCAGCTGCTGGTCCAGCTGAGTGCAGACCTGCTCCTCAGGTGGTGAGGACAAGAACCACACTTTAAAGATGTGGGATTGCAGCATCTTTGCTTGCCAGAGGCCACCACACATGGAACTATGTTTCCATTGCACGATAGTCCCAAAAGAGGTGGTGCTGCAAGAGCAGTGTGTTTAAATGCTTACATGCAGGAACTGCAGTGTGTTTGATGGGAATGTGGAGGTTTCCCAAGCTTGGACTATGACCTTGGGATAAATTTTTGTTTGCAACATCTGAACTTTTCTATTCCTGAACTTGCAGGCTATTCAGCAGTTGGTATGTTAATACAGCAGACATAGCTTCAGCATCTCATGGTAAGGTTCAAACAGCACCTTCTGAAATAAAACACATTTTGGCTTTCTGAACTATGACTCTTTCCTGTGGCTTCCAGTTGAGCAAGGCAGGGGAGGTTAGAAGCTCACAGCTTCATGCAATTACCTTTGACACCATAAGAACCATAGCATGTATCTCATCTTCCAGCCTCCAGTGGCCAACGAGGTTAGTATAGACTGGAAGAGAATCTGGAAAAGTGCAAGCTCAAAGATGACAAGCTGGTGTGGCAAACAGCCAGGGTGCTCCTGAACTAGCAGAAGGAGAGCTGCTGGCTGCAGATTCAGGGTTTGGCAGACGTTCAGAGGCTGGCAGGGGTTCAGAAGGTGGCTATGATCATGCTTTCTGATGGAGCTAATGTGTGCTGTCATGGTCTGGACAGCACATGCTACAGGCAGGTCAAGGTAGGCCGGGTGCGCTGTGTCCGCAGTGAGGAGACCGCTTCTGCAAACACATCACACACTGCAGGCCCTGGCTGTGGTGCAACTGTGGTGTGTGTGAACATAGCACAGGTAACTGCTTTCTGCCTGGACTGTGCCCATCACATTCAGAAAGGGTTAATGCCTGGAGAAGGGACTCCATCCACTGAAACACAAATGCATTGCAAGAATGATGCAGATTTGCTTTATGGTCTGTGTTCTCCTTCCTAAATGAACAATACTGCAGTTACAGACTATGTTCAGCTAGAAGACAATGTTTTTTCTCATGTTTTAAGCATGATTTGTTGTTCCAAAGTAAACAGCCTGTCAATCCTCTCTTGAAAGTCTGGTGAGTGAAGCTGTGATTGGTGAAGCCAAGGGGAAAGGAGGACTGAACTGGAGGGCCTTTGAAGCAGCAGCACCATGTCAGAGGAACACTCCTGAGTTTTGTTGTGGGACTCTGGGATCCCATATGGGACAGGTCACAAGGTCATACTGCTCTCACAAGCCTCAGCAGTGGTGGACAAGCCCATGGTGAAAACTCTTCCTGTAGCGCAAGCCTTTGATAGCACCATAAAGCTCAGGAGTATTTTTATGGTACTGAGAACAGGAAACTTACTTTTTTTTCTTTCTCTTTTTCTGTTTGGTTTTGATACTCTCACCTGCTAATTTAACTCAGCATTTCCCTTCTACTCCTGTGCTGGGAAAGAGCTGTTGATTTTTCTCAGGGCTACTTCTGATTTTTAAAACTGTCTTTGTATTTCCTCCCTCCCCTGCTCCCCCAGGGTGAAGTACCATTTCTCACTGTCCTTTGAAAATTATTCTATAGGCTGCAGTATTCTATAGGCTTCAGTTGTCCTTGGAGCTTGTCCTTCCATCCTTTCCTAGCTCAATTCTGAAAAATTAGTAGAAATGCACCTGCACGTTACCTCTGTATTTCAAATTACACAGTGCATTGTGGTACAGTTTTATTTATTTAAACTTTTATTTTTCAGTCCTCCTGTAATGGTAACTTCTGCTTATTGCCGTGTTTTGGGTTTTTAACTTGGTGATTCCTTTCCATAAGATTTGCAGTACCTGCTGAGAGAGCATGGCTTGGAATGGGGACAGCAGCTCAAAGCCTGGCTTTCTGCACATGGAAATTAGTTAGAATTCCTTTCTCCCCGTAGGTCATATCTCTGTGTATCTTTTGGGTTGTATTAGGTACATGCAAGTCACACAATGTGACCACAATGCCTGGAGTCAGCTTTTTAGCTTTTACAGGATGTGAGTGTTACTCACAGCTTTCTGGGAATCAGGGGGGGGAGGGGGTTAGAGGTCTAGTAGAGGTCTTTCTCAGACGAGGTCTGCCAGAGGTAACTTAAGTCTCCAAAGGAGTTGCTCTAATGGAGGTAAAACATTTTCCCTAGTAGAACTGGAAAGTTACTAAGAAGTCTTTGCCTTGGCCAGACAACTCCCATCCACTTCATGCCTAGATGGAGCCTGTTGTTTATGATGCATTCCAGATGCCAAAATTGCACTTTCTTCCCCACCCTGTTCAATACTGAATCCAAAATGGCAACAGAACCGTTTTCCTGGGAATGTTTTTAACAAGTGTTCCTCCCTTCCATGCTGCTCTCCAGGTTGTAGAGAGCATTAAGAAAAAAAAAAAGAAAGAAAAAGAAGCCTCAGTCTATTTTGTCTCCTTTTTATTTTATACCAAAAAAAAAAAAAAGGCTGATGTAGTCACATCAATGAGAACAAGCTGCAGTGTGCGCTCTTACACAACAATCGTATAAGGATTTAAAATATATTGGCTTATTGTTTGCAATAGCAATGTCAGTTTGCTTTCCCCTCCTAAATATCACCAACTCCAAATTGCTGAGCTTGAAATTCTTGAAAGTCTTCTGGGATGGTATCTGAAAACAGGAAAATGAGCAGAAGTTTAGTCACTTCTGACAACATCAAGGACCACTTAACTTACTGCGCTACCCACCCACGCTTCTGTTTTAGGTAACAGTGCCTTCTCTTTTGTTCACATGTTAAGACTGCACAGGCAATCTTTTCTGTTTCAGCTGAAAAGCACAGAGGCCAACCAGACAGTGGGTGCTACAGTGTCAGCTCCTAACAGAGCACTGTCAGTCTTCAAATTATGCATTCACACAAAAACTTTGTGACTTTTACTCTTCTATTAATAAACACTGACCAAAAAAGCAGAAAAGTTGGTTGTCTTGCTTTTGCACCCCAGGCACAGTTTGAGCATCAGTTTCTGCATCCTAACTCCGCTTCCCCGTGACCGTTGCCCATGCCGCAGGAAGGGACAGCACCATTAACCCAAGGACCAATAGCAGCTGATAGAAAAACTTCACAACATTTTGTCTGGAGAGCCACACAGCTAACCAACCATAGAGCTAAAGCTGCAGCCAAAGACGGAGCCACAGCCATGCAGCTTGGTTGCATAACTCAAACTTTGGTTATTGCCACCCTGATGCAGGACAGGTAACTCTAACCTCAAAAAAGGCTGTCACAAGGTAAGTGCAGACAGCACACAGAAGAAAAGGGGTAAGTCCTTTGTGTTTTGTTGAGCCCTTCTTTTTTATGAGGCTTGAAAATTCTTTTAAAGCTTTTTCTGCAAATGTAGGAACTTGTCTGAAATGAAAGTGGGAATGCTCAGGGACTTAAGAGACTTCTTGAAGTGGATTTCCTTGGCTTACTGTAGCACCTATAAAGCCATTGCCTTATCACTGCCAGGGAGGGATTTATGACTTTAGTTACAGCTTTGAAATGTGCTGAGAAGTCATGTACTGGTTTGAGACAATTATAAAGTAATTTTTAATTGTATGCACCCCTGTCTAGAAGTTCCCCTCTTTAAACATGACCTCCAAGTGCCACCCCAGACATACCATGTGCCCAAGAAACAGAGTCCATCATTGCAACAAGTCACAGAGCCAGTGTTTGGCTGTGCAGCCACTCTGTCCACTGAAGACCTGGTCTGGGTTTCATGGTGTCATGGTAGGGCCCTGACATGGCCCAGCACAAATCCAGACAGGCCTTAAGATGTCTAGACAGGGTCCCTTTCTCCTCCTTCCATCAGAAAGACAGGGCAACATGGGGAAAAGAACAAAGGGGACAGGACTCCTGCCTGTCTGGTAAACAAGCTGTTTGTCTGGGGTGAGACCAGCTGCTGACCACTGCTCCCGTGGATGCAAGGTCCTTGTTTATGCCTTTTATAGCTATAGCCTGGCAGAACACCTTCCCATCGGGCAGCTACACGTTAGCTTCAGTGCCCCATTGGACCAATCAATCTCTGGCAATTTGTATATATACAAGTGACTAGGTAGTCACCCTTGCCTTGCGTTAAGCCTTGCTCAAACCTTGCTTCAAGCCTACTTGGACCCATCTCGGTCTCATAGAGGCTGCCTCTAGTTGCCCTGCCCTGCCTCGACTGCCTGGTCCAGAGCCTGGGATATAGCCAGCAAGCCGGAGAAGCCACAAGCTTGCTTCCCCTTGCCACTAGAATTGTGCCACGCTTCAGTTTACTCAGAAACCAAGCAAGCGCCTGTCGTCCGCTGAAGCCAGATCAGCCTGGGACCACCTGGTAAACTCTCCTTGCTGGCAATCTGTTGTGCCTGCGCTGTACGAGAGCGCCCCAAAGATAACACAGCAGCATCCCCCATGTGTGAGTAATTAATTCATTGCCCTTTATGTTTAAAGGTTCTTATCGAGCCTCCCCCCACTGTAATCGAGATCTACCTGCTCCCAGGGACCTTCTCTTTCCACGTTATTTCCTCCTAGTTTGCATAAAATTGTTTATATTTGTCCTAAGACCGCATATTCCCATTGTAAATATATATTCCAACTGTACAACGATCCTCTTTAACGAATTTTGGCAATTTTAATTAATAAAGGGTTACTATTTTTTATTAATACCCATTTGCTGTATTATTTATTACTGTTGTAAGGGTAATTAATTAGTAATTTCCCCTTTCATGACACATGGATCCATAGAAAGCAGACAAGGAAACTATTCCAACTTGACTGGTAACTTACTTTCCTCGGGCTGCCTTGGTCAGGTAGGGGCTGATGCTGAGAGGAGAAGGGGAGCATGTCCTCCAATCACTTCAAGCTAGGTGAACTGCTGCCAGGGCAGAAATACCCTAACATCATCAGCCTCTCTGAGTCAACCACTGTCTGCATCATTCCATAGAGTGGGAGATCAGGGCTAAGCTGTGACGCTCTTACCCTAAGAGGAGTAAGCCAGCACACTCCTACGGAGTCCATGAAGGACTCCTCTGTGGGACAAAGGGCATCTTACGATCTTGTCCTCCCACAGATGGGAGCAACCACCAAGTACAATGAGCGGCAATGACACCTGGTGACTAGATACTGCTGGCACTCCAGATTTATTTCACCTTGTAGTCACTGCTCAAGGCATCCTACGCATACACGGTTGCCTTGGTACATGGTTGGTTGGTTTTAAAGAACATTTCTAACTGATGAGAGCTATGCTACTTATTTGGCACAATCTCTGCAGCAAAGTGACTGCTCTGGGAGGAGCAGTTGTGAGATGCAAGTTCCCATCCAGCTGGGCTGTAACTTGCTGCTGGTGTCAGGGGAGGCATTTCACAGCTGTGAATAACTTGTAAATGAAAAGCAAAAGGAAGCATGCAAATATGCTAAATCCAACAGCCACACTACCCCTAAAAAGCTACCCATAAATGCAGCATTACCATTGCAGCGATACTTCAGGTTGGACCAAATGATGTTTTCCTGAGAGAAGCAGAAAACTCCAAGCCGTCCTCCACGCATCGTGGTGTCTATAGTTACACCAGAGTCTGCCACTAGGTCAGAGCCTTCATAAAATCTTGCTCTTAATGAAGCAAACAGAAGCTGTTAGGTCTTTTCAAAGGCTGCAACAGTCACGGAAGTTCTCTCTTTAGCCATGGTGACTCTAGCCTTGGACATGCTATCCTCCTGTCTAACCCAGGGGAGAAAAAGTTCTGCAGACTCGGAACTAGAGCCATCTCTTAATGGGCAGAGGGTGTGCTGGAGGTTGCTGGATTTTCACTTATCCCTCAAAAGCCTTGGAATGTTTTTTTTCCCCTCTAGTCAATCAAGCTGAGAGCTGTAACTCATGAAAATTTCCAGTCAGTAACTATCAGAGAAAGCTGAAGGCAGCTAGATTGATATTGCCTCACACAGTTTGAAGCTAAACTTTGATTTTTGGTGGTTATTGGCTTTTTTTGGTTTTGGTTGGCGTTTGGTTTGGTTTGTCTTTTTAATAGGCAAAATCTCAAGCAAAGCACTCAGAATTTTAAGCTTGACTGTGCAATTTAATAATGTGAGAGTATGATTAATTCCAGTACCAGTTTTGATGATCTGGCATCTTCTTGTCTGGAAACCCATCGGCAAATTCCCAGATAGCTCTGAGGACAGCTGCGCCTTGACGATTCCCCAGTGTGCCCTGTGCTGAGCTCTTTCAACAGGACCCTGCTGGAGCCTATTGAGTTGTTGCAGCTCTCTCTACACCAAGTCTCAGCCTCACCCATTTACTCTGGGGTACTGGATAAATGACTTAGAGGATGATGTGCCCTGTACTCAGCCCTGCTGAGGCCACAGCTTGGGTACTGTGTTCAATTCTGGGCACCACAGTATAGGAAATACACGAGGATCCAGGAGAGTGTCCAGAGAAGAGCAAAAAGGTTGGTGAGGGGTTTGCAGGGCCTGTTGTACAAGAATTGTCTGAGGGAACTGGGGTTGTTTAGTTTGGAGAAGAGAAGGCTATGGGGAGATCTTATTCCTCTCTACCTGAAAGGACATTGTAGTGAGGCTGATGTTGGTCTCTTCTCTGAAGTAACTAGTGGGATGACAAGAGGAAATGGGTTTAAAGTGTGGCAGGGGAGGTTGAGATTAGATTTTCTCCACTGACAGAGTGGTGAAGAACTGGCACAGGCTGCCCAGGGAGGTGGAGTTGCCATCCCTAGAGGTGTTGAAGTATGTAGATGTGGTAGTTCAGGGTAGAGTTTAGTGGTGATGGTAGTGGGGTTACAGTTGGACTCAGTGATCTCAAAGGTCTTTTCCAACCTTAGTAGTTCTGTGATGAGCCTGGAGGGCCCTGTTTTGGACAAGGACATTGGTCTGACATGCAAGAGAACAGTGAATGGTGACAGGAAATAAAGTTCCTGTGTCTTTTCATAAACAAACAAACAAAACCCACAACAAACAAAAAAACCCACACCAAAACAAACAAAAAACCCAACAAAAAGCCCTACACTACCCACAAACCACAATTCCTGTTATGTGTCCGAGTTTAACTTCCCCCATTTGCTGAGGCAGTCCAAAAGTATCTGTACAATGAATAGAACTTCTTGTCTTTCAAATTTCTGTGGGAGAGGCTGACTCAAGTGACTTTTTCCTAGGCTTCCTTGAAGCCTCAAAGGACCTCTGCTAGACACATTACGGTCTGTGGCATCTGGCCTAAACAGACTACAGTGACGTGGACAAAGAGCTAAGGAGGTTTGCTTTAGGCCTGAATGCATTTAGCTTTTGAAGGATTTTGTGACACTGACTTTGCTACCTTTCCCAAGTTGCAAGGGGCATTAATTAGGCTGGCTAGAGAGACTGCAACCACAGGCAGATGTTTGCTCATGAAGCAGCTTCACAAACAGCTTGGTCTAAAACTGAAGTTGCCATCGAAGACCTATTTCCTATTGCCCTGTGGCTGGGCCAGAAAACTTTTCAGTATAAATGTTCACAATCCATTTCTGCATAAAGTCTAACACACTCCAGTTACTACTGAAGATGATACTCTGCACCAGAAAAGTGGAGTAATTACATGACCCAGGTACTGTATCTCAACTGCAGGGTGGTGATTTTTTGAAGAGCAACTGATTTACCTGTATTTCTGTTCTTATTATAGGGCTGTAAAACCTGAGCTGATGATGCCAGAGCAGTTTTATTGTTTGCATTTGACCATGAACCTTGATCTACAAGTATAATTCCTGCTGATCTGGATGCTTCAGAGAGAAGTTTCCTGAACAGTGTTTTCTTCAATAAGCTTTTTTTTTTTTTTTCTTTCCTTCAAAATAACAAAATTAGATTTGTTTGCCAAACATTCTGAATATGTGCTATCAAATCTGTAATGTCAGGATAATCAGCAATCTTAGGATCACAACCTTTAAGTGGACAGCTTCTATGATTATGTTATCCCAGGATATGGAACTGAACTCTTACAGTTGCAGCAAAAATATTCTAAAAGATGAAAATGAAGATGTTTTGAAAGGCATTGCTTTTCCCATCAATGGCCAGCAATAGCTTGGAAAACAAGATAATAAAGCCAGAAAAGGGCTTATTTGGGTAGGGCACAGCTACAACAGCCAGATGGTAGGAAACTTAAGTTAAAAACAGGCTTAGGGAGTGATTTGCAGGCTGAATTTCCAAACTCTAACCTTCATCAGTGCAAGGCCCAGACATACTATGAATTCTCAGACTATCAGATGAATTAGGTGTTGAGAAACAACACTATAGCCAGACACGTGTCTGTACTCACCTTGTCTACTCTTACCTGATATACCCAATTTGTGGTCTGTGCTGCAAGAACCAGCGGTAGGAGACTTTGTCTTTCCACCCTACATTTCGGGGGTCCTTCCACAGCAGCCTGACCTGATCACTGGTATCCCCTGTGTGCCAGAGAGAGTTACGGAGGTGCTCGCCAGGGCCTGTCTTGGATTTCACAGCCTGCAGAAATACAATTTTCCAATGCTTACCACAGAGAAATTTCACTTTCATGCACTCCAAGGCTTTTTGATGTGGGGACCTGGTCTGTAGAATCTCCCTCACTCCTGCTGCTAAGCCCTTAACTTCTCTTACATAGCCACAGCTTGCATAGAAAAGCAGATGAGTATCTGAGAAGGCAATCTGATTAATTACAGTTAGAGGATAATGAGAGCAAAGACTAAAAGCACTCCAGCTGATGACTAGGGCAAGACTGGACATTAAGTGCCCTAAGAAAATGGTGCTATTAAAAGGTCTCTGTGGCAGCTGCCTGACTTAGCTGTTTTGACACCTGTTGAAGGGAGAGCACAGCAGCAGCTGTCAGGCTGTGTGATGGTTTGGCTAACGCACAACATGACAACTTAGCCCATAGCAGTCAGATGCTGGGGTGGCATGGCCAACACATGGCAGGATGGCACAGGCAGACTGTGCTGACCACTTGTGCCCTCAGCTCAGAACCATGACCAGTACCTTTAGCTGAATGCCAGGCTCTGCAACAGCTCTGAAGGGAGTTGCTTGCCAGTACGTCTGTTCAGTCTGCTTCCACATGACCACGTAAAAGCTGGAGCTGTCTTGGTAACCAAAAATGAAGCCAGCGTAGTCGTCGTCTGTCACTGTGTTCACATGGAAAGTGCCCTCGAAGTCAACGCCATTAAAGGCTGTGTAGCCTGAGGACACATGCAGGTTAAAGACAAGTCTGCAGAAAATTTATTCACATGCCGTAAGTCTTCTGCTGTAAAACCTGAATCTCAGAAGAGGGTACGTACCAACAGCAAGGCCAGGATCACTGTTCATAGTCTGCACAATTTCCATGCCCTGTAAGAGTAAGTTCAGGGTGGTCAGCATGTGTGGCAAGCTGCATTGGATAACCCTGGCAATCCTCTTCTGACCTCCCTCTAGTATCACCTCTGTGCACTCATAACATGTCTGTAATGCTGAGCACATCATGCTCTGAATTAAAATGTGAACTACGATCAAATACTAATGTTTCAGCTGCTTGTATGCCCTGAGGCAGGAAAGAATTTTCCTGCTACAGAATTGGCCACACTGGCACTCTGATATTTTCTTTCCCTTACCCTAGCCTTCTGGAAATCCTTGAACCTGGCCAGCATTGGAGATGGGACAAGGTGGGGAAGGGAAAAGGGCTGCGGCAGAGCAGAAAGATTTTCCTAGGCTTAGCTCATACAGCTTTATCATGGAGTTCAGGATTTAACTCACTGCTAGCACTGGGTTAGGGAAGGTGTATGCATCTCAGTTGGCCTGGCAGAGACTTTAGCAATAGGAATAAATTGCACATCCCTTGTGCCTCAGCACACGTTAGCCTCCTGAATTTTGTTAGTGCAAACATCAGTTATTTGACTCCATCCAAAAGTAGGACTCCATCAGGAGGTTGGAGTTTCAACTTCTGAGAAGAACTTTGGGAACTTTTGCTACAGAATATTTCAGTAAGGTGACACAAAGCTGATCATCCTGTAGTTATTTGATTATTAGAAGCATCAAGCTAACATGTATCAAAAGAAAGTTTCTTCATTACAACTCCTATAAAGCAATCAATGAAACAACAGCTTCTAACTTTCACTTATTTGCCAAAGGTTCAGCAATTACAGGGACAGTTCTAGCGTAGGCTTCAAATTATCCTTTTCAGACACGTAAAGACGACCAGATGTATTTTTACCTGGTTTAGCACCACCCAGTTGGGATCAATCTGTGCATCCCCCTCTGGGTCCAGCACCACTGTCTGATAGGCTCTGAAATCTGTCAAAGTGATCTCTGCATTCTCAGGGCACACATCGATCCGATCAATCACTGTATCCTGGTCAAAATCAGACTCACAGATATCCCCGACTCCATCACCTGAATGCATCAGAGACATGAAAGCAGATTTATGGTGCAGCAAGTAGCCACATCTGGCCAAGCCATTGGATCAGAATGCCCAAGAAACAGGTGGCCCAATGGCCACATTTCCCAGGGAGGGGACTTGAAAGACCCCTGCCTAAGCCAAAGGGCTCCGGTGTGTTGGGGTCCCTCCTGAGATCAATGTATGCATGCACAGTGACTGTGTTGAACTGCACACGTGCAACACCTGGGGAAGGAATCGGTGCTGAAACACCAGAACAGCTCTTGAAGGCCCATCTTACCATTATCATCTTCCTGCCCTGGGTTGGGGACCAGCCGGCAGTTATCAGGGCCTGGGGGCAAGAGGTCAGGAATGCCATCATTGTCATCATCTTCATCACACTCATCACCCAAACCATCTTTATCTGTGTCCAGCTGTGAGCTGTTAATGATGGTGGGGCAATTGTCTGTGCTGTCCTGGTGCCCATCACCATCACTAGGATCAGAGAGACAAAAGGAAATGGTGCATCAGCATCAGCTGCTGCCTCTGCTTAAGAGACAGCATGGGTACCTGAACAGGAAACACACAGGAGACACCCCCAGGAGCTGGAAATGGACCAGTGATGCACCACAACACAGTATTGCTCTGGTGGCTGAAGAGCAATGAGACAAGGAACAGAGACTGTATGATAAGGTGACAGGAAGATGAAAACTGGAGCTATGAAACACTCAGATACAGAAAACAAAAAGAAGCCTTACATGAAGGGGAAAAGATACAAGAGCCCAAGATCCCAGATGACATCCACTCCTGAAAGGCATGCAAAGCACATCCAGCAAGTTCAGTATAAACAATCAAAAGGCACCCAGGAAACAGCTGGTTTCCCTTGTCCCACATATTGTCTTGGTGCTCATGATTGTGCAGCAGGTGTGAGTGTGAATGACAACTTATGGAATTTTGTTACATTCAAAAAAATAAGAATAAAAGAAGTTGTTACCTCACTAAAAATTTCTGAGCAGTATTCTGGGTTTTACAGCCAGAGAACTGCTCTGAATGCAGCTCTCACAGGAACTCACAGGAAGCTTGTGTGAACAGTGGACTAAAGGTGAAGGGCTCTGTAATTACATTGCTACAGGTAAGGGAGCCCACAAGGCTGGTAAGTTGGAACGTTGTTTTTGAAGTAACACCTCTTTGAGGAGGTTCTGGAATTAAATCCAGTCTGCTTTGAAGAATTACAGCTCTGCAGGAATCATTAGCATGCTTTAGCATCATTAGCAAAGCTAGCCTCTTCCCCTTCCCTGCTGGTGTTACAAGCCACAACATGGCATACCTGTCCTGATTGGTATCACAGGAATCTCCAACCAGATCATTGTCAACATCTGACTGCAAACGGAAACAGAGAAAGTTCCAGTATGAGCTGCTGACAGCATCTATTAAAATGGCGGTATTAAACCAAAACACAACCAAATCAAGTACATGAAGTCTCACTGACCTCTCACCTAGAAGCAGTGAAAGTTTTGCTAAATAAGGACACCAGGATTTTGTCCTAATTATACAAATCCCAAGTTTAACTAAATTACACCACTGATGTCTGCCATTGGGCTCTGTGAGACTAGAGCAAACCCACATTTCAGAGCATGGCAGTACAAGAGACTGGCAGATCAGAGATGCTAACAACATCCCAAGCTATGAGAAATAAACCTGGTTTCTCCCCTTTCCCATGCCAGGAGAGTCTGAAGCTCTGTAAAACTTTCCTGAATAGCTACTGTTAAAAATAAATACTACAGCTGCCTGGGCTGCCACTTCCTCTTGCATTTTTTGGACCTCAGCAGACCCTCTCCCTAAGCCTCTGCCTGCTAACCTGATTTGGGTTGCTTATTGTAGGACAGCTGTCACAGGCATCACCAACACCATCACTGTCCGTGTCCGCCTGGTCTTGGTTGGGGATCCTCTGACAATTATCCAAAAGGTTCTTAATACCTATCAAAAAGTGGATTGGCTGTTAGTTAAAAACAACTCCCACATTTTTGTTATTGGATAGCATAAACAGCAAGAACAGCAAAGATGCTATTCCCTTTCAGCAACTGCTTAACCTTGCAGTGACATTGTAAGCCTTAACAGCAACCTTTTATTTATGTGTGCAGCCATTCATTTCAGAGAAGTCAGAAACATCTTGCTAAAGAATTGCTTTCAACACAGTTGCACAAACTTCATTAATTACACCAAATTACTTCTATCTTACTCCTATATCACAGCTTACAGGATGAGAAAATTCATCTTCATTACATTTGAAGGACTGTAATTTTTCTAACTTGAGGCCTCCCACAGCAATGAATATAATACATTATTTAGCTCTTGGCCATCTGGACAGGCAGTAGCCGAGTACTCTTTGACATGTTTGCACCTTTAAGGAATTACTGAATGACCAACAACCTTAACTTATACATGAAACCTGGCTTAGTTTATCTGTTACAGTGTTTGATGATTCCAATGGAGGGTAAAAATTACATATTAACCTCAATAAAAAGGATCCCAAACACAGGCTTCATGAAGGCAGACAAAGTATGCATGACACTTAGCAGCTGGTGACAGGGAATCTCCTGACACATGGAACTTTCTGGGTAAGTTTCACAAATATCTTCGAAGCCGGAAGTGAAGGATTACTAACCATCTCCGTCCATGTCATCATCACAAGCATCTCCTTTCCCATCACCATCTGTGTCCCTCTGGTCATTGTTCAGGATGTTGCGGCAGTTGTCACAAGCATCTCCAAAAATATCTTGGTCACCATTTCTCTGGTTAACATTGGGAACCAAGACACAGTTATCCTGCAAGAGACATGGATCCAAATCACACACAAACCAGGTCCTGAATCTTCAGTTTCAACTTTAGTGGATTTAGGTAACTTGTATTTTTTTTTCTACTTTCACAAAACCAAATTTATTAGTGTGAACAGTTTGACATTTTATGTGAATATTAGGGCCACCAGGATGATCAGAGGGCTGGAGCACTTCTCCTATGATGACAGACTGAAAGAGTTGGGGCTGTTCAGTCTGGAAAAGAGAAGGCTCCAAGCTGACCTTATTGTGGCCTTCCAGTATCTGAAGGGGGCCTACAAGAAAGCTGGGGAGGGACTTTTTAGACTATCAGGTAGTGACAGGACCAGGGGGAATGGAATAAAGCTGGAAGTGGGGAGATTCAGGCTGGACGTGAGGAAGAAGAAATTCTTCACCATGAGAGTGATGAGAGCCTGGAATGGGTTGTCCAGGGAGGTGGTTGAGGCCCCATCCCTGGAGGTGTTTAAGGCCAGGCTGGATGAGGCTCTGGCCAGCCTGATGTAGTGTGAGGTGTCCCTGCCCATGGCAGGGGGGTTAGAACTAGATGATCCTTGTGGTCCCTTCCAACCCTGACTGATTCTATGATTGTAATATTAGCTCTGGATCCAACGTCACTGGCATCCTCAAAGCTCTGCTTTTGAACTACACTTTGGGAACACATAACCCATTTTTGGTGCCCTGGCTTCCCTACATGGTCCTTCTCAAAAGCCTCCATTCAGACTCTAACAGGGTTTGTAGATGCTGCTGGTGAAAGGCCACTGCCCCCTTCTGGAGAGAGACTCAAATCAAAGCTGAAACAAAAGGGACTTTTGGATGCAAAAACATACCGAGTCTGTATTTTTTTTTTCCAGCTGGTGACTCTAAGAAAATGTTATGGCAAAGTGGTATACACCTTCGTCTTCCCTCTTGCACTCCCATGACCCAGTGCCCAGAGGAAGAACAACTTAGCAACAAGACAGAAGTTACTTGATTCCAAGGGTCCTGAAACTGCATACAGATTTACAGCTGAAGGAGAATTTAACATCTTTCCTTACAAAACATTAATAAAACCAGTTTCTTCAGCTACCAGAATCTAAACAGACCTTCTGTGATTGTTAATCTGCCATAGCACCACATGGACTATATATATATTTTTTTTCTTTCCTCCTGGATTTAGTGGGACTTGTTACCTTCCTTGGAAGAACATTAAGCAATACCACAGAAGGATCTTAATGTGGAACTATGGTGAGGATACAGGGTGAACACAAAAGAGCTTTTAATGTCTGAATTTCTCTCCGATGTGTTCTGCAGTAGCGTTCCCACATGGAAACCTCCTTTGCTTTGAGAACAAAATTCATGTGGGTTGTATAGCCCTCATGGAAAGTGACGTCAGGTCAACCTGCTCTTAGAGCAACACTAATGCAGTAATGTTGCTGAAAGCCATGGTATGGAAGAGAGTGACAGAAGACTCAAGTTCTATATACAGAAAGCTCCAGAATTCAATGATAAAATAAAATAATAAAGCTCATACTGCTGGGATTTAAGGCTGGGTAAGAGCCTGAGTTTTTTAGGTCTTACAATAGTGAACATTATGTAATAGAAAAAGGCAGGATTTAGAGAGCGGTTGACAGTGATGGGTACACAATAATGTTAGGCAAATAGCAGTGAGTCAGATTTCAAAATCATTGCCTGCTGCAGTAACGTGAAATCCTTCTGTCTGCACAGACCTCTGCACCCTGATGTATGCACAGCACCTGCTCATTGGGAATGCCATCTCCATCTGCATCTTCGTCACAGGCATCTCCAATCCCATCACCATCGGCATCTTCTTGTCCAGAATTTGGGACAAATCTGCAATTGTCCTAAACAAAAAATGAGACACATATGGAGTTCTAGGGGTAAACTGTGTGCCTTCATAAACTGAATTACTTTTTATATGACTGCTTTAATCAATCAAATTAAATGCAACTTATGCAGAAGAATTCAACAACCTGAAAAAAACAGATTAACACAACTAGTCACGCTTCTTCCATTCCTCCTCTTCACCTCCTCATGCTCTGAATTAGTACAGAATTAAGAAAGAATTTCTTACCTTTCTGCAGTTTTCAGCAGAGCATAAGAGTTCTTCATTAGGGTAGCCATCGATGTCAACATCTTTTCCACAAATATAACCATCACCAGCCCAGCCAATGCCACACTATCAAGAAAACACTGTGGTAGTACTACTTACAGGTTAATGAGTCACTAGCAATATTTGAGAAGGAAACCCCACACCACTGTTGAAAACACAGAAGGCATGAACTGACAGTGAAGTACAATGAGGTTCACTTCAGTATCTCTCAGTGTGGAAAGAAACTCTTGGTTTAAAGCTCTTTGTATACAGGCACAGCTATAAAGAGCTAAGACTTGCTGTTAAATAGAATGTGTACCTGCAATACCTAAGGATGTCAGTGGGAACTGTGTAGATTTCATTAGGCCCTGCTCAGCAATCAGTTTTGGTTCCTCGCTCAGAAAATGAAAAGAGGGGACCTAGGCAAAATGTGCACCTAGCATCTCATCAAGGGGCTCACAGCTACATGGGATGACTGTTTTGTTCACTAGCTCAAAAATAAATTTGCAATTAGAGGAAGTTTTAAGAGAAAACTGTGCTGACAGTCAGTTTGCAGCATCAAAGCCAGCACATCTGCACACAAGTTTCTCCTCAGTTCATTCAACTGGTACTGTTTCAAAACAACGCCTAATTTGTGTTGTAACTGAACACACACGTGCAGAACTGCATGTCAGCTCTGGCTTTCCCTTAAAACCAGGGCTTCGTCTAACAAATATCTAAGCATCATCCCATTACAACATGGACTTAGAATATCCTAAATTCTTCTTCTCTGAAACAGATGTACTTAAGAATGAGACTAAAGCAAGTGCCAGCAAAAGCACACACTATATCCAAATTAAGAACACAGGACTAGTCTCTTGCTTCCCTTTGCAAGCTGCTAAATATAAGTAAAGTATTTCAGTTAGACTCTTACAATGGAAGTTCATATCCCACTTGGTGCTCCTCTGCTCCCACAGCTGGGAGGCACAGTATAGCCTACCTGTGTTTAGAATCTGTGACCTTATTTAGAAAAATACCATTGCAATCAGGAGGCAAATACAGGCATATTGACCTATTCAGAGAGGATCCCTGTTCACAGCTCTGTGGCTGAACAGCAGGAAAGGAACTCGTCCTTGTGATGTCTTTTGTAGACTGACACTTGACTGTTCTTTCTGAGAATGCTACAGAAGTCTATAAAAGTCAGTCCCAAAAGATCTAACTACATAGACACGGTTAATATGGTACATGAGTATGGCTGCCTTACAGACAAGCTCCAAGAAGAAACCAACTCCAAGACAGACTCAGACCACTTATTTTCATAGTTGGTCTGGGCCAGTGTGCCACAATCTTGTTAAAACACTCAACTACGTAAAATGACACAAAGACTTTCTCAGTTATAGACTAAAAAAACGGTATTTTTCATTGTACAAATACATTAATTTATGAACTCACGATACATGTCACCTCTCCTCTCCTCTCCTCAATACAACGAGCGTGGGCACTGCATGGATTGAGGGCACGATTTCTGCAGCTCCTCTCAGCCTGGCACCCCCTGGCTTGGTCTCCTGTATACCCTGGTTTGCACTGGCCACAGTGGTAAGACCCCTGTAAGAACAAAAAAGTTACTAGCCAGCCCTTTAACAGGACTCCTGTTTCCTTTAAAGCAAGCGTATTAGGAGTCAGATTCATGTCACACTGCTTATGCTGTACAAGTACATAGTTATTCATCCACTGAGGCCCCTTGCACTGTGAACAAACTTTTTCTCTGTAAAACTCAGGTTTGGTTCCCATAGTACCTGCTGGAAATATCTCAACTCTCACTCTTTCAGACCAGAAAAACGTTAGGAAAAGTCAGCAACAGCTTCTTTATGATGCCTTGCCCCTTGCCAGCATCACCCTGAGCCGCTTCCAAGTGGCCAAAACTAGGCAGCATTTGCCTCATCAGATGGGATGCTCTTATTTCAGCACAAAGCAGGCCCATCACTTTATCTCAACTCAACTGGGCAGAGCTCTTAATCAAAGACAGACAAGAAAGTTCATCTTGTCTTTGCCCCACTTTATTTTTTTTTAGCTTAAAGGTTTTTAAGCCAATTTGAGCCAAATTTTATTCTTCAGAAAAGAATTCTGGAGCTGCAGACACAGTCATCCTCATTTACACTGCATGTAACCTTCTGCAGAGGTTTACCTAGACACATGCACATATATCTCACCTTCTTTACACTGTCTTGTGCAAATACAAAGAAGCTAAGCTAAAGAATCTCAGTGTGTGCTGGGACAGTCAGCATATGAGATAAAAAAATGACAGATGCTGACAAGAAGGGGTCTTCTTTAGGCACCTAATGTAGCTTTTGTCTTTATTTCACGTACTTACAGATTTATTATCTATGACATAGATGTCAATTGAAAACTATCTTTGTTTTTCCTTATAAAGAAGAATTATTTTTGACATGTCAAAGAACAGGAATGGGCAGATTTCTAAAAAAGTTGTTGCTTCCATCCCTTTATGAATCTGAGGCATGTCACACAAGTTCAATTAGGAACTTCATACAGGAAGTACAAAGCCTGTTGGAGGAACTGTCAGAAGTGTCCCAGTCCATGTTGATGAAGAGGGATTTACTACCCAACCAAGCTTTATTTTTGTCCTCTGTTCCTAGCTCCTTTCAAAATTTTCAGTCTGTGCTGTCTGCATACTTCCAGGATGAAGACCTACAGATGACTAGGGAGTAAAACAATCACTGGGCCATGCAAATGGTATGTCACATATAAAACATATCGGCCTGTGCGCTTTGTCCTGGTGGACGTCAGGGTAGTACCTTCTGGAGCCTGCTGAATTTGCTCAGTGTATTCTGTCCTACATCAAACCTTGGTATGCATTAAAATAGCCTTTAAGGGAGCACTTCCAGAGCAAACTGTTTCTAAAGAGAGAAAGGAGTGACAAAACCCCTCACAATGCTCTGTTTTGACAGATGGCAGGCCACTTGCTGCTCCCTGCAAACAGGGCTTGATGGCCTCCTGAAGAGGACCAGTCATGTCTAGTCATGCAGTAACATACAACATGAAAGAAATGTTCTAGATACTAAAAGACCAAAAAAGAAAAAACTAAAACAAAAACACCCACCAAAAAAACAACAAACAACCCCTCCCCCAAAAAAAACAACAAATCCCCCCAACAAGCCACAAACATATTTACCAGTGAAAGCAGCACTAGAACAGGGTTATTCACATGGAAATATGACCAAATGACACCTAGCTGCTAAAAAAGACAAATTTATACCTGCAGAATAATGTTAACCCTTTTCTTTTCATAGAGAAAGCTTGCTCCATGCAGCCAACTCTAGCAGAACAGTGTTTGACAGAGGCACAAAGAAGTTTGACACACTCCCACAGCATCCTCCTGGACAAACTGGCTGCTCATGGCTCGGGATGTGCATATGCTTTGCTGGGTAAAAATCTATCTAACTATCAAGCCTAAAGAATGGTGGTGAATGGAGTTAAATCCTACTGGCAGCCTACAAGTGCTGTTCCCCAGGGCTCAGTATTTGGGCCAGTTCTAATTAATATCTTTATCAATTATCTGGATGAGGTGATTGAGTGCATCCTCAGTAAGCTTGCAGATGGCACCAAATTGGGTGGGAATGCAGATCTGCTTGAGGGTAGGGAAGCTCTACAGAGAAATCTGGGTGGGCTGAGACAATAGATAAGGTTCAATGAGGCCAAGTGCCAGGTCTTGCACCTGGGTCACAACCACCTCATGCAATGCTACAGGCTTGAGGAAGACTGTCTGGAAAGAGGACGTAGAAAAGGACCTCAGGGTGCTGTTTGAGAGCCAGCCTAACAAGAGCCAGCAATGTGCTCAGGTGGCCAAGAAGGCCGACTGCATCCTGGCCTGTATCAGAAAGCGTAGGACTAGGGAAGTTATTGTCCCCCTGTACTCAATACTGGTGAGACCACACCTTGAGTACTGGATTTAGATCTGGGCCCCTCACTATACGAAGGACACTGAGGTGCTGGAGTGCACCCGAAGGGCTATGAAGCCAGTGAAGGAGCAGCTGAGGGAATTTGGGTTGTTTAGTCTGTAGAAAAGAAGGCTGAAGGGAGACCTTATTGCTTTCTACAACTACCTGAAATGAGCTTGTAGAGAGGCGGGAGTCAGTTTCTTTTGCCTAGCAACAATCAATAGGACAACAGTGTGATAGTTTTAAGGCTATATATTTAATTTCTTCTCACAGAGTTTGAGCAGAAAGGTGAAAGAATGTAAATAAATCACTATTGGGTGTAAGAAAGCAAAATAATGATTATTCTAAACACTTCCATTGGAGAAACTGAAATGTTTAAGAGTCAGTACTCAAAACAAAGTATGGGCAGTCTCTCTCTTTCTCTCTGGTGTTTCTCTGCTGAGCAGTCTACTGGTTTTGGGAGATACCACACACACTTGCATACTGACCTTGACAAGCTAAGCTTAACAAACCTCTCAGCTTCTTGTCTTTCCTCCCCTTTGCATGCTTGCTCTGGGAAGGCAGGGGAAAGAAGCACAGACCCTCTGGGGGCCAGGGGGCTTTGTTGTGTTTTTCTGTTAATTCTACATATTTAAAAATGTTGTGAATAGTGTATATTTGTACATATTCATTGCATCTCATCACAGATTGTAGATCTGCCTGTAAATACAGCCTCATTTGCTTCCAAACTCAGTTAGCCTGGTTACTGTCAGTGTGGGAGGGGAATTTCAGCCTACCACACTGTAACAAACAGGAAATGCCTTCAAGCTGCACCAGGGCAGGTACAGATCAGACATCAGGAAAAATTTCTTTACTGAAGAAGCTGTCAAGCATTGGAACAGGCTGCTCCTGGAAGAGTTTGAGTCACCATTCCTGAAGGTACTTAAAAGATGTGTAGACATAGCACCTAGGGACATGGTTTAATGGTGGACTTGGCAGTACTAGGATAATGGTTGGACTCAAAGATCTTAATGGTCTTTTTGCAATCTGCATAGTTATAAACACACATAACTGGATAGTGTGGAGAGAAGAGTTCCTGCTGTTCATCAGGGCAAGTGATAAGGATGCAGCTCAGATGGATATGTTAATGGCAAATAAAGTATTGGGTTTTTTCATTAGCAGTTAGGAAAAGAGAGAAGGTTTGTTTGGTTTAGATGATGCTAACAAATTGAATTATTCAGCTCTTCAAATCAGAGCCATAAATCCAATCTAGCCTCATGGAATTTTAAAACAATCGACTTTCAAAGCCACAAATGAAAAGGTACTTACCAAAGTGTTTATGCAATGGGAATTTGGAACACAGAGTCCAAGTCCATTATTCTGACATTCATCAATATCTAAGCAGACCTATCAATACAGCAAAACAATACAATATAATGTCAACTTGAGATCCGAGTCTGAAGAAGAGTACCTAAAGTTTAAGTCTAGTAAAGTGCTCTCCTGAAACTACTCTGAGAATGGCACAGACACATCCATAGGCTAACTTTTCAATGTCTCTCCTGACAAGAACTCTGAAGGGACACTATGATAAAGAAAACTGAAATCTTAGGATAGGTTCCTGGCAAACTCACAAGACTTTAGAAAAAAAAAAAAACAACAAACTATGTTCCCCTTGTTGGGCACTACACAGACATGCAAAAAAGTAAACAAAACAAAAGAAACTCTCTTTTCTACCACAGTCTATTTCAAAGTCATATCACAGAAATCAACACAAATTTATCAGGGATACCCACGAAGAGGATGACACTTTTTTCTCCCTTTAAAGCCAAGCAAACACAACTCAGATGTTCTAACTGAAACACTCTTCCAAACTGCACATGGCAGCTATGGAACTACTGAAGTACAAGTAAAATGCAATACAAATACATTGTTATAAACCAGCACCTTGCAATGGTGGCTGCTGCAGGGATGCTGCCACTCACCTGCTTATTGTTCTTAGCATAGCTGAGTCCTATCCCTTGCAGGGTTTGTCCTGTATATCCTGGGGGACAGGTCTCACATCGGAAACCTGGTGCAGTGTTCACACATCGCACTCCGGGGAAGCAAGGGTTGTAGCGGCACTGCAAAGGGAAAGACGAACCCAGCACATGCTCATGCCACAGCAGCATCCAGGCTCTGCCTACACAGACCTCTCACTCAGTGGCAATGCTACAAGCAATGTCTGTATGTCTTCTGTTCAGAGCTTGCTTACAGAGGAGTATCTGTTGCCTCTGCATGTTATTTCTGACCCCAGCAGCTC
This sequence comes from Indicator indicator, assembly GCF_027791375.1. Classification (NCBI taxonomy): domain Eukaryota; kingdom Metazoa; phylum Chordata; class Aves; order Piciformes; family Indicatoridae; genus Indicator; species Indicator indicator. The sequence goes on from NC_072053.1 coordinate 33,056,039, forward strand.
TTCAGCTATATCTGTAACAGATCTGCAGTCTTTCAATATAGCTTGCAATTGATGGTCCTAAGCTCTGATCTCCAACCCTTACCTTTTCTGGGCAAGCTCAGCTCCCTCAGAGGCTGAGAGCCCTCTGGAAGGGTCCAGACCACACTATCATGAAAGCCACACAACTCCAACCCACCAAATAGTATTTTCCTTACTTATATTTGGGCAAATCTCATAACCAGAAGTAACCCAAACATAACTCAGATGATCATGGATGCCTCAGTTGCACCCACACAGTTCTTGACCAGAAGCCCACAGACAACCTTCAACACTTCTCCCAAAATAGCACATGCTCACAGCATCACTGTTGCCCTGAAGGCACTAACAGCTTCACTGCCTCATGAAGTTTTACAGAACCACAGTAAGCAGTTTCAGTGGCCTTGTGGGTACCAGTTTGAGAACCACAACCTGCACTGCTGCCTCTACAACATCATTAGTTGGTAGGTTATGTTTGTAAGAGTACCAAAAACCATCAACACGTTATCATGCTGCATATAATAAGCACAATAATAAATAAGAAATGTGAAAAAGAAACAAGAGTTTTTAAAACTGTTTCAGCCCCTTCAACAGTAACCATCCATAAAATAGAGGGAGAGCAGATGATACCCACCTACAAACATACAACTTTGAATCAAACAAGTAACAAGGGAGCAAGAAAAAAAATATCTTTACTATCAAAGTGTGTTTGACAGAAAGATTTGTTAGAAATAAGTCCCCATTTAGCTTACGGAAAATGCAAAACTTAGGACATTTTATGCTCATTGCTGTGGATTTTTATTGCAAGCAGCAGAGGGCACTCAAATTACACTGTATACAGAGCAGAGCTGCAACCCCCAAGATACAGAGCGTCAGCATGTACAAGTAGTGTCTTCAAACTGTTAATGAACAAGGGAGCTTATTGCAGAAATGGTAACAGCCTCAGAAAATATGATTGGCAGGTCTTATTGAGAAAGCTTCTAGATTTGGCTTTTCCTGAATTTCTATACAAACTTTTCATTTCCAATGCCAGTTACTAGGAAGCACACAAATAGCTTATTCAATAGAAAGGTGCTCTCCCAGAGGTGGTTCCTGAGGAGTTTAAAAACAAAACAAAACTACTTTTGTTGTCTCAGCTAACTCAGGAAAAGAAATGACACATCCCTTTCATTAGATAATTAAAAGCTCTTGACACTCTTTTTTTTACACCTGTGCACCCATTCATGAAAATCCAGCTGTTAAATGAGGTATTTACTGATGAATAAAGCCTCACCAGACTACATGGACATTTCAGTAATAGTGTCCACAGAAAGACTTCACATATAAGGAAGACTGTATGATACCATTTTGGCAAAATTTCCTTGCTGTTTCTACTGTGAGATCAGGTCTACTATGTGGGGTGATGGCAGGAACATGAAGGCATGTCAATCTTCAAAGAGCCTGACCATTCACAGAAAACCATGTCAATGTCAGGACTCTAAAGAACAGTCTAAGCTTATCTTCCCCAACACTGCTGTCACAGTTAGAGTTGATCCCAACAGAGGAGATTATCACTGGGCTGTGCCTCACTATGGATCTTGCTTAAAAGATGGAACCCATTTGTACTGGTGGGCTCCACCTAGGCTGGCTTGAGTCTCTCACCACGGTTGTTTGTAGCATGAAACTCACATCACAGCTGTCACAGCTTCACCTCTTGCATTCTCATCACCTCCTTTGTTTGTGCCTTCTGTTGCAGCAGACAGTCCATGCCACAAAAGGCAAAATAAGACATTGCCTACATCTCAGAAAACTGCGATACTCGACCCACTTTCTCTCCCTCGAGTTTTGCAAAGACAGATACACAAGTTGGGCACATCACGTCCTCTCTGATGATGAACTACAGCAAAGAATTAAATCACAAGAGCAGTCGAGGCACATCTTGGAAGAAGAGACAGAAAAAACAACAACAAAAAACCGAATTCCTTTTGTTGTTTTACACCATTAGGCAGGTATGCCGCTACTACTGTAGCATTCACAGCATGGCTAATGACCTAATTCTCCTGGTTCCCTGTTCTACTACATCCAGGTGCTTTCAGAAGAAAAAAACAGCATAGTCCTCAGCATACGTGTAATTTCTAACATAGCGAAAGAGGGGAAAAAAAAAGTCAACACTGTCAACTTTAAACACAACCGCAAAGAGGCAAAACAAAACCATGGCTCCAGTTTAGTCCAAAAAACAATACCAAGTTTGGTTCAGGACCACTACAATTTAAAGAAACAAAGCCCACATCAATAAGAAGTGCTTCTGCAGCCTGTAACAGAAGCTACAGTATTTCTTGTGGAACAGAAACAACTATGTCAAAAGCTTGGTTTTGCTGAGGATTTCTCTGTGTGGTTGGTTGCTTGTTTGGGTTTTTTTTTTGTTTTGTTTGTTTGGGTTTTTGTTTGTTTGTTTTTTTAAACACAATCAACCACCACCAAACAAATTTTAAACTTTTAAGTGTTTTCTCAGCTCACACATATAACCTTCAAAAAGTTGCAGCAACACCAAAATAGAGAGAGAGACTTAAATCAGAGTAAACTAGCATTCACTGTCCAAGCAATCAGTAAATTGAAGATACCAAGTATCAGCAACCTATTGGTACGTAAGAAACAGTCACTTTTGAGCTTTTTTTTTTTTTCAAGTTCAATGAAAGTCACTAATTTACCTCATCGATATCTGAGCAGGTAACTCCGTTTCCTGTAAGCCCTTCGGGGCAGGGGCCACACTGAAATCCCTCTGCTGTTTCCATGCACCTTACTCCCCTGAAGCAGGAATTCACTTCACATTTGGGTTTACTGCGCCTAGGAAGCTGAGTTGGAAAACTCACAATCCCCAAACCTTTAATGTAGAAAAAACAACAGTTTCAGCGATTGAAAAAAAAAAAAAAATCCATCGTGGCTTTCAGCTGGCAAGCCCTCTGAAGAGATCCCTGAGATGCTGCAGAGCAGGGGCCTCTACATGCACCTCTACCAGCTGTGCTGTGGCTGAAGAGACTTCATGCTGGAATGGCCGAGCAACTGGCTGTATCCCCAGACAGGGGAAATTAAGGCTGTTTTGTGAGATCCACATGCTTTTTTGGGCTATAAAGGGAAGCCTTCCTCCTAGATTAGTTCCAGCACACACCTGCTGCTGGACCGGGGAGGAAATCTCTGAAACAGTGACCTCAGACTGCCCAAAGGTCTCAAGGGTGACAGTACCAGGCATTTCTCTGGCTAAATTTCCAACACTACCACTTTAAAAGTAAAACAGTGCCATGGCTTCACAAAAGCATACCTGATAGTCTAGAAATAAGACGAATAAAGAAAAAGCATTTGTCAGACCATAAACAAAGCAGGGTATGCAAGTACACTGGCTTAGGTGCACAGAGGCCAGCCCTGAAAAAAAGGAAAGCTATCTGAGGCTCTGGCAGGTGCTGAGCCTTGGTACTGATGCATGTAGGATTTAACGACTTTTTCTTTGGCACTTACTCAAAGCTTGAGTTTTGATGAGGCTGGGCAATGAAATCAGCTAAAAGGCCTCATGAGTTTAAGGCTTTTTTGCCTTATCCAATGAGGGAGTACTTTGTTTTTCACACTGAGCACATGTGTCCTGACTGTCAGTTGTGTAGGAGGGCTATGAAATGGCATTTGGGAAAGCATTAATTTTTTCCACTTACGAAAAAGATGGAGACAACCTTTTGGGTCTTACTGCTGTTATCCAGTGACTGCCTACTTTCAGATGACTTTAAGGTGGACTGAAGGGATCTTCTTTAGACTGACAGTATCATCTAGAACAGAACATTATTCCTCCCTTGTCCTTCTGATATTTTTCATGAACTACCTGGCAAGCAATTTCACCCTCTCCATGAACAAGCGGCACAGCAAGAACTGACAGTACAGAGTGAGTGCTACTTCTTGGGTTAGTGGGGTTTTATCCCACAATAGGTGATTGTTAGGTCTGTGGACTGTTAGGTCCCCCCCAGCTAATGAAAACCTATTTTAAATTTTTGACCAATACATTTAGAATGTTGGGCACAGTACTTTCTAAAAGAATTTCTTAGAAACAAAGCTGATGCAATCAATACTGATTTCAAAATGACTGCACATCCCATCTGGTTGCCTTTTAAAATCAGTAACAGGAATACTTACCACATGCTTGGCACTCAGCTATGGTATTTCTCAGGAAAGTTGTTTCCTTGACCTTGAGGATATAGAAGATAAACATTTAGATACAGGCATCTCCAGTTTGCATCTGGCTGCCAGAAGAACCATTATCTTTTTTTCCAGAGGATGTCACTTAAACCATGCAACATAGGAACTCTATCCTGAAATGAGATGCTCTTTGTACTCCATAAAATTAAGGACAGCCATCCTGGTGGTACTTCAGTTCAGCTTTCCTCAATAGGATCTTTACAAATTACATGCAAAACTTAATGCATGCACCACCACCAATTCCAGTTCTGATACTCAACAGCATGTGGAATGAATACTATTTCCATTCTGTTCAAGAGGCCTGCCTCTAACAGCAGTAGAATGGCTACTCTAATTCCTCTACGCTTAAAGACACTAGATTTTCTGGATCTGAATAAGCAAGTCTCCTACACTCCCACATTCAGTGACACTCCATAGTGAGCACAGTGTACTAGGACCTTTATGGTTATTTTTTATCCACTGTGCTGCCTTTGAGGCAAGAAATTCTACACAGGAGCTTCTTGCTTATGGGAATTCTCCCCTGACTCTATCAAAAGTGGCAAGCTCAGGATATTTGACATCGAAGCCATTACACAGTACCTGTTGTCTGAGAAGGTCTTTCACGTCTCCCAGTATCTGGTTCATCTGCATCATCTGACCCATCAGCTGCCTATTAAAATCACCTGCACAGAAACAGCGATGAAAGAGTGCACAATGCATGTAACGCTCCTTCACGTGCCATGAAAATTGCTGAGATACAAGATGGAAAGAGCCAAGGAGTGAAGACATTACTGTTATTTAAGCCCTGTAAGAATTCTTAGACTAAATACCACATCTAGCTCTGATTTTTATAAAGGGATTTGCAGGAACTTTTCTGGACTAAGCTCTACTCTATGCTACAGAAGCAGTCAAAGAAGAAACCTCTCCACAGAGAGAAAAAGCAGTCTGTGATTTTTCTACCATTTCAGTGGCAAGTCTCTCCAGGAAGGCCTAACAATGCTGATAACTTAATGCTACTAGTGTTACTGGTTCCCCCAAGCCTGGAACCAGCAGCCCTAAGTGAAACTTCAGCATTTTATGACTGAGTTTTTGTGATAATCCATTTGGAACAGGAAGGCAAGGCACAGGCATGAAATGTCTGAGCACACAATGGGAAGTCACCTCTCATTAGTGTATTCCATGTTACCACAACTAATTGCTGCACACTCTTCAAAGTGAAGTTACCCTGCTTTCTGAGCAAGCTCACCATGCAGCCCCAACCATGCATCAGGAGTGCCTGCTCTAATGAAAACAGCACTTTTAATATTTGTGACAGTCATTTGGCTTTTCTTCTAAAAGGCAGCACAAGTTTCACAGCTGCATTTGCTTCTGGGGAGGGTAGATTTTGTATGGACTCACAAAACATCCACTCAGTGTGCTACGAATGAACATCAAAGCGAGTTCTCAATACCAGACAATGAATTAAAGACCTCTATGACAAGACCAGAAGTTACATCTGTAATGAGCCATAGTGAAGGACCAGAAACAAAGCAAGACATGAGACTCTTATCTGTTAAATGAAATATTAGTTTTGACACAGTGACAGAAGAGAAGCAGGGAGCAGGTTTAGCACAGTAGCTCATAGCAGTTTATTTGTAGCTGACTTTGGAGTTTGTAGCTTTTTTCACCAGCTATTTGTAAGCTGAAAAGACTGTGCGTCAAAAAAATGTCATGAACACATGCTCTTTTGCATTCTAACCAGGCAGGACAGTTTGATATTATGCCCAGTGGTTTCACGGAGGTTTATTCAAGTGTTATTTTTGTGAATATACAAAAAAAAAAAAAAAGCTTTCCTAATGTTTACCTCACTATTTTGTGCTTCAAAGAATGTCTGTTTCCAAACATTCTAGTGGGAATTGCCCAATTTTTCACATAGTGTGGTTCTTCCTTTCAGATCTTCTCTTCAAAACATTGAGTAAGTTTAAAGACTTGGGAACCACCCCTTCCAGAACCTGCCTCTATTCTAGTCTCAATCTTGTCTTCCTCTTATTGGGAAAGAAGGCATCAAAACTTAGTATCATGTGTATTTCAGAATCCCACAGTGGAACTTGAAACACAGGCTCTCAGGACACATGCTGGTATCCTTGTTTGGCTTGATTTTTTTTGTTTTTCAACAAAAAATGGTTTAGACACTATTGATTGAGATTGGCAAAAAATTCTTAAGATTTCAGATGCTCTTTGTTGGCTAACATCCAAATCAAAACCAGATCTATTCTGTACAGTTAAATTTTGCAGACTTAAAACTTTAAGATGGACTAAAAAGGTTATTCTGCCACAAACTATTATGTCTTGTTTGAAAATTCGACAGCAGAGTAGCAACAGATTACTTCTTTTTCTCATCCATTGAAAGCCAAGCCATACAGTGGGTACCACCTGCAGCAGAATGACCAGTGATCAGTGGTTTAGAGAGGCCTTTCAGGGAGCTATTGTTTCACAATATATTGTAGAGAGGCTTTCCCCAGAAGTGAGCAGGATATGCAGAAGGTACAGTTTGAAGCCACACAGTTATCTGGTCTCATCATGTAGTCTTTCTCATCCATACCCTACCTACTGCAGCAACACCCCAGGTTCAGCTCACCCCTAGCTCTATACTCCAAGTCATCAACAACCTGAGTAACAGAATGGCTTTCACAGCAATAATTAAATTCAGAGACAGATCTGAAGAATTACTGCCTAGCAGGGGACGGAATTCTCTTGACATGCTTATTATCTGTAAGCCTGAAGTCACACTAGGGAGCTACCCTGTCTTTCTCTTCCCAGGACTTGGCCATATAGAATGGTTTGGGTTGGAAGAGATCTTTAAAGATCATCTAGTCTAACTAGTTTGCAATGGTAGGAACACGTTTCACTAGGTCAGGTTGCTCAAAGCCCCATCCAACCTGACTATGAATACTTCCAATGAATGGGGCATCCACAACTTCTCTGGGCAACATGCTCCTCTACAGGGCTTTGAATTTAGAGCAGGTGAACAACTCTGTTGCACAGCTAACTGGCCCAGGCAGGGTAAATGCACAAACAACAGCATATGTAATTGCAGGCCACAGCAAAACACCTCACAGACACTTCTAGTTCTCTTGGGAGCAATACTTGCTCAAGCACCCCACTTGACTCCATTCAGCAAAGTTAGGAATCCTGAAGAATCATTCAAAGAGATTGTGGTTACTTGGTCAGAGATAAAAAAGTATGGATGATGGCTGAGAACAGTAACCTTGCAGCCTATAATCCTCTTACGGAAATTGTGTACGTATGCTGCATGGGGAATTACAAAGAGGCAGGTTCAAAGTAAACAGAGGGAGGTATCTCCCCAGACTTGCAATTAATTTATTGCCAGAAGACCTTCTTAATCATGCATTTAAAACTGGATAGATTCATGGAAGGAAACATACATTTCCTTACTCCCCAGTCACAAAGGGACAAGAGAAAAGAACAGAGCATTATTTGAACTTAGCCAAAACAGTGCAGCCAAGGTCAGCAGAAGCCAGCATAGCACAAAGCTAGTACCTCCCAGAGCAAGGAAGCCAAAAGAGAGAGAGAAAGTTTACCAAACTAATTCTTATGGTAGATATCGCTCCAATGGAATTGTTTAGAACTATCATTATTTTCCTTTTTACACTCAATGGTGATTTATTTACTTTCTGTTCAAGATCTGTGGAAAGGTACTTTTAAAGGTACAGCCTAAAACTACCACAGTTCAGTACAAAACAGAAAGACTCCAATTTCTGGTGGAGAGCTCTGAATTACCATGAACTGCTGGAGAACAGGAAAGTCTTCAGGCAAAACTACAGTGTAAACACACTGTAACACCAGTCTTACACTCTTACCGGTGGGTCTACATTGGCATACTGTCCCTACCAATAGCTAAGTTAAAAGAATCTTTGGTCTGGTACAACATTGAGTTCCCCCCTTGCAAACCACTATGTCAGCTTCAGGTACCCTGCATGAACTAGATGATCTCCAAAGATCTTATGATTACATGCAGCAAACCAATCTCATCTACCAAACCCAGTACATCTGTGGTACCCACATGGGAACAAGGAAAGACCCAAATATACATGTTCAACCTCTGTCTGACCACTGTGTTGTCATCCACATTGCTTAGGTGTCCGTTACATGGACTGAATACAAAGGGAATGCAGCTGCCACAGAGCAAGCAATGGCCAGGCACACAGTCAAAGCTATGCAGTTATTCAGATCCAATGTTCTCCCAAGAATTCTCCAATTAATATGCAAACACATGCTTTTACCAAGATATGTAGATCTCGTATATAGATGTCACACCCCTAGACAACTAAGCATGTGCATTCTAGCTTTTTATGGCTGAACACTAAGCTGCAGTTACCTGATATATTGCTCCTGTAAAAGGGCATTGTGAAGCATATACAAAGTGCAAGGCACCTGAGTTAATATTGTTGTTGGAACATTTGCATGTTTTCCTTTGGTGGATCTGACTCTTAGACTTTGAACATACTCACGTGAGTTGTATTAATATTATTATAATAGTATGATACTGATTTTACTTCAAGGTAATAAGCAATTGAATATTGAGAGCTGCAGCCAGAGACAATATCTCTGTTTCACTACTACCTGTATTATTGATTAAGGAGCAAAAAGCTACAGATGAGAAAATTGCAAGTCTGCAATCTGGAAATGTTGCTCACAGAGCCCTGAGTTTTCCCCATGGTTACCACACATTAACATACTGTATGCACACTGTGAACCCATTCTTTCCCCTCACATGCAAAGCAGAAAGGCAGATCAGCACTAGAAATGAGTACATATGGGGTAGTCTAGCCCAGGTTTGCCATGTCAAGATGTTTGAGACCACTCTTGCCCACCACGAAGAATTGTACCCTTTATGTGATTCATTGATGCCATGTCTTCTGTTTACTGGATGACCTGGGATTTATTCACAGAATCACGGAATCAACCAGGTTGGAAGAGACCTCCAAGATCGTCAAGTCTAACCAATCACCTAGCCCTATCTAATCAACTAGACCATGGCACTAAGTGCTCCATGCAGTCTTTCCTTAAAGACCTCCAGGGACGTTGACCCCACCACCTCCCTGGGCAGCCCATTTCAGTGGGCTTTCTGTGAGGAACTTTTTTCTAAGATCAAGCCTAAAGTTTCCCCTGGTGCAGCTTGAGACTGTGTCCTCTTGTCCTGTTGCTGGTTGCCTGGGAGAAGAGACCAACACCCACCTGGCTAAAACCCCTCTCAGGTAGTTGTAGACAGCAATGAGGTCTCCCCTGAGCCTCCTCTTCTCCAGGCTAAACAACCCCAGCTCCCTCAACCTCTCTTCACAGGGCTTGTTCTTGAAACCTCTCACCAGCCTTGTTGCCCTGCTCTGGACACGTTCAAGTATCTCAATGTCCTTCTTAAATTGAGGAGCCCAGACCTGGACACAGTACTCAAGCTGTGGTCTAATCAGTGCTGAGTACAGGGGCAGAATGACTTCCCTGATCCTGCTGGCCACATTATTTCTGATGCAGGCCAGGATGTCATTGGCCACCTTCACCACCTGAGCACACCACTGGCTCGTGTTCAGCCGGCTGTCAACCAGCACCCACAGGCCCCTCTCTGCCTGGATGCTTTCCAGCCACTCTGTCTCCATCCTGTAGCACTGCATAGGATTGTTGTGGCCAATGTGTAGAACCCAGCACTTAGATGTCTTAAACTTCATTCCATTGGTCTCTGCCCATCTATCCAGACTGCCAAGGTTCCTCTGCAGAGCCCTTCTACCTTCTAACAGATCAACACCTGCTCCCAGCTTGGTGTCATCTGCAAACTTCCTGATGTGGACTCAATCCCCTCATCCAGATCATCAGTAAAGATAATAAACAGGATTGGGCCCAACATTGATCCCTGGGGGACACCACTAGTGACTGGCTGCCAGCTGGCAGTGGCACCAATTCACCACCATTCTCTGGGCACGGCCCCCAGCCAGTTCCTAACCCAGCACAGAGTGCTCCTGTCTAAGCCACAGGCTGACAGCTTGGCCAGGAGTTTGCCATGGGGGACACTCTCAAAGGCCTTGCTGAAGTCCAGGTAGACTACATCCACAGCCTGCCCCACATCCACCCAAACCCTGGAGATCTTCAGGAATTCTCACTGTCCCAGCTCCTTCCTTTCTTCCCTGCTCCCAGCTTGCTTTCCACAATGCTCAGCACAGGCAGAAAAGGAATTGGTTTTGGAGCAGGTTTCCAGTCCAGAAGGTGACAAAACACTCAGCTAACTTGCAGCAGGACTGGTGGCTGCCTTGCAATAGCTTTTCCCGTGTGCACCTGCAGGCTCTGTAGCTGCAGCACCAACTTGCTCTGCAGTCTACTGCGTCCTTCTTCATGCCTCATTCCTTCTCCCTCTGGAACACTCCAGTAATCAACAGAAGATAAATACTGGCCACGTGCATAAATACATTACTAGGTATTGCTACTCTATAATTCTTCCTATATTCATAAAGCCTGGAGCAGTGTATCACATTTAGGATTACTTTCTGTCTGCAATTGGCTAGCATGCAAATACTTAATATTTTAAGCTGATACAAGCATATCATGATCATAAAAGTCTGTTCTTCAGAAAGGCTAAAAAGCCTCTTAATTATTACAGACTCCTCCCTCACTAGGGCAACAATTCATTGCTTCAGCACCAGCAGCAGTGAAGTTTTGTTTTTTTTTCCAAACCAAACAATTTTTAAAACATTGACAGGAAACGATCATGGCTGTAACTCAGTCAAACAGTAATACTTGTCCATAAAGCTTCTCCACATTTTAAATATTCATTCCATTAGCTTCTTTGCACTGGTATCCTAAGGAATGATTTTTAACTCCTGGTTGCAGATCTTACCAGTGTACTGAGGAATAGGTTCAGTTTGTTGAAGAAAACAATCCTGCAGGTTCCCCACTTGGGCAAGTGTTCCACCAGTTACCAGCTTCAGCTCATCTAGTGCATCCTGGACTCATAATAAAAGACAAAATCATAATTCTGGTACAACAAGGGGGGAAATGAAATATCACACAAACAAACTTTTTAGAGAGGATGTTCATTTCCTAAACATGCAGGACTCCTCCACTGCCACCCAGCACTATCTGAACTATAGTAAAATCCCTAATATCTGCCTTTCATATTTTCAGATAGCTGTGATTTTATTCTGAACTTGTTTTCCACTATTCTGATTCATATTATCTTGCACATTTTTTTGTTGAATTGAATACAAAACAGACTTTTTCCCTTTTTCCACCTCCCTCTCCTCACACAGGTTTCTATTAACAATTTTAGGAATGTGGGCCTAGTGATTCTCCCCATAAACAGGCTCATTTTCAAGCCTGTGATGAAAGCAAAGGGCAGCCGTTAAACAGAATGCCTTTATACCTTCTAATGCATATTTTGCATTACTGATGATGGAAGATGATACTGTCTATATCAAGACTGCTGATGCTGACATGACAGGAATTTTTGTCAACCCGTGGCTAGCAGATAGAGGAAGGAAAGTTATTGTAATCAAACAGATTGAGGTTGGGCTATCACACTATGTGAGTCCCCCTCCTTATTTTGTCTTTTTTTTAGTCCATTTGGCTTATCATGATTAGAAAAGCCACTTACACAGACAAGAGTTGATAATATTGAACGCCTTAAGATGCTAACAAAAAGCTGCCCTTACTACATCAGTTAGGTTCATGCAGTAAGTTCAGTCACAAAGAAACAGATAGACTTAGGTGAGAGACGCATCAATGTATTTCCTCTTACAAGCTAAAAACTGTTTAACTGAACAACATAACTATTATTTGGTTCAGTGAAGCTAAGATTTCACCTGTTACACAGGGAGCTCCTATTTACATTTATTTCTCAAATTAGTAACTCAAGAATTACTGAATCACTGTTGTACAGAACTTCGCTGCTGCAAGGACTGAGGTCCAGATTCAGAAGATCCTTGGGGATCCATGTAAGTGCTAAGCCTACTCCCAGTTTTCCTGCTTACCTGTGTCTTCTCCTGGAAAGTGCGCAACTCCACTGCTGCTGACCTCTCAGACAGCATGGAAAATGCTCTGGGCAGGTCCTGAACAGCACCTACTTGCAGGCAGTCCAGATACAACTCTATTGTGTTCGATCCCTGCTGCAGGCCACTCAGCCACAAGATGACAGCATGGGGTTTGCCATCAGCCAGCTGGATGTTGCTTAAGATCACCGAATTCAGCCTCCCATCACTCTTCATATAGCGCAGCACCACTAGTATAAAATACACAGAAGGACTATCAGGGGGTAGCAGATAACCCAAGGCTGATCAAGGAAGGCTCTGTGGAAATCTGCACTTGCTCTGGTATTTTTCCACATACCAGCTTTTATAAATGCATCCCACATGCAGATACAAATGCTAATAATAAATGGGACATTGAATTTCAGAGCAGGATTACCATGACTATTGAACGACTTCCCATTTGAAAAACACTGCACAGTGTTTTCCACTGCTTTGTCCAGGCCTCTCTAACTGGCTTAACCCAATGTCACCTTTCAAGGCATAACATGATATAATACAGGTAGTAAAGGTAGAAGATGTAGCAAACAGCCTGCAGTCAGCATTTTGAGAAGTACATATTGACAAACCCAGTAATAATCTGTAGCAGAAACATACAATTAGGAAAAAACAGTAAAATCAAATTTCAGTGATGCATATTGCATTTAGTGAAACCCTCTGACAGCGTATCTAAATGCACCTTAAAAGAATCCAAAGGAAATATGATTTGAGGCAGTTCTTTGTAAAAAAAAAAAAAAAAAAACAGTACGTAAAACTAAAATATAATGCAGAAAAGACATACTCCACCCCTAAAGAGGACTAAGTCCCCTCTCAACTCTTCTTTAAAGCGTAAGTATATGGCCTACTTGGTAATTCATACAGTAAATTCTCATTTTATGAAGTAAAATACACCACCAAAACCAGCGGCAAACAAAAACCGTTACATGCTGTGCAATATTGAAAAAAATGCCTCTTTCCAATGGATATTTGATCAGCAAGCTAGTACCTGAAAGCTAAATCTCTTAGACCAAGCTAGCTTTTTCTTTCCACAAAATCTCTCCCTGGCTCTCCAAATGCGTATTTACAGAAGCGTTGAGCTGAGTGCATCTAGACAGTGTGTAACTACTCTACAATATTAGATAGACCTTGTTTCAAAGATCTCACTCATCACCAGCCTGCAGGTCCCTCATTCACTCACAATAAGTTATGCACATTGAAAAGTCAAACTGCACAGACAGCCACCTAAACAAGTGAACATCTCTCTGAAGTTCACAGAGGGCTGCTACTGTTTCATCAAATAATACATCTTAACATGAGGTCAGCTAAAAACTGTGGATATAGTGGAAGGGAAAAACTCACTCATCCCACTTCTATTTATTTAACAAATTATCATCCCACCTCTGATCTACTAACATACTCTGATGCTGCGATACCTATGCTTGTCCATGACCTTCTGAATTACTAGGTGTATGTCCCCTACTTTTTTTGTACTTGTCAATGCAATCATTGAAAGAATCCAGATTTATACCAGCACTAACAGAGCATCTTTAAAGTCTACACCAGCACTAAAGTCTTCAGCAGCTGTGATCAATGTCAGGAATGTGTTCATTACTGTCTATATCAAAACGCTGCCAGACCAGAGATTTCTGCAAAGGTGCATGAAGTCATCAGTAACTTGTTAAAGGTAGCATTTATTGGCAAGCTCCAAGGTCTGACAAGACAGTACATCACAGGCATTTTACTTTCATGAATATTATACACACCTGAAAACAAGATCTTTGGATCTGGACCCTTTCAGAGTGACCAAAGAGCAGTAAGCTACAGACAGAAAGAGGAGACTGTAGCCTAGAACAGACATCGCCAGAATAGTTTCAGGACAAGAAGCAGTCTGCTTTAAAGAAGGATCAAGTATTCCTCCTTCAGCCAAAGGCAAATACCCATCTGGTACACTAGAGTAGGCTTTGGAAAGGAAATATTGCTGGACCACAGCCTCTGCAAGATTTAACTCATGCAAGACCCTGCGTTATGTGTTGGTTCCTAGGACATTCCACACTGTCATTCATGAGACTAACTGGGTCAACTTGTACTGTTTAAGAAACAGATTTTCAACAGAAGTGCTAATCCTGCCAGTAAATACAAATTGCTTTATATAACTGTTAAGTTGCATCACTTATGCACTTAATTCCTTCGCTTAATAAAGGAATTGTTAAAAAAAAAGGCAAGAAACTCATGGATGCTGTTTGCCGCTGAAAGTTAGGCAGCTGCCCGGTAATTCAAATCTGTGCTTTAAAAACATTTAGCCATTGTAAACTACCAGGTACACCAAAACAAAACCAAAATGTGAGCAAACCATTCAGAACACAGCTGTCAAACGTGGCACTTCAAAGGATCACTAAGGCCTGCACAGGGCTAGTTAAATCAGATTTGGTGTGTAAGTAGAAATACCATGCAGAGGAAGCACTAAGCACACATGCACCCCTCCAAAACCGTAGGTTAATTTAAACACTGCATTTTGTTGGCTCACCAATGAAGTGATGGTGTTGAGAGGACCATAAACAGCATTCACACTCCATGCTTTCAGGATATGTGACAATGTCCTGCATGTGGTCTAACTCACTGTATAAAGCAGCCATACAGGACACTTCCAGAGAAATCACATTTGTAAACACTGCCTATTACTCACATGCTGCTATATGCTTTAAATAGGGCGCACTAAGAGGCAAAGAGACCTCCATGGAAGAGCCTTGCTGCAATAAGCCTCCCCATTTGATCAGTTCTCTAATAATAGGTTGGTCACAGATGTACCCCCATCTACTCAACACTGGTCATCAACAGGACAAGTTTCTTCATTCTGCCTATCTATATGCCACCACTCTGTCACAGATACTTCTCAAATACAAGCATACTGAGGACAAAAATCCAAAGAAGCCACATAACCTTTCACTGGAAAGCCTCTTCAGTCTGTTAGTTAAATTTATCAGTAACAATCAGACATGCAGGTATTCTTGATATGGGTGATGAACCATTTACTTAGCAATTTGTTAAGACAGTGTTAGGAACTGTATGACAAACACTGATAAGGCTGCGTGACCACCTCTTGCCCATCCCTAAAACATACTTAACACAAAAGGTTCTTATTCCCTGATCTCGAAGGTCAACCACCCATGTTTTAACTCACTCCCTTACACTTCCCATGCAAAAGGTGTGTTTTTCTTCAGCAGATAAAATAATTTTTCTATGTATAAAATGAAATTTCTCAGTAGAGTTTCTTTGAATATTAGGCTCAACTGCTCATTTACAATATTTACAGCAGCAAATTATAGCAGTGGTGAAGTCAATGGAGCAACGATAATTTACACAATTTGACTTTTTTTGCTGAACCTTAAATCTGCAATATGTCCTAGGTATGGTCTAGAAAGTGATGAAATCTCACCATTTCTAAAAGTCTGCTGAAGTTCATACCCTGACTCCAGATTAAGTCATTTTGATAAATGGAGAACACTTGAATTCAGCCAAAAGATCCTGTCAGTACTAGAAATGTTTGTCTTCTACAGTCACTTCTAACCTCAGAGCAAGAACCTGCCTTTTATATGCATGAGGAAGCAAATGCCATGTGTCCCTCACATTCCTGACTAATAAGAACCAGTGACTGTCCCAAGGGGGAAAAAAACCCACACCCAAAAAAACAACAACCCCCCCACCCCCCAACCACAAACAACCCAAACTGCCTCTTTTCTCTATACTCCACTTTTTTTTTCCTTTTTTCTCAGCACTGCTCAGACCAAGTGCCAAGGCAGAGTGGAGATACCATCTGGCTGTCAGATCAGCTTCACTGGCCAGGAAGAAGCAGCACACAGTGAGACGAAGGAAAAAAGGGGAATGAGATGGGAGGTAATCAACGACTTAATCTTGTGAGGACAGGCCTAAGTGGTGACTTACAAGCACAAAAGTCAATCACGCAATTCAACATCTTTCTGTGATAATAACGGTCAGTCCAGCATTAGTTTTCTCTTACATATGCTAAACAACTCACCTTTGCTCATCCGTCCCACTACTGTAAATTCAAAATACTTGCTGTTGTCAGAGGAAAAATACAGGCCAAATATGGTGGCTGTGCTTTTTGTCTGCAGTTTGAACGTTGAGAGCAAATACACTTCATTCAACGTAGGATCACCAAGTGCTTCTTGCAAGAAGTTTGTTCCCACTCTCTTGTTAGAATACGGAAGGAGATCAAAAACTGAAAAATAAATTTCAGCAGCAACTTAAATATAATAATGACCAAAGAAGAATGTAGGCTGAAGCCAATCACTGGCGACTGTATGCTCTTTGCTATTTCCACATGGCTACTTTGAAGACTATGTTGTCCCATCTAAGATAAACAGTATGAAAACAAAAATTAAAAATAAATATAATCCTTAAAGATCATCTAGTCCAACCGCCTGGCATTGGCAGGGGCACATTAATCAACCTGATCTAGTGAAAGATGTCCCTGTGCCCTTGACAGCAGGGTTGGACTAAATGTCCTTTATGATTCTGTCAAAATACCACACAAATGTTGTGATAACTGATCTTATCATTTAAAAAAAAAAAAGAGAGAGAGAAAAAAACAAGCAACCAAACCACATCATCAAAGGAATTATTGGTAAGCTACTACAAGGGAAATACCTAGCCTTAAAAATTTAAGTACTCAAATATTTTCAGATAGATCTCAAAAATTTTTCTGAGGATGCATCTCAATAGAAAACTTTCTAACTTAGTTCTGCTTTCATAAATTCAGATGCTTGTGTTCACGTTTCAATTAGCTTGAATATCCAGCATCAAAACCTTCAGGCAGATTTACAGTGTACTTACACTAAGAACTATTTTGATGGTGTCTGCAGGGCACCAATTAAAATGCTAAACAGCCAAGTAAGGTAGGTTTTCTTACAATCTCTTATTTCAAGCCACTGGTATTAAAGCCATACCTTTCCAATATAGTCTGATAAATTACAACATACAGGCGTTACTTAAAAAGAGCGAGGCCATATTTTTCTCCCATACCAGCACAACACCATAGAGCTGCCTCTGAGTAAAGGCTCTCACACCTGACGCAAAGGCACATGACAGTACATTGCACCTTACCTTGATTTGAGCCTGTGATTGTATGGCTAAGTTTAGTTTCCTAGGCTAAAAAAATGGTGTACCTTTGCAGATGAGCCTTTTGTACCCAGCATGACCTCAAAGCTGTTTTCATTTGCTGGAACCATCCCATCAATCCCATGTTTCCATATGCTACAAGCCAAAGAAGACTGCAAGTGCTCAGTGAACAACCACTTAGGCACGCAGACTTACCCACAACCACTTGGGAAACCTCTCCCCTTGTATTAGAGCCTTGATTCAGGCTGCTTTCATTGCTAGTTCTGGAGCATTCGTTCACCTAGACACTAATGTCACTCCTAAAAAAACGAAAAAGAGTATTTTTCCCTCCATCCCAGGAAACACTGAAGTAGAGATGATTGCTTAAGTCTGCTCTGGTACTGGGTCCAAGACTTCCACAAATTCTACCGAGAATTTTCAGGAAACAATACAAAAAGAATCAGGCCCTTGATCTGCATGCACTTGTAATGTTTGTCAAACAACAAAGACAACACACATGCAAGATGGACCTGATCAAAGGACTTCTCTTTCACTCATTTCAAATTTACAGCATTCCAGGACAGCTACTGAAACCTGACCAGTGATCTGGGGCAAAAGGCTCAGTACTTAATCACATTTAGTGCACAGAAAGCAAAATAATTGCCCAAGCAAGAGACTGGAATGCAACTCACTACACCTTACAACAGCATTTTGCAGGTCATCATCATTCATAAAATGCAGTTGTCTTCTCCCCCAGAGCACAAAATGTAGATATGCTTTTATCCAGTCCTTCTATATCTAGAAGGATATCTAGCAGAGTTGTTTTGTATCAATTATTGTGAGAGTAATCTCTGCTAGAGTCACACACTTAAAAATACAGGAGGAATATTACAAAAGTAATGACTAAACACTAGCAAAACTCGCTGACCTTTCCCAAAACATTTGTTGACATTTTAAATTTTTGCATATTGAAATGAATGTTTGTATTTGTTTGATATTTGCACTCTATAAAAGACATTGCCTAGACTGGATCCTTCAGCACCATCTTATTAAAAAACGTCTTGCGGGATACCTTCACTGACAAGCATGTAGATGCAGTATGTGACTGGATCCATCCTTTGCTATAAATTACACACTTGCTAGCAAAAATGGCTAGCAGAAGAACAGTGGGGTTATAAAAGCTCACTTTACAACTTTAGTAGAGAATTTCAAGAATTTCAGATTGCATTTTTAGAAGAATCACAGAATTATAGGAATTGGAAAGAACCACTGCAGACCATCAAGGCCAAGCCCCTTCCCAGAGCAGGTTCATCTAGAGCAGGAATCTTAGCTTTTTTTTTTTTTGCTCATCTCCCATGAAAGGCAGACTTGAAAATGACTGGATAGTAAAAGCCTGCTGACACTGAAAGGCACAAGCAGCTGGTTTGGCACAAGCAGCTGGTTTCAATCTATGCAGTGAGAGTGAGGATTCATGTGTGCATCTGAGCATAAGCATGCAAGCCCAACAGCCTATATTAAGTCCATCTGTAAGAGGGACCAGGAATTCTCTCCCCTGCCTGCTTTCTGCGGTTTTTAGAAGGGAGGCACTCACAGCCCTTTGAAAACACTGACAAGACACCAGCTATGCTGGTGCAACAAATAACTCCTCATTAATTTGCTCAGAAACATCAAGACTAGGTCTCTAGATGGGGAGTTCGAAGTCATGACAGGAAGCTCTACGAAGAGGGGATATGAAGGAATGAAATTAGAGTCACAGGAGAGAATGGAGCTCAAAATAAAAGACCCTTTCTTTCCCTTAATTCTGCTGCCATGTTACACCAACTTTCTGAGACTTCTTTTTTGAGCTTCTCTGGTTACTGCTAACTGTAATAACTCTACATGTAAAAACTGCTCCACTTCAGTTCAGTACTATTCAAGATAATTAAGAATTGCTTAGATACCTGGAGTGAAGCCCTAGACTCACTGCAATGTGTTCTGACAGACTGTGAGAAAGTGAAAAATTCATGTTGAGAGCGATGGTTTTCACTGGCCACTGCCCCGACAAGCTGGAAATCTACTTACATTTTTTAAAACACAATAGCCTATTTCTCAATATGACAATTTTCTGAAATGCTTTTACATTAAGAAGGATTTTAACTGAAGTTTTTGGAAATGCAGTTAAATTAGTCTGAATTGCTGTCTTTTAAATCTGCTTAAGGAGGGAGTAACCGATTAAAAGACCATTTCACTGGAGGGGGCTAAAAGTGAAAGAGAACTAGTAGCAGCTTTAAGGCTCCTGGAGCCGCACTAAGGTACACTAACTGCTGCACCCAGTAGCTGACCTGGTTCGTCACAAGGCTGCTACCAGAGAGCAGTATCGCTTTATGCATGCTCCAAAATAAAGCGGCTCCTGACTTAATACGTGCATAATGTCGCCCAAGTAACGCTGGATTTAGAAAGTGGCTATTTTCATATGCACTTTATGAAGTAGATTCTTTTGACGAGTATTTGTCACTCAGCAATTCACTTATTTACGAGAACTTGCAACTGAACAAGTCCCCTTCAGACGCTCAGCACATCGACCAACACCCCTACAGAGCCAGACCAACCTATGCCGATTTTAGGGAGGTTGCTGACTGAGAGGTTACACCACGACCTCCTCCGGTTCCCACTGCCAACCCAGCGCGGCATCCGCGCCGGCAAGACTACTGCAGCCCCCGCTCCGGCTCCCCTCGCACCTGCGGAGCTGGAGACGCCCCAGCCCCCGTCCCCGTAAGCGCCGGGCTCCCGGCGCAACGGACGGGGAGTTGTAAACCCGAAGGCGCCTTAAATGAAAAAGTGGAAAGATAAGTTTGCTAAACCAAGGTAAGAGGGGCACGGGCGCCCTTACCTCGGGGTGCGGGCGGGGTGGCGCGCCCCGGGCACAGCTGCAGGGCGAGCGGCAAGAGGAGCAGGGCGGCGCCGCGCTCGCACCCCATCGCGACCGTGGGCCACGCAGAACAGACCAGCAGAGGACAGCGGACTTCTCTGCCCGCCGTTTAACAAGGGCGGCTCCGGGTCCGGGGAGGGACGGCGGCAGGCGGCAGGCCATTGGCCGGAGCTGCCCCGGCCCCGGGGGCCGCAGCGGGATTGGGTCGCGTCGTGCCGTCGGGGGCCGCGTCGGGGAATGGCTCCAGGGTGGACCAGAAGCGAGCGAACCGTGGAGGCCCAAGTCGGGAAGGACTGACATAGGTGGGGGTGTCTGAGTCCAGGAAGAGCCCAACACCTGTTGGGATCCCAGCCGGAGTCTGCCCTTTGAGGAGCCTTAAAAGCTGAGGCGTGTTTAACAGCAATGGAATCCAAATGGATGAGGGTGCACTTGGTGCCTAACTTGGTCTTGGTAGGAATTTAATTCCTCCACTTTTCCTAACTGAGGAGTGTGGCCAAAAGGGATCATGCAGATTACAGACTCATGCATACTGGGTTTCTAGAAGACTCTGACTGGTGAAGTGCAGATAGTATCATGAGCTTCTCTATTTCATTTAGAGATTTCAGGAGTATTGGGAGAGCTCAAGCTGACCAGACTGAGGATTCTGAATGTTTTCACTTGTGTTAACAAACCCTCAAACCTGATGACATAATCAAAACCGTTTTAAAAAAATTCTGCTTTCATCTCCAACAATTTTCTGTATTGTGTGTGCCCCAGGATGTCATTATCCCATTGTTTCTCCTCCCCAAAATTCTAGCCTCTGTGTTGCTGATGTTAAGAAAAAACAGACTGGAGAAAGCAATCAAGCCCCTTTGGGGCTGCACAGCTTTGCAACCAGCTGCATAGAATCATGCACTACACCAGGCTGGAAGGGACCTCAAGGAGTATCTGGCCCAATCTTCCCTGGCAAAAGCACAGTCTAGATACATCGACCCAGCACCCTCTCCAGCTCAATCTGTAAAGTGTTCAGTGTTGGAGAATCTACCGGTTTCCTGGGTAGATTATTTCACAGAATTGACCAGGTTGGAAAAGACCTCAGAGATCATCAAGTCCAACCTATTACACCTAATACCTAACACCTCCTGACAACTAAACCAGTGGCTCCAAGTGCCACATCCAATCTTTTTTTGCACACCTCCAGGGATGGTGATTCCACCAGCCCACTGGACAGCCCCATACCACTGGCCAATTACTCTTTCTGTGAAGAACTTTCTCCTCACCTCCAGCCTAAACTTCCCCTGGCACAGCTTGAGACTGTGTCCTCTTGTCCTGTTGCTGGTTGCCTGGGAGAAGAGACCAACCCCCACCTGGCTAAAACCCCTCTCAGGTAGTTGTAGACAGCAGTGAGGTCTCCCCTGAGCCTCCTCTTCTCCAGGCTAAAAAACCCCAGCTCCCTCAACCTCTCTTCACAGGGCTTGTTCTTGAAACCTCTCACCAGCCTTGTTGCCCTGCTCTGGACACATTCAAGTATCTCAATGTCCTTCTTAAATTGAGGAGCCCAGACCTGGACACAGTACTCAAGCTGTGGTCTAATCAGTGCTGAGTACAGGGGCAGAATGACTTCCCTGATCCTGCTGGCCACATTATTTCTGATGCAGGCCAGGATGTCATTGGCCACCTTCACCACCTGAGCACACCACTGGCTCGTGTTCAGCCGGCTGTCAACCAGCACCCACAGGCCCCTCTCTGCCTGGATGCTTTCCAGCCACTCTGTCTCCATCCTGTAGCACTGCATAGGGTTCTTGTGGCCAATGTGTAGAACCCAGCACTTAGATGTCTTAAACTTCATTCCATTGGTCTCTGCCCATCTATCCAGACTGCCAAGGTCCCTCTGCAGAGCCCTTCTACCTTCTAACAGATCAACACCTGCTCCCAGCTTGGTGTCATCTGCAAACTTCCTGATGTGGACTCAATCCCCTCATCCAGATCATCAGTAAAGATAATAAACAGGATTGGGCCCAACATTGATCCCTGGGGGACACCACTAGTGACTGGCTGCCAGCTGGCAGTGGCACCAATTCACCACCATTCTCTGGGCACGGCCCCCAGCCAGTTCCTAACCCAGCACAGAGTGCTCCTGTCTAAGCCACAGGCTGACAGCTTGGCCAGGAGTTTGCCATGGGGGACACTCTCAAAGGCCTTGCTGAAGTCCAGGTAGACTACATCCACAGCCTGCCCCACATCCACCCAAACCCTGGAGATCTTCAGGAATTCTCACTGTCCCAGCTCCTTCCTTTCTTCCCTGCTCCCAGCTTGCTTTCCACAATGCTCAGCACAGGCAGAAAAGGAATTGGTTTTGGAGCAGGTTTCCAGTCCAGAAGGTGACAAAACACTCAGCTAACTTGCAGAAGGACTGGTGGCTGCCTTGCAATAGCTTTTCCCGTGTGCACCTGCAGGCTCTGTAGCTGCAGCACCAACTTGCTCTGCAGTCTACTGCGTCCTTCTCCATGCCTCATTCCTTCTCCCTCTGGAACACTCCAGTAATCAACAGAAGATAAATACTGGCCACGTGCATAAATACATTACTAGGTATTGCTACTCTATAATTCTTCCTATATTCATAAAGCCTGGAGCAGTGTATCACATTTAGGATTACTTTCTGTCTGCAATTGGCTAGCATGCAAATACTTAATATTTTAAGCTGATACAAGCATATCATGATCATAAAAGTCTGTTCTTCAGAAAGGCTAAAAAGCCTCTTAATTATTACAGACTCCTCCCTCACTAGGGCAACAATTCATTGCTTCAGCACCAGCAGCAGTGAAGTTTTGTTTTTTTTTCCAAACCAAACAATTTTTAAAACATTGACAGGAAATGATCATGGCTGTAACTCAGTCAAACAGTAATACTTGTCCATAAAGCTTCTCCACATTTTAAATATTCATTCCATTAGCTTCTTTGCACTGGTATCCTAAGGAATGATTTTTAACTCCTGGTTGCAGATCTTACCAGTGTACTGAGGAATAGGTTCAGTTTGTTGAAGAAAACAATCCTGCAGGTTCCCCACTTGGGCAAGTGTTCCACCAGTTATCAGCTTCAGCTCATCTAGTGCATCCTGGACGCATAATAAAAGACAAAATCATAATTCTGGTACAACAATGGGCGAAAAATAACTCAAATACCACACAAAGCAACTTTGAAGTCCAGCAACTTGCTGAAGTTACAATATTCCCTTCTATGTCCAATAAAGAGTGGAGCTTCTTCTTGCCCCTATTTTTATCATTAATGTATCTATAAAAATGCTTTTTATTGTCCTTCACAGAAGTGGCCAGTTTAAGTTCTGACTGGGCTTTTGCCTCTCTAATTTTTCTCCTACATGATCTAAAAACATCCTTAAACATATCTCGAGTTACCTCTCCCCGTTTCCAAGGGCTTAATTCCTTCAAAAAATGCTTGCCCATCCAGGCTGGTCACGTCCCCCATTGGCTCATCTTTCAGCACATTGGGACAGCCTGTTCCTGTGCCTTCAAGAAGTAGGTCCAACCACCCTGTATCCCTTTGTTCTTAAGGGCTGCTTCCCAAGGTACTCTCTGTGTTAGTTGCTTAAATAAGCTGAAGTCTGCCCTCCAGAAATCCAAAGTAAGGGTTTTGTTGTTGCTCCTCCTTGCTTCCCTGCATATTGAAAATTTCACTATTTCATGATCACTGCACCCCAGACAGCCTCCTAACATCACATCCCCCACCAGCCCTTCTCTATTTGAGAACAGCAGGTCAAGCAGAAATTCACCCCTGGTGGGCTCACATAACAGCTGTGTCAAGAAGCTGTCCTCCATACACTCTAAGAATCTTCTGGACTTTCTCCTGTCTGCTGTGTTAAGTTCCCAGCAGATATCTGGCAGGTTAAAGTCAGCCACAAGAACAAGGGCTGCAATCTTGAGATGACCTCCAGCTGCTCTACCTCTTCATCCTGGTTGGGTGGTCTACAACAGACTCCAACCAGGATGTTAGTTTTATTAGCCTTCCCTCTGATTTTAACCCACAGGCACTCAATCCATTCATCCTTAATCTCAAGTTGTGTGGCACTGAGAGATTCTATAATAGGCAGGGCCACCCCTCCTCCTCTTCTCCCTCGCCTGTCTCACCTAAAGAGCTTACAACTATCCAGTGCAGTGCTCCAGTCATGTGAATCATCCCACCATGTTTCTGTAATGGCAACTACATTGTAGTTTTCCTGGTGTACCAAGGCTTCTAGTTCCTCTTGTTACCCATACTGCATGCGTTGGTGTACATGCACTTCAGCTGGGTTGCTGATTTCACCACTGACTCTAGCTTACCTCCCTGTGTCTCCTCTCTGGAGAGACTGGTTTCATCACCCACCCCCTTCAAACCTAGTTTAAAGCCCTCTCAATGAGCCCTGCCAACTCTTGTGCCAGAGTCCTTTTGCCCTTTCTGGATAGATTCAGCCCATCTAGGTCCAGCAGGTCAGGTGCAGTGAAAACTGCCCCTTGTTCAAAGAACCCCAAATTCTGCTGCTGGCACCAGCCCTTGAGCCATTTGTTGATAACATGGGATCTCCGGTTCCTTTCATTATACACTCCTGCCACTGAGGGAACTGAGCAGAAGACCACTTGTGCCCCTGCCTCATCAATCAATTGACCAAGAGCCTTGAATTCCGTCTGGTGCCCTTCTTATCAATCTCATCACTGCCAGCTTGGGTTACCAACAATGGGTAATACTCAGAGGGCTGGATTAGTTTTGGTAATCTCCTTGTGATGTCCCATACCTGGGCACCAGATAGGGAGCAGACTTCCCTGTGGGATGGATCAGGACAACATATAGGTCCCTCTGTTCCCCTCAGGAGAGAGTCACCAATAACAATCACCCTCCTCTTTTTCTTTATGGTACTAGTCCTGATGCAAGATGGGGACTGATTTGCTTTAGGCAACCCATCAGATGGTTCCTCTTCTGCCTTCTCATTCACATTGCCCTCAACTTGCAGTGCCTCACACTTGTTGTGCAAGGGCAACGGGGGAGGTGAAGAGGGCTGGGATAGATTCTCTATGCCTCTCTTAACAGGGACCTGTATCCAGTCCCCCCTGGTTCCTGGGTTGCCTCCCTCGACTACGGAGGTCTGTAAAGCCTGCTCCCATGTGCCAAACTCTCTTTCACATTCCCTTATAGTCTTGAGTCTTATGACTTCTTCCTTTAATTCCTCCACCAGGTTAAGCAGATAATTCACCTGGTCATACCTAACACAGATGTTGTCTCCATCATCCTCCATTTTGAGTGCCAGGCTCCAGCACTCTCTGCAGATAGGAGCCTGGACACCTGCACGCTTGTGTGCGGGCTCTGTCTGGGTTCCCACTGTTTCTCTAGTAGCTTTTAGTCGAGTTGTAACCATGGCTGGATCTTTTCAGGCAAATGAAATCAACTTTTGGGGTGTTTTTTGTTTGTTTGTGGGGTTTTTGTTTGTTTGTTTAATATATACATTCCACCTGACTACTGACTATGTTTTACCCAGGCTACCGCAGAGGCTTCTGCACTCTGTCACCTGACCCAGCACACACCGCTTGCTGGAATTCAGTGAGAGAGCGGTTCTCTTGCCAAATGGCAGTCAAGGCTTTGTTCTCCCCACGTTTAAATTTCCCGCGGCTGACATCACCCTCGGGAGCAGGCACGCGAGAAGACGACCCTGCCGGTCCTCGCTGTCTGTTGAGGTCCTCCCACCCCGAAAAGCCCCAAAAAGAAACCAAAATAAAGCACCTCACAGCTGCTCTCTGCTCGAGCATGCCGGTCCTGAGCCTCTCTCTTGCCAAATGGCAATTGTTCTGATTGTTGTAGTGAAAAATTTTCCTCTTGTGCCTAATCAGAATCTCCCCAGGAATAACTTGTACCCATTACCCCTCATCTTTTCCGTGTGAGTCTTTTTACAAAGTGAGTTCTCCATCTTCTTTGTAGCCACCTTTCAAATACTGGAACATGGTGATAAACTCTCCCCTAGCCTTTCTCAAGGCTGAACAAACCCAGTTCCCTCAGCCTTTCACACAGTCACAGAATGGTAGGAGTTGTAAGGGATTCTAAGAATCATCTAGTCCAACCCCTCTGCTAAAGTGGGTTCACCTACAGTAGGTTGCACAGGACTGTGTTGAGATGGTGTTTGGATATCTCCAAAGAAGGAGACTCTCTGCACAACCTGTTAACGGTGTTCCATCACCCACAAAATAAAGAAGATTTTCATTATGATTAAGTGCAATGTCCTGTGTTCCAATTGTTGGTGCCCACTGACCCTCCTGTTGCTGGGCACTACTGAAAAGAGCCTGGCATCATCCCCTTGATACCCTTTAGGTATTTATAAGATACTGATAAGATCTCCTCTCAGTCTTCTGTCTTCCAGCCTTTCCTTGTAAGAGAGATGTTCTGGTCTCCTATAATCTCTGTAGACCTCTGCTGGACTCTCTCCAGTAGTTCCTTATCTCTCTTGAACTGGGGAGTACTGAACAGGTGTGACCTCACTACCACAGAGTGGTGTGGAAGGAGAACCTCCCTCTAGCTGCACTCTTCTTAATACACCCGAGAATACCATTCGCTTTCTTGACAAGAAACACTGGTTTGTGGTTAACTTGCTGTCCACCAGGACTTCAGGTCCTCCTCTACAGAGCTGCTTTCCAGTAGGACAACCCATAAGTACCTGTATTGGTACTTTCCTCATATGGCAGGCTTCCCAGCCTTTTGATTATCTTTGCAGCCCTTTTCTGGACCCTCTGCAGCATGTCCACATCAGTTTAGTATAGTGGGGTCCAAAATTGAACACAGTATTCCAGGTGTGACCTGGTAAGTGCTTAGTAAAGTGGGATAATGACTTCTTTGTCTCTGTTGATGATGCCCCCGTTGATAGAACCCAGCATCCTGTTGGTTTTCTTTGCCACAGCAGCACGCTATTTACTCTTACTGAGCTTGCTGTCACCAAGACTTCCAGGTCCCTTTCCACAGAGCTGCTCTCCAACCAGGTAAACCCCAGCCTGTGCTGCACTCCTGAATAATGTTTTCCCAGGTGCAAAATCACACACTTGTCCTTGGTAAACTTAATAATTTTTTTATAGTTCCATCTTCCAGTTTATCAAGGTCTTCCTGCAGATTGGCTCTCCTTGCCTAAGTGTCTCTTCCCTGCTTAGTTTGGTGTAAGCAGCAGACTTCAGGGTACACTTGATCTCATCATGCAGGTCACTTATGAAAATACTGAGCAATGTTGGACCCAGTATGAGTTCCTGGGTGACTTCACTTGTGACAGGCTGCCAGTTCGAAAAGGACCTCTTTACCACCATTCTGTGTATGTGGCCTATGAGCCAATTCCTCACCCACCAAGCAGATTCTTTGGTCTAGCCCATGTTTTCTTCATGCCCACATGAAACCACCTGTCAGGCCAGCTACCCTTCCTGCTCCTGCTTTCTGCTCCCAAAGAAAGGAGTCTCCCATGGGACCACATGGCCTGAGGAGAGCTGCAAGGCATTTGTCCCAGTCAGGAGCATGTGGTAGGTTTCCCAACCTTCTGCATGGCATTCTTTGATCTGTGCCTCTCTGTTTGCCTCAGCCCTACAGATGAGCCTCTATCACATCAGAAGAAACTAGTCATGGCTGGCCCCCGCTCACAGCTTCCTATCCAGCACACAGTTGGAATAATTGGAGCTGTCTGATACTATATACATCATAAAAATAAGAACAATAAGAGGGTAATGTTATGTTAAGTGAGAAAAGTAGCATTAATATTCAGAAACATCAGGCTTGGTGTGTACAGCTAACAAGCTTGGTGAAGAACAGCCCTTGGGGAGCTTATTGTGAGCAAGGCAAGACACAGCATGCTGCAGGGCTGGGGCCACAGAGCACACCACAAAGGGTCTGCCTGAGCAGTTCTGCCACAGCAGGGAGTGCGGGGGTGGGCTCCTCTCCAAAGCACGTGCAGGGAGATTTTCAAATGCCTTCAGCTGGCCTGTATTCACATGCCCTTTAGTCACCATCCTGACATAGTATATACACTATAATACACCCTACTGCTTATCTTTTTTTGTGTAACAGCTCTCACGCCCTCCTTTAGGTGTTCATTTCTTCTGTCCATCACCATGCTAGAGTGTTCCCTCACATCCAATGTGTCCCAGTACAAGTGCTATTCCTTCACACCCTATTGTTTTTCCATCTCTGTCTCCACACAACAAGAAACACTTTGGCTTGACTCCCACGATCCTTGCCCCTGCAGTGGCAGTGATGGGATGACATGGTGATGTCAGTGGGCTAGCAATGCTGCACAGTGGAGTGAGAAAAACACAGCAGTGGGTGCAGAGTGCTATGGAGCAGGGTGGAAGAGGGAGACTGAAAAAGGGTAGAGCAAGAAGCAAGGAGGTAGTACAAAAAACAGAAAAAAGAAGGATTTACAGTGTCACAAGCTCCCTACAAAGAAGTCTCAGTTTGAACTTGCCCTCAGTCCAATGGAGATACCACAGAGGCTGCAGAGACTAATATATGGTTCTGAAGCAGCACAGATGTTGCTCTGCTATCTATTAAGGAGAAGCCCTTCATCACCCAAGAGCATTCTTTGAAAACATAGGTTTAAATGCCAGGCACAAAAACATCATGTAGGTCTGCCAAATCATCACAGTTCCTTATTAAAGAACTCAGTGAGAAAAGAAAAAAAAGAGGGAATAAAAGGATAGTAAAGTTTTGCTTTCATGTAAGGTAACACCATCAATTATCTTCAGTCATTTATTATGTAATTTATTTGAGTTTATCAAAACATACAAAATGTTTTCTTGACAATTTCTCTGCTCTGTCAAAAATATTTATTAAATAGCATAAAATTTTCTGCTTCTGATTTAACTACAGCTGAGTCTCCTGCACTGATGCTGATCAACCCTGTGGGAGGAGGATCTTGTTTATAGCCCTACAGACTTGTTAGTGTTAGGTTTGTTAGGGCTATATTCTGTTCTTGATTTGCATCTGCTTATTCTTCTTGCTTATTCACCAAGAATGCACATGGAAATAGTATTTGGCAAACAGAGCATGCTGTGCAATATGACAGAAGAGAACCATATATCTATCATGAAAAGAAGGGCATATATACAAACAGCAGCTTAAGTCCATGTTTAGATAAACTCAGCCAGTACATATAAAAGTGACCGCAGATTTTCCAGTTTTTATTTCTATGCTGAGTTTAAACTATCAGAGTATGTTCAATCAATCAGATTGAAGAGGATTTTGTGCTCAAGCACAACCTTCTTTCAGAGACTTTCACAAAGTATAATATTATCTTCTGTCCTAGTTAAACTTCTGATTGTCATTTTCAATAAAAGCAATGGAATAGTAGCTGTTGCCTTTTCACTCTTGTCTATTCTCTGAAGTACAAACTCCAATTTAACTTACTGGAGATTAGTAACTTGGATAAGAATCAAAACATTATTTTTAGACATTGTGTTTTCAAGAAACTGTCATAAAGCCAGTATCATTCTCTAAGCAGGTTTCTTACAGAAATATATGATTGTGTTTTTTTATATAGGATCTGCAGGTAAACCTCAACTGTTGAAATACTTTTCCTGCTTATTTCTATAAATCAATAAAATTCTATGCATACGGAATACAGAGAAGCTGCCAACATTACAGATTTTGCTTTGGAGAAGTGTCTGTGACTTGTTTGAATTCCAAGTAATGGGGTAAGGGAAGTAGAAAGGAATCCCTGCTGCTTAATTCAGCTTTCATATTTTGCTCCTAATATGCATCAGGACACTCACTGTTTTTATGGAATGATATGATTAAAAATCAGGATTTATGGGCGATTAAGGTATAGAACTCTTATGCAAGTGAAATGTTAGCTCGAAACCACATCCTTTCATGTTTATGTTGACTTTTCTGGGCTTGATCCTGTCACATTTTCATATACAGTTTCATGTGTAGAGCATAAAGTTTCAAAAGAAGGTTTTAAAAGTTTTGCTTTTTCAGAAATATAAATTGAAGTGCCCACTTTCAAGTCAAGGCATATATCCATTATCCATGCACCTATTTACTTTTCATTTACACTGATAGGAATTCCACTCATGCAATCAAGAGGAAAACGTTTCTGAAGAGCTTTTAGATGGGGGAGGGAAGAAGATGCAGATTGCCTTTTTTCCATCTTTGCTCTGGACTTCACAACCTATAGATATGAACTGAGCCCTAAGGCCATGCAAGGAACATTTACTCTCATATTCACCTACTAAGCTTTCTTGCAGCCTGCCTTAAGAAGAGCAATAAGCTCATTTATCCTCCTTAGAAAAACAGATGTGTGGGATCACAGCTGTTAGGAGCCGTCCTTGCCTCCAAAACTTCTACATTTTCTCAAGATGACCATAGGGTGAATAGCCCAAAGTGAAGTACCTGGACAGATTGACTGAAGGCTACCTGGTTGCTTTAGGGAGGAAAAGAGAAGAACCTTGTTTTTAGCAATAGGCACCTTAAGGACTTCTTTACGGGGAGAAATGTAATGTAAGCATTATTAAAATATATTTTTCTACTGTTAGCATTGCTAGTGGTGTCTCTGAGGATTAAAAATGGATACATGTTTTTTCTCCCATGTTCAGCATTAATTGCTGCAGAATGATCTCTGATCTCTTGTAGATTTTTATCACAACCCTTTCTGTCACAAATTTCATGCAGATCTGAACCCGTAGTTCAAGGCGGTAGAGAGGACAGATGAAGCTTTGCCCTTGCTCTCCTTATCCCTTTATGCATAAATAACCTAACTAAACGTGGTCAGTGCAGGGTTTGGTTTTTTTTTTTCCCTTTTTTTCTTTTTTAAAGTCAGCGTGTGGTATGTTTTCCTTGTGTGGGAAGGATGGAAACATACTTGACTTAGTATTTAGATGTGCTGTGGCATGTCTGCACCAGCACTGAAATGGAACAGCTGACTTGATGGCTCTAAAAAGTCCACAGTAAAACAAACACCGAACGGGTTACCATTATAACCTGGTCACAACTGGCACCATATCATGTTGAGTTCCTTATTTTTAAAACTAAATTGCTGACGACTGCTTTTCACATTTGATCAAAAACCGTTGTATGTTTTTTTTTTCTTTTTTTTTCTCCTGTGGAAAGTCAAAACTCCGCGTGTAATGACAGAGCTAGAATAGTGGGGTTCAACAATAGGGTGGCAGAAGCTGCCGTGTTTCCCATTTAAAATGACGGTCCCTCAGTGTAGGCGGCTGGCGTTTTCTCAAAGGGCAACGGCTTCTGGTTGCCGCCGGTCTTCCCCCTCCCTCGACGCCTCCAGCAGCCTCGCCCCTGAGTCTCGGCCGCAGACAGCGGTTGCTGTGCAGAGGCCAGGCGCCCCCTCACGCAGGGCCCCAGCAGCTTCCTGGCCACACGCGCTCAGCAGGCGCCAGCGCCTTCTCACGCGCGCGCCCACCGTCCCCTCCTCCATACCCTGGACGCAGTCGGGGGCGTTCGCGTGCCGCCATGCGGGGGCAGCAGCGCCGCGCTTCCCGGGCCGGCGCGGACGGAGCACAAGATGGCGGCTCCCATGGAGCTCAGCTGCTGGGGAGGCGACTGGGGGCTGCCGTCCCTGCACCCGGAGTCTCTAACCGTAATGGTAACGGCTGGCGGACCCCCACCCGCGGGAGGGGAGGAGGGAGGGATGAACGGACGGACGGTCGGCGCTGTGGGCTTGCCTGACACCGGCATGGCTGTCCGCGGGGCTCTTGGCCTTGGGAAAGGCGGCGGCGGCGGCGCCACCGAGAGGCGCGCTCGCCCTCGTAGCCTGTGGCTGGGTGCGTACCGGGCGAGGGGCCCGCCACCGCTGCTGCGCTTCGCCGCGGTTACGCAGTGGGTCCTGGCGTGTCGGCGCGGCCGCCGGCTTTTTCCCCACAGGAAGCTGCCTGGATGCGGGCCTTTCGTTCTTATCCCGCGGAGGCTCGGGCAGGGCTGCTGCCCGTTCTGAAAGCGCCATGCGGTCTCCGGCGCCGCCTGGTCCCAGCCTTAACTGGTAGCAGATCCTAGAAACGAATTGGGGCACTGCAGTCCGATTAAAAGCAAACGCGCATTTTCTTTTCAGACCGGCCTCTGTGCCCGAAGCCGCTTACAACTCTTAAAGTGCTGGATTACGCTTCCTTACACGTAGTGACTGGATTTTGTTTTCCCCCACAATCTTTATTGTAGGCTTACGCCAAATTTTCTGGTGCTCCCCTTACAGTGAATACTATAGATAACTCTTGGAGAGCTCCAAAAGGTACCATCTTTGTATTTTTTATTATTTTAATTATAGTCACGCTTTAAACGTGGGTTTCTGTTTCTGCAGTGTTTCTGAGTTTGCTTTGCTTTTGTGTTCACAACTCTTAAGTTCCTCCAGTGGAAGCTGTTTGCTTTCATCATACAACAGTAAATGTCTTCACACGATTGAGTGTGATGAATTTGTGAAAATAAAATAATAGAAAACAAAGTGCCTCAAAGGATACTTTATTAGAATGTGTTTAGGTGAAGTAGTTGGCAGACAACAAAGCAGTGGGGTCAAGTGCGTGCATGTATCTGTCAGGCAGTTTGAATTTTTGCTATAGTGAAAGCAAAATTTTAAGCTTTTTGCACTTATTTATAATGCTAGTAACTAGACTTGTGTATGTTAATAGTGTGCTTTAATTATACATAATTTAACAGGACGGTACACTTAGAAGTGGAATGTGAGCCTCAAAGTGTAACTTGCACCAGTTTAGTACTGTGTTGAGTTACAAAGGTTGTCTCAGAAAAGGTGGCATAATCTAGTTGCCAGAGAAGTTAGGTATCGGAGAGGGCTTAACTGTGTTGGATACTTCTGCGTATGGCTTGTCTACTTGCTCAGCATTTCAGTTACTCTCTTGGTGTATTCCAGAGAGTTAAAAGCACTGCAGGGTACTCTGTCATTTACACTTACCACATAGAATCATAGAATCATAGAATCAAGAAGGCTGGAAGAGACCTCAAAGATCATCGAGTCCAACCTGTCACCCTAAACCTCATGACTATCTAAACCATGGCACCAAGTGCCACCTCCAATCCCCTCTTGAACACCTCCAGGGATGGTGACTCCACCACCTCCCTGGGCAGCGCATTCCAGTGGCCAACCACTCTCTCTGTGAAGAACTGTCTCCTCACCTCCAGCCTAAACCTCCCCTGGCACAGCTTGAGACTGTGTCCTCTTGTTCTGGTGCTGGTTGCCTGGGAGAAGAGACCAAACCCCTCCTGGCTACAACCTCCCTTCAGGTAGTTGTAGACAGCAATGAGGTCCCCCCTGAGCCTCCTCTTCTCCAGGCTAAACAGTCCCAGCTCCCTCAGCCTCTCCTCATAGGGCTTGTGCTCAAGGCCTCTCCCCAGCCTCGTTGCCCTTCTCTGGACATGCTCCAGCAATTCAACACCTTTCCTAAACTGAGGGGCCCAGAACTGGACACAGTACTCAAGGTGTGGCCTAACCAGTGCTGGGTACAAGGATCTCCCTGCTCCTGCTGGCCACACTATTCCTGATGCAGGCCAGGATGCCATTGGCTCTCTTGGCCACCTGGGCACACTGCTGGCTCATGTTCAGGTACCTGTCAACCAGTACCCCCAGGTCCCTTTCCACCTGGCTGCTCTCCAGCCACTCTGACCCCAGCCTGTAGCTCTGCATGGGGTTGTTGTGGCCGAAGTGCAGCACCCGGCACTTGGATTTGTTGAATGCCATCCTGTTGGACTCTGCCCATCTGTCCAGCCTGTCAAGGTCCCTCTGCAGAGCCCTTCTACCTTCTAAGAGATCAACACCTGCTCCCAGCTTGGTGTCATCTGCAAATTTACTGATGATGGACTCAATCCCCTCATCCAGATCATCAGTAAAGATATTGAACAGGATGGGGCCCAGCACTGATCCCTGGGGGACACCACTAGTGACAGGCTGCCAGCTGGATGTGGCACCATTCACCACCACTCTCTGGGCTCGGCCCTCCAGCCAGTTCCTAACCCAGCGCAGAGTGCTGCTGTCCAAGCCACAGGCTGACAGCTTGGCCAGGAGTTTGCTGTGGGGGACAGTGTCAAAGGCCTTGCTGAAGTCCAGGTAGACTACATCCACAGCCTTTCCTACGTCCACCAGGCTGGTCACCTGATCATAGAAGGAGATCAGGTTGGTGAGGCAGGACCTGCCCTTCCTAAATCCATGTTGGCTGGGCCTGATTCCTTGGCCATCCTTCAGGTATGCAGTGATTGCCCCCAAGACAATCTGCTCCATGATTTTCCCTGGCACTGAGGTCAGGCTGACAGGCCTGTAGTTCCCAGGTTCTTCTGTCCGTCCCTTCTTGTGGATGGGCGTCACATTGGCCAGTTTCCAGTCTTCTGGGACCTCTCCAGTGAGCCAGGACTGGTGGAAAATGATGGAGAGAGGCTTGGCCAGCTCATCTGCCAGCTCTTTCAGCACCCTAGGATGAATCCCATCAGGTCCCGTGGACTTGTGAATATCCAAGTGACTCAACAAGTCTCAAACTAATTCCACATGGATTTTAGGAGTACAACACTGCTCCTTGACCCCATCAACCAGCTCAGGAGGCCAGTTATCCTGAAGTCCTCCTGCCTTACTGTTGAAAATGGAGGCAAAGAAGGTATTTAGAATCTCAGCCTTCTCCTCATCCTTAGTTACAATTTTACCCTCCACGTCCAATAAAGAGTGGAGGCTCCTCTTGCTCCTCTTTTTAGCATTAATATATTTATAAAAATGCTTTTTGTTGTCCTTCACGGAAGCGGCCAGTTGAATTTCTAACTGTGCTTTTGCCTCTCTAATTTTTCTTCTACATGATCTAGCAACATCCTTAAACATATCACTAGTTGCCTCCCCCCCTTTCCAAAGGCGATAAACCCTCTTTTTGTCCCTTAAATCCTTCAGGAGCTGCTTGCTCATCCAGGCCGGTCGTCTTCCCTGCCAGCTCGTCTTACGGCATGTGGGAACTGCCAGTTCCTGTGCCTTTAAGAGCTCCTGTTTGAAGTAGGTCCAACCATCCTGGACCCCTTTCTTCTTAAGGGCTGTTACCCAGGGAACTTTACGAATAAGTTGCCTGAACAACCTGAAGTTTGCCCTCCGAAAGTCCAAAGTGAGGGTTCTGTTACTGCTCCTCCCTATTTCCCTGCATATTGAAAACTCCACTATCTCATGGTCGCTGCACCCTAGACAGCCTCTGACCATCACATCTCCCACCAGCCCTTCTCTATTCGAGAACAGCAGATCAAGCAGAGCCTTACCCCTGGTAGGTTCACCTAAGAGCTGCATCAGGAAGTTGTCATCCATGCACTCTAGGAACCTTCTGGACTGTCTCCTCTCTGCTGAATTAAGTTCCCAGCAGATGTCTGGTAGGTTAAAGTCCCCCACAAGGACAAGGTCTGATGATCTTGAGACAGCTTCCAGCCGCTTATAGAATATCTCATCGGTTTCCTCGTCCTGGTTGGGTGGTCTATAACAGACTCCAACCAGGATGTCAGTTTTGTGCAGCCTCCCTCTGATTTTAACCCACAAGCATTCAACCCTTTCTTCTGCAACCTCAAGTTCTGAGGCATCAAAGGATTCCCTAATATACAGGGCCACCCCTCCTCCTCTTCTCCCTTGCCTGTCTCTCCTAAAGAGCTTATTATAACCCCCCAGTGCGGTACTCCAATTGTGAGAATCGTCCCACCATGTTTCTGTGATGGCAACTACATCATAGTTCTCCTGGTGAACCAAGAGTTCCAGTTCATCATCATCCAGTTCATCAGCATCATGAGTTTAGGCATTATGGTGTCCATGCAGAAGCTGCACCTTCTACTCTTGCTTTTCAGTGTACAGTTTTTATGTTAACAGAAAAGACCAAAAACTATCTGGGTGTGCTTGCCAAAAGTTCATTGGCTTTCTTCATACCCAAAATACATAAAGTCCATTAAAAAAGAAATCTCCTAATAGTGAGCATTGTTGATAAGTGACAGTTTAATACTGTTTATCAGCACAGTCAGCTGGGCTTGTTGTGCCCCAGTTAAGGAGATTTTACACTCTACAGCCTTTGAAGTTTGATAGGTAAAGGCTGACCGGTAAGCTTCTGGCATAAAGGAAATCCTTGGTTGTGGAATATTTGATAGTTATATTGTGGTATCTTGGGCAGTGATTGTAGCAAGGCTAGAGAAACGAGTGGGTAAAAGGGATTTGGAGGAGAATGGCATATAAAAATCGGAGAAGAAGGAAAGAGGCCCAGAAGTGAACGAGTTGAGAGGGTGGTTTGGCTCAGCTGAAATTTTTGTCTGAAGTTTAACATCTGAAACCCAGACAAGTAGGCCAGTTCTGTAAGTATCGGACACCTGGCATAAGACTTTGGCTTCACTCTGAGTGGATGTGGGCCATTTTTTGTGCATTGTTATTGAGGGACACAATACCCTAAATATATTTGTGACCTTAGTGTAAGTTTCTTGCTATGTAAAGCTTGGTTTATGCATATGTATTAGGAAGATCACAGTATGCTGTAGAGAAGAGGAAAGTAGATGAAATGACTGATTGCTTTCTAGTTAGAAGTCATCCATATAAATTGTTGACTATTATTTATGCCTTCTAGGAGATGTACCAGTTCTGATATCAGAAGATATTGTTATTTCTCAGCCAGCAAAAATACTAAACTTCTTAAGAAAGCAGGTGGGTATCTTTCAAAAGACTTGTTTTCTCTGCCTTGTAGTGACTCCACATGTCCTCTGTATGTATTGATACAGGCTTTTGAAAACCTGGAACTCGGTTCAGACCCGGTGCTTTCCTGCATGAGAATTGCAAAATGGTGCATTACAGATTGGTGTTTGAGAGGTTGTTAATTATGTGAAGGATTTAAAAATAGGCACAAGAAATCCATTTATTTAAAAGGACAACAAAGTGGCCTTAACTGAGCAGTTTCTCACTGAGCACCATGCTCTTAATTACAATACTTCTTATGTCATTATGGCTTTGCAGACCTAGGATACTGCAATTTGGGAAGTGTGATTTTAATGGCTTAAATGGGTAATGGTCTCCCAGTGCCTTTTTGTGCTTTAAGAATAATACATGCAGCACTGTTTTTCTTTAGCTTGTAGCTTAAAAATAGATGTGAGCATTTCTTAATACACATCGCGGTAGAGTGTTTTATTCACAGAATAAAGCTATCTGGTGTCTTCTTTCTGCAAAGTATAAAGATGTCTAATAAAGCGTGGTGTCATATTCTTATTTCTAAGGTGGTCCTCCACTCCACTACTCTGCTTTTAGAAAGAGATTCAGTTCCTGTTTAGTCAAGAAGATTATTTGATGAATGCCATGTTAATGAGACTTTTAAAAGAAGAGAAAAATGGAATCTTTGTGCATTTGAGATGAGATTTTAGACAGTTGTTTTAAAACTCAAAAGTACCATAACCATCTGAATGCCAAAGATTCCTTAATGTGGGGGAAAAAAGCCCCTTGAAGTAAAACAACAATACACTTGCTTTTCAGATACCTGGGGGTCAGCACTGACCCTTTCTTTGTGTATTAATGCAGTGAATCTGCTCTCCCCAAAAAACTTACCAATGCTTTTAATGTACCTTAAGAGGATCCCATGTCAGAACTAAGTTATAGCTCAGACAGCTTTAACTGCATGAATTTAGCTGTGCATTTGGCCTCTTCTATTGTTAGCATCCAATTTCCAAACTTTCAGAATGGTAATTAAAAGCAAAAGATGGGAATGCTTGCCTTTTTTTATGCTTACACCAGCTCAAGTACCAGTTATTTTGTCAAAAATAAATGTAGGGACTTGCCAGAGGTTTGCTGCATCCCTAAATCCAGAAAAACTGCCTCTGTGTCACTGGACAATTGATTAGAAAGCAAAGGGAAGAAGTCACAAGAGTTATTCTAGGCATAGGAGGCCCCCAAACCCTAAGAATGAGAAACTGGAAAAGCGTGATGCAGGGTTGTTTGACATAGGTCTCCTAAAGAAGTAAAGAAGTTATAGTGAGCTTTCTGTCCTGAAAAATGATACATTTACTGACTTGATAGTTAAGTTTGAAGCAATTTTGGGTTGCTTTGACCATCCTTTTGGAAAGGTCTGTGTAGCACTATTTGCAATACAATGTTTTGTTTTTTTTTTTTAATTTGTAGAAGTATAATGCTGATTATGAATTGTCTGCAAAACAAGGAGCTGATACACTAGCATATATTGCGCTACTTGAAGAGAAACTCTTCCCTGCTTTGGTAAGTATGGGGAAATTCTTTATAATGGGCAGAAGTTTTGGAAGTGAACACCAGAAGAGGTATCCAATATGAGAGACTAAAATTAAAGTCTCTCAGACATAGTTCTGTCTGAAAAGTATTTGCTTTGTTAGTCCAATTTTGGAAATGCTGCCTAGCAACTTCTGAAAAGGAAAGAAGTGTGTGTTTGTGGGGTGTGAAATAACAATAAGGAATTTATGAAATGCATTTTATAAGGGTATCTATGAATGCTTTATTATTTTATGTGCTATTCAGGAAACAGTATCCTGAAAACAGCTTATTGTGGCCATTTTTTGTTTAATAGTTTTGAAAAGCTTTGAGTAAGATGTGGTATGTCTGATGTGGGCTGCACGGCCATGCGAGCCTTTTGAATGATCAGTTAGAACTTTTGAGAAATTAAAATACCATTGGTAGTCTCATTTTTCAATTCTAAATAGCACATGGCTGTACTAATTTAGTGTACATACATTAGAGCTATAAAAATCCCCAGACATTGTACCTCTTGAATGACTTGGGCTTCAGTTTGTACAGCAAAATAATACTCTGACCAGCTGGTACCATAGTCTGGGCTCTTCATCTGACCCACAAGGTTTCAAATTTGTGATTTCGTAATATCTTTTATTTAAGATTTATATAAAGTTGCAGGGGAAAAAAACGTAGAAAGTTCAAGCCTGATGCACATCTGCAACTTTTTTGGAACGTGTTTTCTATGTACAGTGTATATGTGTATAGTTGTGTATATATGTGTGTGTGTATATACATAAACAGGATTGTGTAAATAATTTTATGTATGTATATATTGGTCAATGTAATATCTTTGTTGTCTTTCTTTAGATGGAAGGTTTGCTTAATTACATACTCATATGCTCAAATAGGAACCTGATTTGCTTAAATTACAATACTTCCTGCTGTTTCTGCTTCTATGATAGATCTCAGACATTAAAGTTTTAAGAAGATAGCTATGTTCTTACTCAAATTCCAGTCATATTTTTCTTTGTATTGCTGCAGCTGCACACTTTCTGGGTTGAGGCTGAAAATTACTGTACTGTGACAAAGCCATGGTTTTCTTCAAGGATTGCCTTCCCGCTGAGTTTGTATCTGCCTGGAAAGATGTCCAGAGAAGCACTGAACAGGATATTGCTGACTCGGGGCGGGCCTCCATTCTACAGTCTCACTGAGGTGGAAGCGCAGGTGTGTGTTGCATAGTAAAGAGTGTATCAGCTGATGCTGTGAAGGACAGGAGCTGAAACAGTCTAGCACAGTGTCAAATAAGGAGCAGTGCTCTCCATACTAGCCTTGCTATGCCTGGGGCTCTTAGACAGTCTTGTGTCTCAGCAGATATACAGGGATGCCAAGGAGTGCCTAAATCTCCTGTCGAAAAGATTGGGAACATCTCAGTTTTTCTTTGGAGATACGTGAGTGTGATTTATTTTCGTTGTTGACTTTTTTTTCTTTTAATGACTAATAAAATAGGTACCACATGACTCTCTGAACACTGAAACTTTTTCTTAAACTTGACGGAGTGTTTAAAGTGCTGCATGGTAGTTTAATCTCACAGCCTGCTTTTCAGATTAATCTGAATGAGCAAACAGGACATGATGAGATCTTTGCAGTAAGGCAACGTGATATGTGCCTTATCTTGCATTTTTACGTGGGGACAGTTGCTTCCTAGAGCTGCTGAGAAAATGTGATTTACCTAATTAGTGTAGCACTAGAGAATGCTTTTCAAGCCACTGAGTGTCACTTCCTGTGCTTGTATGTATAAGCCTCAGATGTTACAGCTGCCTACATGGGGAAAGTGTAGGTCTGAGAACACCCCTCCTAACATGCTATGTGCAGAGAGCAGGAAGTAGATACTGCCCACAAAGTAGCACCAACAGGACCTAAGAAGGGTGATTTCTTCCTTTAGCCACTAAACTCAGACCACTTAATGAGAGAGAATCCTAGCCCTGTGGCGTACAACTTGGCTTTTGTGACAGCACAACTGGATTCTAAAGATGGAGTTACTGTTCCAGCTTGCCAGCATGTCTCTAGTTCAGGGGTGCTGAAATCAGTAGATAGTCTGTACAAACCATTTACTGGATCGGAGTGCGAGAAGAGCTGACTATGTTCCATCCTGAGTTATGTTTAACATACACAGAAAGTGGTGCATTGTAGATGTCGTGATGCCTTACCTCAGACACTTTGGGGTGTTTTATTTTTGTTTGTCCCTCTTTTCAGGCCTACCACCTTGGATGCCTTTGTGTTTGGTTTCCTTGCGCCCATTTATAAAGTATGCTTTCCTAGAGTACAGTTACAAGAGCATTTGAAACAGCTTCCCAATCTGTGTCGATTCTGTGATGATATTTTAACTTGCTACTTCAGGTTAACTGTTGCAGGTAAGATGTGTTTCTTTTTCTTATCTTGCGTAGTCTTGTTTGGATTAGGACTCCAGGATTCCATCTGTGAACTGAGGCCAAATTAAATTTTGTGTAGGTTATGCTATTGCTTCTTGGGGGAAAATCAGGTAAAGAAACTTCTGAAATTGTGCAGAAAGGATTGTAAATTTAGTGCAAGCTTTAACAATCAGTTTAGACTCTGTGAAGCATTGGCAAAATGCACCTGCATCTGTGCTATGGCTCATGCTTGGTACTTCTGTTATTCCCACATGGAATGGCTCTTCCACTTAAATTGTTCTTAGGATAAAAGTACTGCATGAACTTTCTCTCCAGTGTGGGTTTATTTTTTTACAGATTGAAAAGCTTTTGTAAATTACCTTTTCACTCTTCATCTTTCTACCTTCACTCTCCAGGCCATTCTCCAGCTGGACAGGATACAGCAGATGCTAATCTGCAGAAACTCACACAGCTTGTAAATAAGGAATCCAACTTGATTGAAAAGGTCACTTTTGCTTCAGTTTCTAAGTTCCGTGCTTTGTTGTGGTTGGTTATTCACAGATATTCTTGCATGGCAACTGCAACTGTACAATGGACATTTTAATTGCTTATTTTCTAGTGAGTTACTTTATATAGAGGGGCAGGAAGAATACTGTGTGATTTGAAAGGAGTAATGAATGAAGCCTCTTTACTTAAATATTATTACAATCAAAAGAACATTGTCTTACAAGTGTCCACACTAAAAAAAGGAGGATGTCTTTCATAAGAGTACATTCCAGCAAAGGAGGCAAATGAGTTGATCAAAACTCAGAAGCAGTTCTGCAAGTTAAGACTGATCACAAGCTTTCCTTGCTCCTAGCTGAACACTACAGTCACTAACTTACAGTCACTTCTGCTTGTTCTGCATGTAGATTTTGCTTCTTTATATTCTTTGTTTCTAAGGCTGTCACTCAGCACCTGTCAAAAGCTATACAACTTACATGAAGAATGCTTGTGAAGAATTAGTCTACTGATGCAGACAGAGCACTTGAACTAGAGAGGTAGAAGGCATTTCTTCCTGAAAAAGTTGAGTGTATGAAATGGATCATTAACTAACAAAGCTTCTGTAGCACTAGGTGTTGATTGTATCTCTTCTTTGTGGTATTGAAGTGCAGCTGTGCAAGTTTTAGAGTGGTTTACAGAGACATTTGTCAGATGTGATTTAGGTGAAGCTGATCCAACCTCAAGGAAGTGGAATGGACTAGACAGCCTCTTGAGATTTCCTGTGATCATGTTTATTCTGCAGCACCTAGACTCTTTTCTATACCGCATTATGCATAGGGAATTAGATGATTCCCTGTGAGAAAGTAAAATCTTTATATGCAGAGATTAATTTAAATCTGTCTTTGAAAAGGTCTTTTCACAACTTCTTTAAATGCTTCTTGAAATATGTAACTGATCTAAACTCACCCAGCATCTCCAGAGCAGTTCAAATTTGAAAAAGATTTGTTCTTACAAGGTGCTTAATATACAGAAGCTTCCACTAATGTTAGCAGTTTTGCCTTTGATCTGCTTTCTATCAGCATTTGGCTATTTTACAAAACTGAAACTTTGATCCCTTACAGGAAGGTAGCAATGCTGCTTTCTTCAGTAATCTTGATGAAACTGAGCCAGAAGCACACCTGTTTGCCCTGGGTGTGACACAACAGGTGTAATGGATACTAGCTCTAACACAAACGCATATTTATGAATGGAAAGGAACTGGTCCATTAGTTTGGACTGGGCCCGTAATAACACAGTGAAAAATACCCCAAACCAGCATTAGTGATGGCACCCCTGACAAATAGACTAATTGTGTAATCTGTATTCTACTGTTTGCCAGATTCGGCTCTCATTATTTCTCTGCAGATGGATGACAACCTTCGCAAGAGTCCTCAACACCCCCCTCGAAAGCTAACGACACTCAAGCTTGCTGCAGGTGGAGAAGAAATAACTCCACTGAATCGTTTGTCACCTTGACAGCTTTCGCTCATACACGTGTTTGCCTTCAACTCTTACGAGCACCACAGTGTATTTTTTCACATGAATGTTGGTTTGCAAGAACAGACTCTGCTAATGGTTATAAGTAGAGAGAAAATACAGCTTTACGATCTCTTACCTACCAGTGCTTTTAAGACATTGCATAGTTCAAGCTGATCACACACTAAGGCAAAAATTTAACTCAAGGCTTATTCCTGCAGATGTTAAAGCGATTTTGTACAGCATATTTTTGCATTTACCCTAGCAGAAATGTTGAGCAAAAGTTACAATCCCATGTATGGAATGTTCAATGTTATTTTGCAGCTTTTGATTTTACTGTAATCATGTTACTAGATGTGAGTGGGTATGCTCTTGTATCTCTGAAGATTAGGAAGTCCAATTGCAAAATCAGTGAAAGGACTGGGAAAGCAAATGAGATGTTGCTCTTCGTGGCACTTGAGAAGTGAAAAGCAATGAGAAGTTGGATATTTTTCATTGTACTTTCATAAATGTTTTGGGGTCTTGCATTTGAAGGTTGTCTGTATTTTTGAGAAGCTTGTCATGTTATACTTTCAAGGAGATTGCTGAAAAGCATTACTGACATTTCACAGGTGCTTGGTATTATTAGTCCTGTGTGAAATGGGCATAACCTGCACACAGGGTAATACCACACTGCAATACCATTAAGTTCAAATCAAAGAGTAAGATGGAGAAGCTTGACAAGAGACTTGACTAGCAAACATTCAGATCTGTGTTGAAAGTTATTGGTTAAAACTTTGGAGAATGTAGGCTTTTCAGTTTGTCACAGATGCCTTTAGTTTTGTCTTATTTTTTTATAAGCACTACAGTTCATTCAAAAACTAAAAAGCATCTAAATTTTTATTGTTTGACAGTCTGGTTTAGAGTTCTTTTATCTCTGCAAATGTATTACATTGCAGTGCATATTTCTTCTGTTTTATTAAGGGACTTCTGTCTCATTGCATTGTCTCAGCATTTTCCCTTAGCAGTTCTAGAGACACAAGCAATTCTGTTACAATAGAGATGGTGCAGTTTTCTGTTGGCAGCATACTGGCAGATGCTTCATGAGTGGCTGTAAAGAGCATTAGTCAGAGATTGACAAAGTTCCTTCCAACACCTGTGATTCTGTGAGTACTT
The DNA here is from genome assembly GCF_027791375.1 of Indicator indicator. NCBI lineage: Eukaryota > Metazoa > Chordata > Aves > Piciformes > Indicatoridae > Indicator > Indicator indicator. The sequence goes on from NC_072053.1 coordinate 33,100,034, forward strand.
TGGATGCAGAGTTCCAGTAGCTATATGCATGGGATGACTGTTGCGTTTTTTTTTCCTTTTCTGGCCAAACTGAAAAAGTCTTTGAGATTCCCTGCAGCTACTAGTCATGTTTGGGGGATATAAAGAACTTATTTCCTATTTATAAAGACAAGACTGTAGATTGTGTACATACTGTACTTTCAGATTTCATATGAAAGGAATGTAATATCTTTAACATTTCTTAATTGAAATGTTGAGTTTCTAATGAGCACTTTAAAATACTGTTCAAGCTTCATGCTTTCACTGGAGTATTTGTTTCAGTGATTTGAAATTAATATAGCTCATGCTTACGATAGTTGTATAAAATGACAGTCTACTACACAGAAAATTAAGTCAAATGTTTAACATTCTTACTGCCTTTATCAAGATAAGATTTAAATGAAATCAAGTCTAAGGTCTTCATTTTTTTAAACATGGCTATGGAGAAGATGCCTTAGTTTGTTGCGTTTGTGAATATGTACACTCAGTCTTTAAAATCTCTTTGTAAAAAAGTCATTGTTCCAAGATTAAAATTTTTGATTTTTGGTTGAGCTTCACTAGTGTTTTTCTGTGGAAATCTTGCCAGTTTTTTAGAACATTTTTCTTATGAAAAAGTTTATCTTGTCTGTAGGGGCAAAAAACCAACAAAACAAAACAAAAAAAACCAACCAAGCCTATGGACTGATAGAACAAGAAATTGGAATCATTTACTGTATCCATGATATCAGATTTTAAAGTTCAACCACAGCTCTTCCGTTGTAAACCTTTCAGCACAGCTGCTTTTGGGGAGGGGGAAAAGGGAAGCACAGGTTTGCTAGTCTTAAATGTGAGTGTTGGGCTGTGTGACAGCAGAATTTTGGCAAACTAGTGGCCAGGTAACTTGCTGCATGGCAGTTTCTTTTTGGGTTGTTTTTTCTTTTTGGGTATTTTTATTCTTTTGGGGTTGTTTTTTTCTTTTGGGGTTTTTTTCTTTTGGGGTTGTTCTTTTGGGTTTTTTGGGGGTTGTTTTTTTTCTTTGGGTTTTTTTTTTCTTTTTTTTTTTTTTTTTTTCTTTGGGGGTTGCTTTTTTCCTTTGGGGGTTGGGTTTTCCTTTTTTTTTTTTTTTCTTTTGGGTTTTTTTCTCTTTGGGTTGTTTTTTTTCTCTTTGGGTTGTTTTTTCTTTTTGGGTTTTTAATGAAAGGTGAATTCAAACCCAAACTCCTTTATGTGCAAAGTGTCTTTTCTGGCCCTGTGACTCAGACCTGACACACTTTGTGTAACTGAGTTTTGCAGCTGAGCATTTAAGGATGTCTAGCATAAGGTCAGTGTGAATAGAATGTAGCTATCTGCATCTGAAGCAGACAAAGCTCCTTCTCTGGCTAGTGGGGAAAGATAGAATCTGAGTGTGATGCCTCTCCTTAAAGTAGATGCGTAACATAGCAAAGTGAATCCTGAATGTGTGTCTGCTGAAAGTAATGGGAGTTCTTAGCTACCCACCTCAGCTGCGGAGTGGAAGCCTGCTGGAACATTTGGCGTTTCCTCTGCTTCCTGACAGTGCAAGTGGTTTGCAGATAAGGGGTGAGCCCTTCTGTCCAGGCAGCAGCGGTAGAGCTATGAAACTGGTATATCCAAATGTGCACCCCATGCAGAGCAAGTGGCTGTTGTACATGCTGCAGCTCTGCAGTCTCAAAATGCTGGGCGTTTCATACACTAACCTACCACATGCAAAGCGCATGATGTGCCTGACCCTGGGTTTCTGTTGTCTTGCTGCAGCCAGGGCAGCTGGTGGGCCTCCTCCATATCCTCCTCCTGAAAGGTGGGGACTGGTAGCATTACTACCTCTAGAGCAACTCATCCAGCCTGACATGCTTTCACTTGTGGAGGAGGCTACCACTTTAAGCAGGGTAAACCACTCTAGCACTACACAAATTTAATACCCTTGCTCCCATGCAATCTTGAAGTGAAAGCTTATATGTTGGTATCTGTGGGGCTGTTCTGTGTCTCTCTGTCAGCTGGTTATAGGAATGTGTACATTCCAGAAAAAAATAGTTGAAAAATGTTAATTTGTGCAAATATGATCAAGTTAACCCTCCCAAGATAGCTTAAAAAATAGGTCTTTTCCTTGATCTGAAACTCTTGTTGTGTTAGGCTTTTCTGTATACTTGCACCACTGGCAAAGTAATTTTCCATTATGTTACTTTTGCTGATGTAGTTTAGCACTCCATTAAGTAAAGCACCTAATTGTATTTGATTCCTGGTTTAAATGGTTTCCAGACTCATTTAAATAGGTTTCCTCTCTTGCTTGTCATTGCAGTCATTCTTGTCTTTGCAGTACAAACCTTGGTGGGTTGACCCCCCACATAGCAGGTGCGTACCAAGCTACTTTATCACACCTCTTCTAAGGTTGTCAGGGAGGAGAGAATGAACAGCTCATGAATTAAGGTAAGGGAGTGATCACTCAGCAATTGTCACAGGAAAAACAGACTCAGCTTGGAGAAATTAGTTTAGTTAACTACCAGTCAAATCAGAGTAGAATAATGAGTAGTAAAGCGAAATCTTATAACACATCCCTCCTCATCCCTCCCCTCTTCCCAGGCTCTGCATTACTCCCAATTGCTCTACTCTTTCCACCAGCAGCAGCTCAGCAGGATGGAGAATAGGGGTTGCAGTTGGTTCGTCTCATGTTTTCTCTACTGCTCATCCTTCCTCAAATGAAGGACTCCTCACGCTCTTCCCCTGCTCCACTGTGGCACCCTGTCTGTGGGAGACAGTCTTCCATTAAATTCTCTAATGTGAGTCCTTCCCACAGGCAGCAGTTCATGAGCTACTCCAGTGTGAGTGCTTTCCATGAGGTGTAGTCCTTGAGGGATGGACTTCGCAAGCATGGATCCTCCACAATGTCAGAACTCCTGCCAGCAAACCTGATTCAGCATGGGCTCCTCTTTCCATGGGCCCACAGGCCTCCCAGGTGCCTGCTCCAGTGTGGCCTTCCCACAGCGTCACAGCCTCCTTTGGGTATCCTTCTCCTGTGGCTTGGGATCCTTCATGCGCTGCAGGGGGACAGTCTGCTTCACCATGGTCTCCATTGTAGGCTGCAAGGGAATCTCTGCTCTAGTGCCTGGAGCACCCTTCTTCACTGACCTTGGTGTATGCAGAGCTGTTTCCCTCACAAATTCTCACTCCTTTCCCCCAGCTGCTGTTGCACAGGCTTTTTTCCCTTTCTTGAATATGTTGTTATAGAGCTGCTATCATCATCACTGATGGGCTTATCCTTGGACAGTGGGAGGCCCACCTTGGAGCTGGCTGGCATTGACTCATAGCACATACGCCAGAGCTTTCCACTCAGCATCTGGCCATCTTTCAACCCTAACAGTACCAGTGGAAAAGCCACTTTACTCCACCTAGCTGGTCCAGGCATTTTAGCCATCATAGATGCTCTGGTTTATGCTGTTGGGACCTCCCAGGTGTACGCCTGTTGAGCAGCAGCTTTAAGCAGCTTTGCCTCATTAAACCTTTAGTCCCTGTAGCAGGTCAGGGAGAACTCATGGCATAGCTTTACCTCCAGAGCTTGGAAGTGCTAGTCCCTGCTGGGGAAGGTGAGAAGTGGTTGAGCATAGGCAGGTACTGGGTGACAAGCTATTCTGTGGACGCAGCCACTTGCCAAACGTGCCCATGTGATGTCTGGCATACAAGCCTCTCAGCAGCACTGCTGCTCTACATTCTGTGAGAGCCAGCTGTTGCAAGGGTGATAGTACCTTGTGTCCTAGTCTGGACAGCAGGGCAGAAGCCAAGCTCCACTGCACTAGGTGATCTCTCCAGCTACAGGGAGGGATAGGGACAGCTCATTCTGGAGTAGAGCTCTATATTAGAGGTAGCTACCAGGAAGGGAGGTGAATTTTTGCATGACCTCAGGGATGTGTTGAAGCAAACAAGGGAACAAGGCAGTTCAGTGGTCCCTGTACCACACCGGTTTGCTGGTTTTGCATGAAGCAAGGCTCCTGGGAACAGATCCCAGGGAGGGAGAAGGGAAGAAAAGGTCAGACAGTGAAAGACATCAGGAGCATCTGCTTTAACCCTCACTGACCTGTGTGTGAGTGATTTTTCAGTATCACCATCCCTGGACTGTGAAAGACGGCTTCACTATCTACCATGCACTGCTCTTGTGGGAAAAGGTGAGGGAAATCCATTGAGTTGCTGCAGGTTTTGAAAAATATAAGAAATTACTGGTAATGTGCTAGGCCAGTTTGCCTCAGTGCAAGACCAAGTGAGGAAGGCTTATGGAGTTCCATTAAAAGGAATGCTGAGACCAGCAATGATGGGACAACTTCAGTTGTATAGCAAGTAAGGTCTTGCAGTAAATCAGTCGATGGCACAAGGATGTACCTCAGCTGTGTTCAGCTCCCTTTAGCCCATTCCCTTATTAAAACCACGTGGGTTTTTTTGGTTAACTGAGAGTACAGAGAAATTGCATGACTTCGGGTTTCAAGAAGGCTCATTAAGTAGAAGCAGTTCCTGTGTAAGCATCCGGTGTTCGGCTCAAACTTGCCAAGCTATTTTGACAAGCGTGGCTAGGCAGCCCACCAGTTCACACAAACACCTCACAGTTTTTGTTTCCAAGACCATAGACGTGAGAGAGAGATCACACAAAAGAAAGTGTGAGTTTCTGCAAAGCTACGACTTAACCAAAGCAACCTTCAAGTGATGGAGGTGGGAGTCCAGTTTCACTTTCACAAATTGCAGAATCACGGAATGTTCGGGGTTGGAAGGGACCTTAAAAGAGTCCAAGGCCCTGCCAAAGCAGGATCACTGGGAGTAGGTCACACAGCAGCAAATGATCATTTATCAGTTGCTGCCAGCTGATTTACTACTGGTACGGCAGCAACTGTTTAAATGGCAATGATGGTCATACTGGGAGCCACCCTTCACTATTTGAGGAACAGGCTGTTGTCCTTACTGTACTGCGGATAGTGTCCGTGTGTCTGCCCTCTTCCCTTTGATGCATCACTCTCTGTTGACTGTCTCTGGCAACTTTCAAAACCCACCTGGATGCGTTCCTGTGCAGACCACCCTAAGTGATCCTGCTTTGGCAGGGGGGTTGAACCTGATGATCTCTTGAGATCCCTTCCAGCCTCTGATATACTGTGATACAGTTATTACTTCCTACCTGTGTTCTTACAGGGATAAGAACAGGGCACTTGCAATTACTGCTTATTTAGGTAGCTATGTCCAACAAAAATGGCTGATTTTCTTTTCTCTATGCATTTTAGATGGTTTTCTTTCCTATCTTAGTCTCCTTTCCCAACATTTCTCCATCCCTACAGCCAGTTATTTCAACTTATATTTAACTAGCATTAAATAATCAGATATTGAAGGGGAAATCTTTAGGTTTTTATGCAGGATCCAGCTACAGGGTATCTCTGAAGGACCAAAAAATCCCCCAACACCCAAAAAAGATGAGAGAGGGAGCTTTTCTTCTCAGTATCAACAGGAGAGACCAATATTTGGTTAAATGGGGCTGCATGTGCTCAGGCAAGGATTTCCCACTGAATTTTGCTCATAGTTGTGGCCACAATGAGAGACATCTCTAGAAATGCCTTCAGTAGCATGTTCCACTTCTCAGCAGCAGCCATGGGGAAGAGGAAGGGCTGCAGTACTTCCACATCCAGTGGCACATATTCTGATGAAACTTGCCGTTGGAGAATGTGAATTTTTTAAACCTGTGTATTCTACCAAAAAATGTACTGTTTTGGACAGGAAAGATTGCTCATACTCTCATAAGAAATTGGAGAGGGGGAAAGGGAAATAATAGGTACAGAATAGGCTCATGTTTGCCTGGAACAGTTTGTGATTACGTGGGAGAGGGATTTCATCTCTCTGCTCTGAATTAAGGAATGTGAGAACTCATTTGGCTGCTCTACAGCTCTAGGCAAGTGTCTGAACCAGTGGATTAGTAGCTTTTCTGCAATGAGCAGAGATATATTATTTTCCACCAAAATCCTTGAAAGGTTCTGTTTCCTCCGTGCAGAATGTGAAAAACTCAGAAACGCTCCTGACTTCCGTGGCAGAAGAAAGAAGTTTCCCATCTGTTCTATCTGCTTTCTTAGCAGCTCACAAGGACTATTCAGTTTACCTGGCTTCCTTATTTTAGATAAGCCAGGTAGCTGTCTTCACAGAGGGAAAAAAATGTTGAAATGTTGTTGACAATCGGCAGCACCTAGCATAGGGAATATAGCAAGAGAGTGACATGCTGAGAAGGACTGAAGCAGGACTATTTTCCTGAAGTGTGTTTTGTGGGAGGCACGGTACCTGCTAGATGCCACCTGCAGGCATGAGCAGACCTTGAGAACAATCTCCAAGGACTGTGTTGTTTGTAGCCCTGTCCAATATGCATCAAATGCCTCTGTAGAGTCCAGTGATCAGCCAGGATTACAGTCCTCCAGTGGAAGACAGTGGGAAGCGTAGGACATTACCCATATTTCTCCTCATATTAACAGCTCAGCTTTCCTTTAGGTCACACTTAGGCACACTCAAGTCAGTTTGGTGTAGAAGGCCCCTGATGTATGTGGGCATGTCTTGATGCTGGCATTGTGCCATTTTGCTCACCAGCCTGAAGAAGGCCGAACCTGAAGTTGCCAGCTGTTCTTGTAATTGCTTATTGAGTTTGATTTGGGAAATTCCATCACACTGGGGTGCTCCCAGCATCCCAGCTTTGTCCTAGAGATTAATAACCAGTTGGTAGTAGGTCAGGACACAAAATGGATGGATGCCCTTTGTCTTCAGAAATTCACCCATAGGCATGATAAGTGCTGAATCTGAACCAAGCCTGATACACAGCTTAAATAAGAAAAGCTGGGATATCAGTGACAGAAAAGTGGAGGCAGAAGTCTCTTTTACTAACCTGTACGGTTCATAAAGGAATACAGTTGAAGAAGAGTCCATAGCAATTTTAGGGCCTTTTGTTTAATGGTCAATATAGACTTTGTTAAGAGTATTTGCTTACTCTGATTTCTCTTTTTCAAGGTGTTGACAGTCCTCTGCACTGACTGTTGCTAGAGCTCCTTTGCTGAGTTTTTGAGTAGGCCAGATTCTGTAAAGGAAGCTCTTGGGTTCTGCCTGAATCATCTGACTGCAGGAGAGGTAGATGTTCCTGAGAAATACGAGGTACTGGTTTCCAGAGCTCCACTGAGCTCACATGAAGTTTCCACAGTGATTTGTGGTCTGGAAAACCTTTACAGCATACAAGTTTGCTGTTTTATTTGGCAGGGTAAAGGAAGATTTCCTTACCTCCTTCACAGCAAGGGCACACATTTGTAGAAAAGTCCTGCCTGCATCTGCGTAAGACTGCACTTCGAAGTTCTTAACTCACAGTTCTGGCTCTCAAAATTCTTGCATGTCTGTTTGTTTCTTGTGTCTGTCAAAGTCTGATATAAAAGAAAACTCAGCTCTGAGCATTTTGTTTTGCCCCATTTGAGTAACAAAATTGTCCACTGGCATAGGGGCAGATGTCATTTCTTGTATCACAAGACGTGCACCTGGAAAAAGGAAACAGTAAGGCCAGAATGACATCTGCTTTCTGAATGTCATGCTATGTGAAGGCCTTGTTTTTGACAGTGTGATGGTTTGAAACTGTCTTTTTAATTTTTTGCTTGCAAAATTCAAAACAGAGAAAGTGAAAGAGTGTAAATAAGTCACTATTGGGTGTAAGAAAGCAAAAATAACGATTGTTCTAAACACTTCCATTGGATAGATAGAAATGTTTAAGAACTATTACCCAAAACAAAGTAGGCACTCTGCACATTCTGCGTTCTGCAGTGGGGGCAGTTGCTGGGCTGTCTGGCTGCTGTTTCTTCTTCTCTTCTGGCTGAAGATAACACATACTGACCTTGGCAGCTAAGTTAACAACTTTCTGCTTAACTAACTCTGCTTCTCTGTCCAGGGGGTCTGGGGGGGAAGCTCCTGGGAGAGGGAGGCCCCTTTGGGAGGGTCCCCATGTGGGGAAGCAAAGGGAGATCGGTTGTGCTTTTCTGTTGATTGTATATATTTGTAAATGTTGTGAATTTTGTATATTTGTACATATTCGTTGCATTTCATCATGATTTTAGACTCTGCTTGTAAATACAGCCTTCATTTGCTTCCAGACTGGGCTAGCCTGGTTACTTGTTGGTGGGGGGGGGAATTTCAGCTCACACCGACACACTTTTTATTTTTGGCACTCCAACTCGGGGCTCGATTGCTTGTATGATTTATTTCTGCTCAGATTAGGAAGCAAAATGAAGCTGTTTTGGATTCTGAGTCATTCTATTTCATCTATTATCGGTGCAATTGTCTACAGATGGGCTGTTTCCTGCATGATAGACAAGATTGTGAGATATGTGGCATATAAGTCATTTCTTTGGGTTAAGAACAAGTTACTGAATGTTGGTGAATTCTGTTGTGGTCTTATTGGGCTAAGAAGCTATGGTAACTCAACTATGGATCTGCTAGCAGACACATATGAGTTTGTTACTCCTCTTACAGCTACAGAGGTTCTTTGGAACCGTACCTAGACATCTTGTGCTAATCTTAATTTTGTTGCTTCTTGGAATAATCATATGGCTACTGATAGCACTGTGTCAAGAAAGACATAAGGCTACTTGCTCTTCCAACTCTGCTGTGAATGTGAAAACCAATCCAGTAAATTTGGTGGCCACTGTAAGCAGAAAGCGTAAAGGAGCTGCAGGAGGAGATGCAGATGCTGCAGGAGATGGTGCAGATGGAGATGAGGGTCCTTCTACTCAGGGTCCCTCTGTTAAGAAAGATCCTTCTGGTGAGGAAGAGAGGGTTAGCCTTAAAACTCTGGCAGACCTCTTGAGACCCCACATGGATGATGGAGATGTAGGTCAGGATGTAGACCCTGGTAGATTAACAACTGCTGGCAGACCCTCTGAACTCAAAGAAATTCAACGGAGGATTACAACAGGATTATGGGGACAGCGACCTCAGGATGATGATGATGATGAGGATGATGAGGATGACATACAGTCAGCTAATGCACCCAGACAGGAAATTAGGCATTTGAGAAAGGATTACATCAGAGGAGATAATGAGCCAGTCCTGTCTTGGCTAGCCAGGTGTTTTGATATGGGAGCCCCAGCATTGGTGGTAGGCGACAAGTCGGCCTCTCAGTTGGGGATGCTCTCAAAGGATACAGGCATAGACAGGCACCTAGGCAAGTGCATTGGTAAAGTTTCTCTGTGGGCACGCCTCCTACTGGCAGTCTCGCTGAGGTACCCCAGCAGAGATGATTTACCATGGAACCCTAAGCCTTGGACCACAACAGCTGAGGGAATCAAGCGTCTGAGAGAGTTTGCTGTGAGAGAAGTAATGTATGGAGATCATAAGACCCTGAATCCTGATGAAATTCCTGTTGGAACAGGCCTTGCCAAAAAGCTCATTAAGCTTGCTCCTCCTAATTATGCTACTATTCTGGCAAGCAGGATTGTGGCAAGAAATTATGGTGGAGTGCCTCCCACTGTTGGCCATTTCACTGACCAGATGAGGCAATTGGAGGATAGTCTTGCACGTACTTCTTTGGTTTCAGCCATTGAAACTTTGTCTGGAAAGATTGAGAATTGCATGAAAGAGCTGAAGGAGGAATTTAAAACCTCCATATCCAACTTGATGAAGGGGGGTGATTCTGATTCCTCTTCCTCCAGATGGATACAAGTTTCAGCTCTTAGGAACAGACGTGTTCCAAGAAGGCCATTCCAGAATAGGTCAAACCAAAACAGACAGCAGAGGCAATCACGTGGCAGTATCTGGATAACTCTGCGTGATCAGTTTGGTGAGAACATGAACAGATGGGATGGTCAACCAACTTCTGATCTTTTCAAGAGGTTACGGGAGCTGCAGAGGGGCAGATCCTGAGGTAGCAATACCAGGAGGGTAGCTGTCACTTCCTAGTTTCCCAGAACAACTCTGATAGCTCCAACAGTGATCCTAATTCTGATGCTGGACGTTGTGCCAGCTGTACATGTGGAGGTAATCCCCACCATTAGGGGTGCCCTGCCTTCCGCCAGGGGGAGGTAAGGGATAATGGAGATAACAGAATCTATTGGGATGTGTACATCCAGTGGCCTGGCACTTCAAAATTTCAGAAGTACAGGGCCTTGGTTGACACAGGAGCTCAGTGCACCATAATACCATCAAATTATCAAGGGGGAGAATCTATAACTATTCAGGGAGTCACTGGTGGATCTCAAGAGTTGTTTAAGATAGAGGTTGACATAAGTTTAACTGGGAAGCAGTGGAAGAAACATACTATTGTAACAGGACCTAATGCACCTTGTATTTTGGGAATTGATTTTCTGAGAGAAGGGCGTTTTAAAGACCCTAAGGGTTACAAATGGGCTTTTGGAATAGCAACTGTAGAAACTGATGGAGGGAAATTGAAGTTGTCAATCAGACCTGAGCTTTCAGATGAATCTGCAGTTGTGGGACAACATGAGATAGAGGATGTAAAGCTGCCGGTTGCTTCTCAAACTGTGCATCACAGACAATACAGAACCAACCGTGACTCTCTGGTGCCCATTCAAAACTTGATTCGTCAGCTGGAGAGTCAGAAGGTCATCAGCAAAACTCATTCACCTTTCAACAGTCCAATCTGGCCTGTGAGAAAGCAGAATGGAGAGTGTCGTCTGACAGTTGATTTCCATGCCTTGAATGAAGTAACTCCACCCATGAGTGCAGCTGTGCCAGACATGATGGAACTCCAATATGAGCTGGAATCCAAGCAGGCCACATGGTGTGCTACCATAGACATTGCTAATGCTTTCTTCTCTATTCCCATAGCAGAGGAATGCAGGCCTCAGTTTGCTTTCACCTGGAGAGGCATTCAGTACACATTCAATAGTTGCCCCAGGGGTGGATTCACAGTTCAACGATCTGCCATGCAGTGATCCATGATGCTTTGGAGAAAGGTGGAGCTCCAGAACACATTCAGTTCATCGATGACATCATCGTCTGGGGTGAGACTGCTGAAGAAGTCTTCGAGAAAGGTAACAAAATCATTGACATTCTCTTGCAAGCTGGTTTCGCTATCAAGCGAGACAAGGTGAAAGGACCTGCCAGAGAAATCCAGTTTCTGGGAGTGCGGTGGCAAGATGGTCGCCGTCACATCCCAATGGATGTGATAAACAGAGTCTCCACCATGGCAAATCCCATCAACAAGAAAGAAACTCTGCGTTTCTTAGGCATAGTGGGATTTTGGAGACTGCACATTCCTGGATACAGTCAGATTGTGAAACCTCTATATGATGTGACTCGAAAGAGAAACAGTTTCCAATGGGGTCCTGAGCAACAAGCAGCCTTTGACCAGAAAAAGCGAGAGGTAGTCCAAGCGATGGGTCTGGGACCTGTCCGAGCTGGTCCAGACATTAAGAACATTCTGTACACGGCCAGGAGTGACAATGGTCCAACCTGGTGCTTATGGCAAAGAGCTCCAGGGGAGACATGAGGACGTCCTCTTGGTTTCTGGGGTCGTGGCTACAGAGGCTCAGAGGCAAACTACACTCCAACAAAGAAAGAAATTTTAGCTGCTTATGAAGGAGTGAAAGCTGCTTCTGAAGTGATTGGAACTGAGTCACAACTTCTTCTAGCTCCTAGATTGCCAGTTCTGAATTGGATGTTCAAAGGCAAAGGTTCTTCACCACCTCATGCAACAGATGCTACCTGGTCTAAGTGGATGGCTCTGATAACACAGAGAGCTCGAATGGGAAATCTCGAAAGGCCTGGTTTGGTGGAGGTGATCACAAACTGGGCAGAAAGCACAAGCTGTGCTAAACCTCCAGAGGAGAGAGTAACTCGTGCTGAGGAAGCTCCTCCTTACAGTGATCTGTCTGATGATGACAAGAGATATGCTTTGTTCACAGACGGTTCCTGTCGTCTGGTTGGGAACAAACGGAGATGGAAATCTGCAGTGTGGAGTCCAACGCGCAGAGTTGCAGAAGCGAGAGATGGAGAAGGAGAATCCAGTCAATTTGCAGAGGTAAAAGCTGTCCAGCTAGCTCTTAACGTAGCTGAACGTGAGAGATGGCCAAAGCTTTATCTCTACACCGACTCGTGGATGGTAGCCAATGCCTTGTGGGGTTGGCTGAAAGACTGGAAGAAGAATGGCTGGCAGAGGAAAGGAAAGCCTCTCTGGGCTGCAGATCTGTGGCAAGACATTGCTGCTCGCATTGAGAGAATCCCAGTGAAAGTGAGACACATCGATGCTCACATTCCTAAGAGCAAAGCTACTGAAGAACAACGACACAACCATCAGGCAGATCTAGCTGCAAGAGTTTCCCAGGTGGACACAAGCTCTGATCCTGATCCTGATCTTGACTGGAAACACCGAGGTGAGCTGTTCTTAGCTGGGTGGGCCCATGACTCGTCAGGACATCAAGGCAGAGATGCAACCTACTGGTGGGCTTGTGACAGATCCATTGACATTTCCCTGGATGCTATCACACAAGTCATCCATGACTGTGACATTTGTGCTGCTATTAAGCAGGCAAAGCGGATCAAGCCCTTGTGGTACGGTGACCGATGGTCCAAGTACAAGTATGGTGAAGCCTGGCAGATTGACTACATCACTCTACCTCGTTCTCCATCTGGTAAGCAGTATGTGCTGACTATGGTAGAGGCAAGCACTGGATGGCTGGAAACTTATCCAGTTCCTCATGCAACTGCACGTAACACCATTCTTGGCCTGGAGAGACAAATCCTGTGGAGACACGGAACTCCAGAGAGGATTGAGTCAGACAACGGAACTCATTTCAAGAACAATCTTGTAAAAAACTGGGCCAAAGAACACGGCATCGAGTGGATATTCCACATTCCCTACTATGCACCAGCTGCAGGGAAGATCGAACGCTACAACGGTTTGCTGAAAACCACTCTCAAAGCCATGGGGAGTGGATCTTTGAAAAACTGGGAGAAACATTTAGCACAAGCAACCTGGTTAGTGAATAGTAGAGGTTCAGTGAATCGAGATGGACCTGCCCAATCAGATTTGTTGCGAAAGGAGGAAGGTGATAGAGTTCCTGTTATCAGAGAAAAGAATCTGTTAGGCAAAACTCTTTGGATATTTTCTCCTTCAGGAGAGGCCAAACCTGTCCAAGGGGTGGTTTCTGCTGAAGGTCCTGGTCACACCTATTGGGTAATGCAAGAAAATGGTGAAATTCAGTGTATTCCACAAAGAAATCTAACTTTGGCTGAGAGAGGTTAAATTCAGAGTGTTGCATAGATACAGCATCGTGCCCGAGAGTTCATGAGATCTACGGTGCACGAACCCTGAGAGCCCTGAGTCACCTGAGAGTCCCTGTTCCTTCCTTCGCTCCATCTGTGAGGAAACAAGCTGGTTGCTGTTTTTCCTGTGATTTGACTCTTTTGAATCATCTACATCTGAGATAGCCGGAATGGACTATGGTCTTTATTCACTCATTGTTGTAGATATTATTTTAGATTAGATAAATGATAGTAGCAGCCAATGGAATTGTTTAGAAGGGGTGGACTGTGAGGGTTTGAAACTGTCTTTTTAATTTTTTCCTTGCAAAATTCAAAACAGAGAAAGTGAAAGAATGTAAATAAGTCACTATTGGGTGTAAGAAAGCAAAATAACGATTGTTCTAAACACTTCCATTGGATAGATAGAAATGTTTAAGAACTATTACCCAAAACAAAGTGGGCACTCTGCACATTCTGCGTTCGGCAGTGGGGGCAGTTGCTGGGCTGTCTGGCTGCTGTTTCTTCTTCTCTTCTGGCTGAAAATAACACGTACTGACCTTGGCAGCTAACAACTTTCTGCTTAACTAACTCTGCTTCTCTGTCCAGGGGGGTCTGGGGGGAAGCTCCTGGGAGAGAGAGAGGCCCCTTTGGGGGAAGCAAAGGGAGATCGGTTGTGCTTTTCTGTTGATTGTATATATTTGTAAATGTTGTGAATTTTGTATATTTGTACATATTCATTGCATTTCATTGTAGATTTTAGATTCTGCTTGTAAATACAGCCTTCATTTGCTTCCAGACTGGGCTAGCCTGGTTACTTGTTGGTGGGGGGGAGCGAATTTCAGCTCACACCGACACAGACAGCCTTAGAGTTTGCACTGTTTCAGTGTGTCTCTGCTCTGTTAAGAATTCTTGAAAGTGCATATTACTACAAGGGACGCACTGTAGAACAAAACCAGACTACATTTCTTCCAAAGACTATTTGAATATAGTAAAATAAGCTACACTTCAGGAAGTTACCCATAAAACCCAAGCCATCTGATTTTTGTTAAGCAATTTACTTCTTAACAATAATGATAACCTTTGCATTCTATTTCAGCCTGTTTAGTATGATCTGATTTTATTAGCTTTCTTGTGTGTTTTCAGCTTTAGTATCACTAACAATTCCTTCTGTTGTAGGTTTAACACATATGTCCTTGGATCTCTTGTTTTGGATAATTCCTGCCAAAATTTATGTAATTAGCATATAAAGGTGACACACCCTGAAAAGAACTGAGATAGTAATTTGAAGTTGATACATATGCATTTAATTTGCTTGCTAGTTTATTCTGACTGCATCTGATGGCAGATATATTAACTTGCCCCTACGTTCTTCCCTCCCATGATTTTACAAAACCAAATTTTTCCTGATGCACTTTTGCAGAAGCCTCCAGAGATGTCACAGAATAAACATTAATACTGAACAGAGTAGCTTGACCTGGTATAAATGTTTGCACTGCTTGTGCTCCTCTGCTCTTCACCCTTTTCCAAGACCTTCTCAACTACTTGATAGCTGAGGTACATCACAGGAAGGTACCCCATAGTGCTTGGTAGGGTGCTGCCTTTCAGAAGGAGAATAGGATATTTACCCAGGCTCTCCATTACCATATGGAAAAGAATATAGTGAACTAAATACTTTTGCAAAGAAATTCTTTGCAAAAGGATTTCACTTTTTTGATTCAAGCACTTCTTTTGTTTAACCCTCAGAATATGAAGACATGAGGCACAAAGCCTGAAGAAATTTTGTTTTGAAAGAACAATGTCTTGTTCTTGGACTTGCAGCTTAGAACATCATACTTACAGAATGGACTACATTGATTCTTACTGTGGTTTAGTATCTCCTCACTAATGCACTTGTATGCTGAAGCAAGACAAAGAAGAGTCTTCAGCACTTTGGTATATTTATTTGAACCACACAGCTGTAGGCTGGGCAGCCTGACAAAATTTTCCAGTGATTGGCCTCTGTCTCTCAGCCTATAGTGTGCATCTGTGTCATCTCTGGAGACCGACCTCCCAGGTGCCCTTGGAGGGCCTAGCTGCTGATGGGATCACTTTATTGGTTCATCAATGGTGAAAGCAAAGAAGCTTTGCTCAAAATATTACTCCACAGAAGTTACAAAACAACAGAACTGAACAAAGCTACTGTACTTGTAGCCTGGCATCAAAGAAAGAGTGGGAGCAGCAAGCAGCATGTCCTCGAAGAAAGAATCCTGCATGAGCGGCTGATAGCATACATGTCACCTAGGATCTGTAATGCCACTGCCTGACTTCCAAGGTGTGCTATCACACCTTACACTAAAAGTGCATTTTTTTTTCAAATACTTTGGCAAAGATACTCAGAGTACTGAAATGGAGAGTTGAAATTTTTTGTTGATTCCTCAAAAGAACGATCAAGTTAGATATTCTTAACCATGTGTTACTTGTTGTTGACCTAACACAGTAATTTTTTACCCCATAACATTTAGCAGTAAGAATTACCTGGGGCTTCTGACAGAATTATTCAGACAGAGAAACAAAAGGATTATTTCCTGATAGAAGCATTTATCTTGTTACTTCACAATGACTTAATACCCACCCTTTGGATTTCTTTGAATAACATTATTTGTATTAGAGCATGAGTGAATTTTGTTTTCCTTCCATTCCACACCTCTTTCCTTCATTGCCAACTGAACATAGTTGTGAGTATCTTCCTGAGGAGGTGAAGCATACAAAGCAGGCCTGTGGGTTTTTTTCTAGAAGGTATTTTAAAGAATTTAAGGCTTTGAAAAGAAGAGCAGAACTTTAGTTGCTGTGGAAGTGCCAAACCTGACAACGCCTTGTCACTACAGCTAGTCTCAGTTCTTGGCAAGCCTTGAGCAGAGCAACTGCAGATTTTCCCAGGAAACAAAATGCTGTCTGTCACAATATGAGCAGGAAATGCACTTTGATTATGTTCAGTTTCCAGAAGCCAAGTTCTCAATCACTTTAAAACTCAATATTTATTAAATAAAGTGCTCTTGTATAGAATTGAGGCCAGCTAATCAGAGTATAGATTTTGTGTCCTAAAGGTAAACCAGGATGTCCCATTGTTTCAGTACTGACTCAGAAAAAGACTTTTCTCCTGCACTAATAACCCTATAAACAATCAGGATTACCATCCACAGGACATTTTATAGCTACTAATATTTGTGGCTTAGTTTAAAAATTCCCTTGCAAATACTGTGCAGCAAAGCCTGTTTGAAACCTAGAGACCACTACATCACTTCTCTCCAAATTTCAAATCTAAAACTCCATTTGGAGCATGGATGCTTGTAGCCAGTTGCATTTGTTTAACATGAAAACTTTTCCTTTAGGTTAATATTACTACAGACTAATGAAATGGAACCTATAACTTATATTTCATGAATCACAGTAATTTCTAAGTGGAGTGTGGTATTCAGTGAGTCACTATGCTGATTTAAACAGCATAATGAAGCTCTTTCACATTCTTGGATATCAAGAGGAAGCTATGAAAATACTTCACCAGCAAAAGAGTCTGCTGCTCATTGGACCTTTCACTTCAGAGGCAAGAAACAAAACTATAAACTGCACATTCTACTGACTGTTCATCTCTGCTGATGTACAGATTTTCCTGAACTTGGAAAATACACCTAGAAATCAAATATATGTAGAAAAGGACCTTCTTGTTGGCTTGCACTTGAGATGTAACTAAAGAAGATGGGGTGCTAGGTTTCCATATCAATTCAAGCTTTGCAAGTCTTGACTAGTATCTCTCTCAAGGACCTCAAGAATCATCTGATTCAACCTTTCTTGGGAAAATACAGTTATATGTTTCAGCATACTTTCCAGCTCAATCTTAAAGGTGCCCAGTGTGGAGGAAAAGAAAGAAAGAGCATATGTATACATTTTAACTGTTATTGGCCAGCAGCAAGAAGGCTAAAGATATCTTTTCAGATGCTCCACTATGCAAATAAAAATTTTCCATTACTTCTCCATCTGTGCTAATAGATCAGAGTTAACAAAATAGCACTCCAAATAGAGTAGCTCTCACCAGCAACTGATGGAAGTCCCTTTCCCATCTGCAGGGTGAAATGGAGCTGAAGATTGATTTTGCTAGTCACCGGTATTGGCAAATAACCAAACATGAAAATTAAAGTCTCTGCTCTAGACATGGCACTCTTTTATCTATTCCAGGTCTTTAGCTGTAGTCTTAGAATAATGTAATATGTTCCTAACATTGTATTTCCTTAGGCTTCCCTCTCTCTCCCTTACTCACTACTAACTTAATTAATGCAGTTGACAGAGACTAGCAGCAGCTAATTATGCTTAACCTTGGTGAACATTTGCAGCATAAAGGGTGCCTACTCCTGTTCGAACCACTTGCAAAACTTGGATAGTAAACCATCTGTTCCTAGTGTTCTCCTGTGGTGTAAACGGGATCCAGGAAAAACAGAATGTTTTGCTAACTGTAAACCAGACACCACAATGGTGATCAGACTCCAATTTCTTTTAATGGCTTCAAGGTCTTTAAATTTTAATCACTTAAACACATGATGCCAGTAATGTGTGCAAAAAGCATTAAAGATGAAAAATTAAGGTGGCTCATTAGAGCTGATGCTTCTGGTTTTGACTAACGATCAGAGAGCCTCGCTTTACATGCACTTATCACTGTGTTCCTCCAAGAAAACACAGTACAGACATTTCTCTGAAAGTAAGATGTGTTCGAGACCTCATCAGTTAAAATGAAAAGCTCCATCTGAGCAGGCACTTGTTGTACCTGTGGCATCACTTGCAGCTCCTTGCACTGTAGAAGTAGCCTGGTAGTCTCATGTACAGCTCTTTCAGGAGGCAGAAAAGGTGTCTGGTACTTGTATGTCTGGCTTGGTGTGAGCAGTGCTGTGGCTATTGCTTCAGTGCCAACACATACCCATGATTGGTGGCAACTGTGCTGAGCAGGGGACAAGGCAGTCCTGCTTAGGGCTGGCTTCAAGGAGATGTCTGTAACAGGGTGCTCAAACCTCTGTGTGAAAGTAGTAAAGGGCTTTGTAAGGAGTGTTTGTCTGCTCTGTTTTCTCCAGGGAGGGATCATTCCCTTCATGGTTGTTTCGAGGGAACCCAGGGCCTGAGCATGACCTGCAGGTAAAGCAGGAGTGTTGTGGTGCCGTCCTGCCCAATATGGCTACCAGAGTAGGTAGAGATCATTCTCTTTGCTTTTTTTGCCCATGCTTGAGACCGTGTGCTGCAGCTTCCTAGACCAGAGTGGTCAGACTGGCACGCAGTACTGTGGTAAACAGTGCCTGTGCCCAGAATTATGCCCCAAATATTGTCAAAACGTGTCCCTACATGTTTTGCTCAACTCCCTCTTCCACCTTCTTCTAGACTGGGTACTCAGCCCAGAGCTGAGAAAACAAACGGCCAGGTGCCAACAAGCCTGGGTAAACAACCCAACCTGCCTTGTTGGGGTAAACAAGAGCACATGCCCACCTTATGGATGCTTGTGTTTCTTCCAAATATAGGCATATTCTGAACATATGCTTTGCTATTGTGTAATGGTGTTGACCAAGTTTGACTACTGGCTAAATCCAAGCCTTGAGCAAATTATAAATTTTACCCAAATTGTAAGCAACTTGCTCTTCCTCTTTTGGTATTGTGCTCTTTTACTATTGCGCTCGTTCCCTGCATGTGCTCTGCCCTCATGCAAGTGTTCTGCCTTTGTCTGCAGTCTGGGGAGAAGCCTGCTACCTGGAAGCGCTATTGTGCCTCAGTTTACCTGGAAACCAGCAAAGAGTCCTTCACATAAGCTGCACTGAAATTACAGCCAGCTTAGAGTTGTACCCCAGTCCCACCAGTATGAAGAAGCTGCCTAACCATGCCCTGAAGGGACCCAGCTCTGTTGGCTGAGACCTGGGGAGAACCAGGACCTCACCTGAGTTGTGAGAGAATCTATGCCCCTGCCAACCAGGGAGACCTTGCCCAAATCCCTTTTGGCAGTTCTAAGCATGTCTGCTGCAACCACGAAGCTGCAGACCTGTGAGCCAAAGCCAGCCCATATGCCCACCACTAGCAAAAGCCAGAACTGTGCCCAGCCGTTCCTGTGCCAGCTGCTAAGTTGTGGGAGAAGGAGCTGCCCGTCACTCCATGCCTGAGAGTCAAGCGCCAGACTGATCCAGAGCGCTGGCCATGCCCTGCCAGCACCATCTGTGAGTGTCCTGGACAGCTCACTTATTTCTGAGCTGAGCCAGGGGGAAAGCCACTCCATGCTGCTGCCCCCTTCACACTACCCAGCCGCTTTGGGAGGGGAACTGCTCCCCCACAGTACCCTGCAAACTCTGCAGTGCTGCCAGCACTGGCAGTCACGCAAGAGTCCGTTCAAGGTGAACCAGCCTCCAGCACACCCCTGCGGAGCCCACGCTGCCTCCACCATGTCTGGAGGGGATTGCCCCTGGGAGCCAACCATGGCCCCGCTGGAACCCCCACCTAAGCCTCAGCAGCAACCAGCACAACCATCTTAGCAATGAGCCTTCACCAGTGGAACTGTATCTTTTCCAGTGTTCACATGTTTAACACCATTTTGGTTCTGTTTTAAATCCCCACGCTTTAGTCCATGTGGTATTGTAACCTGTGGTTTATAACGCAGCAGCCTGGGAATGCCCGGAGTTACAACTGCTGAGTAAAAATTGGTTTAAGCCTCTTGGAAAGGTTCCTTTAATTCTATGTGCTTGACACCTAGTCTCACCACTGTATTCAGCTGCCAGGTGCCTGCCGAGGTCCCTTGGTGGACAAATGGCAAATTGCACCCTAGTTCTCAAATAATTGTTTTGTATTTTTCTAATTTGGTCCAAAATTGATAAACTGTACCATCTTATGGGATTACACACACGACTGTACACTAGAAACTGCACACACACACACACAAACTGCTAAAAAGGTATTAGTAATTTTTATATTAATAGTATTATTCTTCATCTTTCATATTTCATAATTCATATTAATAACCATGACAAACACCACCACAATTTTGGCTGAAATGGGATGCTGGAGGTTTCTTGTCCCTGCCCACTTGGAGCAGGACTGTTACGAAGCCAGACTGGGCTGTGCCCAGACAAATCCCAAAAACCCTCCAAGAAAGCGTCTCCACACTGTCTCTAATGAGGCAATCTAGTTCTGCCCTGCTCCCCAAGAAAGGAGGCTCTCCTACCATGCCATTTGAACCCCTATAGTAATTTCAGGTGTTAATCTCTTTTTGTTGAGTTTCCTGTGGAAGGCTGAAATTCAATACTGCATTTTATTTCCATTCCACTTCCCAACCTACATGCACACAAAATGCATGCAAGCAAAAGCCCCACCCAAAGCAGCACTTCAAGTGTAACAGTGGGTGTATTTAGGCAAGCAGTATTTTTTTCCTTCAAAGGATCATCAGAGTGGGCTTTTCCCAGACCTTTTCAGGGTTTGATAGGCAGAGCAGTATGCTGCAGAGAGGAAAGGGTGAGCTGGGGATTTTATTTCAGTTGTTAACACCAGACTTGGAAGCTCTACACAAAAGGACAAAAATTCTGGTTTAAATGGCACACAACCAGAGCACTGATAAGCCTTCACAATGCTGGGAGGACCTAGGAGGTGTACATATGGCACATTATTCAGCACAACAGCTTATTTGAGGGTGTAACATATGCTAGGCAAGATGACATCAGATCTCAAGAATCTACATCGCACATTGCTGATCTGATAACCATGACAGTTCTGAAAAGTGGGAGGAAAAGGATAAATAGCATTTTGAGCAGAGGGTGGCAACTGGAATAAAAAGAGAAGAAACAAGTTTACTTGAGTTTACTTGAGGAGCTGAGGAGGAGTCTGTCCTCTTGGAATGTCAAAAAGTTGCAGGCATCTAGACTAGGGTTTGGCCACTGTTGCCCAGACAAAACCATATGTTTAAATGGCTTGGGTTTGGTGAATACAGTTATTTTCTATAACGGTTAGCATAAACACCAGTAGCCTTTTCTAGAACTAAACACTTACTGATAACCACAGGCTGGAGTTACTGTCTTGAGCTGCTGGTGTATTCAGTAGGAAGCCATAAACCCTATGCTACATTTTACAATGAAGTATTTTCCATTTTTTATGTCTTGCTCCCTTCAGCACGGACTTGCTTGACATTGCACCGTTAGTAACGATGTTAATAGCTTCTGTAAGTGTATCCAAGTATATGCTACAAAACATCCTTTCATCCACCACTGGGTGTGAAATAAAGAAATTGTTCAAGTGTATGAAGTAAGTATTTAAATCAGATTTGAACATGGAATGAAAAATCATTTTGTAGTCAACTGAAACAGCATGGAAAGTTTACAGAGGTAGATGGCAACTGCTTGAATTGCAATTCAGCCAGTAAGTCCAAGCTAACATCCTGATGGAAAATTATTACCACTCACTCTTACAGAGAGAAAGGCATCCATAAAATGGCAACTGCAATAAGCCGTGGGGACTTCTCTTTCATGCCTTGTGCCAAAGACAACGTTGTGTATTTGCAACACAATCCCATCATGCTCTTTCAAAGCAGACTTTGCTTAGCCAGCTAGCGCCATCACAAGTTGCAGCATGCAAGTCATCATTCATGGAGGACTCTTATCTAAACACTGTTCTGCATCATTTGCCAGACATGACATATGATGGGGAGATTGCTATTGGCATAACTAAATATTACTACATTGCACAGATGCAGTCCAGCTGAAACAGTTTGAAACTCTTGCAACTCCCAGTCTGGAGAGCGGCAAGGTGGAGGCTCTGCCCTGCGGGCAGAACTGCCCAAGGAAGCCTGTATGTGGCATGGCTGGGCTCACACGAAACACACTGGGCAAAAACTGGAGCAGAGCTACTCTGGCAGCTGTGCTCTATTGCTTATTAAAGACCTGGAGCAGCCAGATGAGAGTGAACCCATTGCAGAACTATTTCAAAGTGTGGCTCTCACCAAATGCTCAGCAGGCCAGACCAGTAGGCAACCTTGTACATCCTTTGACATTACTCCCTGGAAACAACAAAAATCAAGATAAACCTGGGTTTTTCTTGTGCTGTAGTGCTGAACATAAGTATGATCATGGAGGTTCGCATACTGGCTTCATGACGACAGCAGGACTCCCACATAATAAAACGTCTGGGGCAGCAAGTTTATGTCCAGCCTGCTAATGATGCAGGGAGGTGCTGACTACACAGCTGAGATCCTTCTAAATGTGTCTTTTTTAGATGCTGTTGCCCCTTAGATATTATCACAGCTCAATTTCATATTTGTTGCAATTTTCATCTCCCATTGACAGTAGAGACATCTAAATTACATCCATGATAGCACACGCAGCCAGTATTCATAGTTCTGGAAACCCTGGATAAACCTCTCAACGTGGCTGAGAGCCACATGACACATATCACATACAGCGGGAAGCTGAGTGGTGGCTGCATACCAGGCTGTGAGATACTGATGTCCTTCCTGCTGCGGAAGCAGGCCACCGAACCACTGCACCCCAGAGCATCTCTGAGTCCAAGCCTTCTGTTTGCATGACTGTTCCTCCAGACATGTGGCCAGCATTCCTTGCCTCACAGCATTTCAAAACCGTCATGACAAGCTCTCACAAACTGGTGACTAAAATTCACTCATTTCACACGTTTTGGCACAGTAGAATTTCTCCCAGGAGACAAAAACAACAGCTCTAATGCTTGTCTCTACTCTGCTCCAGTTGACCTCCCTGCTTCTAGTAATGTTCACTCCAAGCAAATGGAAAAGAGATGTTGCCTCCTAGATAGCACATTGGATAAAAAAAACAACAACCCAAAGGCAAGGTTCATGCTCCACTTCAGAGCACTGCCGTCCCCATGACTGCTGGCAAGGTCCCCAAGGCCTCTGAGGGCATACAGAAAGGGCTACAACACATCACATACCCTTAGGGACAGCACATCTTCCTTACTGAGAATCACAGTACCACAGTGTATTAGAGGCTGGAAGGGACCTCAAGAGGTCATTGGGTCCAACCCCCCTGCCAGAGTAGGATCACTCTAGGGTAGTCCGCACAGGAATGTATCCAGGTGGGTTTTGAAAGTCTCCAGAGAAGGAGACTCCACAACAGAATCACAGAATCAATAAAGTTGGAAAAGACCTCAAGGATCATCAAAGTCCAACCTGTCACCCTAGACCTCATGACTACTAAACCATGCCACCAAGTGCCACGTCCAATCCCCTCTTGAACACCTCCAGGGATGGTGACTCCACCACCTCCCTGGGAAGCACATTCCAACGTCTAACAACTCTCTCTGTGAAGAACTTTTTCCTCACCTCCAGCCTAAACCTCCCCTGGTGCATCTTGAGACTATGTCCTCTTGTTCTGGTGCTGGTTGCCTGGGAGAAGAGACCAACCCCCTCCTGGCTACAACCTCCCTTCAGGTAGTTGTAGACAGCAATGAGGTCACCCCTGAGCCTCTTCCTCTCCAGGCTAAACAATCCCAGCTCCTTCAGCCTCTCCTCGTAGGGTTTGTGTTTGAGACCTCTCCCCAGCCTTGTTGCCCTTCTCTGGACACGTTCAAGTATCTCAATGTCCTTCTTAAATTGAGGAGCCCAGACCTGGACACAGTACTCAAAGTGTGACCTAACCAGTGCTGAGTACAAGGACAGAATGAGTTCCCTGTTCCTGCTGGCCACACTATTCCTGATGCAGGCCAGGATGCCATTGGCTCTCTTGGCCACCTGGGCACACTGCTGGCTCATGTTCAGGTGGCTGTCAACCAGTACCCCCAGGTCCCTTTCTGCCTGGCTGCTCTCCAGCCACTCTGACCCCAGCCTGTAGCTCTGCATGGGGTTGTTGTGGCCAAAGTGCAGCACCCGGCACTTGGACTTGTTGAATGCCATCCTGTTGGACTCTGCCCATCTGTCCAGCCTGTCAAGGTCCCTCTGCAGAGCCCTTCTACCTTCTAACAGATCAACACCTGCTCCCAGCTTGGTGTCATCTGCAAATTTACTGATGATGGACTCAATCCCCTCATCCAGATCATCAATAAAGATATTGAACAGGATGGGGAACAGCACTGATCCCTGGGGGACACCACTAGTGACAGGCTGCCAGCTGGATGTGGCACCATTCACCACCACTCTCTGGGCTCAGCCCTCCAGCCAGTTCCTAACCCAGCGCAGAGTGCTGCTGTCCAAGCCACAGGCTGACAGCTTGGCCAGGAGTTTGCTGTGGGGGACAGTGTCAAAGGCCTTGCTGAAGTCCAGGTAGACTACATCCACAGCCTGCCCCACATCCACCAGGCTGGTCACCTGATCATAGAAGGAGATCAGGTTGGTGAGGCAGGACCTGCCCTTCCTAAATCCATGTTGACAGGATCTGATCCCTTTTCTGTCCTTCAGGTGTGCTGTGATTGCCCCCAAGGTGATCTGCTTCATAATTTCCCTGGCACTGAGGTCAGGCTGACAGGCCTGTAGTTCCCAGGTTCTTCTGTCCGTCCCTTCTTGTGGATGGGCGTCACATTGGCCAGTTTCCAGTCTTCTGGGACCTCTCCAGTGAGCCAGGACTGGTGGAAAATGATGGAGAGAGGCTTGGTGAGCTTTTCTGCCAGCTCTCTCAGTACCCTAGGATAGATCCCATCCGGTCCCATGGACTTGTGAGTATCCAAGTGGCTTAACAAGTCCCGAACTAATTCCTCATGGAAGTCAGTGGTACTACACTGCTCCCTGACCCATCTACCAGTTCAGGAGGCCAGTTATCCTGAAGTCCTCCTGCCTTACTGTTGAAAATTGAGGAAAAGAAGGTATTTAGAATCTCAGCCTTCTCACATCTTTAGTTACAATGTTTCTCTCCAGGTCCAATAAGGAGTGGAGGTTCTTCTTGCCCCCAATTTTAGCATTAAAATATTTATAAAAATGCTTTTTATTATCTTTCACAGCAGTGGCCAGTTTAAGTTCTAACTGGGCTTTTGCCTCTCTAATTTTTCTCTGACATGTTCTAACAACATCCTTAAACGTGTCTGAGGTTCAACAAGACCAAGTGCAGGGTCCTGCATCTGGTTCAAGGCAATCCCAAGCACAAATACAGGCTGGGCAGTGACTGGCTGGAAAGCAGCCCTGAAGAGAGGGACTTGGGGGTGCTGGTGGATGAGAAGCTCAACATGAGCCACCAGTGTGTGCTTGCAGCCCAGAAAGCCAACCAGATCCTGGGCTGCATCAAGAGAAGTGTGGCCAGCAGGTCAAGGGAGGTGATTCTCCCCCTCTACTCAGCTCTGGTGAGACCCCACCTGGAGTATTGCATCCAGTTTTGGAGCCCCTTTTACAAGAGGGATATGGACATGCTAGAGCATGTCCAGAGAAGGGCCACCAGGATGATGAGAGGGCTGGAGCACCTCTCCTATGAGGAGAGACTGAAAGAGTTGGGGCTGTTCAGTCTGGAGAAGAGAAGGCTCCCAGGTGACCTTATTGTGGCCTTCCAGTATCTGAAGGAGGCCTACAAGAAAGCTGGGGAGGGACTTTTTGGGCTATCAGGTAGTGATAGGACTAGGGGGAATGGAATAAAGCTGGAAGTGGGGAGATTCAGGCTGGAAGTGAGGAAGAAGTTCTTCCCCATGAGAGTGGTGAGAGCCTGGAATGGGTTGTCCAGGGAGGTGGTTGAGGCCCCATCCCTGGAGGTGTTTAAGGCCAGGCTGGATGAGGCTCTGGCCAGCCTGATCTAGTGTGAGGTGTCCCTGCCCATGGCAGGGGGGTTGGAACTAGATGATCCTTGTGGTCCCTTCCAAGCCTGACTGATTCTATGATTCTGTGATTTTGAGTTGCCTCCCCCCCTTTCCAAAGGTGATACATGCTCTTTTTTTCCCCTTAATTCTTCAAGAGCTGTTTGCTCATCCAGGCCGGTCGTCTTCCCTGCCGGCTCGTCTTACGGCATGTGGGAACTGCCAGTTCCTGTGCCTTTAAGAGCTCCTGTTTGAAGTAGGTCCAACCATCCTGGACCCCTTTCTTCTTAAGGGCTGTTACCCAGGGAACTTTACGAATAAGTTGCCTGAACAACCTGAAGTTTGCTCTCCGAAAGTCCAAAGTGAGGGTTCTGTTACTGCTCCTCCCTATTTCCCTGCATATTGAAAACTCCACTATCTCATGGTTGCTGCACCCTAGACAGCCTCTGACCATCACATCTCCCACCAGCCCTTCTCTATTCGAGAACAGCAGATCAAGGAGAGCCTGACCCCTGGTAGGCTCAGTTAGCAGCTACATCAGGAAGCTGTCCTCCATACACTCTAGGAACCTTCTGGACTGCCTCCTCTCTGCTGAATTAAGTTCCCAGCAGATGTCTGGCAGGTTAAAGTCACCAACAAGGACAAGATCTGATGATCTTGAGACAGCTTCCGGTTGCTTATAGAACATTTCATCTGCCTCCTCATCCTGGTTGGGTGGTCTATAACAGAGTCCAACCAGGATGTTAGTTTTGTTAGGCCTCCCTCTGATTTTAGCCCACAGGCACTCAATCCTTTCTTCTGCAACCTCAAGTTCTGAGGCATCAAGAGATTCCCTAGTATACAGGACCACCCTTCCTCCTCTTCTCCCTCACCTGTCTCTCCTAAAGAGCTTGTAACCCCCCAGTGCGGTACTCCAATTATGTGAATTGTCCCACCATGTTTCTGTAATGGCAATTATATCAACCTCCCTGGGCAGCCTGTTCCAGTGCTCTGTCACCCTCACTGTAAAGTTTCTCCTCATGTGGGGGTGAAATTTTCTATGTTCAAGTTTGAACCCGTTGTTCCTTGTCTTATCCCTGTGAACCACTGAAAAGAGCTTGACCCCCTCCATTTGACACCCACCCCTCAGATATTTATAGACATTGATCAGATCCCCTCTCGGTCTTCTCTTCTGAAGACTAAATAGCCCCAGGGATCTCAGTCTTTCTTCATTAGGGAGATGCTCAAGTCCCCTAATCATCCTCATGGCTTTCTGCTGGATTCTCTCCAGCAGTTCTCTGTCTCTCTTGAGCTTGGGAGCCCAAAACTGGACACAATATTCCAGGTGTGACTGGTCTGTAGTTGCCTGGGTTCTCCTTCTTGCCTTTTTTGAAGACTGGACTGATATTTGCTTTCTTCCAGTCATCAGGCACCTCTCCTGTTCTCCATGACTTTTCAAAGGTGATGGAAAGAGGTTCAGCAGCAGTATCAGCCAGCTTTCTCAGCACTCATGGATGCATCCCATTGGGGCCCATGGATTTGTGTGTCTTGATATGGTATAAAAGATCTCTAGCCTGGTCCTGACTGACCAGCGGAATGTCCACATCTCTCCAGTTCTGCTGCCTTGCTTCTAGAGACTGAGGTTCCTGAGGGCTGGGCTTAGCAGTGAAGACTGAGGCAAAGAAGGCATTCAGCAACTCTGCCATCTCTGCATCATCAGTTACCATATCTCCCATCTCATTCAGCAGTGGGCCCACCTCTTGCCTGCTCTTCCTTTATCATTGATATATTTGAAAAAACTCTTCTTGTTCTCTTTCTCCCCTCTGGTGAGATTCAGTTCCAGGAGTCCCTTAGCCTTCCTTGTTGCATCTCTACATTCTCTGGCTATATCTTCATAATCCTCCCAATTGACTAGTCTTTGTTCCCACACATTGTAAACCTCCTTTTCATTTCTGAGTTTTACTAAGAGTCCCTTGCTTACCCATGCAGGTCTTCTGCTTGCCTTATTTTTTTTTTCCCGAGAGAATGCATTTCTCTTGAGCTTGGAGGAACTAATGTTTGAATATTAATCATTTGTCTTGGGCCCCCCTTCCTTCCAGAGCCCTAGTTCACCGGATATTTCTAAGTAGAGTCTTGAAGAGGGCAAAGTTGTCCCTCTTATAGTCCAGGGTTGAAATTTTACTTATCACCCTGCTTCTTTGTCTATTGATATTGAACAGTGTCATGGTCACTGGAACCAAGATTACCCCCAACCTTGACATCTACAACCAGCCCTTTGTTTGTTAATACCAGATCCAGCATTGCACTTCTCCTTGTTGGTTCTTCAACTACTTGCAGGAGAAGGTTGTCATCAATGCACTGCAGGAACCTTTGGACTGTTTGTGCTTGGCTGTGTGATCTTTCCAACTAATATCTGAGTGGTTGAAGTCGCCCATGAGCACCAGGGCACTTGATCTTTAGGCTACTTCCAGCTGCCTCTAGAAGGCCTCATCAGTAGCTTCTTCCTGATTCCACGGTCTGTAGTAAACACCCACAACCATATCACCCGTGTTTGTAAGTCTCTTCACTGTTACCCATAAGCTTTCAATGCTTTTATCATCTCCCCCTGGGTGAAGCTCAACACATTCTAGTTGCTTATTCACATAGAGAGCAACTCCAGCACCTCGCCTTGTCAGTCTGTCCTTCCTGAAAAGAACATAGTCATCCATAACCACATTCCAGTCATGGGAGCTGTCCCACCGTGTCTCCGTAACTGCAACAAGATCACAACCCTGCAACTGCACCCAGATCTCTAGTTCATCCTATTTCCCGTGCTTCTTGTGTTGGTATACAGACACTTCAGAGACTTCGCAGAGGAGTATCTGTTACCATTGTTGGTGTTGCATAATCCACTATCCCCTACAGCCCCTGGGACAGCAATGGAGCTGGTACCCTGCCTCACAATTGTCCTCAGTGAATCAGATTAAAGATTAATAATTCTTGAGTTGTTTCCAGAAAAGCTCCAGTTCAGCCAAGCCCTGACCTAACTGCATACAGAACTTTTCTGGCGTGTGCCCAGAATGTGCATTGTTCACTGCAAAGCTCTGTTCTGTGATTTGGAAGCCACTGTAGTATCAGAGAAGCTTGGGTAACCCTGTGACTTGTTGGAGGATGCTTTTCAAGAGTTGTGAGGTTAGGAGTTTTGGCAGGTGTTGATTTGCTTGATTCTCTTCAGTAACTGCCATTCTGACCAGCTCAGCAGGGACCTCCAGCCTCTCCAGATCAGAATTCTGCTGAGACATGGAACAGGACCCCAGCTATTGTTTTCATACAGACTGAAAAATACAACATGGTGGCAAATAAGCATTTAATACTGGTCCATGGCCTAGTTATGCTTTCTGTGGGGACTTCTATTTCACAACAACACCAAGCAGTTCACAATCTTAGCACATGCTTGCAGGACCCTAGGCTCATACTCATTTGAGGCTGACTGTGCTATTGGTAGAAATGATAAAGACCATTGATGTGATTTAGAGGTGCTTCAGCCTGTAGACTCAAAAAAAGAAAAGAATAAGTGCAATAAATAAACTATTACAGAAATAAATAGAGGAAGAATTTATTATCAAGTGGAAAGGCAACTTCCTGACAAATACAGAAACTATATTCCTACTGCAGTCCTTTGGAAATAAGACGTATTTCAGAGAAATTAAGTTACACTTGTTACAGAATGTCAGTAGTGTTTTTCTTATATTCATCAATAGCTCAGAACAGCCAAATGACTGCCATTGCAACCAGTCAGTCCCAGTGGCAGACCAGGAGATTGGCAGGGTTTTTTTTCAGCATCCACATGGGCTTTCTGTGACCAGGAAGCTCAGAGAAGCAGGCTACCCCCGGCTGGGTTCTGGTTTCTCTCGTGAGGGAGGTGGAGACAGGCATGGGCTGAGCCCCAGCCACTGTGGGCTGTTTAAATGCTCCAGGAGCAAGGCCAATCAAGGGTGAGACGTCCAGTTGTGTCCTGGCAGGCTGCAGGGTCAGTTGCCCATAGAGATCCAGCCCTGGTTACAGCTTGGCCAAAGGCTGTTATTAGAAAAACTGTGGGTGCCCAGACAGAGGCCACATGCAAACATGTAGGTGTCCTGGCCCCTGGCTGCAGAAAGTGCCGGAGCCTGGCACTTGCAGTGGAGGGTGGCAGAGACAACGCCCGTGTTAGCCATGAACAGGTGAATGATCTGCTCAGCCTGGTGATTTAGCTGAAGGAAGAAGTGACAAGACTAAGGAATGTAATGGAATGTGAAAGGGAGTTAGACTTGTGAAACCAGGCTCTGCAGACCTCCCTAGCAGTGTGAGGTGACCCAAGAAACTGGGGGGAATGGATACAGGTCTCTGTTAGGAGAGGCAAGGGAAACCCCTTCCAGCCCCCCTCCACCTCCCAGTTGCTCTTGCACAACAAGTATGGGGCACTGGAATTTGAGGGCGAGGTAAATGAGAATGCAGAAGAGATACTATCTGGGGGGTTACCTAAAGCAAACCAGTCTTCCCCTTGCATTAGGACTTGTACTTTTAAGAAAAGAAGACAGTAATTGTTGTTGGTGATTCCCTTCTGAGGGAAACAGAGGGACCCATATGTAGGCCAGATCCTTCCCACAGGGAAGTATGCTGCCTCACTGGGGCCCAGATCAGAGAAGTTACCAGAAGGCTACCTAGTCTGGTACAGTCCTCTCATTACTATACCTTACTAGCTATGCAGGTGGGAGGCGATGGGATTGAAACCAGAAGTCTAAAAGCAATCAATAGGGACATCAAGGCACTGGGTAGACTGGTTGAAGGATCAGGGGCACAAATCGTTTTTCATCAATACCCTTGATGGCATTAAATAATACTGAAAGGAAGAGGAAACTACGCATGATTAGTGGCTCAGAGGCTGGTGCCACCAGCGTGGTTTTGGGTTTTGTGATCTTGGGGAACTTTATATAGCACCAGGTCTGCCAGGTCAGAGGGGGAAAAAGATCCTGGCACATGAGTTGGCAGGAATCATTTGAAGGGATTTAAACTAGGCTTGAAGGTAGGGGTGGGGGTGGTGGTGTTTAAAGCCAGACGCACTAGACATGAGCCTAAAAACAGGCTTCAGTCTGCCGTTTTGCTTGAGGTGGGAGATGGTGACCATAGTATCAAAATTATCTGTGACAAGCGGCAGGAAGACACATCAGTGTTGGAAGGATGGGGTGATAGTGAGGGCCTTCAACCTGTTGCCCTGAAGCATGCTGTGAACACTTCGGTAAAGGCAACGTCTTACAGAGGTGAGCCAAGGGCCTCTCAGGCAATAGGAGACAAGAGTATAGCTCCCATGAAATGCCTTGGGGGAAAAATAAGATGCCCCTCTAAGAAGGTGACATGGCCAGCAGCCCAGCTGAAGAGCCTCTACACATCATGAGCAATAAACAGGAGGATTTGGAAGCTACCCTGCTACAGGAAAGCTACAACATAGTGGCAGTTATGGAAACTCGGTGGTATGAGTCCTGTGATGGGAGTGTGGCTATCAATGGCTACAAGCTGTTCAGAAGGGACAGGAGAAGAAGGGGTAGAGGTGTTGCCCTCTATGTAAAGAATTGCATAGAGTGTGAAGAGCTGTCACTAAAAAGTACCCATGGGCAGGTTGAAAGCTGATGAGTAGGAATTAGGGATCAGGACAACAAAGGAAGGCTTGTGGTAGGAGTCTACTACAAGCTACCTGATCAAGCAGAGCCTATTGATGAAGTCCTCTTACTCCAGCTTGATGAGACATTGCAATTGCAGGCACTCATCCTGATGAGGGATTTTAACCACCCTGACATCTGTTGGAATTAGTAAATAGGATCCTGTGGGAAATGGTCCTCAGAAACAAAGGAGTGGAACAGAGCTGGCAGATCTTTAAGGATGCTCTCTGTAGAGCACAAGAGATCTCAATCCCCACATGTAAGAAATCAGGCAAGAGACCACCATGGCTAAGTCAAACTAAAGAACAAGTTAGGACTGCACAGGAAATGGAAGAAGGGACAGGTATCCTGGGAAGAGTATAGGGATGTTGCCTGGCTGTGTAGGGATGAGGTCAGGAAAGCCAAGACACAGCTGGAACTGAACTTGGCAAGGCATGTAAAGAAAAACAAGAACATTTTCTAAAGATACGTCAACCAGAAAAGGAAGGTTAAAGAAATTGTACTTCTCAATGAGCAACAGGAGGGAGCTAGTGTCAACAGATGAGGAGAAGGCTAAGATTCTCAACAACTTTTTTTCCTCAGTCTTCACTGGCAACCCCTGTCCTCATAGCTCTCATGTTGATGGAGCTCCACAAGATGGAGACCAGGGAGACAAAGTCCCTCCCACTGTAAGTGAAGACAACGTGCATGGCCATCTGAGGAATCTGAAGATATACAAGTCCATGGGACCTGACGCAATGTATCCCAGAGTCCTGAGGGAATTAGCTGACAGAGTTGCCAAGCCACTCTCCATGATATTTGAAAAGTCCTGGCAGTCAGGTGAAGTTCCTGGGGACTGGGAGAAGGAACACATTGCATCCATTTTTAAAAAGGGTAGAAAGGAGAACCCTGGGAACTACCAACCTGTCAGCATCACCTCCGAGCCAGGGAAGATCATGGAACAGATCCTCCTAGATGCGAAGCTGAGGCACATGGAGGACAGGAAGGTGAATCAAAACAGCCAGCATGGATTTACTAGGGGTGAATCCTTCCTGACCAACCTAGTGGCTTTCCATGATAAAGTGACTATGTCAGTAGATAAGGGATGATCTATGGATGTGATCTATCTGGACTTCTGCAAGGCCTTTGACACAGTCCCCCACAACATCCTGCTTGCCAAGTTGGAGAGAGACAGATTTGATGGGTGGACTGTTCAGTGGATAAGGAATTGGCTAGATGGTCACATCCAGAGGGTGGTTCTCCATGGCTTGAAGTCCAGATGGAGAGCAGCGACAAGTGGTGTCCCTCAGGGGAACGTACTGGGACCTGTGCTGTTTAATATTCTTATCAATTATATAGACATTGGAATTGAGTGCACCATCAGCAGGTTTGCAGATGAGACCAAGCTGAGTGGTGCTGTTGATATGCCAGAGGGACAGAATGTCATCCAGAGGGACCTGGACAAGCTGGAGAGGTGGACCCAGGTGATTCTCATGAGGTTCAACAAGAGCAAGTACAAGGTTCTGCACCTGGGCTGGAACAACCCTCACTATCAATACAGACTGGGGGATGAGGTGGTAGAAAGCAGCCCTGTGGAAAAGGCCCTGGGGGTGCTGATGGATGAGAAGCTGAACGTGAGCAGGCAGTGTGTGCTTGCTGCCCAGAAGGCAAATCACATCCTGGGCTGCATCAAAACATGCATTGCCAGCAGATCCAGAAAGGTGATTCTGCCACTTTGCTCAGCTGAAACCTCACCTGGAGTACTGCATCCAGATCTGGAGCCCTCAATATAGGAAGGACATGGACCTGATGGAGCAGGTCCAGAGGAGGGTCATGAAAATGATGGGGAAGCAGTAACACCTCTACACCAGCTACAAGGATAGGCTGAAGGAGCTGGGGTTGTTCAGCCTGGAGAAGAGAAGGCTCCAGGGATCCAGTAGCAGCCTTCCAGTACCTGAAGGGGGCCTACAGGAAGGATGGAGAGACAAAGACTGTTTACAAAGGCCTGCAGTGACAGGATGATGGGCAATGGCTCCAAACTAGAAAAGGGCAGCTATAGATTTGAATGTCATGAACAAGTTTTTTACCATGAGGGTGGTGGAACACTGGAACAGGATGTCCAGAGAGGTGGTTGGGGCACCATCCCTGGAGATATTCACAGTGAGGCTCAACAGGGCTCTGGGCAACCTAATCAAGTTGAGGATGCCCCTGCTTACTGCAAAGGGGGTTGATCTAGATGACCTTCAGATGTCCTTCCAACCCAGACCATTCTGTGATTCTGAAGAACCCCTTTCTGTTGTCCTTGACCTTCCTTGCAAAGTTGAATTCCAAGGAAGCCTTAGCTGCCCCAGTTGCCGTCCTACATCCTCTGACAACAGTCTCCCAAGTCCCAAGCCCTCCTTCCATGATCTGTAGATTCTCTTCTTCTACTTGAGTTTGCTCAGCAGTTCCTTATTTAACCATATAGGTTTCCTGGCTCCTTTTCTTGATTTCCTACTCATTGGAATGCTCTGATCTTGAGCTTGGAAGAAGAGGTCCTTGGATATTAACCAACTGCCACAGGCTCCTTTGCCTTCTAGTACCCTGTCCCATGAGATTTCCCCTGGCAATTGCTTGAAAAGAACAAAGATGGCCCTTCTGAAGTCCAAGATAGTGATCCTGCTTGATATTCCGTTCCTACCACACAAGATTCTGAACTCCACCATCACATGATTGCTATGGGGCTGCCCTCAACCTTCACCTCTTCAACCAGACCCTCCTTGTTAGTGAGTATCAGGTCCAGTAGTGCTACTCTCCTACTTGGCTCCTCCACCATTTGCATCAAGAAATTATCACCAGTGCACTGGATGAACCTCCTGGACTGCGGCTGACTGGCTGGGTAGGCCTTCCAGCAAATATCTGGGCAGTTAAAAATTCCCATGAGAACCAGGCAGTTTGATTATGAGGCTGCTGTCAGATGCCTGTAGAAGGCCTCATCAACTTCCTCATCCTGATTAGGTGGCCCGTAAATAAACACCCACATCTGTATCACCCCTGCAAGCCTGCCCCTTAATTCACACCCACAAACTCTTAACTCATCCCTCATCCAAACCTGGACAGAACTCAATACATTCTAGTTGCTCTCTCACGTAAAGAGCGACTCCACCACCTCGCTTTGTTGACTGTCTTTCCTAAAACGGACATAGCCATCCATGACCATGTTCCAGTCCTGTAGGCTGTCCCTCCACGTCTCCGTAATTGCCACCAGATCATAACCCTTTGACCACATACGAATTTCTAACTCCTCCTGCTTATTCCCTGTGCTGCCTGCATTGGTGTGCAGGGAGCAAGCTGAGCACACCGATTCTGGCCTGGGTGGGGTGGCAGGCATTCTGGTTTCATTAATACTGGAACAGTGCCCCACTGGTGCAAGCCCAGCAACAACCCCATCCCCCTTAGATTCTAGTTTAAAGCTCTATGAATGAGCCATGCTAATGCCGAGAGGATGGAGTCAGGCTCCTCTTGGTGATGCCCAATGACAGGACAAGGGGCAATGGGTGGAAGTTGAGGCATAAGAAGTTCCACGGAAACAGGAGGAAAATATTTTTCGCTGTGAGGGTGACAGAATGGAACAGGCTGCCCAGGGGAGCTATGGAGTCTCCCTCTCCGGAGATATTAAAAACGCCTGGATGCGTTCCTGTGTGATCTGCTCTAGGTGATCCTGCTCTGGCAGGGGGGTTGGACTGGATGATCTTTTGAGATTCCTTACAACCCCTAACATTCTGTGATTCTGTGATGATTCTATGATTCTATGTTACCTAGTCAAGACAAAAGAACACTTAAAACCTGACACCACACCTGAAGCTGACAGCACCTGGTTTTCCGTGGGTTCTGGAAAATATTTTGAATTCCCTGTTTTCTGCTTGATCTCTTCTTCACACTGCTGGGGAAATCTCCACAGATACTGTGAAGTCTCTGAATGCCCTCCTATTCTGATCAGGCTTCCCCTGTTCTATGGACAGGAGTAGGGCTTATGCTATAGGACAAGTTGTTTACATCAGACAGCCTTTTACCTCCAGCTGCTTTTGGCATTTTTTTTCCTTTTTCACGTGGTTTTGGAGACAAAGTACTGCAGTTATGACTGCAGTTCTGCTAGTCTCTGAAAATGCAGATATGTTATCTGAGCAGAGCTGGTTGTTACACAAACAGTAAGAATTTTCTTATAAATTATCCTTTGCTTCCTCCTATACAAAACCACTCAGTTGTGTCCCTGCTGCAGGCAAGAACATCAAACTTCTGAAACATCAGCAGTTTTTAGGTTTTGGAAAGTTAATGCTAACTGAAAAGGCAAAGTGTTTTCATAAAGTGTTCTCAATCAAAGTGTTCTCAAGTATATGCCTTTGCACTACAGGCCCTTATCATTTATGTGATGGAAATATAGGCCAGTATTCATTAGGACAAGCCTTTCTTTCCAGTTTAATTAACTTGGTGGTGTACTGAACCCTTTTTTCCAGGTCAGGATCACTTTGAACACCATTGCAGAAAGTTTATAAACTGTGGAAATAGTGAATCCTTCAGCAGCAAAAGAAGACAGGGTGGCAGATCTCCTGCTGGTGTTCTGCCCTGCCTGGGTGCAACTGCAGTGCCCCACGGCAGCCCCTCCCTTGCACCCAGTATATTCCTTTATCCCCAACCCATAGCTTTCCATATCCTCCTACAGTAGAGATCTCTGTCTCCACTGCCAGGAAGCACTCTGGAAGTGGCATGGTCGGTCCTGCTGTTCATCACCCTGCAGGGCATGGTGAGGTCTGGGGATCAATGCTATGGCATTTTGCTGCCTCCTCCTGCAAACCTTACAAGCATCGCACTGTATATAGCAGAGAGTAAAACTTATTGCAAATTTCACGTGCTGGGCTTGACCAACTGTGGATTTAAAACATGAGCAGATGGAGAAAAGTTCCATATTTATTTCTAATTACTTCTCACATTGTTAAAACCCTGCATAGGAAGCTAAATTAGAAAAGATGGTGAGAAACATGAGATATTAGATTATACTAGACATAAAGAGTCTCCCTAATCAACATGGCTACATGACAATCTTTTCTATCTACCTCAGAATTATCACCTCTTGAGCTAACCAGATGCTCTGTGGTCCCGTGGTTTGGAAACTGCTACGATAAGAAGCTGCACATACACCTGTATACAATGTCGCCTATACTGGCACATATGCTGCTCTGTTATACTTGAATTGCTCACCATCTCTGTGTACTGTACTTCATTTGACAGTATGAGCTTCCCCAGTATGAAACCAGTCAAAAAATAGTATGGGAGCATTGTCACATGCTCAAAATGCCTTGAACAAGGGCGTGCCTTTCCAGCTGGAATTTCCTCTTGGCATTGCTTCTTGACTAGATGAAGAAAGCTGTGTGGGCTAAGTCAACAGCATTTTCTCCCATGTCCCCAAAATATTCAGCTGCCTTTTTGTTTCAATTGCTGTCAGGTACAGGTTTTACATCACCTGTAGCAGCTCTGAGCTTGGAGACAATACAAGGGCTAAGGCTGACATCAAAAAACAAGTAAAGCTTTTCAAAACCCTCCCTGTACCAGTTCTACCCTAGTAGAATAAAACCACATCTTGTCTCTGCACAAGCATGGGCATAGCATGACTGCCCTGATGTTACAGTGTGCAACAGGAATGATTTCCAGACCATCAAATACCCTCTGCTATGGCACCTGCTGACAGCTTAAGCGAAGACCAAGGCATTTTCAGACACCTCACTCAGCCAGGAGTGGGCACTCGTGACACCTGCCCCTTTTGTAAGGTACAATCAACTGATACCCCAGGAGGCACATTAATAAGAACCTTCCTTGCTCCTACACAGTTCCTCGGGGTCCACTAGCCACTGAAAGTATTTATTTTTCTTAGAATTAATCTGTTAGATGGATTAACTGCCACAGAGGCCTCTGATCACTATGAGATGTTTGTAAAGCACCCAAACAGCAATGTACATCTGTTTTAAATATGGTTTAAATTCATGAAAAGAGGAAAATGTGGAGTGATTTGACCAGTGTTAGATTTGTGTGGTTAAGATGACAGATAATTAACTTTGTTTATGCACCCTCAAATCCAAAAAAATGGTTCTTAAGACCCATGGATTCTTAGGATTTAATTTGTTTGGAGAGGGTTTTTGTTTGATTTTGGGTTTTGGTTTTGTTTTGTTGGTTTTTTGTTTGTTTGTTTGTTTGTTTTTAGAATAATGTTACATTTGGGGTCTGAGTCTTTGCTGATTAAAATCCCCCCCAGACTTAGTAAGTCAATGTAGAAGTACTGCTAATGGTTCAAATTCATCTTCAGTTACTTACTGCTTTCTTGTCCCACCTCTTAACTGGTTAATTTACCACAGCATAGCCATCAATCCCATTATTTCTCATCACAGGTTTTGCCTACCTTACTGAGATCAAGTCTCAGGCAATGAATTACTGGAAGTTGTACTAAAAAGGACGTGCATGGGTTGATAAGCGAAGGTGGGCTACAGTTCCTGCTGGGACCAGAGATAAAGTTCTCCTTAAGGCCACTGCTCTCAGGGATTATAATTTGCTACAACTTTTTGTAATGACTAGTGTGAAAGGACCCCAGCCTAGCAGATGCTCAAGGCTGTATTTCCATGAATAATACTGCAGCAGCAGGCATTTCTGATTAAATGAGACACATCCCCAAAATGGTATGGGCTTATAGTGGTGTCATTCATCACATGGCAATGTACCATCACATGGCAATTTACATCCTGCCAACAGCTGGTGCCAAGCAACACAAATCGCCTCAGGATAACCTCCCTCCTGTGCCATCCAGCTAAGGAAAGGGAAAGGCCTGTGCTACTTTAGAGCAGATAGTCTCAATATTCGCAGCAACAAGATTTTCCTTGCATTAACCTCCCTTCAACTGGTGCTTAACAATTGTTCACTCTGAATTTGCAGGATGACCCGGCATATTCACAGAATCACAAAATATATCTGGTTGGAAAAGACCTCAAAGAATAAGCAGTCCAACCTTTGACCAAGTACTGAAGGGTCAACACTAAATCCTACATGCCAGCTTGACACAGCACTTGAACACCCCTAGGGACAGTGACTCCACCACTGCCGTGGGCAGACCATTCCAATGTTTGGTAACCCTCTCTGTGAAGAAATATTTCCTAATATCCCGCGTAAACCTCCCCTGGCATAGCCTGTAACCATTTTCTTTAGTCCTGTTGCTTGACACCAAGGGGAAGAGGCTGGCTCCCTCCTTGTTCCAACCTCCCTGCAGGTAGTCATAGAGAGAGATGAGATCTCCTCTCTGCCTCCTCCTCTTCATACTGAACGACCCCAGCTCTCTTAGATGCTCCTCGTAAGTCATGTGCTCCAGGTCGTTCATGAGTCTCACTGCCCTTCTCTGGACAAGCTCCAGCACTTAAATATCCTTCCCACAGTGAGGGGCCCAGGAGTGGACATGATACTCAACATGTAGCCTCACCAGTGCTGAGTACAGGGGAACAGCCCCCTCCCTGTTCCTGCTGGCCACAGAGTTTCTAATACAAGCCCAGAAGCCATTGGTTTTCTTGGCCTCCTGGGCACTCTGCTGACTCATATTCAGTTGAGTCAATACCTGCAGGTCCCTCTCCATACAGTACCTGTACTGTATGTTCTTAAATGTTGTCCATGTTGTCCATTTTGAGATACTAATGTACCTGGATTAGTGAGACTGTCTCTGAACAAATTGTCCCATTAGCTTGCTTTGAAAAAAGTTCACTTTTATTTTTCGCCCATTAATTCCTGTCAACATATGTAACATAAACGCCTTGTGGTTTAAACACAGTTACTTTAATGTTGACCTAATGTATGTCAGCTGGGACTGGATCTCTACCCAATTCATCCATTTTCCTGTCTTACCCATTGCCTATAAATC
This sequence comes from Indicator indicator, assembly GCF_027791375.1. NCBI lineage: Eukaryota > Metazoa > Chordata > Aves > Piciformes > Indicatoridae > Indicator > Indicator indicator. The sequence continues at coordinate 33,139,544 of NC_072053.1, forward strand.
TAATTTTTTTACTGTCCTGGGTTAACACAGCCTGCTCTCACAAGCCCTCCTCTCTCCCCACACAGACTGGAGGGAAAGCAACACAAAAAAACCTCTGGGCTGAGATAGAGAGTTTTAGTGGGAATAATCCAATGCACATCTACCTTAGCCTATTTGCAGAAAAGTGCAGCAAAATGCAGAAGCCAGCAACCTCCCCTCACCTTCCTGACCCACAGCCTGCCCCACACAAAAGACCAACACCCCAAAACTGGAAACCGGAAGCAGCAACTGGAACAGGAAGCCTCTCATGTAACAATTTGAACTTCAAGCCCCATAGTACCTTGCTCCAGCCAGTGCTTTTGGCATGGTATTGAATATCAGTGGCAGATTCAGCTCATCCCATGACAGTTGCACAGGCATTTGATACCAGTATGACCTTAATACATACCATGGGAAGAGCCTTTGCTGATCCATGCTCAAAGTAGAGAATGGCACTTTAAAAGGGACTGCAGGCAAAATTACACACTGTAAATAATGATAATCACAAGTGAACAAATACCTAAGCAGAAGAAAAGTTTAGGAACAGCTCTCTCAAGTCTCTGTGGCTGTGTAGCATTCTGTTTATACAGCTTTGCACGTATTTCCATTTGAACTACTTGCGGTCTTTAATCTGTTATGAAGGTAGTGTCAACAACAACCACAACAAAAAGAGCATACAGTAACACATTCAACACTAGATTTCTCCATTGTTTTATTCACTTAATAGCCCATTACACATTTCTCAAATCCATAGGTTTAGTTAGCCAATCCCTGGAGGTTTACAAGGCAGGGGTATTCTAAATGCCTAACTAGAATTCTTCAAAAATGAGCTCCAGAGTTTTTAATTTAGCAAGTTGCATCAAGGGCTGTCCAAAAAATATTTGAAAGAATTAATAAACCAAATTAGAACATAAATCTATTCAACACTAACTGTTTTAGAAGAGTTGATGTATTTTAAAATATGAGAAGGTAATATATTTCCCCTTCCTGGAATTAAAATTATTAGGTTAATATTGAAACATCAAAGTAAAAATCAACACTTTTGCAATAAAGAGTACCACCTCACATTTACCTCTTCTATTACAAATAAAATTGTCATAGCATAACCCCTTTGAATATAGAACCTCACCAATATTTGTCAACAGAAAAAGGAAGAAAATGTGCCCGTCAGTCTACAGGCTTTTGTTAGCTCAGATGAACAGCACATCCACAAGATCATTTTAAACCATAAGAATAGTAGGTTTCCGAAAGAACTAAACCAAGGATGACATTTGGATGAATACTGATGAGAACTCTCTGGGAGCTGTACAGACTCAAGAAGGTTCATTTAGCTCTTTCTGCTTTCCACAGTTCTTACACTCCTGACAATACCAATCAGTCCCTTTTGTAGACAAAAGTTAAATGAGAAAAGACATTGAACTATACTTTACAGACACTAAATCTACAAGGTGTTTAGTACCTTAAAAAATAGAGCATTATTGAATCCATACTGTCTGAGTATATAGCACACAAGTGAGGCTATATCAGTTATAGATACAGGCTTGGATGTCATTAGCATGACATTCAGGGCAACATAAGGATTACTGAAGGACCTGGGTGAGCATAGCAGTGGTGAGCCCACACGGTTAGCTGCTGCAGCTTAACAATTGGTTACCCTAAAATGTCTTCCTGTGCACCTGCAAAGGAAGCTTGAATGCTGCAGCGATGTAAGCTGGCCATGCCTCTGACCATGCACTGTCTCCAGTGACAGTGACTGTGTGGACAAAAAATAGAGGGGTTTGCATGTTCTTCATGATAAGCTAAGAAAACTTGTAAAGACACAAACCCAGTATTCTGGCAGGGAATGGTAAATACTGATTCAATGACCAGATGTTGAGTTGTGATAAACTCAACCAGAAATATAGCACAGTATTCTAAACAGGGAGAATATTCAGGGTTTGGGACCTCTTTCCAAAGTTATGGTGGTTTCCCCTCCATGGAAACTGTAAAATGGAAAGGGACAGTTTTCCCACTGATCTGCTCCAGTGCAAGGTGAAATGAATTCAGGATGCGTCTCAGGTCTGAGTTTTACCAAACCTCAGACTGGGTGGTCACAACATCTCTTCTGGGTTTTCAGCACTGAGACACTTGTATCTTCCCCAGCTCAGCTTTGACTTGAAACTACAGTTCATCTGCATACACTAGGCTTGCATTTCAGCCATATAATTAAGACTTGGTCCTCAAAGTAGAGAACTCCTGTGTTCTGGCCTACAAATAAGAGGAATCAAAAGGTTTCTCTGCCTGAAATCAGATATAGCTATTGTCAGTAGCACCATGTAACTTGTTTGCTAATGTCATGAATCCTTCGCTCTCTTAAGATCTTGCCTTTGAGGTTAGATAAAATAATTTCTCTGAGGAGGCTTCCTCTTCCTTGGCTGCTTTTCCTCCTCAGGAGCAAATACAAAGCCCAGTCTGAGGGGTGTGTTTTGAGTCAGAAGTTTTGTATTTGTTCGATAGGCCAAGATAACGCATTCCCTCAACATCCCAAGAGGTGGTAACATTGGATAACATAGCCCCTGAAAGATTTACTTTGATTAGACAGAATCATTGCTGAAATTGTTCAGCAGCTGAAGGGGAGCTGAGTCGCACTTGTGAGATTGTCCTCATGCTATTACCTCTTAATCCTGAAACCTGGATGGACCATGAGATTGTGTTACGGGACCATGAGAGCAGGAGACATAGGAATAAAGTCATGTGTGTTATGGACAGCAGTTTCCGTCTGCTTCATCAAGTCTTTAAGAGGCATCTATATGAACATTTTCAAAGCCTTCATCAGGATGTTTTTACATGTGGCCCATTCATGCTGCCACATTTTCCTAGCCTACTCTTTGAGGCACTCCAGTGGTTAGAGGAAGGGATATTAGATGGAGCCCAGTAATAGGAGTGAGACCACGGTCTATATAGGCCCAGGTACTCCACAGGGAAAAGGCAGAGCTCCTGCAGACCTGTAGGCTGAGAGCTAAACTCCTTACCTACCTGATGTGATGGCTTTGCTACTCCTCAACAACATACTCATGTTTCTCTCAAGGGGAGGTTTCTGGCTCCAGATTAGGGAAGTAAGAAGGAAAACAATTGCGATGTTTTGACGGGGAAGAATTCATCATGAAGATATGATCTTTACATTAGAGCTGGGACTGAAAGGCAGTGGCAAAGAGAAAGCCTCAACTATTTTGGCATGTTAGAGGTGGTAGCTGCCTATTTTCTGACACTTTTACACAACCATTTTACATATCCCTTTTTTTGTAGCCTTCAATATATTGGAAGAACATTCTTTCTATTTTCTTTCCTAAAAACAGGCTGTCACTCTGTTGAGAATTTGTTCACTATTTGGAACATTTGTGGACTTAGTAAAATATATTCCCCTAAAGAAACAGCTAGTGTTTGAAATTTAAGTGTCCTGAGTTTTCTGTACCATCTTCAAAGAAAAGTAGTAGATACTTTTCCCCCTCATTAACAATCATGCTCTGTAAATCAACTCAGAAAACAGGAAATTAAAAGGATTACTGCAAAATCCTGCAGATGCTTCTAATATTGTTTTTACATCTAATAAAGATAGTATGTTTTTATACAAAATCATAGAATAAATACACTGTTAGAGTATTTTGCATGCAGTTTATTTACCTACACTATACTTAATGTCAGAATGATTTTTCTGTAAACTTTATTCATAATAAAAGAACCTGGGTATATTTCCTGTAAGGTCTTTGGAGCATATGCCTCACAAGGACTGCATCATGACACTCTCTGGAAACTTGGCAGCTTATCAGTGAACTTTTTTGAGCTCAGTGTTCAAGAAATATGGTTCTACATACATACCAGCAGAAACAAGATCAGTTTTAAAATAAAGACAGGCCCAGTGACAATTCCCAAAAGATGGAGGTGAGAAACAAAAAGAACCAATCTACTTAAAGAATGAAGAAAGCATAGCTAACTAGTTGAAAGTATTACTTTTGGCTGTACCACTCCAGCATTTCTGTTTGCTGAAAATGATTGGCATGCCTCTGCTGGGCTGAAGACAGCAGATGGCACAATGTGCCTGTCCCTCAAGAGACTCCTGGCTTATGCATGTGAAATGAGGTGAGCGGTCTCAACCCAGGCACGTCTCATTGCAAATGTGGTTATGACTACTTCATAGTCATAATACAAAACAGCAAATAAACAAACTTAAAGTGTGGCTTCACATTGGCATTGTCCCTTAAATTGATATTCAGTTGTTTTTCTTGGAAGAAATTATGCTCCTCAGGATCTAGCTCTTGTCAGGAATCATAGACTCACAGAATGATTTGGATTGGAAAGAACAGTCAAAGGTTATCTAGTCCAATCCCCTTGCAGTGGGCTGGGCCATCCTCCACTAGATCAGATTGATTAGAAACTTGTCACAGAGCCACAGAATCACAGAATCACAGAAATCATCATTCAGTCCAACCCTCGATCCAGCACTGAAAGGTCAACACTAATCCATGTCCAAAAGCACCAGGTCCACACATTGCTTAAACACCTCCAGGGACAGTGACTCCACCACTGCCATGGGCAGACCCTCTCTGTGGAGAAATGATTCCTAATATCCAGTCTAAACTACCCTTGGCAGGAGGGAGGATAAAGATAACCTGTGCCCCAGATTTCTTTACTAACGATCCGAGGGCCCTAAAGTCTCTTTTAATTGCCCTTGGACTACATATTACAGCTTCTTCACCACCTACATGGAAGAGCAGAATGTAATGCTTCTTAAAGAACATAGCGTGCTACTCAGTATTTTGTGAAAGGAAGTAGTAGTGAGACACTGAGAGTGGGGTGGTATCTGCATTACCGCGTAATATGTGACTATGCTTTGGTAGTGAGAAAACATGCTGTGCGTACCCTTAGAAAATCTCCATCCCCAGCTATCCTGATACCTACTTGGAAGCACAGAGGTTTGTAACAGAAATATTGCAATTCTAAAATAAAGTGGAAATATGCATGTGAACGCATGAGAAACACAACAGAGCAAGGCATGTTGCTCATAGTCAAGGTCATGGCTGTAAGTCACGAAGCTGGTAAAATGAGTGTGCTGTTTACACAGAGACCAGAGAGCCTGTGCTCTTCTAAAACCATGCTCTGGTGCCAGGAAGGCGTCAACAAATGTACAGCCTGGTGTACATGTTATTCTTCTTCCAACTGTCCTAACAGGACAACAGGCCACAGCTACACAGACAGTCAAAAATGGGAAAGAAAATAACCAGGAAACTTGCCTATATGTATTGCTGCTTTGGAACATATGTGTGCGAGAGCAGAAGCAACTTACATGCAGACTTGTGAAGTAAAATTCCTCTCCCCTTTCACAGGGTCTTGTGCTTAACCTTCTTACACTAATTTCTTACACACAGAATAAATATCACTTTATTTTACATCTGGGAGTTTCACCTGAAGAAGCCCACCCCTGAAGCTGTATTAAGAAGTGGTTTCCTTTCTTAACATCATATCTCAACAAAAAAACCAAACCAAACCAAACCAAACCAAACCAGTAAAGTGACAAAATATTATACCCAGAAACCATGGGAATTTTGTCATCCTTGCAAGATTATTTGATTATCTGTTGCTTGAAAAGGATGACCAAAGGTGAGTTGGGAGGGGGGAAAGCATATTTGTTCTTTCAAAATGTCATTAATCAAATGACTGCCTAGACCTGTAAGGCCAAACATGTAAATCCATGCTCATTTGGGAGCTTAGAGCACACGTTTCTTCTCTTTTCAACTTTCAGTAAGTTATCAGAAGCAGTCAGAAGGAAAACTTCCTGCTGTTCCTGACCTGGAAAGAATGCTGTGTCTGAAATGCTATTGCCTGAGATGCCAACACAAATAGCCAGGAGGAAAAGTCAACCCCACCACATGGAGAGTGGGAGAAGGAACAGAATGGGATAGGTTACTGCAATAGCAGAAAAAAGATCCAGCATTTCAGAGTTCTGTTTCAGCAGTTAATGGAAATGTCTTCTGAATGAAATAAAAATAAAATGCCAGAAATCAAGCTTTATGCTTGATGTGCCCCAATACTAGCTGGAAGGTACAAGGGCACAGAGAAAGTGCTTATAAAAAAGTAGGGGAAAGTGCCCATACTTCAGAGAAGTAATCAGAAATGTCATTAGCAACTGTGAGGCAGGGAGTCTGAAGTAAGCAAGCATCAGTAAGGAGGGGAATTTGGTCTGGGATCTGACTCTCAGCACTGTGATGTATGTGGAGCAAGTGCTCTGAATCTGGCAGCAGGGCAGAGACAGTTATGACAAAGAGCCCAAAAAGGTGAGGTCTGTCAAGTCACTAGAAAAACTGGAATTACCTCACTGGAAGATGGAGTAGATCAAAGGAGAAGAAACAGATCCCAAGCAAAGGTGATCACATCATTGATAAGATCACTACAGAATTGCAGAACTCCTCAGGAGTGCTGGAATCTGTGGCTTGGTGTGCTCTTTATATTCATAGTAAAGCTTATGTCAGCTGGGTTATAACAGGAGACCTGAATTTTTCACAAAGACGAACCTCAGCCTGTAACTGGAATTGCTCAGGGTTGCTCTCCTTAGTAGCTGGAGGGCAGATAATACATCTAAGATGTCAAAACCCTCAAGAAGTTGCAAAGGCAAGACAAATAATAGGTCTATATGAAGTCTGTACAGATTTAACCAGGACCAGTGAAACAGAAGTTTTATATTGCCCATTTGGAATGAGTCTCACTTGTACAAAATATCAATGTGTCACAGAGGCTTCACCACCCTACAAAGGAGTGCATTTTTCTAATAGCAAGAAGGAACTGAACCTCTGTATGATGTTTAGGTAAGAGAAATCATCACATCCATAAAACACAGTCAGAAGACAATTCATGATGCTGGATTACAATTATGTGAAAGAAGGGCAAATATAAACTATTATATGCAAATTAGGAGGCAACAACTTGGAAAGTCCCTGAGAGCAGATAGCTCTCGATTACAGCGGGGGGGAGGCTCGATAAAAACCGCTAAACCCAAAGGGCAGTGAATTAGTTACTCACAGCTACTTTCACCCACATGAGGGATGCTGCTGCTGCTGCATTAGCTTTGGGAAGCTCTCGTAAGGCACGGCACAGCAGATTGATGGCAGGAAAGGTTTACCGCATGGTCCCAGGCTGGTCTGGCTCCAGCAGACAGCGGGCAGTTAACGACGCTCTTCGTGACAGGCACTTGCTTGGTTCCTGGGTAAACTGAGGTACGGCACGGTTCTAGAGGCAAGGTGAAGCAGGCTAGGTGACTTCAATTTGGCTTCTAGGCTTGTGGCTTCTCTGGCTTGCATGTGTATGGCTCATGGCTTTATCCCAGGCTCTGGACCAGGCACTCGAGGCAGCTTCTACAAGACAGGTCCAATGTAGGCTTGAAGCAAGGCAAGGCCTCAGCAGGCTTGAGCAAGGCAAGGCAAGGCAAGGCAAGGCAAGGCAAGGCAAGGCAAGGCAAGGCAAGGCAAGGGTGACTACCTAGTCCCTTGCGTATATACAAATTGCCAGAGGTCAGTTGGTCCAATGGGGCACTGAAGCTAACGTGTAGCTGCCCGATGGAAAGATGTTCTGCCAGACTATAACCATAAAAGGCAGAAGCAAAGACCTCGTATCTGGGGGAGCAGTGGTCAGCTTATGTGCTCTCACCCTAGATAAACATCTTGTTTACCATACAGGCAGGGGTCCTGTCCCCTTTGTTCCTTTTCCTGTGTTGCCCTGTTTTTCTGCAGGAAGAAGGGGAGAGAAAGGGACCTTGTCTAGACATCTTAAGGCCTGTCTGGATTTGTACTGGGCCATGTCATGGCCCTACCATAACACCATAAGACACTTGCTATGAAAATGTAGATGCTTGGTATGATCACCACGGATCACAAGCACCTTGTCATTTGAACAGACAGCAGTGGAACAGACAGCAGTGGAATGGACCAAGAATCTTCTTCTAACCTACAACTATATGACCTGCCAGAGAGAGCAACATCTGTCCATATTAAAATTAATTTTAAAAACTCAACAATGCAAAGACTCTGTCTTGCCCACTAGAACAATCCCTTTATATCAGATAGCATTACAAGGCCAGTACAGTAGTTATGTGTTAAAAAATCAGGACAATGAACTACACAGTCTTAGGGGTAAATCCCATCCTATGACAGATAATCCTGCTTAAAACACATGGGAGTGAGAGACCCAAAATTCTCAAAGACTAAGGTAAGGTAATTTTTAACTGCCAGAAGTCAGAGTGACCTACCAAGACTTAAATTCTGATGGAAACCGGGACCATTAAAAACCATTAGGCAGCAGTGGTTGAGAGCTGCCCCCAGGGAACATGCCTAGCTGAAACACAGCTGAGCATGCAATATGAGAGCTGAGGAGAAGCACTCTGAAGAAACATTTTCTCTCAAAATCTGCTCACATCAGAGTAGCCAAATGCCTGTTGGTCTGTGTTTTTACACAGGAATTGCAAGATGAGAATTTAGCTGCCTGTTCTTAACTACATTAGCATCATCAAATGGTGGCCAAGAAAGCCAATGGCATCCTGGCTCGTATTAGAAACACTGTGGCCAGCAGGAACAAGAAGGTGATCGTCCCCCCGTATTCAGCACTGGTGAGGCAACACCTCAAGGACTATGTTCAGTTCTGGGGCCCTCACTACAAGAGGGAGTGTGTTCAGAGAAGGACAGTGAGGCAGGTGAAGGGCCTGGAACACGTGACTGTTGAGAAGGGTCAGAGGGAGCTGGGGTTGTTCAGTTTGGAGATGAGGAGGCTGAGGGGAGTTGCTCTACAACTACCTGAAGGGAGGTTGGAGCGAGGAGGGGGCCAGCCTCTTCTCTTTGGTGGCAAGCAGCAGGACTAGAGCAAATGGTTAAAAGCTGTGCCAGGGGAGGTTTAGGTTGGATGATAGGCAATATTTCTTCACAGAGAGGTTTATCAAACATTGGAATGATCTGCCCAGGGCAGTGGTGGAGTCACTATCCCTGGTGGCGTGTGGACCTGGTGCTTAGGGACATGGTCTAGTGTTGACCCTTCACTGCTGGGTCAAAGTTTGGACTGGATGATCTTTGAGGTCTCTTCCAACCAGATATATTCTGAGATTCTGTGATTCTGTTTCAACTGGGAAGGGTGTCAAGAGCTCAACTACCCTAACATCTTGCTCTGCTGAGAACTCTGACAATCTGAATACATCTCTTCTTGGGACCTACCAATCATATTTTCTTAATGCTGTTTGAATTTTTATGTCTAATTGAGTATCAGAATTCCAGTGAGTAGAACTTCACAGATACGGCTGGACTCAGGAATTACTAGTTGTTTCTGGGTGTATGATACAACACATTTTTTCATGCCAGAAGACCGTAGTCTTATCCCAATTGGAAAAGAATTGCCATTGAAACCCTTGAAAAATTCTGTGGTGTAAAAATCCCTAGTGTCTTCACAGGAGCACAGGATCTAGTGGGAACAGAGGAAATCTTCAGCTGGTCCTAAACACAACTGAACGTAGCTCATTAATAGTGTGTGGCCTCAGAGCAGGGAAGATTTTGAGAAGTCTTTCAGAGACTATGATGAAACACGTTCAGAATTTGACAGATGGGAAAGTGGTGAAAACCCTCCTGAGTGCCACATAATTAAATGTCAGTGATGAGTGAAGCTGATGATTTGGGGGAACGATTAATTTCTTTTAAAATAGCAGTGCCTATTAAAGACCACTCACTGTCTTCACAAATCTCAGCAAGTGACCACTGAAAGAAATCAGCTATACTGCTTTTGTAGGTGCCCTAGGCATGGAGCAGGTCTCTGTTTAGGGCAGATGTTGTACAAATACAGACAAACACCAGTCTCTATAGCCCCACCCTTGCCAAAGAGTGTCCTGCAACCCACAGACAGCAACACTTCCTCTCTCTAAGACTCTTGCTCTGTGCTAGAACCCACAGGGTTTTTTCTGTTTTGGCTATAAGCCCACAGAATGTGTCCATTTCTAGAGCATGCATCTAGGTTTAAAATCACCATTCTTCTGAATGAGACATCAGTTCAGGGGTGAAAGCCTGACTCAGGAGAACTCACAGAATGGTGTTCAGACAACCTCCCTAGGGATTATCTTGCTCAAGAGATTTGTAATAAGTACTGCCTGTCCAAATGGTCATTATCCTTGGGGTGCTGTGTGTTCGTAATGTCAGTTCTCATCTTTGTAACTCAGAATAGCATTTGGGATAATTTGTTTTAAAGGCAATAATGTTTATGTGCTACAAAAGGTACTGAATCTCTAGTGGTAGCTTTTAAAAATAGCCAATATTCTATCATCCAGAATGTAAAGACTCATGACAACTGGGAAAAAAAAGAAAAAACAGAGCAGAATTAACTGCACCCATGGTTTGCAATCAGATCCCATTGTGGATATCAAACACCTACAATCATTATCAAGAAGTAGGATATATTATAGCTGAACTTGTCAGCATATTCCTGATCAGTCTGGATAATTTCCCATTTTTCCCACTAGGTGCCTGTCAGTAAAGTCTAGGGACCTGACAGGATATTCAGATACAAAATTCCAGTTTCTATTGCTTTAAGCTTGAAAGGTGATACACACTTTTCTAGAATCTTGTAGCATCTGGAGTTCTCACTGGTGATCTTTTTGGCAGTCTTTTCTAGCACATATTTTATTTGTTGTGAAGCTGTCACAGTGAAATTTCAGCTATATGAATGTCATGAAATCTGGCCTTTTCATACACCCATAACCAGTAAGAAGGTGGAACATAACCTCCTAAGGAATTCCTGCATATCCTTGTTACAGTCTCTTCTCAACTCTAGCATGATCTCAACTCTAGTATGAAAGCTGTTTACAGAATACATTAAGTACCAAAAAAGCTTTTGCTTATATTTCTGATATTCTCTTAAGGTCTAACAAATCTGAATTGCCATAAATGTCACATTTATCAGCCTCACTTCTCCTTAATAATAAGTTCAAACTACCTATCAAACGAGACTAGTTGCTGGTGAAGACAAAATCCATTTATCTTTTATGCCCAGAATAACTCCCTCCTCTTCTCTTGGGTCAGATGTATCTTTTCCCAATACTTTATCTTCTTTCCCTGACAGTTTACAAATCCAGGTCATTGATTTCTCCTGTGTTTATAGCTTCTGGGTGGCATAAAGGCAGCTAGCACACCAGCTCATTACATTTTTGAAATGTATGACTAGATGGGATTCAATACAATAAGAAGGAAAGAAAGACAGAAAGACAGAAAGAAAGAAAAAGAAAGAAAGAAAGAAAGAAAGAAAGAAAGAAAGAAAGAAAGAAAGAAAGAAAGAAAGAGAAAGAAAGAAAGAAAGAAAGAAAGAAAGAAAGAAAGAGAAAGAAAGAAAGAAAGAAAGAAAGAAAGAAAGAAAGAAAGAAAGAAAGAAAGAAAGAAAGAAAGAAAGAAAGAAAGAAAGAAAGAAAGAAAGAAAGAAAGAAGGAAAGAAAGAAAGAAAGAAAGAAAGAAAGAAAGAAAGAAAGAAAGAAAGAAAGAAAGAAAGAAAGAAAGAAAGAAAGAAAGAAAGAAAGAACCAAACCAACCAATCACCCACCACCACTGCCACGCAACAAAAACCAACAAGACCAAAACAAACAAAACAAAAAAATCTACCCCAAACCGAGCAGAGCTCTCAAAGGGGATGCATCTTCATAGCAGTAGAAAGGAAAAGGAAACTCATCCCATTCCATCTGTGCAAGGAAACACTCAGAGGAGACTTGTTGCTTACAAAGCTTTGTCGTACCATAGGGGCAAATAGATGAGCAGTTCTAGGTTTGTGCAGGGACCCTGGGGCAGTATAATCCAATAGGATAATAGGGAGTTAGTTAAAACAGAGTACTCATTCTCATCAGACTAACTACTCTGGGTTAAGCATGCTTACTAGGACACACTCTCACTTTCTCACCAACCATTCATCAGGCAGTTTCACCTTGTTCATTCCCTGCAGAACCTCCAGTGTTTCTTCTTGAATCCCACACTGGGAGCAAATAATGTCCAAGCACATTTGCTCCTCCATCTTTACTGCTGTTCTAGGCTCAGATATTCAGTTTGGTATGTGACACAGAAGCACTGATTCATTATTTTCCAAAACCAAGAGCTACCCACACGTTGTGCTGCCATGCACATGTAAACAATTATCCAGCCATATCAAGTATAGTTTAGCCATCCAGGTTATGTATAGACATCTAAGACTGCCCTGGGCAGGAGACATTCAGCAGTCTCTAGAAGTTGTTATTTAAGTGTTTCCCTTTGAGTGCTCCTATACAAACCCATAAACTATAATAAGACAGCTGTGTGAGGCTGCTACATGCTGCCACAGAGGATCCACCTTTACATCTCAACATGAATTTGTGGCTTACAGTAAGCCTACCTGTGTACTTTGTCTTGTTAGGTTCAGTCAGTTATTTAGGAACACATCAAAGAGGAAACAATTTGTAGCTTTCTTCAAGGCCAGGAGGATTAAGAGACTACGAACACCAAATTTCTCTGCTAATGTACATGGTGTCTCATGGGAAGCCTCAAGTGTTACTTTGGCAAGTCCTGGCTTCCAAGAAATAAAATCAGACCTCATTTCGTCAATTGCTAAATAATGAAGAGCACAAGAAAATATTTGGTAAAGGCATTATTCATGTGGAGGAAACAGCTCTTCCACAGTTTTGGGAAAGGAAATTATTTAGTCTAATTTTGACAGTGGATCTGCAGACAATCACTCTAGTGTAGTACCTTTTATCATTAAAATAATATGTTTTCCTTTCTTAGTGCTTATTTCTCTTCTCCCTGGTACACGTGGCATATTATGCTCTTGGTTTTCTTTAACAGCTCTTTTCATCTCTATTGGTTTCTGAGACTATTCATCTTTATCCTGTCTTCACTTTAACGCTTCAGTATTTGTAGTGTTTTAGCATTCCTTCTACTTTAATTGAAAGCTTAGCCAATCCAGTAAAGGCTGTTTTGTCCCCGTTTAGCCTGATGGATTAGAATGTGATCCAGGCTGCTGTGGGGTAGCTGGCTTATCTTGGTGGGAGATCTGGAACTCACGGTTAAAATGCTGCAAGAAGAAACTGTTCCAAACCCACACAGATTCCTCACAGCACTTTGTACTCATAGAGTTGTAGAATGGTAGGGGTTGAAAGGAAAATCCTCACTCCCACTGGAAAGAATGTGCAGAAAGATGGCAGTGCTTATTTGCATTACTAGAGCTGGATCTTCTCAGAAAAACAGCCTCTAAGCAGTCTCTGGCTTCACCAACTTCCATAATAAAAGTGAAGATATGAGAGGGCCCTGCCTGACAGGGAATGAGGACTTTTCTGCTTGATCATATGTAACTGATTTAGTGGCTCAAGCACTCATAGCAGGTGCAAAATGCACAAGAGAGGAACTTTGCATGTGTCAAGGTTAAGGCAAGCTGGAGAGAAGGAGAGAGCAGAAGCCATCAGGAATCTGAAGCACTGTCCGGAACAGGAGATGAACAAAAGCCATAAACACATGGTGTTCCCTTTTAAACCTGGCCCATTAAGCAACATTCTTTGCTAGAAATAAAACCAACCTCAAGTATCCACCCTTGGGAGGTATTCTGATTAGAAACTTTTCCCAGTAAATGAAAGTAGGGTGTTAAAAAGTTCCCAGTCTGGGCAATACTTCCATAAAAAAGTGATGTTGGTGTAATGCAGAGCAATAAATAAATAAGTAAATACATGAGAGATGATTCACTTTGGGTTTTTTGGTTTGGTTTGGTTTGGGTTTTGTTTTCTCTTCATGTTTTGTTGTTGTTAAAACTGTTTCTCTGGAACTGGAAGGGGACCTTTTGTAAAGGGTATATAGTATATACTACCAGTTCAGAAGTCACCACTTGAGCCTTACCACTTGAATCAGTGTCGTGTTGGAAGAAGGGTACATCAGCAATTTAACTGATATACTGGGACACATCAAAACCACCACTTTAGAGAGTTCAGCATGTGGAAAAGGAAGGTTATTCAAAGCTGATGCACTGTAGCTCCAGATGCAATTCCTGTCTGAGGATGTTATCTGAAGGTATACAGAGGGGTTTTGCTGAGGCTTTTTTTCCAAATACCATAATCCTCAAGTCAGAATCCAATCCACAGAGCACCCCCTGTTCTGATTTGGAGGCTTAGCTCAGCTTTCTGTTATTGTTTATCCTGATCTTTGGAAGTACTTGAGCTCCTAAGACTTTAACCAGTGAATAAAGTGAAGGAAAATATTTTGCCTTCAAGAATTCCCATAAAACTCTATTTGACTTCTTAAATCCAATGTGACACAGAGTAACTACATACCTAGCCTCATGTATCTATCATGTTTATGTAGTAGGCTGTAGCAGGAGGATCAAACGTTCTGCACATATCAGAAGCCAATCTTCTATTTTCCAGGGGAATATGAAGCATTACCTTAGGCCATAGATACATTCCCTGTATCTATCCCAAACTTGTGGACAACAGGTCTGAACTTGGACTCTTCCCACACTTTCCTTAATTCCCCTGAAGAGTATATTTTTACCCCCAATATTTTTGAGATCTCTACGTATTTTCCTGTTAAGGTGAAATCTTATTAAATTATTCATGGTACCTGCACTCCCCCAGCTTTTCAGATGTCTCATTTTGAAGAGAAAAATCAGTGTTTTCAGAAACAATATGTGTATATATATATATATATATATGCACATATATATATAAAAAAGCTCTATATATATTTAAAAAAAATCAGTTTATTGTTATTCCTGCTTAACATTAGAAAAACAACAACCAAACAAAAACATCAATTAAAAAAAAAAACAAAAATCCAAAACTAACAAAAAAACCCCAACAAAACCCAAACACAACTCCAGTAAAATTCCAGGTCTACATTTGTCAAGCATAGACACAGAACAAAACCATGCCACCAAACAGTAAACTGTTGGGAAAAAAACTGCTTTCAATATTTTCTTAGTGCATTGAGACATTAACTGATATTAAAAAAAATCCTCCTAACCTGGACACAATTATTTATGCCATCAGTAAAAGCAAACTTAATTTTTCCAGTAAAACATAATGAGTTAAGGCAAGTGCACTCATTTCTGCTTAATAAGGATACCAAACATTTTTGCAGTTATACTGGTTTTGTCTTAAATCCTACCAGTGCAAACAGACAGAAACCAATTAGCAGTTTATTGGTGTGTTAAGGTGCTAGCAATTTTTTTGAAATATAATGAATCAATGTTTCTGCATTAGCCTTCGGTCACTGATTAAGCAACACACTTAAAAATAGACATAACTTCAATTATGTGAACAATCCTCTGAAGTTAAGCATGTGTTCAACCATGCAAATTATGAAGTATATGTCACGTTCAACATAAGAACTATAAAACCAAAGGCACTCTGAAACAAGGAAAAATTCCAGCTGATGTGCCCTCCTACTGTTTACAGTTTTTTCAAAAGGTACAGATACTTCCATTTTCTGTTCCTGTCTCCGTTACTGTGTTGTTAGTTAATGATAGGTAAATCCAGACCAGCCTTGTGGGGAATGCGGTGAGGACAATGGCTGCCAAGTCCTTGAACAGGGCGTTAAGCAGCAATAAAATCCACGCAAGGCGACCGTGGCAGAAGAGATGTGCCCAGGCTTCATGTCTGCTTGTAGTGCCTTGCACTACCATTGTGGCTCTGGGTCATCCATGTATCAGACTAAGATAAGCAAGCAGTGCCCTAAACCTGTAGCATAGTAAGGCATGACAAGAGTACTTTACGAAGAGCTCTCTGTGAATCTGGAGATAAGCAGGATATACTTCTCAGGTTTCAGGCATTCAGCCCACGAAGATGACAATCACAGCTAAGCAGAACCTATAGAGGCAGTCATAACTCTGGTCAATGCCAGGCTGAGGCAGCTGCTATGAAGTTGAGCCATCTGCTATGAAGCTGACCCAGCAGAGATCAACACCACCAACAGCAGGGTCTGCAGACGTCAGTCCTGACAGAAGCAGTGTAATGGTGCATGGGGTTTCTATACTACCACACTAGCAGCCTGTGAATCCCCATCCCCAAAAGGAGGGAGGCAGACAGTGATTCAGACAGAAAAACAACAGTACCACCTTGCATATGCATACTTGTGAAAAAATGACTGAAGTAGGCAAGTGTTACTCTTTTTTTTTTCCTTTTCCTTATTTTTTTTCTCCACGAAAAGAGAGAAGAGACTAAATATTTCATCTTCTCCCAGAACTGATTCATTCTGGCAAGTTTCATCCTAAACTCAACCGCAGACATTTCAGGATAGGTAACATTTACTGTATCAGGAAGTTTTTATTGCCTGCTTGTATAACACTGCCATTTCTTGGGGCAGTCCTTTATTGTAGCAATAAGTGACCTACTAAATGTTAATGAAGTACAATAAATTCACTGCTTTAAAAGCCCCAAACTTGAGAGAAATCCTCATGTGAGCAGAATAACACATTTTGGACCAAATGACTAATTTTAAACATACTTTTCTTAGGGCCATGAAAAGTAGTACCTACTAAAGGGGGAAAAAAAAGATACAACTCCTATCCAGCTCTTTCTTTTTGCCATGTCTGTGTTGCCTCTTTTTCTTCACTTTGATATTTTTAGGATAGGAGAATTTGACTGCACCACTGTACCCACTAGAGAATTCTAGACTTAGCTGGTGTTCTTACCAAGTGGTAAAAATGCGATGACTAAGATCAAAAGTGATTTTCTCTTTGTTACTGCTGAAGGTACTCTTTATTGTCTCTGTCATTTTCATAAGAGAGAGGAGAGAAGGTTTTCTTGTCCCCTTAAAACTGTGCACAGTTTTTTATTTACTTAACCAGCAAAACCTGATATAAAGAACCACTGAGCTCGTCATGCGTTAGGCCCTCACTGGGCTGAGAAGCCCTTGAAGGCCCTCCAGAAAAATGCTGCTCTTCATGGGGATGACATAGTTGAAGCACGCATATACCTGTGCTGCTTGAACCCTCCCAGTCTAGCCCTTTGCCCAAGCTTCTAGCATTCCTATGCCTCTTCCACCATGACTCCTAATCCTGATGAAATGAGAAGAGTACAGTTAACACACTCACTGCCTCTCATCAGCTGGATTAGCAATCTATTAGTAAACCACAGTGGATTGAAAACTGGCTCCACAACAGAGTTCAGAGGGTTGTCATCAGTGGCACAGAGTCAACTTGGAGGCCTGTGGCCAGTGGTGTCCCCCAGGGATCGGTACATGGTCCAGATTTGTTCAATATCTTTATCAATGACCTGGATGAGGGCATTGAGAGTACCCTCAACAAGGTTGCTGATGATACAAAACTGGGGGGGTTGGCTGACACCTGTCAGGCTGTGCAGCCATCCAACGTGACCTGGACAGGCTGGAGAGCTGGGTGCAGGCAAACCTCATGAAGTTTAATAAGGACAAGTTCAGGGTCCTACATCTGGGGAGAAATAACAGCAGGCACCAGTACAGGTTAGGGGCTGCCCTGCTGGAAAGCAGCTCCACAGAGAAAGACCTTGGAGTGCTGGTGGACAGCAAGTTCTCCATGGAACAACAATGTGCTCTGGTGGCCAAGAGAGCCAATGGGATCCTGGGATGTATCCAGAAAGGTGTGTCCAGCAGGTTGAGGGAAGTTCTTCTAACTCTCTACTCTGCCCTGGTGAGACCACACCTGGAATACTGTGTCCAGTTTTCGGCTCCCCAATTCAAGAGAGACAGAGACCTGCTGGAGAGAATCCAATGGAGAGCCACAAGGATGATGAGGGGACTTGAGCATCTCCCGTATGAAGAGAGACTGAGAGCCCTGGGGCTGTTTAGTCTTGAGAAGACTGAGAGGGGATCTGATCAATGTCTATAAATATCTGAGGGGTGGGTGTCAAGTGGAGGGGGCCAGGCTCTTTTTGGTGGTTCACAGTGGTAAGACAAGGAACAATGGGTTCAAACTTGAACATAGAAGATTTCACCTCAACATGAGGAGAAACTTCTTTACAGGGAAGTTGACAGAGCACTGGAACAGGCTGCCCAAGGAGGTTGTGGATTCTCCTTCCTCTGGAGATTTTCAAAACCCAGCTGGATGCATTCCTGTGCTGACTACCCTACGTGATCCTGCTTTGGCAGTGGGGGTTGGACCTGATGATCTCTTGAGGTCCCTTCCAACCTCTGATATACTGTGATACTGTGATATCCTTGCAAGAGTCTTCTGCTCTTCCTGAGTTTCCTGCCACTCCTTCCATATCCAGTAGACTTTCCTTTTCTTCCTGAGTTGTAGCTAAAGCTCTCTGCTTAACCAGACTGGTATAAGGGCAGGTGTCAAGAGGATGGGATGAGGGATGGACACAAATTAGAGCACAAGAAGTTCCACCTAATCATAAAAAACCCCACTTCTTTACTTTGTGGGTGATGGAACACTGGAATAGGCTTCCCAGAGAGGCTGCAGAGTCTCCTTCTCTGGAGACTTTCTCAAACTGCCTGGGTACATTCCTCTGCAGCCTGGTCTATGTGAACCTGCTTTAGCAGGTGGATTGGCCTGAATGATAGACAGAAATCACTTCAAACCCCTACCATTGTCTGACCCTGTGATTCTGTGAACTGCACCTGTTTAGCAAGTCTCTTACAGGTTTTAGTTTGTTCTACTTGCTGTTATCTGGAAGCCCACTTTGAGCAAATTGTACTGTTTGAGTATTTTGTAGGTATGGAATGTATGCTAGGAATAGTAGCAAAAAATACCTTCACTGTGCTAATGATTAAATTCCCCCAGAGGCCAGCTTCCCACTATCATTCAAATACCAGGCAGTCTGAGTGAGTCCCCATCATCTCTTTGGAAAACAAGTTAACCCTTTTGCCAAAATACAGTATGAGTGAGGAATGACCTCACAATTACTCTGTCATTACACAGGGCTGAGGATGTTGGTATGGAGTACAGCACGTTCTTCTGAGTCTTGGGGTGGGCCATCCAGCAGTTGATTCTTTTATGTCCCAGCGCTGCAAGTGTATAAAAAGATACAATCACAGCATTGTTTGGTAGGAAAAGACCTCTAAGATCATCAAGTCCAACTGTTGACCTAACACCACCATGGCTGTTAAACCATGTCCCAAAATGCCATGTCTACATATTATTTGAACACCTCCAGGGATAGTGACTCTACTACCTCCCTGGACAGCCTCTTCCAATGCCTGACTATTCTTTCAGTAAAGAAATTTCTTCTAATATCCAATCTAAACCTTCCCTGACTCAATTTAAGGTCACTTCCTCATGTTCTATCACGTCATACTAGGGAGAAGAGATCGATCCCCACCTCACCACAACCTCCTCTCCATTGCTCTGGAGAGCAATGAGGTCCTCCTTCAGCCTATTCTTCTCTGGACTAAACAATGCCAGTTTCCTCAGCCACTCCTCATAAGATTTGGCTCCAGGCCTGCCACCATCTTCCTTGCTCTTTTCTGGACCATACTCCAGCACCCCAATGTCCTTCTTGTAGTGAGGGGCTCAAACCCGAACCCACTATTTGAGATACTCAGCACTGCTGAGTACAGGGACACAAAGACTTCCCTGCTCCTGCTGATCACTAGATATTTCAGTCTCCATGATCATAGACTCACAGAATGGTAGGGGTTGGAAGGGACCTGTGGAGATCTTCAAGTCCAACTCCCCTGCCAAAGCAGGATCACACAGGGCAGATCACACAGGAATGCATCCAGATGGGTCTTGAAAGTCTGTTAGGGAAGCCTCTCTGTGCAGCTTGTTCCAGTGCTCCATCACCCTTACAGCAAAGTTTTTCCTCATGTGGAGGTGGAATTTCCTGCATTCTAGTTTGAGTCTGTTGCCCCTTTTCCTATCACAGGGCACCACTGAAAAGGGACTGGCCCCTTCTTCTAGACACCCACTCTTCAGACATTTATGTTATGGTAGGGTCAAACGGGCCCAGCACAAACCCAGACAGACTCTGATGTATCTAGACATGGTCCCCCTCTCCCCGCTCCCTCCTACAGAAGTCAGGGTAGCACAGGAAAGGGGATAAAAGAATAGACCCCAATACGTCTGGGTAAACAAGCCTGCTCCGGGGGTAAGAGCACGTGTACTGGCCACTGCCTCTCCCAGACCAAGCCTGTGTTTCTGCTTTTTACAGCCACAGCCTGGCAGAATCCCCTTTCATTGGGTAACTATTTGCTGGCTTCAGTTGCCCTATTGGCCCAGTTGAATCTTGGGCAAGACATATATACAGGCTGATTTGTATTTGCCTCACCCTGCCTGCTCGGATCTGCCTTGCTTTACTTTGCCTTGCCTCGAGTCATCTTGCCTCAATTTGACTGGTCCAAAACCTGGGATAGAAGCCATGAGCCCTATGCACTGCAAGCTAGAGAAGGCACAAGCCTCAGGATCCAAGACTCCCTTCCCCTTGCAATGAGAATTCAAGCTGTGCCTCAGTTTACCCAGGACAAAGCAAGAGCCCGTTGCAGTAACAGCATTGTAAACAGCCAGCCATCCTGCTGGAGCCAGACCAGCATCAAGACCATGTGGCTCTCCCTGCTGGCAACCAGTGTTGCCTGGCACACGAGAGCTCCCCAAAGCCTCAACAGCTAATATAGTAGCAGCACCCCCCTGCTTGGGGTAGAATCCAGTGAGTAATTCTGTATTTATGGTTTTTGTCAAGTCTTCCCCCACTGTGGTCAAGCACCATTTTGCACCAGGGAATTCTCTCTTTCCCTGTTATTCCTCCTGGTTTGCTTAAAATTGTTAAAATTCATTATATTTGCCTAAATATTGTACATTCCCATGGTAAATATATATTCCAACTGTACATCAAACCTATCTAATAGGTTTTGGCAATTTTCCATATTAATAAAAAGTTATTAAGATTTTTATTAATATTTGCCATGTTAATTTTCATAAATTCCTAACAATTTGTAAACATTAATAAGATCCCTTCTCAATTTTCTCTTCTCCAGACTAAACAGCCCCAGGTCTCTCAGCCTTTCTTCGTAAGACAGATGTTCCAGTCCCGTAATCATCCTCACAGCTCTCCGTTGGACTCTCTCTAGAAAGTCCCCGTTGCACTTGAACTGGAGAGCCAGGAACTGGACACAATACTACAGATGCACTCTCACTAGGGTAGAGTAGAGGGGGAGGAGAATCTTCTTGAACCTGCTGAACACATTCTTCTTAATACACCCCAGGACAGAATTGGTGATCTTGGCCACAAGGGGACATTGCTCTCCCAAGGATATCTTACTGTCCACCAGGACTCCAAAGTCTTTCTCCATGGAGCTCTGTTCCAGCAGTTGTATTGATACATTGCGTAGGACTCTACACTTACTCTTGTTGAACTTTGCTATCCTTTCCCCTCTGCATGAACTTTTTTTTATAGTGCTGTTCTTCTTTTCTAGGAAGTAGCAGCCACCACCAGTCAAGCTCTGATATATTTCTCCACTTGACTTTCATGCCACTTGCCATTAAATGCCTCAGAAAATCCAGACAAGGCTCAGTGTAAAGCAGAGGTTGAGCCCTTGGGAAGAGATGGTAGGTTCATATTTGTACAGCCTGTCATGAAACTTCAGTACCAGTAAACTGCTATGCAGGTAGTTGCCCCTTCTTAATTGGTTTCACATACAGGTACATTCATGTCCTTGCCTCCAACCAGTGTATGAGATGGTGAGCCTCAGGGGACCTCGGTGTACACTGTTTTGTGAACTTGCTTCAATCACAGAAACGTTCATGTTGGAAAAGACCCTCGGGATCACCAAGTCCAACCGATAACCCTACTTTACAAAGTTCACCCCTAAACCATATCCCCAAGCACCACATCCAAACAATCTTTAAACATATCCAGGGTTGGCGACTCAACCACCTCCCTGGAGCCTGACCACTCTTGCCATGAAATTTTTTTCCTAATATCCAGTCTAAACCTACCCAGTTGCAGCTTGAAGCCATTCCCTCTTGTTCTATCACTAATTACCTGTGAGAAGAGAGCAGCATCAGCCTCCCCACAGCATCCTTTCAGGTAGTTGTAGAGAGCAATGAGGTCTCCCCCCAGCCTCCTCTTTTCCAAACTGAACAGCCCCAGCTCCTTCAGTCACTCTTCATAAGATTTATTCTCCAGGCCCTTCCCCAGTTTCGTTGCCTCTGTACTCGCTCCAGCACCTCCACATCTCTCCTGTATTGAAGTGCCCAAAACTGGACACAATACTCAAGCTGTGGCCTCACCAGAGCTGAGTACAAGGGGACAATGACCTCCCTACTCCTGCTGGACATAGCATTTTTGATACAAGCCAGGATGTTATTGGCTTTCTCAATCACGTGGGCACACTGCTTGCTCATATTCAGTTGGTTATCAGTTATAATCCCCAGGTCCCTTTCTGCCAGACAGCTTTCCAGCCACACTTCCCCAAGCCTGTAGTGTTGTTTGGGGTTGTTGTGACCCAAATGCAGGACCTGGCATTTGGCCTTGTTGAAGCTCATCCCATTAACATTAGCCCTTTGATTCAATCTATCCAAGTCCCGCTGTAAAGCCTCCCTACTCTCGTGCAGATCAACACTCCCACCTAACTTGGTGACATCTGCAAACTTACTGATGACACACTCTATGTCTTCATCAAGGTCACCAATAAAGATGTTAAACAGAAGTGTTCCTGACACTGAGCCCTGAGGAACACAACGTGTGACCTCTCCTATGGCCACAGCAACCTAAAGCAGAATGAGCACTAAAGGACTCAGATCTGAAGGTGTATGCTTAATGTCCAAGTGTAAACTGTCTCCCTAATGGGCCACACAAATCCTTATGTCAGCATACTTTCTGACTTCTAACACCAAAGGTGTCTTTAAAATTAGAGATAACAAGAAGATTAATAAAATGGAAGAGGGAGGTAAAGTGATTTAAATTCTAAGACTGGAAATACTTGTCTTTTAGGAATTTAATATGCAGAACAGACTTTATGATTTATTTAATTTTTTTTCCACTCCTCCAAAATAAAAAAGTTCAGACAGAAGAAAGGAATGTAGAATGAGTTTGTAACCTGCACAAACTGCACGGGGATCGTGAGGTAATGTGCTTGATTATACTGTTGAAAGGAAATGTCCATGTCTTATTGGTTCTATCTACAGCAAAAGCAGCTCTCCGTTTTGTTTTTGTTTAATTCAGAGTTCCTTCTTTTCATTTTAGCTGGCCCTCTTGGGTTACATTTTCATTAACAATATATTTGCACAAGATTGTTCCTCAAGTAGTGAAGAAGAGGCAAAGAGTAAGATCTCCTATTTTCTCAATACTAAAATACATTCTATCTCCTGCCCTCCAGACATTTGCTTAGCAAGTCAGTGTAGTTATAAATAGCTGAATTGCCCTTCTCCAGAGATTGCTCTGTAAATCTCAGTTGTTAACGAAAACCTTAGCTTCCATAATGTAAAACCCATTGAAATTGTTTTGACCTTTAAGAAATTATTTATCTGATTGCAAAGCCCAGTTTCTGTTTTTTCCCCTCTAATTGAAGGACCAGTAATTCCTTCAACTCCCTGCTGAGCTTTTAATGAAGTCAGTGTGTTACCTGCCTTGGTGAGCTCCACAAAAGTTGTTACAAGCCCAAACCAGATTGTGGGTTTGGGGTTTTTTTTGTGTGTGTGTGGGGGGGTTTGTTTGTTTGCTTTTTTGTTTGTTTTTTTGGGGGGTTTGTGTGGGATTTTTGTTTGTTGGGTTTTTTTCTTCCTTCTGTATTCACATCTCTCTCTTGTGGTACACTTTGTTTCACGTAATTGGGTTATTAGCAATTTATGCTGGCTTGGTCTCTTGCCACTCTTATGTGGTGGGCCTGTGACAGTGTATTTAGAAGGAAAGCTGCTTCTGAAACTAGCATTCAAAGTCTATTTCAAAATGAACTGGTTAAAAGCCTAATGTTCACCAGATGCTGAAAGGAGAGTATTTTGAGGTATTTCCTCTTAAAAAAATGGTTTGAACCGTTCATCTTACAAATCAAAGGATACTTCCTTGGATCGCTTTCTATTTCAGCTTTGCTGTTATGCTATATGGTAGCCCTTCAAATAGTTTCATTGGGCAATACTGCAATTACAGACCAACCATGGACATATGGACATATGTTCAACTGAGGCAAAGTACAGCAAGTGAAGAAAAAGTCTTGTTGAATATTCAAGATGTTTTTCATGGATGGCCATCCTGTTCCCTAACCTAAAACCTCAGAGAAATGACAAGGCTGTGCTTTTTCTAATTTCTCTGAGCCACTGATAACAGTAATTTTAAAGGGTAACGAAACAGAACACGATCATTGCAATCACATTACAAATAGGACAAGGACTTCATAGTTTCACCTAGAGAGGTATCTGTAAAATTCACACCGCGGCCATTACAAAAATAGCCATTCAGAAACTTTCTCCTCTGCAGAAACAATCTTCCATCTCTTATATCCCATTTATACCTTGATTTCAAAAGACTAACTCCTGCTTTATTCCCTTGTCAACAACAGAGAGTATATTCTTGCATGTTGATGCACCCAGTGTAGTAGGAAGAGCAGGAAAGTATAAAAAGTAATTAGGAAGCATTCCTTTAACCCAGAGACAGAGGTATAGGAATCTGACTTTGCTGAAAAATAGCTTCTGTGTGATTTGTGGTTTTCATTCACTGGCTGTTCCAAGTATATGTCTGAAAAGGTCCCTTGTGCTGGAAACCAAGTATTCAGAAACTGTACTTCAAAACATAATCACAAAAAGTTTTTGTACACTGCAGAAGTTCACACCCTGTATAAGTGCTCATTTCTGTTACTGCTTTGTGAGGAAAGCCATTTTTGTAACTAGCATTGAACAAAAATAATGAATGTGAAAGATATTTGCTGGGGTTTGGAACATTTTGATTTCTGGAAACAGACCACCTGCTGCGTAGGACCCTTAAGTCTCCAAGCTAATAATCTTTCTCCATTTGGACTAATTTTAGCTATTGCCACTTGAAACTTTTAATGGTTTAATCCACCTACTGCCTTAACGCAGCTTTTCCAACCTCTCTCTAGCACTCTGCTTGTTCATGTATCTGAGGATTATAAATAGTTTTATTTGGAAAATGGTCACTGGAGATGGAGGTGGAGAGGCAGGAATCATCTGAGAGTAAATAGATTGTTAATTCCCTTCTGAGCACTGAGCTGCTGATTCACTCCCAATCAGTTCCCACACAGCCTGGGCTGAGTCAGCTGAGAGGGTGTTGAATAGTCAAGAGCAAAGCCAATTCAGAGGATAATGGTTCTGCAAAGACCAAAACAGAAAAGTGATTCAGAAGGGGGAACTAAAAGAAGGAAAACACATACTGAAGAGGGGGGGTGGGGTGGGGGGAAGAAAAATCAAAGAGGAAATAAAAATAGACAAGCAACCCCTTATGCTGCATCCTCTGCGTGGAAAACAAAAGTATTTGGGAAGCTTAGAGAAGAAACAGGTGAATTAAAAGGAAACGAGTGGATGGAAGAAGCGAAAAGACATCCAAACCCCAAAATAGTACTGGATTTAAATCATTGAGGGAGAACCAAAAAAGAAAATGTATGTAGGCAGAAAATTAATTCAGAATAAGGACACAGTTCCAGGTGTGTCTCAGCCTAGCCACCAACTTCCCATCCACGTAAGTGTGCACATAATAGCTTATATCTATGAATGTCATACCATACATATCCACAGGGAGGGAAATAGCTGATGTGAGTCTCACTGACTTTCCATCCTCTAGAGATCAAACAGCATGAGACAGAAAAAAAAAAAAAGGCACGTTTGTATATGAAATGGGCATTCTAGAAATACAGGGACATGTCAGGAAGTACGTTCACCCAGATTAAAGATAGGCTTCTGCTTTTGAGTTTGCTGTCAGTTCAGCAGAGAGTGAAGCTCCTGAACTGGATGCTCTGATTCAATCTTTGGGACATTTTGCAACCTTTGTTTGCTCTACTACTTCAGAAAGTGCCCTAGACCTCCTCAGCCCTTGTGCTGCAGTTCTCTCAAATCTGAAGTACAGTCCTGTAGCCTCTGGGCTCAGGACAGAGACGTGACACACAAGAGAGTGCCTTGTCTCATGTCTTGTGCTGGAGCTTTCCTTCCTTGTGTGTTGTTCATATGTGAAAGGCAAGGACCTGCTATAATGCTGTGCCTCCCACAGCAAGGAGCTTTCTGCTTGCATTCAGCGCTGCTGAATATACATTGTACCACAGTAACACAGACTCAATTTTCCTTCCTTTCTAAGGTTCTTATTTTAAAGTAATTTGTATATACTTAACCTGTGTTCGTCTGAGGAGATCATAGGGAAGGTTTGTCAACAAGTCAGGAGATTTTTAGCAAAATAATATACTGACTTGTATCTGGTAGATTCAATGCATGCTAATGGTTAAGATTTGGCCACACATTAGTGGTGCTGATCACAAAGCCTGATGACAAGCACTTACAGGTGTGTGCCTGAATACATCACTACTGTACTGTTTGTACAGAGCTGTATGGATGACGCAAGGCACACTTGATTGAGATGCCTGTCTGTTTGTCCAAAACACGTGTGGGGTGAGTGAAAAAAGATGGCATCTGAGATGATTCAGCTTTCAGCTGGGCCAGCTTGTCCTCTGCAGTTTCCTCCTGATGCTTTTAGTTAGTCTAAAAGCATGTGTATTACCAGCCTTATTCTCTCAGCCAGATGATTAAACATGTGACAGCACAAGCCCAAGTCCACATCCCCAGTAAGACAGGTGTTCAAGTGAGGCTGTTCAAGTTCCTTCAAGAGTATATTCATTACTTAAATGTCAAAACAAATAGCAAGTAACTGTGAAATGAATGTTTGCAGAAATCTCATCTCATTCCTCTAAGGAGCTGAGATAGACTTAATATTGTGTCTGAGCCTGTTGTCTATTGTTCTGACATGCAAACACAGAACTGATAAAAAGTAGAATTAGCAGTTCAAGTTCATATATATATATATTGTTCATGATGTCATCTTCTCTACCAAAAGGAGAGGCTTGTATGATCATGACATGGTCTGGTGAGCTCTTGAGGCCTGTTTAGAGAAGTGTGTTTAGCTTTGACTTTGTTATGCATTCACATTGGAGGAGGCAAATTCTGAAAATGTTCTTCAAACTTTGGGTAAAGCCTTGAGATGCTTCCTAACTCCCAGCAGGGCTGAAGAGCGTCTTCCAGGGTCTCAGGCCAGCTCCTGAGAAAGTCATATCTTCTGGAATGGATGTAGTTATAATATCTCTGAGACAGGGAGGTAGACCTCCAAAGAAGATATTCTGACTGCTGACTGGAAAGATTATCATTAGATGGCTGCAGCCTGTCATGGGTTGAGTTGAATCTGCTGCTGATATTCAAAACCATGTTGTGCCGTGCCAGCTTCGAAATGAAAGTGTTGGCTGGAGCAAAGTATTATGGGACTTGAAGTTCAGATTGTAACATGAGAGGTTTCCTGTTCTGTTTGCTGCTTT
Source organism: Indicator indicator (assembly GCF_027791375.1). Taxonomy (NCBI): domain Eukaryota; kingdom Metazoa; phylum Chordata; class Aves; order Piciformes; family Indicatoridae; genus Indicator; species Indicator indicator. Next base: position 33,166,987 of record NC_072053.1, read on the forward strand.
CAGGTTCTGGATTTAGGGCTGTTCTCTTCCACTGGAAAGGGTGGGGATGGGGAGGGGTGGGAGTTTGTTAGCTTGCTGGCTTCTGTTGCTGCTTTCTGCATTTTGCTATGCTTTTTCTGAAAATGGGCTTCGGTCATTGCGCATTGTTAACTCATTTTGCTCATTAAAACTCCTTATCTAATGTCTTTATCTCAACCTAGAGTGTTTTTGTGTCACTTTCCCACACTTCTGTGTTAACCCTTGACACAGCCATTGGCTCTCTTGGCCACAAGAGCACATTGTTGTTCCATGGAGAACTTGCTGTCCACCAGCACTCCAAGGTCTTTCTCTGTGCAGCTGCTTTCCAGCAGGGCAGCCCCTAACCTGCACTGGTGTCTGTTGTTATTCCTCCCCAGATGTAGGACCCTGCACTTGTCCTTGTCAAACTTCATGAGGTTTGCCTGCACCCAGCTCTCCAGCCTGTCCAGGTCACATTGGATGGCTGCAAAGCCTGACAGGTGTGAGCCAACCCCCCCAGTTTTGTATCATCAGTGAACTTGCTGAGGGTACTCTCAATGCCCTCATCCAGGTCATTGATAAAGATATTGAACAAATCTGGACCATGTACCGATCCCTGGGGGACACCACTGGCCACAGGCCTCCAAGTTGACTCTGTGCCACTGGCGATGACCCTCTGAACTCTGTTGTGGAGCCAGTTTGCAATCCACTTCACTGACCAGCCATCTATGCCACATCTCCTGAGCTTTTCTATGAGGATGTTATGGGAGACATAAACAGAGGAGGATGTTATGGGAGATATAAACATTGATTAGATACCCTCTCAGTCTTCTCTAAGCTGAACAGGTCTCAGTCTCGTCTCATAAGAGAGATGGTCCGGTCCCTGGACTGGAGCAATTCCTGGCCTCAAGTTCACAAACACTGTCCTTGGCTAAGTGGATCTGGATACTCTTTTATTTCTCAAATCTTCAGTTTTCTGTCAAACAGAAGAGAGGGTGAGACTGCTGGGGTCTTCTCTGCATGATTTTCCTTCTGGAACTATCACACTCTTTTTTTCTTGTATATCACATACCACATACTTTTCAGGACAGGGCACAATCACTGCTGTTTCTGTCAGAGAACAACAGAAACTCATTGTGTAAGTGCATATCACTGTGAGAGACACAAGACCACACTGCCACTTCCTCAACACAAAAGAAATTACAAGCCATGTCTAGCACAGGTAAATGCCCTAAGTGCCACAAAGAAAAGAGTGCTGTTGCCAATGCACTGCTGTATCCCACTCCAAGACTGTAACACACATAAAGAAAATAGGATATGGTAGGAACATCATCTTATGGTTAATCCCAACTATTAGCTATTGATGGTAGCTGGCCACAAGCCTTTACATTTTGTAAAGAATGAGGCTGGTCCTAGAAGGGTGAAGTCATGTATAAGCCAGGATATTATCTTTCCCCCTCCCAATTCTATGCTAAGCACTGTTGTGAGAGCATAAAGGTGGATGAGCCACCAGTGAGCTGATCTAGATTTCACTTTCAGTATCACTGAGACAATATTCTCCTGTAATGTCATTCATTTGTAACAAACCTCTGTTTCCAAAACTGTGTAGCTCCAGCTGAACAATATTTTTGTACTAGTTCTTTACACAACATACCAGAAAAGAAAAAAAAAAAACCAGCATTGCCCTGTTTTCTTACACCTTCTACAAGAAAGCAAAATATAAATACAGGACAGATGTCCTAACTAAAGACCAAGTTTGTGTGAAACAAAATGAGATCCTCAACAGCCATTAGATGCAATACTGTTTTTGAGAACAGTAACGCCACAGGGCTGAGATCCTTGAAATTCCTTCTCAGATGAATAAAAACAGAGACACTGCCTTGGGAAAAGCAAAGGTACACCTAAGCTGGGGTCTGGACAACACTTCTGTGCAGTTAACAGTTCAGTTCTTCTTGCTGTATATTGCCCCCTTATGGACAGCAGGTGATCAGAAACAGCAGCAAACCAGATTTCTTGGAAAAACCAAACCAAACCAAACACCCCAATGCTACTATTTACAAAATACTGGAAAATGCATTCTTCTCATCTCCAAATGGGAGAAGAATTACTGCAAGAAGCAGGAAATGGAGGCCAGGAGAGTTGTTGTGAGTCCTCTGCTGTTCCTGAGCAACTCTAATGACAATTTGGTAACAGCTGTGGTGAGACCAGGCTGCTGGAGGATAGAAGCAGAGCCCAAAGTGACCCTAACAACAGGGAAAAGGGTGAAAAATTCTGAAGCACAAGAACAAACACATGGAACTTGTGTAAGAATATATAATTACACATATGTAGGATGGGAACAATATATCTTTTTCACCAGTCTTTCGGGAGTGATGTGTAGATTTCAATGGAGCATAAGGTGATCAGTATTATGCTATTGGGCAAAAGGCAAATAATTAATCAGAGTGCATAAACATAAGTAAGGCTTAAGGAAAAAAGCTTTTCTTGATTCAGTACTAGATAGCTCCTCTTTTTGTATTAGGCAGTACATGTCAGGGGAAAATGAGCAGACAGCTGGAGAGCATCCAGAGAAGAAGTCACTGTTCAGAGGTGTAGAAAATATAATTTCTGAGAAAATAGAATAAAAATTAGATTTAAGATAAGAAAAATTGAGCAGAGGCCAAATAATATTTAAAAGCTTCTGCATACTGAAAGCTTTTTCATTTATTTCAGCTCTCCCACCTTCCTGGGTGGAAGTCACAGCAACCAACTCCTAGGCTGCAAAGGATTCGCTTTCTCCTGAAGTTCTTGGTTGCTAAGCAGTAACTACGTGATCTGTGGTCATTAGGCCTCCACAAAATCTTGGGGATCTGCCTCACCAGAGTGTCATGGCAAATTTCAAACCTGCTGAAATGTAATTACATGAAGCTTCCTATATAGTGCTAATTTTATTGCAACATATATATATGTGTGTGTGTGTGTGTATTTGTGTGTGTGTATACATATATACTAGGTATATATATAATAGGTTAGAGACAAGATTTTGTTGAAAGTTTGGACAAGTAGTTTCAGCCTGCCAATCAATGGTATGAAGAGCACTTGGAAGCTGGTAACTAGTAATTTACCCCAGGGCTCAATACTGGGTCAAATATTCTTCCACATCTTTATAATTAATTAGACAATGAAGCAGAGTGTACTCTCAGTGAATTTTCTGTCTACACAAAACTTTGGAGGAGTAGCTGATTTTTTAGAGGTCAGGTTGCCACCCAGAGTGACCTTCAAAGTTTGGAGGTAAAAGAAAACTAAACAAAGGAAATTGCAACGTCCTGCTCCTGGGGAGGAGCAAGCACCAGTGTATGCTGGTGACTGATTGACTGTAAGGCAATACAGAAAAGGGTTTCGGAATCCTGGTGGTCCATCAGATCTGTGAACATCTTGGCTGGCAGGGGTGCTGCAAGTCCTGCGCTGCAGCCAGTTCCTTTGCTTTCTCTTACTATCTCCTTCAGGTCCCCTGTGATAGTTCTAGTGGTGCTGGTTGTGTGAGCAGAGGGCATGGGGGTTCTTAGACTGGGGGTAGTGTTTTTGTGGGGAGCTGAGGGAGACATACTGGTGGGGAGGACAGCCCTTGGGGGCTCCTTCTGCTTGCGCTTTTCAGACCCTTCAATGCCCTCGCCTGCCCTCTCCCACCGCTTTCTGGGGCTTTCTTTGCTTTTCCGTTCCTACGCCAGGAAAACTCGGGCACTTTGAACATCTCTTGGAAGGATATGGCTTCAGCTACGGAGCAGAGCGGCTGGGCTGCAGCCGGCAGGGTAGCGGGAAGCAGCGGCAGGTAGCCTCTGCGCCATCTGCCTGGGTGAGATGGAGAGCGCAGCCTGCAGTGGTGACAGCTGCTTCTGCACCTTCTGCTTCAGCCGCAGCCGGCGATGGGCAGCCAGGAAACCCTTATGCCCGCTCTGCAGACAGCCTTTTCACCGCGTCCAGCACACGGTGAGGGTGGACGACGGTTACCAGCAGTACGTGGTCTACCCCTCAGCAGAGGACCGTGCCTGGCATCTTGCAAGGAACTGTTTGACCTTCCTTGAATTGATGTTTGGGGAAATAAAGGTTCAGAAGCTTTTGTCAGCGTATTTATTTCAAAACAAAAGCAAAAGCTACTGCAGGGAATGCCTTCTAGCCTCTGCCATCTCTCACTTTCAAACAATGAATGGAGCAGGGCCCCTAAGCGTTTGCTAGGCTACCTATCTTTAAGAGCTGTGACACGGGGTCCCACGGCTGTGGAGCTGGATGAGTCTAAACCACAACATGCTCTTTTCCAAAGCAGCATATACAATGAAAGATAAAGGCCCATCTCACATGAGTTATTGAGTAACTTGGAATTACGTGGCTCAGAAACATTACCCTGTCTTCTGCTGTTCTCTCTGAAAATTCCACGCAGACAATTTCTTCTGACAATTAAATGCTCTTCCTCTTCTCTCAGCCTCAATTACAAGAACTGGTATGCTGGCATAAACCAGCCCAAACACTCATTAGGGTCATTCCAAGATCAGAAAAAAACAGTGTTTGAAAAATTTGTCAGTCCTTCTTGTGAAGCCCTTCTTTCATGTACACCCACACATGCATGTATTCCCACACACGTATATTTGGCTGTATAGACTGAAATAGGAAAAAAGGGAGAGTGCTTGTCACACTGCTGCAGTCACTGAATGAAACACTTGTGGAAACAGAAATCAGTGCTGGCCCTACAGGTTGCAGAAGAAATGAGAAGATGTGATACTTGCTTTGGCTGCTGGTTTGCTTACTTAGTGAAGTTAGTCATAGATATTAGTTTTGGTGAGTGCAAGGATACTACAAGCAGGGTATGAACATTTTAAAAGTAATACTTTTAAAAACAATGATGTACTGGCTAATCCATGGAAGATAGGTAAGACTGGGAATGAGGAACAAGAGGTAATAGTTTTAAAAGAGAATAAAGAGGGTAGATTTAGACTATACACATAAAGAAGCTGGGTTTTTTTTCAAGGGAGGGTGTTGAAACACTGGCACAGGTTGTTCTGAGAGGTAGTGGTTGCCTCATCCCTGGAAACATTAAAGGCCACGTTGAATAACCTCTGAGTAACCTAAGGTAGTTAAGATGTCCTTGCTTACTGCAGAGGATTTGGAATAAGTGACCTCTGAAATCCCTTCCAAACCAAACTATGCTATGATTCTATGATTAAACAAGCTATTACATGACTGTTAGTATGCTTAGCACACTGGTGAGCCAGCCAAGCAGTCTTTGCTAGCTAAGCTGCATCATTCAGCAGTGATGACATGCAGTATGTGTGCTAGTTACACATGGCAAGACAAGAATTTCCTTATGAAGCAGTGTTTCTTTTCTTTCCTTTTTGTTTTTTAATGCCTGTTTATCAAAACTGGACTTTAAAAATTTAGTGATTTTTTTTAGAACAGTAATTGCACTCTTTCAGAATTACAGCAAGAGAGACTTAGCTGTGAAATTACTATAAGCTGAGTGCATATCATACTTAGCTAGCATTTTCAGCAGTGGTTAAGAGCTGTTTCTTTGTGAATTCCAGCTGTTTCATGTGCCAGTACTTTTTCTGCCATTTGATTTGAAAATTGTCATTCTCTCGTTCTTGTTTTTCGATTTTCCCTAAGTGTAGAAGCCAGAAGCTGAGAGAGATGATGTAACAAGGGTGTTGGTTTACAAGAAGCTCCATATGGGCAATGTACACTCACAGCTGAGAAAGCTGATAATATCCTGGACTATATCAAAATAATGTGACTATTAGGTCAAGGGAGGTGATGCTCCCCTTCTACTCCACTCTTGTGAGATCCTACCTGGAGTACTGTGATCAGCTCTGGGGCCCCCACTGTAAGAAAGATGTGGACCTGGTTAAGTGGGTCCAGAGGAAGGCCATGAAGACCACCAGAGAGCTGGAGCATCTCTCCTATGAAGAAAGACCCAGAAAGCTGGGATTCCTAAGCCTAGAGAGGAGAAAGCTTCACAAAAACCTTATAGCAGTCCTCAAGTACTTAGAGGGGACCTACAGGAAAAGATGGGAGAACTCTGTCAGGAAGTGTGATAGGATGAGGGGTAGGGGTTGGAAACTGAAAGAGGGTAGATTTAGATTAGATATTAGGAAGAAATTATTTACTGTGAGAGTAGTGATACACTGGAACATATAGCCCAGAGAAGCTGTGGATTCCGCCTGCTTGAAAGTGTTCATAGAATCATAGAATTGTCAGGGTAGGAAGGGACCTCAAGGACCATCTAGTTCTAACCCCCCTGCCATGGGCAGAGACACCTCGTACTAGGTCAGGTTGCTCAGAGCCACATCCAGCCTGGCCTTCAAAACCTCCAGGGATGAGGCTTCTACCACCTCCCTGGGCAACCTGTGCCAGTGTCTTATCACCCTCATTGTGAAGAATTTCTTCCTAACATCCAGTCTGAATCTACCCATTTCTAGTTTTACTCCATTGCCCCTAGTCCTATCACTACCCAACATCCTAAAAAATCCTTCACCAGCTTTCTTGTAAGCCCCCTTAAGATACTGGAAGGCCACAATAAGGTCTCCTTGGAGCCTTCTCCTCTCTAGACTGAACAGCCCAAGCTCTCAGTCCATCTCCATAGGAGAGGTGCTCCAGCCCTCTGATCATCCTCTTGACCCTTCAAGGTCAGTTTGGAGGGGGCTCTGAGAAACCTGGTCTAGTGGAAAATATCCCTGCCAATGGCAAGGAGTTTGGAACTACACAATCTTGAAGGTCTCTTCCAACTCAAACCATTTTATGATTCTATGAACAGTTTACCCTGCTGCATCCCTGCAGGGCTAAGAAAGCACAACTACACTCCAGCATCATGGTTCTTTTTGGTGTCACCCTTGGTGGCAGTCCTGAGGAAGCAGGCACTGCTGGCAGCATGCGTCTTTCTTCTCACTGTTAGCCTCATTCCTGCAGTTTTAACCTCTTGTAATTACAAACTAGACTTGAAAGCTCAGCTGAAGCAGGCAGTGAACCAAGGATGGCTGCTTCACAGTTCTCAGCTGTGAGGGTATCCAAGGAACCAGACTACGTCAAGCCACAGTGTGGGAACTGTCACTCTGGATTCATTTCAGTGCTGTGAGTCTGACAAAATGTTTGCTTTTCAGTGTGTACATACATAGGTGATCCATTTGGTTCATATACAGACTAATGAATTGTACATTAAAATGAAGAGTTAGACATGCTGTTACATTGCTCTTACAGGTTGACAAAATTAAGCCCCTGGTCCTAGCATCCTGTTTCTCTACCTACTCACCTCTGTTAGCATTTGTATCTTCCCTGGGTTACAACTCTATAACATCTCCAAGCTTTCCCTTCCCAGTACTAACATCCAGCTGTCCACACATGGATGGTACAAGTCATGGATTTTCTGCTTCGTTAGCATCTTCTCAAGCCACAATGCCTTTTCCTTTAACTCATTATTTCATAATCTTTAATGTCCTCCATAACCACTACACTGCAAATGACAGAACTACCTTACAGTTTCAAGATGGTAGATGAAGTGAGCACGTGTACCACCTTAAAAGCCAGATACTTATCCATAAAACGCAGGTAATTATCTTAAGCTCAGAAAGGTAAAGCCAACCTGTTTAACTCAAGGTAATAATTATGTTACTTAAGGGAAGAGTTTTACTAATGTAAAGACCTGATATTGTTACTTGCAAGCTGTATGACTTCTTGGGATTCCTTGTAAATCATTTTGCTGTTAGCAGAGATACTGGAGTTTTAAAGGTAAGGAATACACTACAAAGCTGTTGGAAAGTGAGCATTCAGAATCAGAACAATGAATACTTCTTTTCTTTACAAGGGGTCACACCCCCCTCATAGTCAATGAGGACTATTTTTTTTCCCCTGCTTTTCTTTTCCTCCTGGTAAATGTAATGTGACCTACGTACCTTTGTTCTGTTAACTCAAGGAGAAAATGCACCACAGGTATGATTAAGGCCAAAGTAATCCCTTCCTGCATGAAATTTCTTGCAGCAGATATACTATTCAAATGCACTCTAACTGCTGTGCTCCTCCTGTGAGGATTTCTGTGGTCCAGCAGCTGTGGAAGAATAACTGGAAGAAAAACTGATGGCATTTTTCCACCATGGATATGCAGGTGTCCTGGGAATCCCACCTTTCAAGTAACTGTCTGATTTATTGCTCTCTCTAATTGCTCAGATGAGCCACATGTGATCAGCAAGCCTAATCTATTCAGGCTTCACTGAACTTACTGAATGTGTGCAAAAATAACTGCAGTGCCATGCGGCAAAGCTGAGTCTTGCTGCATTGCAATCACAAAATGTAGCACCAGTTTCTGCAGGAGAAGCATATAGTAGAAATGTATGGTCCTGAGCTAAAAAAAGTATAATTTTAAATTTGGGCTCAGTGACATAATGGGATTGGGTTTTTTTAGCCCCCAAGAAATGCTCCAGTTTAACATCCAAAATCTGCGTTTATACGCCAGAGAGTAATGCCCTTTCTGTACCTGAGCAGGCTATTAGTATGTGCTCCTGTGTAAATCTGCTATGACTGAACCACAGAAAACTCTTTACTAATCTCAACACATATAAAACTCTTTACTAATCTCAACACATATTCTTTGCTTTGAAAAGGAAGTCCTCACTTGGTACATTAAATATTGATATGGATTACTTCCTAAGTGCTAGCAGTCATAACTATTGGTATTTACACTGATAGTTGTATATCATCCACCTAGTATTTTTGATAATATGAATTTAAGGGGAAAAACTATCATAGGTAAAGCAATTGCTACTCGTAGCCAGTGTGGGACAACAGTGTATGCTATTGGAGCACCTTATGAAGCGCATCTCTCATTGCAAAGTATTTAGAGTTTATTTGTATTTCTTACTCCTTTTTTTTTTTCTGAAAGCTGTGCTTCATTCTGCAAGTACAATTTTTCAATTTTTTTTTTCTTTCTTCCTTTTTAAAAAGAGAGCATAAAGTGGACAGACACATATCTAAAACACAGTTACAGAATTAGGTGAAATAATCTCAGTTAATTTTACTTTAAGACGTAGGTTTCTTTGTGGTGAATATAAAAATAAGATTGTGGGACCATGCCTTATGAGCTGGACTCATAAAGCAGTGTGAGATAGGCAGCTTCAGAAAGCTGGGCTATATAGTGATGGGCTGGGCTATATAAAGTGATGATCAGATAAAGGTCTCCTTTTGCCAGCCCAGCACTAAAAGCCACACAGGCTTCATGCTTGCTCAGTAGAAGCCAGCTGTCCCCTGCACCTGTTGTGGCTGGGGCCCAGCTCTCCATCCTTCATTCCTTAGTAGCATGGTAATGGCCTAGCAGGTAAAAATTCAGCAGACCACTGCCTTAACAGTGCTGTGAGTGACTCCATCTCTGCTTGCAGCACTTCAGGGTTGGGAAGAGCATGTATCAGAAATAGAGTGTTTCTGTAACACAAGTGCTGGAAAAGAAGGTATTATTTCTGCACAGATATTTTCCAGAGTGGACCTGCACTTGAAATTACTAATTTTTTCACTGTTGACAAAATTATTGCAAGATCTGTTAATGTTTCTTTCCAGGTTGTGCTCCTGTAGCAACTGTGCTGCAGAGTGGTCTCTGGTCAGCAAATGATGCTTTCCACTATGGCAGAAAATTGGAAGAATTCAACATGAAAATAAAAAAGAAGGCATTTTTCTAGTTCAGTCCCTCTTTCACAGCATGTAGCTGGAAGAGATGCTCTCACTTCCCTGCTGATTGTGTGAATATCTGAGCATAATGAAATCTTGACAGATAATAAATCCATCAGCAAAATAACAGTAATGCAATTGTGATTCTACCACAGAATGTGATTATTCAAATCCAGTTTAAGTCTTCACATGGCAGAAGTCCTATTTATTATTGCAAAATAAGGATGACTAAAGAAGATAATAATTTCATATTATTCTTAAATCTGTGTTTACATACCTATTGAAAACTCTGCAGTGCTGATATGGTATTTCACATACGTGTCACAGGAAGTATCTCAGTACTGTGGATTTGGCAATAGTTTACTGGTACTGTGCCTTAGTTGGGTCTATGTCTTACAACATAGGCTTAGTAATAACACGTAATTAAGTTCCACAATAGTAGTGGTGGTGATTAATGCATGTCTTTCTAAAATGAGGCATCAGTAGAACATTTCCAGTACAAACAGTTATATTTCGGTGACATTTCCCTGTTTTAAAAAGAGATAGCACAAAAGCCAAGTTATGCCTGCATGCACATGCACTGTGTGTGCTGTGGTTTGCAGATGCATTCCCAAGTTTCTCCATCTGACATTGCATGTAAGCATTAATTGCTCTCTGGAGCAGAAAGACCTAAGGAAGGTTTGTGGATCAATACTGCAGATACTAGCAATATTCCAGTTCAGCACTATTTGACAGTAGGAATTAATGTTCCTTCTTGTACAGTCAGTCAGGCCCATAATATCATCTCAGTGCACAAGGGTTTACAAGCCTAATCTAGAACCCACTGAAGTGACTGGGAGTTTTTTGTCTAGTACATGGTTAAAAACTATAATGGTCATAAAAAACGGATGCAGCAAGTCTCAAAAATCTCTGTTTATCCAAATGTTAAGTCACATGGACTGGACCACACATTCAAATGCCTGTCCACAGCTGCCTTCCAGGAAGTCTTGAACTTGGTGCCATCACACCCATCAGTCAAGTCAAAGATCACAGCAGGCATGCAGCTAGGCTTTCCAAGGGCAGGAGAGATAGCACCGTGTATTATTATAAGTCCTAGCAGTTTAGTTGTGCTTTCCTCCCTAATCACAGGATGTCAGGGGTTGGAAGGAACCTCTGGAGATCTTTGAGCCCAACCCCCCTGCTAGAGCAGGACCATAGAATCTAGTGTAGGTCACACAGGAACGCATCTAGATGGGTCTTGAAAGTCTTCAGAGGAGACTCCACAACTTCTCTGAGGAGGCTGTTCCAGTGGTGGAACTTCCTGTGCTGTAGTTTGTATCCATTGCCCCATGTCCGATCACAGGGTGCAAGTGAGAAGAGGCTGTCCCTTCCTTGACACCCAGCCTCATATATTTATATATATTTATTAGATTCTCTCTCAGTCTTCTCACCAGACTAAAAAGCCCCAGGTCTCTCAGCCTCTCCTCATAGGGCACATGCTTCAATCCATTAATCATCCTTGTAGCCCTCCATTGGACTCTCTTGAGTAGATCCCTGTCCCTCTTGAACTGGGGAGCCCAGAACTGGATGCAGTATTCCAGGTGAGGTCTCACTAGGGCAGAGTAGAGGGGGAGAAGAGCCTCTCTTGATCTGCTGGACATTCTTTTTAATGCACCCCAGGATCCCATTTGCCCTCTTGGCCACAAGGGCACATTGCTGTCACATTGCTGTTATCCACGAGGACTCCCAGGTCCTTCTTCATGGTGCTGCTCACTAGCATATCACCTCCTAACCTATACTGGTGCAGTTTCTTATTCCTTCCCAGATGCAGGACTCCGCACTTATCCTTGTTGAACCTCATTAGGTTCCTCTCTGCCCAGCTCTCCAGTCTGTCCAAGTCTCACTGAATAGCCACACAGCCTTCAGGTGTATCAGCCAAGTTTGCTGTGTACTTTGTTCCATCTCTCTGAACAGGGTATTCTCTCTAGGCATGTCTTCATCTGGCATAGTTTAAAGCAGACCAGATTTAGACATTCAAATTAGTACTGTTTAGGCTCTTACAGTGACATTTTCAATTTGAAATATTTTATCCAGCTTCCACATAAACAGAAAACACACTTTTTGATACTGCCCAATCTAAAAGTGGAACCTTATAAAAAAATAAGCAAGAAAACAGAATCAGACAGTTTTTCAAAATGAATCAAATATTTTTGAGAAGGAGATGCCTCTAGTAAAAACATTTTGGCAAGATCAAATGTTGTGGTAATGCTTGAGTAATAATTCATCGCAATAGACAAGGCTTTTGCTTTTCATGTTAAATCTGCTCTTTACTAATATGCAGTTGCCTGCAACAAGGCAATTGCTTCTTGCCTTCACTGGAACAACAACTCACATAATTTCATGCCATTTTGCTCTCCTTGTCACTGCCTGTCCCCTTGGCAATACATCACATTGGTGTCCATGAAGCAGTCCCCCATTTGTGATGCCAGCAACCAGGCCTGGAACATAGGTTAAATTACCTCCATGTTGGGATCTTTTTCAGACTTAATTTGAATCATAACATTATGTTCTGGAGATAGCCAGACCTCCAGCGAGCTCACTAGCTGCAAGAACCTGAGGAGTGCACCCTGCTGGCACTACTGACCAGCCTCTTAGTTTATCACCATTCACTCTGAGTTTGCATCCTGCCTCTTGCCTCCTCTGACTTTAAGGTAACACTACACTGGTTACTCTTTCCCTTTCCCAGTTCACCTGGGACTATTTTCTTGCCATCCCCACACCAACTCAAAACCCCTGGTTAAGCCAGTGGGGGGCACTCTTTTGCTTTTACATTCCCCTGTCTTCTCAGCAGCGACTCCAAAGCAATACTCTTTAATTGAAATGACAAGAGTTCTGGCTTGAAATATAGTCACAGAATCGTGTCTATGTTGCCTCAACCACCCTGCCTGAGTCTGCTATGACAGTGTGGAGTGTGGCTCCTCTGGGACACCAAACATACAGCAGAATAAAGCAGCAAGCACATGCTTTGGTGATGTTAAATCATAAATAAAACATCATCAGCAGGCACCTATTCTGAGCATAAAAAGCAGAAGCTTCAATGTAATTTCATGTAAGTCCTCTCTGCAGAAGCAAACCCTCTCAGACAGATGCCTGAAATCTGCTTTACTTCAGGTAGCACACCTCTTCAGCTGGCAGCGTAGCCCCTGCAGCAGAAATCTCCAGAACAGGCACAGCAGGAAAAGCATTGCCTGCCTGCCTGCCTTAAGATTAATTTACCCCCAGCATTCGTTGGAGTTCAGCACTACTGGCACTTACGCCCTTGTGGCAGGGCAAGTAGACATACCACTGATGTATGAAGTGCTTGGAAAAACCGTTTGGAAAAGCCAAGGGGTAAAATAAGCATTCTGTTCCTTTGCTGGCACCAGCCATTTCTAGCCTGCCTGTGTCAATGGCAGTGTAACATTGTGCCTTGCTGGTGTGATGCTGGTGCTAATGTAGAAAGCAGGAGGAAACGGGACAGAGACAGGAAAATGTCCACAATTATGAAGTCAAGGATATCAAATCAGTAAGTGCAAAGGTAAAAAGCAGTAATGGAAAAGAGGTGATCACAAGAAGGTCACTAGCAATGTGACACTTCTCTACAGTGCCAAGGGGCAATTTTCCCTTCAGCATGAACAAACCGAGTATCAAAAAGATAGGGAAGACATTTACTTTCAAGTTTCTTCACTCATGTCTCATGAGTACCTCCTTACAGGCACAGATATTTAGTGACACGGTGAGGTAGCCATCTGGTAGTCTGCTGTGAGCAGGGCAGATGGGTGTTTCATAGTTAAACTTTACATGACTGATATGATGAATACTCACTCATTTTGCAACCATACAGATTTCTAAGTTTCCAAATTTTCTTAATTTGTGCATTTAAAGAAAAGAGATGGCAAACAAGAGCACAGGATTTATTAACTTGCAGAATTGTTCAGTTTTTGAAACTTCTGCATATTTTTCAAACATAATCATCTTAGATTTGGGCTTCAGCTGTCCTGGCAAATGACGAAATGATGGCTTTCGTGTATTGCAGTGAGAGAGGAATTTATTTTGTACACAGGCTCATCATCAACTTTAAAAAGACAACTAGTGTTGTCATTATTTCCAGAGAGAAAGTACATTTCCCTCCTCCCCCCCTTAATCTTCCTATCTAACAAAACTTTTTTTCCCCCTCAAAAGGACTTCTGTGTATATCACTAGGTGCACACTCTATCTGAAGGAGTCGATTTTCTTGTGCCTGGGCTCAGGGTGGCTGCGTGACTGAGCACTAACTACGGTTGCTGATGATGTGCGGGAGAGCTGTGTGCATGGCATTCACTGAAGATTAGGCATCCCTTGGTGACACCTCCTTTCCCCTCCCTATCCCCATATACTCTAAATTGTCAGTTTCCCTGAGACTGTGAATCGGGATTAGCTGTTCTTCACGAACTCTGGCAGCTCCATTCCTGTGCGGAGGGTAAGCACCCCAGCCTTCTCCAGGGCAAAGGCTGGGTGAGCTGCATCAGTGAATTTGTGCCTAATGGCAAACAGCACCAGTCCTTTCTCTGCATTGAAGAACAACAGTCTGCTGCCACTGTAATCCAACAGGATGCCAATCCTGGCTGGCTGTTCTGTCACGTGGACATCGCTCATCACACCAGTGTGAAGAAACCTGTAAAGAAAGCTGTGGAAAAAAAGGAAACCAGAATACAGTGAGCCCCCTTATACTAATTTAGCAGAAATAACTTACAGCTTAATTTCCACCTATTGACAGGTGGCCACATACTGCAGCATGTCATGTGGCAAGTGCATTTCACTCAGTATGTAACTGAAGTGAATGTGGCATCACTTCAAAGCCCTACCTAGCAATGCTGATGAACCCTTTCACTTGGCATCTTTGGATAAAAGCAGACTTGCTGTAATCATATTCATCTACATCTTTCTTACTACATGTCTTTGTGGGGATTTAAGCATGAGGTCTACTTTGGCAAACCCTTTTCATCTCAGATGTTTCGTTTAGCTAGTTATGTTTACACATCTATATGATTTCACACTAAAGAACAAGGCAGGAGAAGATGTTCCCTGTGGAGCTTTGATATCTCCTGCAAAAGGAAATAGATACTAAAAAGAAAACGTTTGTGGAAATAAATACACTTGATGGGATTTTGTGGAGCAGTTCATGATATGAGCCTGGAATGAAAAAGCAGTGGCAAATAAGTTTTTCAAGTTTTATTCACTGGCTGGGTGAAGGGTGGTAAACTGGTCTGTTTGTTTGCGTTGTAAGCATTGTGGGTTTGGGGGGTTTTGATAGGTTGGTTTTGTTTTTTTTTCACCAAGAGGAAGACTAGCACTCCTTCGTAGTTGTCTTCTTATTGATCAGATTTGCAGAAAGCATGCAGACAGATTCTCTCTGACC
Organism: Indicator indicator; assembly: GCF_027791375.1. Classification (NCBI taxonomy): domain Eukaryota; kingdom Metazoa; phylum Chordata; class Aves; order Piciformes; family Indicatoridae; genus Indicator; species Indicator indicator. The sequence continues at coordinate 33,182,072 of NC_072053.1, forward strand.
TCATGATTCCTGAAGCAGCTTTAATTAACATGAGGGACAAGTGACTTGCCAACCAACTGGAGTGACTCAGCTTTACCTGGTTTGTGTAGGACAGCACTGCATGCACCAGGAGGCATGATTTAACCCCAGGACACTACTCTGTGATACTGCCGCATAGCAAATCCCAATCCTGTAGCTTCTGCAGGCAGAGACAACGATTTCCCAGTAATGACGTCCCCGGGCAGGCAACTGCTCACCCAGGACTGAAGGAATCCTGTTAATAGAAGAGGTGTACAGTAAAGTGCATGTAGTGTTAGACCAACATTACTGTGGTATTTCCTACAGTCATGTAATGTAACAGTGTCTAAAATTACTAATGGATTAGCACTCTGTTCTTCTACCTGCAGAGTCATACCAAACATTTGAGTGCCGTCACTGGGAGCCATTTCATCTTTGCACTGAGAGGGACTCATCCTAAGGAGTAAAAACTCTGCATCTTTACAAAACATTGGATGAAAATAACAAAAGGTGGAAAAAGTGACTTTGGAAATAAAAAATGGAACTCAAATTTAGAAGGTTTGTTCCAATTATAAAGTATGGCTATTCACAAATATATACAACGATACAAAAACCTGCAAAAACATCCCACAACTCATACTCAGCCTCGGCCCAGCTCTCCAGCCTGGGCTTCTCCAAAACATCACTAGGCCAAAATCTGCCCCCCAAACAGGCCTCAAAGCCCCAAGGCCTCCCCCTACTACCCAAGGCCACATTGCACAGCCAGAAAATCAGCTTGCCCGCAGGAGACCATACTCCCTGCAAACCAGAGAGGCAAGAGTCCGCCTGCGCTGGGAAAAGAGAGGGAGGAGAAAAGGGCCCAAACTGACTATGCAGCCTGTTTATATAGAAAATAAGGATGCAATGTTATGGGATGGAATAACGTAATTTCTGGTGCCATCCCCCTGTACGGACTGTCCAGTTCCCTGGGAGGATCTCTCTAAGGTGGGACAGCTATTCCTTAATCCACAACAATCAGTAATGCCTCATTACCTTTTAAGAAACTATATAAGCACAACTTAACACAAATGGATCTAAACTTGAGATGGGACCGATAAAAAAAAAATCATTTTTGCAATGGATGGAGCTAGTCTGGCATGGCATATCCCAGGAGCACTTCCAAAGCCACAGATGCTTTGGAAAATGTTACCAACAATGTCTTCAGTAGAGGAGAAACCTATATAAGATGGATCACTTCTAGCCAAAAGATATAAAAAAGTGTAAGTCCACTGTGGTAGCTTCAGGCTGTGCCTGGAAAATTTTCCACAGATCTTGAACAGAAAGCAGTAGAATAAATTGCCATTGGGTGTGAAAAGGAAAACAATGATAAATTCTAAATAATCCCATTGGATAGATAACAGACATAAGCTAGTTGTGTATACTAACTTTCTCTCTTTTCACTCCCTCTGCTCTGGCTGGTGCTTCTGATGGCTTTTGCTGACTTTGGCTGCACTGCTTTGTTGTGGCTAAGTACTAACAAACAACTCTCTGCTCTTTTCCTCTATTGCATACAGAGGGGTAGGGAGCAGGGAGTGGGGAAGCTACTAGTAGCCCCCTGGTTTTTGCCGGGGGGGTTCTTGTGCTGTTTATAAATTGTAAATATTGTATATTTTGTACATATTCATTGCATTTCATCTCTAGATTGTAGTTTTGCTTGCAAATACAGCTTCATTTGCTTCCAACTGAGCTGGTCTGGCAATTTTGTGTTGGGGGGAATTTTCAGCCCACCACAGGCCACAAATCTGGCCTTCTTGGGGCAGCAAATTGTTTTAAGACTAGAATGCCCTGAGGGATTAAGCAGTGACTATAGATTTAGGTAAACTCATCAGTCTCATTAGGAACTACTGCCATTGAGCTTCTGGCAGATCTTCAGTGTGACACAGAGCTCTTCCCAGCACTTATATCAATGCTGCAACAGGTTTTATTAAGATATTGCAGTGCTTGAAAGGGGGGTCAGTCACACCGAGCTCAGGGTCTGCATGCCTGAAACAATTCAGTTGTCCTACAAAATTAGTTAGCAGCATGTCATGAGGCAAAAATAAGATGGAGGAACTCATTCTGAACCTTGCAGAATGAGGTTGTGCTTGCCGTGATGCTACCTACCCAGTGAACTTGGTTTTCTCAGGCAGGCGGATCACGTTGGAGGAGATCTGCAGAGCAGGATGGGCTGTGTTGCTCAGCAGGCGAAATCGAGTTCCTGGCACAATTCATGACAAAGAAAGACCAGTCTAGCAACATTACACAGAACCACACAGAATCACTATAGTTGGAAAAGACCTTTAAGATCACGAAGTCCAACTATTACTTAACTCTACCAGGGGCAATTACTACACCATATCCTTGAGTACCATATAGAGATGACTTTTAAATACATCCAGGGATGGTGGTTCAACCTCTTGACTGGGCAGCCTGTTCCAGCCTTTGATAACCATTTTTGTACAGAAGTTTTTCCTAATGTCTAGCCTAAACCTCCCCTGGCATAACTTGATGATATTTCTTCTGTCCTGTCAGTTGTGACTTGTGAGAAGAGATCAACACCCACCTCGCTTACAAACTCCTTTCATGTAGTTGTAGACAGTAATAACCCTTCTCTCAGCCTCCTTTACTTCAGACTAAACAAACCCAGCTCAATCAGCTTCTTCACATAAAACTTGTTCTCAAGACCCTTCACCAGCTTCATTGCCCTTCTCTGGACGCACTCCAGCACCACAGTGTGCCTCTGTACCGTACTTACACACAGTACTCAAGGTGTGGCCTCACCAGTGATGAGTACAGTGGGACAATCACCTCTCTGATCTTGTGGGCCACACTATTTGTGATGCAGGCCAGAATGCTGCTGGCCTTCTTGGCCACTTGAGTACACTGCTAGCTCATGCTCAGCCAGCTGTCAACCAACACCCCCACGTCCCTCTCTGCTGAGCAGCCTTCCAGCCACTCAGCCTGTAGCATTGCACAGGGTTGTGGCCCAAGTGCAGGACATAGCACTTGGCCATGTTGAAGCCCATGTGATTTGCCACAGACCATCAATCCACCCTGTCCAGGTCTCTCTGAAGAGCCTTCCTATCGTCAAGCAGAATAACACAGGCCATACCCAGAGGGTGGTAATAAATAGCTCTTTCTCAGACTGGCAACCTGTCACTAGTGGGGTCTGCCAGGGATCAATACTGGGCCCAACGCTGTTTAATATCTTCATTAGTGATTTAGATATTGGAATTATTCAGATATTGGAATTAAGAGTATCCTGATGAAGTTTGCTGATGACACACAAATATGCAGGGAAGTTGACATCCCCAATAGGGGAGAGCCACCCTCCTAGAAGATCTTGACAGAGTGTTTGAGTGGACAAGGAGGAACTATATGAAGTTTTAATGAGGCCAAGTGTAGAGTTGTAGGGTCTTGCACCTGCGAACACATAACCCAGGAATGCAGCTCAGATTGGGAGCCACCTGGCTTGAGACCAGCACTGTGGAGAGGGACCTGGTGGACAAAAGGCTTAACATGAGTGAACAGTGCGCCGCAGTGGCAAGGAAAGCCAACAGGATGCCGAGTTGCATTAGTAAGGGTATCACAAGCAGGGATAAAGATGTCATTCTCCAACTCTACTCAGCACTGGTCAGGGTCCACCTTCAGTGCTGCGTACAGTTTTGGTCCCCACTATACAAGAAAGATGCGGGCAGACTGGAAAGGGTCCAGAGAAGGGCCAGAGGAACGATCAGAGGAAGGGAAACCCTGTCATATGAAGGAACACTGAGAGAAGTGGCTTTGTTCAGTGTGTTTTTGTATTTCTAGGTGGTTCAGCAGGACACTCACCATTTGGACTATGGAGATCTTCTTCTGTTCGTCATCCCTGTTTTCCAGCTCAGTGGAGCTGGCTACCCAGCAAACTAATCCTGTTATTAAAGACTGAGGCAAAGAAGGCATTAAGTATCTCAGCCTTTTCTTCATCCTCAGTGGTTGTGTTTGCCCCTGATTCCAAGAAAGGAGGAGATTCTCCTCAGTCCTCCTTTCGTCAACACCTTTAAAGAAGCAGTTTTATTATCTTTTATGGTAATAGCTAGATTGAGTTCTAGTTAGGCTTTGGCCATTCTAGTTTTCTCCCTGCATAGATTCAGTGTGTCTTTGTAGTCCTCCTAAGAGATCTGTCCCCTTTTCCAAAGGCCATAAACTCTCCCTTTTTTCCTGAGCTTCAACCAAAATTCTCTATTCATCCAGGCTGGCCTTCTTCCCTCCCAGTCCATCTTTCAGGACATGAGAACAAAAGAGCCTGCTCCTGCTCTTTTAAGATTTTCTTCTTGAAGAATCCCACCCAGCCTTCCTGGAGTCTGTCGTCCATCAGGACAGCCTCCAATCAGTCTCCTGAACTGAGCCAAAGGGCCAAAGTCTGCCCTACGGAAGTCCAAGGTGGCATTTCTGCTACTTCCTTTACCTCTCCAAGAATTGAAAACTCTTTTATTTCATGATCACTAAGCCCAAGATAGCTTCTGAGTGTTACATCTCCTACAGTTATCTGTTAACAAGCAGCACATCAAAGAGGGCACCTTCTCTGATTGGCTCCTTTCACCAGCTGCATCAGGAAGTGAACTTACAAACATTCCAAGAAACTCTGGGACTGTTCCCTCTCTGCTGCATTATATTCCCAGCACACCTCTAGGAAGCTGCAGTCCCACATGATAACAAGAGGTAATAATCGTGAAACCTTTCCCAGCTGCTTATGGGCTACTTCATCAGTTTCATCATCTTGATTGAGTGGTCTATAATTTTCAATTACTTGCTTTTTCAAAGTAGCAAATTTGAGTTTGGAGTCTGGTTTGGAAGAACTGTACATGATCGAAAAATATTTAGCTGGAAACCTCGAAGTTTAAATCATCCATCACATTTTAAAACTGCTCTATACTATATCCCTCATCCCTGAAACCCAAAGCCAGTAAGGTTTTCATTGTGAGTTCTTTTTTTAAGGTAATGGCATCTTTTATGAGACTCTACTCTGCCAAACTCTAGCAAACTGAGGTCCTTGAAGAATATTTAATAATTTCATATCACTGACAGAATTTAACATTTTTGCTTCTGAGGTCACATCAGTTTTACGCTGGCATAAGTTGCAAACTTCAAGTGCAATAGTCCCTGATTATGTTCATTTTAAACAAACAAAAAAAAAACTGTTCAATTTATCTAATAACTTGCTCACTCCTGTAACATAGTATTCAGGCATGATTTATGGAGGAAAACACCATCTTTGGCTCTTTTCCCCCTCCATCCCATTATTTTGACATCAGAAAATGGTGGTCTACCTTTAGTTGAGATGAGAGCTGCTTCACTTTGTTCACTTGTCCCAAATGAGTTGACAGCCCTCAAGTAGAAGAAATAGTTCACATTGGGCTCCAGGGATACTTTCAGTTCAGGTCTCTGTATACCAGTAAAAGATCTGCAAATTTTGAAGATTTTCACACATGAAAATGTATGCAAGATATTTAAAACGGAAAGACTAATCTATGCAAACAGCCAAGCCACTTAACAGTATTGTTGAATATGAAACAACAAGCAAGAGAAACTCCAAACTGGAAAGGCAAACATGGTTTTCACAAGCAGCTGAATTATGTAGAAGCTTCATTGAAAGGATCCTTTTCATTTCTCTGAAAGGATCCTCCTTACTTTGTCTCACAAATTTTCAGGCCTTTGTTCCTGTTCATCTCACTCAGTGCAGTCATTTGGTGTAATACTCACTTTACATTTATTTTGCAGTGTAAGTCATCACATAAAAAAGCAGTGTGGAATCAAATTCTCACCTGCCTTCTGTGAAGAGCCTGCTTTACAAAACACAAAAGCCTCTGAAGAAAAAAATTCTTATACTTAATTCAGTTGCATGACAATGAACGCACTTGTGTTTGTGCTGTCTGGGCACGTGTTCCAGATCCTAAAGAGTGCATACCCATATCTGAGACCATACACTTCTTAATATGAATGTCCTGCTCACAAACTGTCCATCAACAAAGTCTTGGTTCCATATCCCTCATGGTGCTGTGCATTCTAACAGGCTGGCTTTGCAAGAGGCAGCAGCAAAACTGCCTTTGCACAGTGCCCTGACTCGACTCAGTTCCCTTTTTGTGGCACCCCTAAAACTCAGCTGCTGGTGCCTTGACACACTAGCCAAGAGATAGCATCTGCTCAGTCTGTTTCACTGGTGCTTTGAAGTTCCAGTGAAAGCATTGTGGATGTCTAGAAAGATGTCAGGTTTATTTTGCATATTGTCAAGAGTATGAAAGATTGGCTTAAATTCTGACACACTGGACCATGATTTTTATCTTTTTTAGATTGTATGATAACAGCAAAGCCAGACAGTATACACTGACAGCATCATATGTCTGCAGATGACTGTTTAGCTGTATAAAGCAGATAATTTTCTCCTAGAAATGCTTATAGGACTCTTCAGGCAAGTATTTAAATTCTTGAACAGGAGATGTGCCTTTGGAGAGCATGCAAGGCATTTTTCCTTCCACCTCAGGCTTGAGAGTGGATCCCAGTATGGTCTCCTTCCTGTGGGTAATGGCTCTGTGGGAAGCTAGATTTAAAAAAAAAAAAAAAAAAAAAATCGCCTTTTGCAGCACTAATTACTGTGACCCCAGAGGAAGTAAAGCAGGCAAGCCAGCAGTCAAATCATGTTGTTGCTATTCATTTGTAGAGACTGCTTTTCTACAGATGTCCCACCAGAGAGCAGTACAATCTGAAGAAAAATCAGTGCTCATCCACCAAGATTTTTCACCTGCCTGATTCTCCTGCTTTTATCACAGAAAGGTAAAATCCCACAGCCTTACACTCACTAAATTACACACACACAGAGCTCTGTGTTAGGGAGGATGGCATTCTGGGGAACGACTGGTGCATCGTTGTTGTTGGTCTGCAACAGGTATTTGACAGCTGTCATTGAAAGCACTGACAAAAAGCAGTGGGTGCTCCTGTAATATTTATTTTTCCAATCTGAAATAATGTCAGTGAGTTTGATCAGCATGGGGCCATGCCATCCTCAGCTGGTGTGTTACATTAGTACTGGAACAGAAGTGGGTTGCTCAAATACGGTAGCAATTGCATGGTTTGCTTCATCTCTGTGACTAACTGAAGCCCTGACCATGAGAGCACTTCAGCAAGGCATGAGGAGTTGGTCAGTCTGGTCAGTTCTTACTGAAATGTTCAGGGAAGAGGTGCAGCCTGAAGAGTTGCCTGGTAAAAACCTGAAATCTTGAGGCTTGAAAGAGGAAAAGGCTCGTCTAAGTATAGAAGACAAGAGAAAGATGATGAGATGAATAAAAATACAGGATGGAAACTGATCAAGGAAATAAATGTAAATGAAGATAGAGAAGGGAAAGTCAGGGTGGAACCAGAGGCAGAGGAAAAGAAGTGGGCACCTGCCATTTGAAAAAAATTTTCCAGGCTTCCTAGACAAGTCTCACCCAATCTGTACAATAAAAGCAGCATCCTGACATCTTTGACATGAATCTGAAGCACAGACTATCAGGAGAAAAAAAAAAAGTTTTGAGCAAGTCAGTTACACATGAGATGAAGGAAGGATGCACTAAACTATTTGTCAGAACCTGTTTGTGGCAACGTGTGGATAGACATACCTTAAACTCAGTGATGCCTTGTGTGGTGGCTCCTCCTTCCGGAAAAGGATGAAGAGGCAGATGAAGAAGTGGATGAAATATTCTACAAGCAGCTGGGAGAGCTGCCAACATTGCTGCCCCTTGTTCTCGTGGGGGACTTCAACTTCCCAGATGTCTGCTGGAAATGCAATACAGCAGAGAACAGTTCCCTAGGTTCCTGGAGTGTGTGTAAGATAACTTCCTGATGCAGCTGGTGAGGAAGCCAGCTAGGGAAAGTGCTCTCCTTAACCTATGGCTTGTGAGAAGAAAAGGACTTGTGAAAGTAACAGCTGGAGGCCATGTAGAGCATAGTGATCACAAAATGACCGAATTTTCCATTCTTGGGGAAGTAAGGACAAGGGTCAATAAAACGGCCACCTTGGACTTCCATAGCGTAGACTTTGGCCTGTTCAGGAAACTAATTGACAAAAGTCCCTTGGGAGGCTGTCCTGAAGGGTAATGGAGTCCAGGAAGGCTGGACATATCTCAAGAATTAGGTCTTAAATGTGCAGGAACAGGCTGTCACCATATGCCAAAAGAAAAGTCAGTGGCAGATGTGGTACTTGGGCGTATAGCTTAGCAGTAGGCTTGGTAGAGTAGGGTTAATGGTTAAACGTGATGATCTTGAAGGTCTTTTTCAACCTAAATTATTCTATGAAAATGCCATGTAAGTCAAAGTCCTTACAAAGTAGAATGCCTTTTTCATTATGTACTCTAATGATTAGTAAATAAAATACAAAATTGTTTCTTAATCTAAGTGGACAGGTATATTCTGGTGTAATGAGTAGGTCTGTGGTATTTGTCTTCTGGAGCCTGGATCCCAGAGCCTGGGTGTTTGGACAAGAGTTTAGGTCCAATTACAGAATAAGTTCAGCCATCAAAGTTCAAATTTGTGTTTCTTTCAAAACTGAAATTCTCCTAATTAGAATTTGGCTGCATGTTTAAATCTGAGAGAAATAGCACGCTTCTTTTCAGTTGTAATAGTGGGACAGAAAATGCTGGATTTTAAGCAGATCTGGTCAATAAAACAGTGATAAGGTTTTTTTAATGGTATTCTCTGCTTGGTAATCTATTTTAGCCAGATTCAAACTGCCTAAAATCTAAGAATAAGAGCCCATGAATTTTAGCTGAGATAAAGGCTTATGAAACAGTTCCACTGCTGCCAACTAATGGAATATGCCAACAAGAAGGAATTTCATTTGCAGCACTCTGAGCCAGGTCCCAGCTCACAAGAGGCTGCATGCAAAAGAGAAATATGTCTCACAAAGATAGGATGAAGGGAGAAAACGAATACTCAGGGCTCCCCAGCAATCACTGTAATTTGTCATGTCTCAGGCTGACCTTGCAATAAGTGCAATAACAAAGATGAGGAGAAGTCATGTGTAGAAGGAAAGCAAAAATGCATCCTGATTATGGTGGGGAAAGTCTGTTTCATTCCCAGGTTCTTGTAACAATCTTTGTAGCTAGATCTTTCTCAAGATCGTGTTAAGTACTGAACTGTGTGATTTTGGTCATGACAGAAAGAAAAGCCCAACTGCAACATTTCTAATGTCAGCTATTTTCTACTTTTAAAACACCCATCCATTTAACAGATGATTACAAATGTAATAATGTTACGACAAAAGTGTGAGGCATCCTGGCCTTTAGCCTAAATGTGATCATATTTGCACTGCTTTCATGATGTCTTGGTATCATTACACAAAACTTAGTGCACAGAACTTCAAGAAACAGTTTAAATTAAATATTCTAAGCATCTCCTTTTAATCCCTCTCTTTATAAGAGGGATCTTTACATCTCAAAATCCAGTCTCCGAATTTCAGGTACATGCTATTCAAAGCATAATGGAAGGGAGTTACACATTTCTTCACCTTTAAATTGCCAGGGAATGTTGTAGTAGCAGTTGTCCGTTAAATTTGTGATTTCCCTGGTTTTAGGGACATCTGATGCTGTGTTTTGGTGTGTGTTTTTCTCTCATCAGCATTCTCATTTATCTCAAGGAAACAATGCCTTAAAGAAATTTTTTTAATATAGCAGGAACCCATCAAATGACATGCCTTGCAGTGATTCAGAACACCCTCTGTGCTGTGATTGTCATTTCCACCCCCAAGATCCCACTGAAACAGGACTTCCAGATCTGTGCTGGCACCATCATGAATTTACAGCTGAAAGTATGCAAGTTTCTTAGTAGAAGCACACAACGGGGTGCACCATGAACAACCACAACAACAACAAAATGCTCTTGAAGTTGAAAATAAGCAACAAATAGCTCTGAGTTTGCTCTCAGCTGAGCCACATGTTTCCTTGCCTTTCCCTGCTCTGGCTGTTTTGGGATTAGATCACTAAAGCACACGTGCAATGATTCTTGCTGCTATCTGAAATGGCAAGCCCAGCACAGCCACAGAGGACAGAAATATTATCTGTCTTCCACATCTTGGTTCTTGAGGTGGCGGTGGCAGGGCAACAGGGTGAAGGCTTGCTTTCCTTTTTCCAACATTGTAAGTAGAAAATTTAGGTTGCTAGCTGTGCTGATCTTGCATTGGTGGAGAGGATGACATTCAATCATTTCCACTTTTACAAAGTCACCACACACTGTACTAATTTCTGCCTCCCTGTGTCTTACAGATTTCTCATGATGTGATATATGGTTTCCATCTGAACAGCCCACATACCTAATCCCTGGACTACATTTCTCACAGTTTTCCATCTTCCACCCACAGCTCCACTGACTTCTCAACACAAAGAGGCTGAACATCAAGAAAATAGAAGAGCTATAGAAACTGAAAGAAATATTTCAGAGCCTCATAAGGATTTTGGAAAAAAGAATCAACCCAGGGACTCATTGTTGCAGAAAATTTAAGATGGTTTCATATGAAACCATATCCCTCAAGCAGAAAGCTGGCAAAGAGAACTCAGAGGGGAAAACAAGTAATTTTTAAAGTGTTATTCAGAAGGAAACTTTTAATCAGGATTTATTCCCAGATGTGCCTGAAATTCTCTCCCTGGGGAGCTGGAACTTTTCCAGAACAGTTCCAAGGACTTCCTTGGAGATAGTCAAAAGCTGCCTGGGTGACTGGCTCTGTGTGGCCCTGCTTAAGCCGGAGCGTTGGATCAGGAGATCTCTAAAGGTGTCTTCCAAACTTAACCCTCCTGTGATTCTGTGACATGCCAAAGGCTACCGAGGGCCAGCCCAGACCAGGAGTGCCACACTGATCTCTGGCTGTTCAGTGGGAGTATTTCTCCCTTGGCAATGTCTCTTGCCTTGTGTGAGCTCCCAGAGTGACACCTGTGAAAGCAACCTTGTGTGATGAGACCATTCTGCTTTCTCCAGGACTTCCCTTTGATGTTCTTCCTTGACCTATTGTTTCATGCTGTGCCCCCAGAAGCAGCTCTATGAACTTTCCAGGGTTGCTGAGAAACGTGTTTGAACTCCCACCTGTGCAGCAGGAAATTGTTCAGTTTCAGGGCCACCACAACCATGAGAGGCCCAGTCTCTCTGTCAAAGGGCTCCACATTTGGCTGATCCCCAAGAAGGGTATGGCTCAGGAAACCTGTGACAGATGAACTGTAAGCTCTCAAAGAAAGCAACCAGAAAAACTACATCATTTCCAGGACCAAATACTACATGTGCATAAAAGACAGTTTTATTCCACCTGATATAGATAATTGAATGCACAACTTCCAGAACACATCTCATAAGGAATTGATTTTCAGTCCTAACTTGCACCTTGGGGATCTTGGATGGAAGCAATATGGGCAGTATGCTCCATCTACCAGTGATCTCTCTTTTCTCTGCCTTTTATGCAAAAGAAAAAAAAAGTTGTTGGGTTTTTAAGGAAAAAAAAAAAGTCTCCATCACTTAAACATCTTGTGCCATCACAGGAGCTTTCCAGGTTAAGCTCTGGGGGTTGCTTTTGGAAAAGGAAAGGAGCATTGCTTTGATGGCAAGTAAGCGGCAAAAGATGGGTTTTGACATTGTAAAAAGATGTAAAAATAGGTCAGAGCTCTTCTACAAATAAAGACATTTAAACTACAGCAATTCTGAGAAAAATGCATGATTCTTTTCCTCTATGAATTTTTCACACTTGTCACAGTTAAAGGCCAGCTTCTGCTCACAGGGAGGTCAAAAAGCCAAATGTGACTCAGTATAATTAAAAATGTGCTGGATTTTACACAGAGTCGTTTGAGAAAGGGAATGGGTTGGCTCTGGAATCTTTTTTGCCTCAGTTATCCCATACATGCAAACTGCTTCTTGTTATCAACAGCTCAGTTGCAGATTACAGAAACCAACACACTTCTCTACTTCAGTTTTGGAAAGGGGAAATTTCAGTTAACAGCAAAGAAACTTGAGGGCAAACACACAGCACAGGCTTTGGAAACAGCTACATTATCCCTGACCAATAGTGATTTTGGCATGTTGACAGAAACCTGATGGTGTCATGAGATATGCATGAAACAGGAGAGAGGCAGGAGAGCTGGGCAAGAGACCTCTCCTTAGTTGCAACATGCTGGTACTGAGTGAAAAAAAAAAATACTTCCAACCCTGCAAAATTTTAATTTCAAATTTTATCCTACTTTTGTAAGGAGCAGGACATGTACAGTTCTACTGTTGCACTTGTCCACTAGAAACTTGTGAACCCTTTAGTCCACTTAACTAATTCTGACTGCAGGGAGGTGAGCTCTTCCCTCTCTGCCACATCTCCATGACAAATATGTGAACTAGCTCCTGGGTGAAGACCACTAGAAGGTGAAGCAGACAAACTCAAGAAGCTGAAGCTCTTCCACAGGGTCCTACATAGCAAGTCACTCACTTGCCAAAGCTTCTCAGATCTTTGCAACTGTATTTTTCTGGAATATTGTTGTAATTGTTTTTAAAAAAGAAACACACATACACACACACAACCCCAAGTCCTGAGGACAAAAAAGGCACCAGATAATTTCTTATGCATTTCAACATGGTGCATACTTTCATGGCTCAGTGGTGCTTACATCCCTTCTCACCCTCTCCTCTATGCAGACAGGGGAAAACAGAGAAGGTCTGGCATAAGCAGACACCACCCCTGATTTCAAAGCTACTCTTTGGGTTGCTCTTTGACCTCTGAAGCATGCCTGCATAGCTGGGCAGCACTGAGCTCAGCTTTGCTTTGGGAGGCATCTGCTCATGCATCCAGGCAGTGCAGATGGACCATCAATAGTACTGGGACTTTTATCACCCTCGCCATGCTCCAAAGCCAGCTCCTATCTTGTTCACCACATAACAAAGAGCAAACTGGGCCAGGCTTCTCCATGACACTCCTTCCCATAGAGCTCAGTTGCCCTCCCCTCCCCTGCTCTGCCCAGTGCTACTGCAGATGTAGGATAGTCAGATGCTTCCCTGCATCTCCTCATTGATTGCAGACAGCACTATATCTCCAGGATTTCAGGGCCAAATAAAAGTGATTGGTTGATTAAACAGAATAAAAAGGAAGCCTTTTTATGTCTCATCCTAATCTCATAGATTAGCGTCCATCCTGAAGCTCCTCAGCATGCAGGAGCAGATTGCTTCATTGTGCAGTTGAAGGCAGTATAATTTCTTGTGTAACAACCCATGGTCTGGGGGACACTCATTAGCAGCTAGTGAATTTGACCAAGCAGCATTTGCAATCATGGCACTGACCTCAGACCCTCTCCTTCTGGTGAGTGCTGTCGGCAGTACTCCAGGCTGAAGGACTCCACTGACGCTGAGCTGGCCTGCCACCGGACCGTGGCCGTGTCCCAACACACCGTACAGTCCTCAGCTCTGATGGTGGGGATGGCAGGTGCTGGGGGTACAGAGACATGTTATTCATCACATCAGGAGGGTGCCAGTGGCTGAAGGGGGGGATGATCACAAGGGAAAAGAAGAGTCCTTTCCCCAAAAACCTATGTCAGTTTGTCCATTCAGCAGTGATCTGCTTAGTATTTCAGTGGCAGAGAACTACACCATAGGTGGAAAAACCCACACAGGGAAAGGCGTTGGGAAAGTCACTAAATAGTTGTGCATTTCTGCACACCCATAGAACGCCCATGTAGATTTTTATGCCTTCCCTCAAGAACATTTTCTTCATTTCTGCCAATCTTCAAGAATCAGAGGCAGTACTGCCTACAGCTCACCCTGCATCACCTCCATCCTGTCCTCAGATGTCCCTGCATGAGCTGCATCAGAAGCAAATGTGCTGCTGCAGAGCTGACAGGGAAATGCTGACATTCTGCTTATGTCCTGTTTATTTTTGCAATGCTAATATTTGATGTTGTAATTTCTCTCTCTTTTTTAGAGCCTCAGTTTAAGAACTACAAGCTCTACTGCAAGACAGAAAATGGAATGTAGAACAGTGCACTGAATGCAAGTAATCAAAAGTTATTGTGTGAAATTGCACATCAAACATCAGAATTTGAAAACGGCTTAGTTGTATTCATTTGCTCTTTCCTTTTCCAGGGAACAGCAACATAAAGGAACCTTTACAACCTGCTGTTGAAACTCATAAATACTCTTAATACTAATCCTCAAAAGAAAGGTTATTAATTTTAGAAAGGACCTAGGAAGTTATTTTGCTTTTAAAGAGGTCAGGTTCTAAAATACGAGGCCTAAAACAAAAATTGAAATACGTAATTTTATGACAAGATCACGTTATAGAACTTCAACAAACATTCCACAGGCATTCTGTTTTGTACAAAAAATAACTTGTTATTAGTAGAAAAGGAAAGAAAACCACCCACAAGTATATATCAGTTTCCTGGTTTAGTGAAAATCAGGAGGTTAGCAATTCAGGACAAGACGTACTTATCATTTTACTACTGTAACAGCCAATCTAGCTTATTCTAGCTTTATTGTCTGTTTTTAAATGCATCTGTTCTTAAAGAATGGAAAATTAATAGCTAAATGCCCTAATGCCTGCATTCAGCAACTGACACATATCCACATTTATGTATCTGCAAATATTTTGTCACAAGGTATCAACTTTTTTATTTTATTTGAAATTATCAGAATGAAGTGAGCATACCAGGAAAAAAGAAGTTGGTGCTGTGCTTCTGAGATTTTTTAAAAACAAATTAACTGTACTTAGAATACCTGTAATATTCCAACAATCTTATAAGCAATCTTATAAGAGACAACAAAGCAAAAAGGGTAAGCTTTTACTCTGTCCCTCAGATACAGGATGAGAATCATACAGGTTTTGAAGGACAGAAAAAGGTGCATTCACTTCTGTGTCTTTAGGATTGCAAAGAGCCTTCATCCAAAGATCAGTTTGACACAGACAGGAAGGAGCAGGGGTAGAGGGATACTTGCTACCTTCGGCATTGTTCCTTTACAAAAAATACTGCTTGGAAACAGCTTGTTCCCCAGGGAAAGGAAAGGAAAAACTCTAGGCTTGTGAGGTGGAGGAGCAGGAAACAGGAGGTGCTGGGCGAATGCTGCAGTAGCGCCTGTTTTCCTCACAACTCCCCAGGCCCACTGCCACCTCCATAGGTGCAATCCCAACAGAGAAACCTTCTAAGGGTTCCTAGCATCTGTAAGAGGCACAGATTTGATCCACTGTTAATGCACATGTTCCTGTTACTGCATATACCAGCAGGTTACTGTCTTGTATGTGCCAAATTTGTATCCGAATTATTAAAATTAAACTTCAAATTCTTGCTTCTGAGTTCATTAGGTTACTTGAAGAATCTAAGTGTTCTAGTTTCATGTTAGAGTAGTTTGGCTCTTCAGATTCAAGAAGTGGCTTCCATTACTGGTGCTTATTTTTCCACCCTTGGCATTAAGGGGATGCAGTGCTTTTGCGTCAGTCAGCGCTCAGCAGTGTCCCTGCATGTCCATCTGGCATTCAGTGCCATCCAGAGGGAGTTCACCTCAGCTGGAGGGAAGGTGTTTACTGAGCTTTTGTTTGATGTAGTTTATTGGTTTTCTTAAAGAAATAGGCCCCAAATTCTTAAAGAAATAGGCCCCAAATTCTTAAAGAAATAGGCCCCAAAGAAGGCCTCAAATATTAGAGCAAATGAACTCCTTCAGAAGGCTTCGGTTTTGTGAAAAACCAAACAAAACCAGAACCAAACAATGGTAGGCCTGATGCCAAAAGGCAAAGACAGTTCTTAAAAATAACAACTTCAGAGAGGTGAAAACACTTTTTAAAATTATAAATTATTAGCTAGTAATAATTCATTAATATTTTACCATTTTACAGGAATGCTGCTCCATGTCAACAATTAATTGTTGAGGCCAAAACATTGGAATCTCTACACTGAATTCTCTGGAAAATAATATTAACTAAAAATCTGAAACAACAATTTTGAAGTCTCGCAGATTAAGTAAAAAGGCTTGAAGCTGTGGTTGTTGCCAAGTGTTCTCAACAATACACTCAGTGCTGCACAGACTTATTTAATTACAACATTGTTAAATACTGTATTTTGTGATTCCAAGAACATAATGATTGTTTTTATCCTCTAACACTAAAAACATTGTCTGACAAGAGGTCCTCAGACACAAGATGCTTCACCTTGCCTGTAACTCAAGAAGCAATAGTTCTGTCAATGCAAATTATTAAAGAAATTAAAGCTCAGGAAAATTAATCAGTCAACCTGATTAAACAATAAACAATACCTGTCTAATTGCTTATTTATGCCACTTAAACAGCAGCAGACCCTCTCAGCCACACCTGAGATTTGTGTCTCACTGAACTAGACGCAGCATGTAAACTCAGTAAAACAGGCCTTCTCTTGAAGTTAGTAATTTAAATCAGCACAAAGTAGATGTATTTAGGAGGATGGTAGAGAGGCAAAAAAAATGCAGCAGGTGTTGCCTCCATTTTCCACAGGAGAAGCAGTAGCATCCAACATTCAGGCAGCTTTCCCAGAGCTTCTCTGGAGCATTGCAACACACTTGGAAGATACATCCATAATGAGCCACCTCAATGCCACAGTCACGAGGCTCAAGCTGGAAACGTCTCCAAATCCAAATGCCTTAAATTTTTCTCCCAAGCCACTGCCTCTTTGTAGAAAGGGCTGAAAGAACCCTGAGCTGCCTGCTGTCTGCCAGGTGGGCTAAAGGAAGCAGTTTCTCCTGTTTCAGTAACATGATGGACTATAATTGGCCTAAGCTCTAAGCTTATGATAATCACGTGCCAAAATAGGTACATACCTGTTTTAAAAATGGCTTTTTCACTGGGTAACCCACAGCCTGTGCCATTCACAGCCATGACCCACACACTGTAGCAGTGATCTGGCTCCAGGTCCTCCAGAACGCAGTGGCTCTCCTTCACCGTCACTCTGTACTCTTCCACCAAAGCTAAGAGGAACACACACACATTCAAGACATCACACTCAGGGGTTGCACAGAGATAGGTGCCTCTCAGTGAACATATATAAAATAGTCAACTGAAAGAAAAATCTAGAAAGTGTCACTAGCTAAGTTCTCCATATTTCACTCTGACTCAACTATGGCAAAGTTTCTGATGTGCCCTTGAGTTGAGTGCACTCAAATCCCATTGATGGCTAGGGGAGATTATGGTCCTCAGTCCTGCTGAGGACCAGACTCTAAGTTTTCAACCCTGGTTTCACCTAGGGTGAAACTATATATAGTTTCACTCTATAATGTAACAGTTTCTCATAATGGACTTTATAGCCCTTAGCTATGAATTAGCAATTATAAAAACCTCTTAGCATCCTTTAGCATGCACACACAAGCACATATGGATTTGTGCAGAATCCAGCTGTTTAAAGTGACTTTATGAACAGTCAAAGCTTTTTAATGAATGAAAATTTTAGGTTTTTTTTCCCCCTCAATTCCATATTTAACTTTTAAAATATTTTAATGTGATTTTGGAAAAAAGAACTTTGCCTACATGTGGAAGCATTATATTTTTTTTTTTATTAGGAGACATTTCTGAGTTATGTGCACAGCCCTATAGATCTAATGAAGCCCATCTTTTTGGGAGCTCTGTCTATAGCTCCCAGGAGTATCCACGGGGCAGCGTGGACACATTCTTTCTGAAGGTCAGGCCACTTCACAGAACACCACCTCAACAGTGATACTGCTGCTTCTCTGAAAACAATTGTCCTGTACTTCATAGACTATGATATTTATCTTTCATGCTGGGAGATGAAGGGGAGCAGAAGGAACAGCGTCTACCTCACATTCTCCTTCACTATAACCTGCACAGGGCTAAGAACAGGTAATCATCATAGCCCCTATTGTTTCTGTACCCCGTGCACTCCCCTGCAGCATGGCCTCCCCTCTGTTGACTCCAGACCAAAATCCTGTCATCACGAAGGCAAGACCTTACGTACCCCCTGCATCTTTGCTGGCCTGAGGCTCTTCCATACAGTAGACCTGGAAGCAGTCAATGGCATCCCCTTCATTCACAGCCCAGTAGATGGCAATGGAGGTGCTGGTGGCTGAATTTGGTTCCTGAGGTATGACAGTTGGTGTCTGTGGGACTGAGAAGAAAGTCTCCTGTTGTTACTCACAGTCCTGTATTTTCAGCCAGATTACCTACAGTTTTGTGAGGCACCTTGGTTGCTTTATTTTCACTTAGGTTGCTTATTTCCACAGAACAAGATCAGCATGTACATGAAGTGTGGAGTACTGGTGCAGTTCTAGAGCAATAGGTCCTCCTAAATGAGCAACAGGAAAGAAGTAATTGCTTGGCATGGGCATCTGTCCATTTCACTCACAGACTGGAAAAAACAAGATCCAGTACTAGTAGCAAGAGCAGCTGAACCCGGTGCAAAGCATGTGCCATTCTCTGCACAGCTCTTGAGGTCCTTACCCATGAGGCAGGTTCATTATTCAGGTAAGTCATAGCATGGCTGTTCATTTCTGACCTCCAGCAGGGCACCTCTCAGGACTGTGGCAGTCCTGGACACACAGAGCTGTCTTATAGCTCCAGTGATCCCTATCCTGTTCCCAAGAGACTTCACAGATACAGCTCTTCAGTTCTGCTCTCCACTTTGAGGCACACATGCTGATAAAACCCCAGGAGACGCCTAATAACTTCTGGCCACCTCCTAAGAAAGGTCAGAAGACCCTGAAGCCTAACACAGGTTCATCTGGATAACCTGCTTCTCCATTAGCAGTGCACACACCACAAGAGGGGGCGCTCTATGAAGAGAGTGCCCGTGAAAGTGGGAAAGGAGAGCATGTGTTTTTAGCAAACAACATGAGACAGCTGACTGATGAGGAGGGGAAGGAGAAAACCTCTGCCAGAGACAAGTTTATGTAGCTTCTCCCAGAATAGTGGGCAGGTGAAATGACGTGCCACACCAGGAAGGGATTCATGCAGTGTCTTATCTCCACCGGCGCTCAGAGCACTTTAGGCAAAGGAAGGCTCTGGGGAGCAGAAGGCTCCTACTCCCAGTACACATCTAGGTGCTTCTATCTAGTGCAGTCATTTTCCCAAAGACCCAGGGACAGAGAATCCTTGGTGCTCTACCAAAACACCTGAACCCCATGGGACAATCGGAATCATCCCTCACAAAGAGTGCTTCGAAGCCCTCCAAGGTCACCCATATTTCATATAAACTTTGTCTCCTGATCCACACAGATCCATCCCTGATGAGATATTTTTCCCCTCTATGATTATGGCTTAAAAGAGAGGGAAGAGAAAGAAAGAAGCAAAAAGCTCCAAAAGGTGCTCATTGTTAATGTGGGATGAAAATACGGGGTTCTACTTCTGCACTCAGTAAATTTCCATATTGCATAAATTGTCTTAGAGTCTCAGCAGAAAGCTTTTGCTTTTTATTTCAGTTATCTTCACAGTAATTTTGATGATCCCTTGTGGCATGAACAATGCAAATGCAGATGCTAGCTGTTTCCTTACGATTTATACAGAGAACTACCAGTACAGTACGATTACATCTGCTTTCCGTTGAAGAAAAAAAATTATCCTTCTCATTGCTAAAAACAATCCACATTTTGTCTGTTGATTGCATCTAGAGAAATTGATCATCTTTAGGAAAAGAATTCCTTTTAGGGGATCACTGGGGAAAACAGCTTTTTGTGCGTGTGTGTGTCAAGTTGCCTAGAAACCACTATCTATGATCACAGAAACTCCTCAGCAGCAAGATGTATTATTATGTCAAATCTGAACAGAAGCTATCTCAATAAATTTGGGGGGGGGGGTGAGGGGGGGAATTTATAGATTACAATTCACTTTGGTAACATTGAGAAACATTTGATTTCTAATTTCCTTTTGCATAATACCAAAGAAAGTTTTGAAAGGAAGTGATTTCAAAAAGTTGAACTATTCTCTTTAGGAACAGAACATTTGTGTGTTATCAAAGCACTGGTCCCTTTTAAAATGAATTTTAGTAAAATATATGAGATATTTGTACCACAAGTTTGACTAAATAATATTTTTCAAAGAAAAGGGTGACATTTTCTCATTTGTTCAGTTTTCACTGAAGTACTGTGGTATGAGGAAGTTTTTCCTTTGTGTTACCTGATCTCCTCAGCCCCCAGGAGATAAGAAAAATAATAATGTATATTTAGAATCATAGAATTGTCAAGATTGGAAGGGAGCTCAAGGATCATGTAGTTCTAACCCCCCTGCCATGGGCAGAGACACCTTACACTAGATCAGGTTGCTCAGAGCCACATCCTGCCTGGCCTTAAAAACCTCCAGGGATGAGGCTTCTACCATCTCCCTGGGCAATCCGTTCCAGTGTCTTCCCACTCTCATGGTGAATAACTTCCTCCTAACATGCAATCTGAATCTACCCATTTCTAGTTTTACTCCATTCTCCCTAGTCCTATCACTACCCAACATCCTAAAAAGTCCCTCCCCAGCTTTCTTGCAGGCCCCCTCAAGATACTGGAAGGCCACAATAAGGTCGTCTCAGAACCTTCCACTCTCCAGACTGAACAGCCCAAGCTCTCTCAGTCTGTCTTCATAGGAGAGGTGCTCCAGCTCTCTTTGGAAATGGAGGGTGTTTTGAAGGAAAGATGTTTCTGAAGTGGTGAAAATAAAATTGAAATATGAAATTATTCAGTAAAAGACTATACTTTCTGAAGAAAAAATATATGGATTGGAGACAAATGTCAAAATCAGAAGTATTTAATTAAATTACTCCAGTCATAAAAATCTGAGTGACATCTGCCTCCAATATGTCATAAATTATGTACTCAACGCATCCATGTAGACATATATCTCTATTTTCTTTCAGGAGAGGTGTAATCTTGAAAAAAAACAACCAAACACCATTTTAGCTTTGTATTTTCTTCCTCCCTCCCTCCCTCCCTCCCTCCCTCCCTTCCTTCCTTCCTTTTCCCTTCCCTCCTCCCTTCCTTCCTTCCTATAGTTAAAATCACATTATCAATTTAGATACTTGGTAGTGGAAGTGAAAAATGAAACCCAGCCATTTTAGAAAGAGAAGGAATTAATTAATTTCCAGTTTGTCAAAGCAAACTGGTCTGAAGCTGTTTATGTTCAGCAGACACAGCAGCTAATACAAATCCAGCTGAAAAGTGGATCTTGACAGTTCAGGAAAACACACGCTTGAATGGCTTGTGGGAAAAGGAAATACAGCATGACAAAATGGGTCTGTCCTCCCAGATGACCTTGCCAGTAAGTAACAGGCAGGAGAAAAGAATGGTTCCACTCATGGAATTGCAAAAGGAAGTTTCGAAACTAAATGAAGACACCTAGCACAGCTGCACCACTAAGTTAACTCTGACTGACTGTCCAGCTTCACCTAAAAAGCTCTGAATGCCACAGCCATGCAAATCTGACAAGGAAGTTAAGGTTTCAGAGATACTCAGTTCTTCTAGCTCCAATAAAAGTAATGGTGTGGAAAAGAGACAATTTTCCCATAGTGACACTACTGAGCGCACTCAGATTAGACTATGGAGAGTCTCCACAGGATGGCACTCTCCAGTGTCCCATTAGGTACATGAAAATCCAGACAGCAAACAAAGCACCTAAAGAAAATCAATGCTCTTCTTTCAGTACTTAAGGACCAAACATGAAAAAGAAGCTTTGCTTGAAAAGCCACAGAGTGACTACAACAGCAGTGGTGTGTGACAGTGAGTGGGAGGAGAGGTCACAAAGCACAACAGGAAGATCCAAGATCCCTAAAGAAACTTCTTTTGAGAAAGAAAGAGTGGAATGAGAGCCCAGCATGAGGAAAATGAATCCACAAATTGGTTCATTCACGGTTGTCCAGATCCATGTAATTTCTCTAGGAGCATGTGCAGACGGTGCAGAAAGCCCACATGGCAGGATTTTACAAGACACAAATCAGACAGAGATGAATAAATATGATAAAGGATCACATACATTTTTCACTGTTGCCCTCTATAGCAGCAGCTGTTTCTAGCTGCAGTTAACTCTCTTCACATCCTTTGGGGGTTTCAGGTGCCTCTGTTCACTTGGCACAAGCTGAGGGACCTCAGCGATTACCCAGACCCTGTTCTTCTCCCTAGGAATGCCCCTCTCAGAAGAGGGGAACTCAGGAAACTCTTTGATTGTCTTTTTCTGTCCCTGCCTGCAAGAGAAGAGCAATTTCTTCAACTCTGGGAGATGTACAGATAGAGATCTACTGCCAGACTGTGGTACAGCTATCTGAAAAGAAAAGAATCCCCCACTTTTCTTTTGTGGCTCATCTTAGTGTCCTACTGTAAGCCAAACATTTGTGCACAATTAAACGTTGGGTTTTTTCTTTTTAATTCAACTCTGATTGCTAATTACATGGTTTGTAAATGTATACTTGTTAAAGAGTTTCTGCTTTTGGCTTCCTAAAATTTCTAAACCATTGCCAAACTGTTAAGTTTTGTAAAGATGACGGTTGAGAGATTCTTACCAGCCGCTTGTTTTAAGGAGTGTTGGTTGCTTTGTCCTGGGCTGTCTGCATAGTGCTCAAATAGTGAAAAAGCACTGGGCACCTTTTCTAAAGTGAGAGTAGTATCCATTGCAGAAAGTAATCTATTTGGAAGAAAACACAAAGCAGTTCATATACATTTCTCGTGGTATCACATAGTTTTCCAAAGGCCAGAAGCAAATACCATGCAGTGTACATCTCTCTAAATGTTTCCCATGAACTTGACGACCACAGGCAAGAGGCTGTTTCCCTGATTATGGATATTTAGTGCATAATGCAATAAACCCCTGTGATACGGGGTGGGGTTTAAGACTTACTAATACAGTGCCTTTAAAGTTGACAAACCTTAGAGCTGAACTGTAGCACTGAACTGTAGCAGCTGGTTCCAGAAACATAATGTAATGCAGCTGAAGGAAGATAGACTCTACTTAGATGGTATTTTTAACTCTAAGGCAGAAGCAGCTTCAAGGAAGTTGAAGAATTTTTTTTCAAGGTGACTGAATTTTACCTTTCTCCTCTTATTTTTTTTTTCAGCCACCAAAGTAGTTAATTATGTCTAAGCTTAACAAGGCAGAACAAATGTAAAATATACCCTTTTTTTAAAAAAAAAAAACATGCATTGTTATATAGGCTTGTTCTTAAACATTTCAGCAAGTCAGGTATTATCAAAGTAAATTAATAACCCAACACATGCACAAACCAGAAGTTTAGTGTGTAAGCAAATGACTTGGGAAACTGTTTTGTCCCATTCTACCTGCTCTATTCTTATGCAATAAACTACAATAAGGTATGTGGCTGGACTCTCACATTTTGACTTAGAACAGCTGACTCCAAATTTACAGTCCTAATTCTGCAGATTATTAAGAATCATGAAAGTTTCCTGTTTGGCACATTCTTTTCAGACCACTCCCCTGGGGTTGTAATTTAATGACAAAGTGGAACTCTCATGTCTTTGTTATACCCCAGCCCATGTCAGCATGCATATGTCTATGATAGCTGCGTCAGCAGTGAGAAGAGTATGAGGAGCACTGCGCAATGCTCAGGCCCCTTGAGAAAAGTCATTGGTGGTAAGGGCAAGGCTGGCGGGAGGAGCCTGCAGACAGCCTGAGGCAGCATTTGTAGTTCACCATGGAAAATTGAGGAATACAGGCCTGTAATCAAATACCTTTCTCACAAAGAATGGGTCTTACCAAAATCACACCCTTCAGGAAATCAAACATGGCAGAGAACTGCTTGCAACTGTATGTATTTACTGGTATGTGCAGGCAGGGCAGGATGCAGATGTGATAAGGCACCAGCCTAATGACATACCCTGAATCAGGCAGTGCTAGTGAAGAGGCCCATAGTCTCTTGGTAAGCTTTTGAAAACTGCTTATCTCACTTTTATTTCTGGAGTTGTGCTCAGAAATGTAGTTCAACATCCCAAGCCATGTGAGTGATACTCGCATTATAACCTTCCAAAGGTCTGATAATACATAACCAGACTACTCAGAAAAGAACCTATCAGTGATGTCTAAGAGATGGAAGCATGGTCAAAATGTTTTTTAGTGTATATGTGTAAAAAGTAACTAAAGGAGCATCTGTTTTACAATTTAAAATTGAGTGGACATTTTAAAATGCTACTTATTTAATTGATGTATTACAGAACACGTGCAAAACACTTCAAAACCAGTCAGTTATGGCAACAAGTGTAAAACCTCTTTTCTAAATTTCATTATCTGTGAGGTTTATAAAAGTAGCTATGAATATTAGTAGTGTGTTTTCAAAAGCTTGCTAATACTAAATGAAGCATCCAGCATGCCTGGTACTCACAACTGTGTACTTAACCCATACACATTTACCTTTTATTCAATTCTTTAGATGACTAGAAGAGGGGGAAAAATGTGTTAACAGTTTGGAAAAACCCTGGAAATGTTGAAGAACTGCTTATCTAAGAATCTTGTTGCTCTCCACAGGCACAAAATACATGCAGCTTTACTGACATGAAATCGTCTGGGATGCTGCATATTCACTCCAGCAGAGAATTTGGTTCCTCAAGAATATTCCACTCCAAAGCTCTGGCTCAGCAAGATATTAGAGTCTAAGTCTGGTTTTATGATCCTAAGGGGTCAGTATTCAATAACAGTTTTAAAGACTGAAGCACAGCCAAATATTTTTCTTAAACTAAGACTTTCACAGAAATAAATCACCTGCACACTAAGAACACTAAAATCCAAGTTCTGTCAGAAATCTCATTATCAACTTCTTATTACTAGAAGCTGGGAGAGATTTGTACTCATGGAAAGAGAGTTCCTATCATGCTCCATAAATCTTCAGGTGTCATTTTCTGGGTTGTGGACAGAAAAGTTTGTATCCTTTATCACTAACAGAAAGAGGCAGGGAATCTAATAATCACATTCCACAAGAAAAAGTTCAGAGTGCAAAGTTAGCTTTTTGCCAAAGCAGTGGTCCGGTACCTCAATAAATAAGCTCAGGAAAATAAGCTATATATTTCTTCCATCCCAAAATAGCCAGTCTAATACAGCATTCACTTGGTTACAGGATACAAAGACAGGGGCTGTTCAGTCTTGAGAAGACTGAGAGGGGATCTCATCAATGTGCACAAATATCTGAGGGGTGGGTGTCAGGGGGAGGGGGCCAGGTTCTTTTCAGTGGTTCACTGTGATGAGACAAGGAACAATGGGTTCAAACTTGAACACAGAAGGTTTCACTGCAACTTGAGGAGAAACTTCTTTACAGTGAGGGTGACAGAGCACGGGAACAGGCTGCCCAGGGGGGTTGTGGAGTCTCCTTCCCTGGAGACTTTCAAAACCCACCTGGATGTGTTCCTGTGCTGACTACCCTAAGTGATCCTGCTCTGGCAGGGGGGTTGGACTCGATGATCTCTGGAGGTCCCTTCCAACCTCTAACATTCTGATTCTGTGATTCCATAGCTTGAGCATGGGAGAAAGCCAAATTACTGCTCCATTGTTTCTGTAGCTGCTGGTGTATGGGCTGCAAGGCTTGTGTTTGGGAAGATGTTTTGTATGAATGATCAGACTTGAGAAAGTAATTTTTACTTTTCATTTCTTGCATCCTAGTATAGTTGCTCTGCAAATTCCAGACTACGTACATCAGTCTGCACGTCCCAGCCCCTTCAAGCCTGCCAATCTACTTCTACAGAGGAGAAAGTACTACAGCTCACTTATGAGCGGTGTAAGAACAATCTTGCAGCACAAGAACAATCCTGACGGACCCAGGCTGTTAGTGATTAAGCTGCAAGACCCTCTGAAACCAGTTTATGATCCACCAGTGTAGTTTTTTACTACCAACCACTAGGTAACTGCAATAATGCAAATTCATAAGGGAGGTTTTTGCATCCAGAAAGTAGAATTACAGACATGCATCTCACATGTACACTCCCAAACCTAGCTCATTGTTGTGATTTAACCCCAACCAGCAATTAAGCACCACACAGCAACTCACTATCTTTCAGCAATAAATATTTATCACAGTCTCAGTAATTTGAATTCATAACTACTGTCTGCGTCTGCTCATTTAAAATAATCCCCACCCCCCCAAATAAACTAAAAAAAACCCAAAAAAACCCCAAAACAAACAACAAACCAGCCACAAAAAAAAAAATCCCAAACAAATCAGAAAATTGCCAAAATCCAACAACAGCTCTGCTTTGAATAATTTTCAGTTACACCTTCTTGTTTCATTTTTCTTTTTCATACTATAAAGTGCCTTTTCCTCTACAAATTCTCAGTGGATAAATTAATTCCAGATAAATTATCAAACTCTTAGCCTTATTTTCACAAAATAAACAGAATAATCTCAATAGTTTAAGTTACATTTTCATCCTGTGAATAGTCTTTGCAATTCTCTCTGAGCATTCACATGACAAAAGCAAATGATCTAGTAGTTTCAGAATGGAATAGTTGAGCTTGTCAGATTCAGCTTTCTTTAAAAAAAAAAAAAAAAAGGCCTAGATAAAGTGTAAGTGCTTTCCTAACTAGGAAATAAAAGTTAGAGTATGAAAACTGTTCTTGCTTACATTTAGGAAAACGAATCCATCAATTTCTTCCATTTCTTTTACTGTTGCATCCAGAGTGTCCTTCGCCAAATCAACAGTCTGCTGGAAGTTCACCATTTGCTCATACAGGTACTCCATTTTCTTCATCTTTACTTCTTCAAAGTTCTCTGATTTCTCATCATATTGTGCTACCACTTTCTTAAGCATCTCTTCATTCTGCTTTTCCAATAACTCTGCATTTTTCTTACAGTTTTCCTGTAAATTCAAAACTGATATAAACTGATCTGCAGAATAAAATTATGACATTTAATGAATACACAGAAATGCACTAAAAGGTTAGGGGTTGGGGTTTTTTTGTTTTTTTTTTTTCCTTTGCAGGTTTTGTGTTTGTTTCGCTGGGTTTTGCCTTTTTCTTTCTTTTCTTTTTTTTTTTTTAATGTTAGTGTTTAAAATTAAACTTCTGTAAACTAAGATGGGAAGTCTCAGTACAAAATAGCTAAAAATGCCTACTTTCAGCTGAAATACAGTCCTCAAAGCTTAAGAACCTAGGCAATAAGAACTGGGGATACGTTTAAATGCTTCACACACGATTCTAAATAAAGACATAAACACTGTAAGCATTTTATAAGCATAAACAAGTCAGGGAACCTTTTCCTCCAGTGCTTGACAGTCATATATTCCACTTTGCAATAATATGCAAAAAAAAAAAAAAAAAAGCAATCTTTTTATTTCCCTAGACTTACTACCTTCCAGTGAAAGAAGACAATTTGAGGACTACAGAAACAGCCCATTTTAGTGGAAGCAACAAAACTACAAAACCAGGCAACCATATATTAGAAGTAATTTTAGCATATACTAAAAAGTAATTTTCTAGAGGGGAAGAAAACTAGTGTGATGAAACACTGTACTTACCTCAACAGAGTTAAATAGTGATTCAATATCACTCACAAAATCTTCAATCTTTATTGACTTTTCTTCTACTGCTTTTAGCATTTCACTTAACTTATCCTGAAATTCAAAGTATTTCAGTCACATAAGCACATCATTTTCTAAAGTTTTTACACACAACTTAATTTAGGTGGTGTTTTTTTGTTTTGCTTTGGTTTTTTTTCCATGAGATACCATTGGAACAACTGCTAAATTAAGCTCAAGTATCACCCTGGATACAAATACAAGCACAGAAATAGCAACTTGAACAGCCACAAAACTGTTTCCAAATCAAAAGAAGTGAGCTTAGTTTGACACAGTGCTGAGTGTTCGTGTAAGTTGCTGAATGTTACAAATTCCAGTACAGCTGTGCTAGAGGCTGAGGGTGCTAAGAGCCTCATCAGGGTCCTCAAGAGATCATAGGAATAAGCCCATTAAAAAAAAAAAAGAAAGATAATGTAGGTATTTATGAGGTTGGTAGATGTTGCAATGCCATGATTTTTTAATTAGAATTTTAAATATACTTCCTATAGACCAGAATTCATCAAAATCACTGCCTGAACTAGATGTGGAAACAAAAGAAGTTCATGGGACAACAGGCATTAGAAAGAACTCAAGAACTTTTTCATAGTTCTTGATGTTTTGTGAACAAAAGCTGGCCATCTGCTCAGGTGCAATTTATAATTTGTAAAAATAGTTTCAATCAGCTGGCACAAATCTAAAAGGACAGTTGACATATTTTGGTAACAGCTTCCTATTATGGCAAACTTCTGCAGCTAGATCTGTTGCAAACTAGCATATGACTTTCCATTAATTATAAATGTCACATTGGACTCTACAACTGAAAGTTCTCTTCATAAATATTTAGCACAAATCACCAAGATTCACATGCAAACTTCTGTTTGTCAAGATAACCTATAAATTCTGATAGATGCCATCCATAGCTCTTTTAATTTACTGTGAAGTTATGTTCCTACAATTAAAATTCAGGTGACAAGTGTTTTTCTGTCTTAATATTTTCTCAGTAATTATACAGAAATAACAAAAAAACATGCAAATGCTACCTCAGAGTAACCTGAGCCCTGAGTGCTAAAAATTACATGAAGGCAAGCCTGTGTGGTAGCCAGATATAACATTAGCTTCGTGTCCATGATCCACAGCTAGGGAGTGATATCATGGGACGTTTATTTATAGCTTAACTTGACTTGTGCAATGCAGGTACATTCAAGAGATGGCTGGAGTCTGTGACTTTATTACTGATTTTCTCATGGCTAATTATCACTTTCAAGTCAAGCATGAATGGCCAAAAGCAACTGGTGTCATACACCTGCACCAGTTTGCAAAAAAATGGTATTTGAAACTGCCACCTTGACGATCAAGATCATCAAGTCCAACCATTATGTAATTCATCCAAGTCTGGTGCTAAACCATGCCCCTTAGCAGCACATATATGCATCCTTCAAAGACCTCCAAGGATGGGTGCATTTCTGTGTGACCTACTCTAGGTGATCCTGCTCTGGCAGGCAGGTTGGACTCAGTATTTCAAGGTACATTCTAGCTTCCCTTCGTGATTCTGTGATTCAACCATTTCCCTGGGGATCCCGTTCCAGTGTTTGATAACCCTTTCAGTGAAGAAGTTTCTTCTAATATCCAATCTAAACTTACCCTGATGCAACTTAAGGCCATTCTCTCTCATCCTATCACTTATTACCAGGGAGTAGATGTCAACACCCACCTCCTGACAACTGCCTTTCACATAGTTGTAGAGAGCAATAAGGTCTCCCCTCAGCCCTCTCTTCTCCAAATAAACAACCCCAGGTCCCTCCGCTGCTCCTCATAAGACCTTTTCTCCAGATCCTTCATCAGCTTCATTGCTCTTTTCTGTACCTGCTCCAGCACCTCCGTGTCCTTCATGTAGTGAAGGCCCCAAAATTTAACACAGTACTCAAGGTATGGCCTCACCAATGCTGAGTGCAAGGGGACATTCACTTCACTAGTTCTGCTGGTCACAGTATTCCTGGTAGAGGGCAGGATGCTGTTGGCCACCTGGGCACATTGCTGGCTCATATTCACAATAACTTCTACAGAAATGCAAGCATTTACACTAGTATTGATAGCAAAGGACAGAACTGCTGAAATGGAGAGCACTTTTATCTGTCTTTTAGACAGAAGAAGGACTTGCTAACCTCTGACCTGCACTACAGCTAAAACAGTATTGACACAGATCAATGTGAACTGAACAGAAAACAAAAATGGGATTTCAACAAAACTACTGTAAAACTGTGCAACTTATCTTCAAAAACCAATACATGTAACTGGGACAGGGAACACTTTGTGATTATACTGTTTCCCACACATGCAGGTTTCTGTACCATGTCATGTGGAATGAGCTCCTGTTATGAGAATCCTCTTTTCAAAGAAACAACACCCTTCCCATTTCTCCTCTACACATACAAAACACATCCAGAGGGACTCCTACACAGGCTGGAGAAGCAGACTCAGGTGAATTTCATGAGTATCAACAAGGCCAGGTGCAAGGTCCTGTACCTGGGTCAGGGCAGTCCTCCATACCAATACAGGCTGGGGGACGATGAGATTGAGAACACAAATCATATCCTGGGCTGCATCAAAAGAAATGTGGCCAGCAGGTACGAGATGATTCTGCCACTCTAATCTGCTCTGGTGAGACCTCACCCAGAGCCCTGTGTCCAGCTCTGGAGTTCTCAACAGAGGAAGGACGTGGACCTCATGGACTAGGTCTACAGCAGAGCCACGAAGATGATCAGAGGGTTGGAGCACCTCTCCTACAAAGACAGGCTGAGAGAGTTAGGGTTGTTCAGCCTGGAAACCCTATAGCAGCATTTCAATATCTGAGGGGTATCTACAAGAAAGCCGGGGAAGGACTGTTGAAAAGGACATGTAGTGACAGAACAAGGGACAACGGTTTTAAACTAGAGCAGGGTAGATTTAGACTGGGCATTAAGAAGAAGCTCTTCACAGTGAGAGTAGTGAAATACTGGAATAGGTTGCCCAGAGAGGTGGTAGAAGGCCAATCCCTGGAGACATTCAAGGTCAAACTTGATGAGACCCTGAGCAACGAGATCTAGTTAAGATGTCCCTGCTCACTGCAGAGAAGTTGGACAAGGTGACCTTCAAAGGTCCCTTCCAACCCGATGCATTCCCTGATTCTACGATTGTAAACTGGAACAAATTTACACAAACAAGAAGGCCAAAAGTTATAAAGACTAGTTACACCTGTATATAGACAAGGTCATTCAAATTCTGAAAAAATAAAAGCATCAGTTTAGCAAGCCTTAATAGGACAACCTCCCCTCAGGGTCTCTAACAGGCATTTATTTTATAGATACTGCAACTTAGACTTTAGACAGCTTTCTGAAAAGCTTCTTCTCTGACAACACAGGAGGTTTTGGAGAAATTAGCCTCAGTAGCTTCTCTCTCACCTGAATTAATTCTTACCTTCATCTTTGTTGCAGCATCATCCAGTGTTGTGACTTCATGGTCTTTATGTTCTCCAAAAAGTTTGTCAATAGCCGATATTGGGCATTTGCAGTGGTAACAATATGTGTCTGCTTGTGCTTTCTTTAATTCTCTTTGTGGGCTCTCAGTCTGAGGAATGTTCGTTGCTGATTTTTCAGGATACACCACCACAAAGCCTGAATCTTCAAGCTCAACAGGTGTCTTTTGCCCTGGCTCATTAACTAATTCATAACTATCACCAGCATGATCAAAAGAGTCCCTGTCTTCAAACAACAGCTCCTCATGTGTTAATTGAGACGATATTTCATCTTGCAAAAGTTCTTCTTGTGTAATCACATCATAGTCCATTGATTCAGCGAGATCTTCATAAACATCAGGATGCTGCTCCTCTCTTTGCAAGTCTAGCTTCTCTGTTTGCTGAATGGCAGGGATACAGGAAAGATTTTCATGAGCATACTGATCATCTTCAGTGTCTTCAACAGGGGTCCTGACATATGGGACATATTTTTCCGTTTGAAGAACAGCTGTTGTGTCATACCATTCTTCCTGATTATTATCAACTTCTTGATATGTGGCTCCCTGATATTCCACTGGTTGACTATATGCTTCATGACTCGATTGCTCTGGCAACTCCTCAGTACTTTCTTCAGGTACATTTTCTTCTTCTCTTTGTTCAGTGGTATCAGTTCTTACACCTGAAAGAATTACTTTGCTTCCAAAAGGAATGGCATGTGTTGGTTTACAAATTGTTGCTTGAATGTCACTGTCAGCCTGGACTTTCTCTCTCTCCATAACTCTTCTTTCTGGTAGAACCTCAGTTCTGACATGCTGAACATCACCAGACCCCTGCTTGTGTTTGTCTTCTGAACTCTGAACTGAAATTTCTCCACTAAATGACTCATCGTCTGGTATCTCATCCTTCAGAGGCCCTGTGGCCTTACTTGGAATTTCATCTTTGAGAATGTATTTTTCGAAATATATTCCTGTTCCATCATCTGTGTCTGAATTTCTGCTTGGGAAAGATGCATTAGATTTACCACTTTCCTCATCAGAAGGAGTCTCATCCTTAGTCTTTTCTCCTACTGCTTCTGCATAGAGGTCCTTGTATAAAAATGACAGAGCAGGTGGCTCCTCTAGAAGCTCTGGATTAACTGCAGCAACAGTGGTAGGGAACAGCAGAGATCGTTCCAGTACTCCTTCTTCTGTATCAAAAAGTGGGGTCCCTGGTGACTTCCGTTCGTCTTCTACATTTGTAACCTTTTTACTGCTAGTATCAATTGATTTCTGCAGAGGTAAAGGTTTTGGAACATCTACATAGGACTGCATTTTGCTTTCTCCTTTCACAGTACCATAGAAGACTTCATCCACATCCTCAAGAAAGGAAAACTCCTCTTCCAAAGTATCTACTTCAATGCTTTCTTTTAAAGACATGGCTTCTTCCACAGGTTCATTGGGATTTTCTACCACTGGAAACAATGAGTGTGGTCTTTCAAAATGTGGCTTAATTGGGGATTTGTCATCAATCAATGTATATTTTTCAAAATAATCCATATCAGCCATACCATTATTAGGATCCAACTCTGCATTGTCATTGTCTTCTGGCAACATGGGATTTTCTTGTTGCGTTTCTCCAAGTTCCTCAACATCATCATTTTTAACCAATTCTTTTATTTCATGGCTTGCAGGCTTTCCTAAGACTGAACTTTCAGAACTTTCAGCTAGGGCTCTACAACCATCATCAGCTAATTTTCTATTAGATGAAAGATTTGTTTCTAAGTATTCCAGTTTATCTGGCATGTGTTTACTTTCTTCTTGATCAACAGAAGAAATATATTTAGGAGCATGAATATTGAGTATTTCATAACCTTCTGAAATGATATTAAATAGATCTTTCTGTTCAGTAGTCTCTGGAGCATGCTGATTGTCTTCCATAGTGCTCGCATGATCCTTTTCTTTCTTCTCTCCTCTGAAGTAATGTGCAGGCACTTCAGAGACTTTGTCTACCTCTGGATCTTGTATTGCTTCTATATTTGTATGGGTTACAATTCTAGTCTCATACTCTGGAGCTTTGTCTGGACCTTCATTATCTCTTGCCTGAGATGGTAGATCATATCTTTGAGTTCTGTGAGTAGTGTCTAAGGGTATTCCATGGGAAATTTTACTTGACACGGAATGAGAAACACTAAACACATGCCCTTTATTTTTTGTAGCACCATGAACTGTAAGTTCTGTGCAGTGGGCTACTGGTATTTGCTTTGATTCAAAATCAGAAGTTTCATTTGGAGACAGATGGATTTCTTGCTTGTCTACCTCTGCAGCTCTTGCTGGACTAATTGATTGAGACTTTACCTCTTCTGCCAGCCAGCTTGCTATCCCAAAAGATGGAATATCTGGATTATGTTTTTCATCAGAACTAGAGCTAATGGGCTTCATTTCCTCTGAAGAAGGGCTCTCCCAGTCACCAGAATAATGCTGAGTTTTGTGTGTTGCAGTTTCATAAAATGGATCTGTTGACACAGCTCCTGGATGCTCTAAGGCTATATGCTTTTGGTCTGCAAAAGATTGTTGCATTTCATGTTTCTCCTCTCGTTCAGTATAAACACTTGAAAATATATTAGATTGCTTTCCAAGCATCCCTACTACATCAGAATAAGATGGTGGGATAGTTTGGTTTTCTTCATAACCAGTGGAAACCGCTGATACTGACTTTTCAGTTGTAAATGAATCTGATGCTGCTGCTTGCTGGTCTGCTACAGCAGTCATGCTTGACTCTGTAGTCACCAAACTTGGCACTGCTTGCACATCAGGTTGCATTTCTCGCTTACTCTGATTAGTAGTGAATCTGGAGGGACTTCTTAGCTGGTCCAACAAATTATTTTGATCTTGTTGCTTGTCTTGGTTTTGTGTGTGCTTTAGAGACACACTCTCCAACTCTACTGTCTTCAAGCTTGCTGGTTTAGGTGAATAGAGCTGAATTTTTTGCAATTCTTTTTCATCATATGGTGGAATTATGTGTTTACTTTCTGGTTGTGGAGACTGGGGAATAAGTGACTGCATGCTTTGCTTTTCTTGTTCAGCAAGGGACTGTATGGGAACCAAATACTCAGAGGCCAGCTTTGAATAAGGTGCAGTTCCTTCCTGAGATGTTTTATCAGCTGAATAAAATGGAATTGAAGGTTCAGACTCCAGTTTCAAAGGTACAGCTAAATAATCTTGACTTTCTAGATTTTCTTCATCTGTAGAATATGATAAATTTAATTGTTCAGACCCTAATTCTGTAGCTCTGTGGAAGTAACATGGAGTCTGTTCTCTCTCTCTTTCAGGTAAAATTACATGTTCAGCCTCTGACTGTGCAGCCACAGGCAAATACAAATTATCTTCTGTATTCTCTGCTTCTTTACTTGAAAAAAAGAAATCTGACTCAGCTTGAGCAGTGTAAGTTAAATCTACGTGCTTGGGGGATGGGCCTCCAGACTTCGGACTTTCTTTTGGTTTTGTTTCAGAGACAGAATGGGAAACACCCAAAGGTAAAGACACTGTCAGTTCAGTAAGAGGTGAATATGCTTGAATTTTTTGGCTCCTTGCTTCCTCAGTGGAAAAGGATAAATCTTGTTCAGTTTCCAGCTGAGCAGTTAGAGATGAAGCAACTCCAGTGTCTTCTTTCTCTGAATGTCCTGCTCTCAGTGGGGCGATTTGATGCTTTTCTGCTTTGTCAGTAGGACTTAATAAATCTGCTTGTTCAAACTCCAGCTTTGCACTTCCCTGCATTTCTGTCTTGCCAAAGGTATACGACAGAGAATGTGTTTCTGATTGCTCTGTTTCAGCAACGGAGTCCTTCAGTTTGCCAAAGGATTCCAAAAGCTCTGGTTGCTGTTCTTTGACAGGTTGTAAGTGCTCTGATTGGTCAGCTGGGTAGGATAAACCCATTTCCTCCACTTCTGCTTGTTCAGTTTTATGGTATTCTTGTTGACCAGTAGAACATGACAAATCTGCATAGCTTGATTTCTGATGCGTAGCTTCCTCTTCTAATTCTTTAGCAGAGTAAGATGCCTGCAGATGTTGCAATTCTGACAATACCATTTCTTGTTCTTTTTTGCCAGAAGAAAGCAAACTTGAATGTTTCAGTTCAGCTTGCACAGTTTTTATTTCATCTGGTTTACCAAGGGCGTATGTTAAATCTTGTTGCTCTAAGTCTGTTTGTGTTGTTTCTTGTGACATTGCTCTGCAAATGGAATACGATGAACTGCAAAGTTCTTTCTCAGGATGCTCAGTCTCTGGTTGTGCTGTTTTTTGGCATTCTGTTTTGCCAGTGAAATTCTCCAAGTCCTGATGCAGTTGAACAGTTTGTGGTTGCTCTGTTTTCCCAGGGTAAGATGATAAATCTGTTCGGCCTAGCCCAGCTTGTGTTGTTTCTTGTTGCTGTGTTTTAACAGTAGAATATGATAAATCTGAATGCTTTGACTCTTGTTTTCCCATTTCTTCTTCCTCTTTTTTGCCTTGGAATTCTGCTTCTAGCAGGGCTTTCTTTAGTTCTTCTGTGCCACAAGAGCTTGAAAACAACGGCTGTCCCAATTTCAGGTGTACTGTTTCCTCCGGGTGTAACGTATAGCTTCCTCTCTCTTGTCTGACCTCCAGTTGTGCACTTTGTTTTAGTTCACTAACAGAAGACGACAAATTAGAGCGTGGTACATTGCCCATGGCATCATCTGTATGCTCAGACTCCAGTGAGGCAGTCCATGATGGCTTCGTTTTGACAGGAAAATGAAACACGTCATGTTCTTCCAGCTCTGGCTGTGCTGACTTAGGAGGTTCTGCTGTGCCAACAGAGAATGACAAACACGCATGTTCTGATTTTGCTCGGGAATTTTGTAGTCCTTCTGTTTTCCCCATAGAGCACTGCAGCTCAGGGTGTTCTGCTTGCATTCCTGTACTTTCCCATTGCTCCTCTTTGCTGAGAGATGACAAAAAGTCACCTGGATGTTCCTGCTCTGTTTGAATTTTTTCTTGTTGCTGTATCATGCTGGTGGAGTGCAATGAATCTGGATACTCCAAATCCACTTCAGCAGTTTGTGGATGCTGCGTTTCATCAATTGAACATGATAAATGCATTATTTCTGCCTCTGATTTTATGATTTCCTGATGCTCTAATCTGCCAGCAGATAAATCTGAATGCTTTGATTTCATATGTGCATATGCAGTTTCTTCTTCTGCCTCACTAACAGAAGAAGATAACTGTGAATGTCCCAATTTTGGCTGTGCTTTCTCACTTTGCACAGCTTTTTTGGAAGAATGTAAGAAGCCCAGCTGCTTGTCTTGAGCAGTTTTTGCTTGTTCTGTTTTGCCAGGCCAGGAAGATGTATCCGGTTTTCCTAACACCAGTTGCCTAGTTTCTTGTGTTTTATCAATGAAAGACAAAGAATCAGGTTGCTTCGGTTCTGGTTTTGCTATTTCTCTTTGCTTTGATTTTCCACTATGAGATGATGCATCTGGTGCTTCTAGTTTCTCTTTTGCAGCTTGTGGATGCTCTGTTCTGTTGACAGGCTTTTCTTCATTAGCATGTCTCAAGGCTGTGCGCTCCATCCCTTGCTGCTCCGCTTTATTGGTGGGGAAAGCCACACCTGCTTGGCCTACCTCCTGATGGGGAAGTGGGATTTGCTTTTTGTCACAAACATACAATGTATCTGGCTCTTCCAACACCTGCTGGCTATTTTCCTGCACTTTGGTGACTGGACATGCTGGACCGGAGTGTTCGGATTTCAGCTGTGCAGTTTGCACAAGCACATCGGTATGTCCCTGCCCTGCTTCTGCCATTTCTGCTGCTGCTGCTGTGCCCAGAGAATGGGCCAAATGTGGCCTTTCCACTTCTGGCTGAACTGTTTTCTGTTCTACTTTTCCAAATGGGTAGGTTTGCTCTCTGTTGTCTTGCACTCTTTGTTGCACCTCTGTGTCGTTCAGCGGATGTATCACAACAGTATGCCCTGCCTCTGATGGGGCCCTTTCATCATCTGGCCTGTCACTGGAAACTGCTAAGTCTGGTGGTTCGAAGGCCTCCTGGGCATGTTTTAATTGCACTGTTTTACTAGGAGAATATGGTAACTTTCCATGCTCTAACGTCTGTTTTGTGGCTTGCTGCTGCTTTTCTCCACCAACAGAAATTTTTCTGTATTTCTGATCCAACAATACTATTTCTTGTTGGTTTGACACATTAGTGGAATGTGACAAATCAGGATACTTCATTTCCCTTGTTGCAACTTCTGTTTCATTTGCTTTGCTGGGGGAATATGTCAAATCTGGATGGTTTAATTCTGTTTGTGCGGTTGCTGGAGATGCTCTTTTTCTGGGCACTTTAGGTAGTTCTTGATGTTTAGACTCAAAAATTTGAGTTGCTTGTTCTTCATCTTTACTAAAAGAAAATGATAAACCTGGATATTTTGAATCCAGTTGTGAAGTTTCTTGTTGGTTTCTCTGGCCATCTGACCATGACAAACGCAAGTAGTTAGATTCCACCTCCATACTTTCATGTTGTGCTTCTTCACCCACGGCTTCTGGTGAATCCAAGTGTTCTGATTGTTGTTGTGTTTCTCCCATGGAGTATGAAAGTTCTGTATGTCCTGACTCCTGCTCTACAATGTCACCTGGTTTTGCTTCACCACTGTTCCATGGAAAATCTGGTTGTTCCATTACCAGTGGTGTAGTCTCTTCTTCCTTCAAAAGAAATGGTAAGGTTGGATGTTGTTGTTCAGCTTCTGAACTCGTTTTCATTTCCAGTGGAGCTTCTCTTCCACTGGAAGACAAAACTGTTTGCTCCAACTCTGAATGCACTCTTTCCTGTTGTTCTGTTTTGTCGATAAGACGTGAAAGAAAGGGTTGCTCTGATTCACAATGTATCATTTCCTCCTGCATTTCTGTACTTACATAAAATGCCTGTTCTACATACGCTGGCTCTGTTTGCATTTCTTCTTGCATTTGACCACTGAAAGAACATGGCAAAGACAGATGCACTAACCCTGGTTGAGCTATTTCTTGCTGTGCCAAATTAACTTGGTCTGTGATCCGTGGCTCTTCTTCCCCCCATGTTTCTGACAAATCTGAACACTCCATTTGCATAGCTTTTTGTTGGTTTGTTTCTTGCTGTTCCTGTTCCAATTCTCTTTGTACTGTATCTTGTTGTCCCATTCTGCCAAAGGAATATGATACACCTGGTTTGACCACATCCAGTGATGGTGTTTCCTGTTGCTGACTACCAGCAGCAGAAGAGGGAAGCAACTGCTCTTGTTCCATTTGTACCATTTCCCAGGGCTTTGCTCTGTCAATTGCATGTGAGGACCCCAATAACCCTGACTCTACTCCTTGCATTACTTCTTCAGTGGTAAATGAGACATCTCTATTTTCTGAAGCTAGTTGTACATGCTCATGTTGCTCTGCTTCACTAACAAAATGTGATAGCTCTGGAACTTCTAAGTCTCTCTGTACAGCTTCTTGTGCTGTCTCTTCCTGGGAATATGGTGAGTCTGTTTGTTCCAACTTAGGTTTCAGTATTTCCTGTTGTTCAGTTTCTCCGGCGGAGTATGATGGCTCTGGCTGTTCTGCTTTCCTCTGTGAGGTTTCATGTTGCTGTTCTTTTCTAGTAAAATGTGACAAAAACGGATGCTCTAACTGCATCTGAGTAGTTTCTTCTTGCACACACTTCACACGGGAATACAGCTTATCTCCATGTTGTGAATCCTGCTGTACAGGCTGTAGCTGTTCTCCGTTGTCACCAAAACATGATGTAAGGGAATTTTCCAGATCTGGTTGTGCCATTTCTTGCTGTTTTCTTTTATCTGTGAGATATGGTAAATCTGAATGTGCTGTTTCCATATACCCGGTTTGCTGTGTCTCATCTCTTCTGGTAGAAACAAATGTATCTGGACAGGCCAAAGGGAGTCCTGTAGTGTTTTCTTTTTCTGCTTCTATCAAATATGATAAATCTGAAGGAACTCTAGCAGGTTCTGCTGTTTCTCTTTTCTCAGTTTCTTCAGGGGAATAATACTCTGACTGTTCCAGTTCAAAAGGACCATATTTTTGTTTTTCTCTTTCTTTTGTGGAAAAAAGCAGTTCTGGATGTTCTTTCTCCAGTTGTGAACTCTCTGATGCTTCTGTTTCTTCCATGGAATATGAGAAATCTGACTGCTCTGCCTCCAGCTGGGCACTCTCCAATTCTTCTCTTTCTTTTGTGGAAAAAAGCAGTTCTGGATGTTCTTTCTCCAGTTGTGAACTCTCTGATGCTTCTGTTTCTTCCATGGAATATGAGAAATCTGACTGCTCTGCCTCCAGCTGGGCACTCTCCAATTCTTCTCTTTCTTTTGTGGAAAAAAGCAGTTCTGGATGTTCTTTCTCCAGTTGTGAACTCTCTGATGCTTCTGTTTCTTCCATGGAATATGAGAAATCTGACTGCTCTGCCTCCAGCTGGGCACTCTCCAATTCTTCTCTTTCTTTTGTGGAAAAAAGCAGTTCTGGATGTTCTTTCTCCAATTGCGAACTCTCTGATGCTTCTGTTTCTTCCAAGGAATATGAGAAATCTGACTGCTCTGTCTCCAGCTGGGCACTCTCCAATTCTTCTCTTTCTTTTGTGGAAAAAAGCAGTTCTGGATGTTCTTTCTCCAGTTGCGAACTCTCTGATGCTTCTGTTTCTTCCAAGGAATATGAGAAATCTGACTGCTCTGTCTCCAGCTGGGCACTCTCCAATTCTTCTCTTTCTTTTGTGGAAAAAAGCAGTTCTGGATGTTCTTTCTCTAGTTGTGAACTCCCTGATACTTCTGTTTCTTCCACAGAATGTGAGAAGTCTGACTGCTCTGTCTCCGTTTGGGCATCCTCCAGTTCCCCTCTTTCTTCTGTGGAAGAATGCAGTTCTGGATGTTCTTTCTCCTGTTGTGAACTCTCTGATAGCTCTTTTTCTTCCATGGAATACAAGAAATCTGACTGCTCTGTCTCCAGTTGGGTACTCTCCAATTCTTCTGTTTCTTTCATGGAAAAAAGCAGTTCTGGATATTCTTTCTCTAGTTGTAAACTCTCCAATTCCTCCATTTCTTCCCTGGAATATAAGAAATCTGGCTGCTCTGTCTCCAGATGGGTACTCTCCAATGCCTCCATTTCTTTCCTGGCATATAAGGAATCCGGATGTTCTGTGTCTAGCTGTTCACTTTCTGGCTCCTCCATTTCTCCCCTGGAAAAAGAAAAGTCTGGATGCTCCATCTCCATCTGTATACTCTCCAATTCCTCTGTTTCATCCTTGAAAAACGAGAAGTCTGGATGCTCTATGTCTAGCTGTGTTCTTTCTGACTGCCCAATTTCTTTGCTGGAATATGAGAAATCTGGGTTCTCTATCTCCATTTGTGCATTCTCTGTTTGCTTATTTTTTTCATTGGAAAGACCAGAGTGATCCAAATCTACAGTTTTATTTGTAGCTGAAGTTGTCTGAGTTTCTTCTGTTTCTATGTGGGTGGGATAGGAAATGCCAAAATATTTAGAATCTGTCTTTCCAGGGATAGATGAATTTAGCTTAATACCTTGCTCCTCTGTTTCCTGAAATGAGGAAGACAAGTCTTGTTTGGACTTTGTTTGCTTCTCTAAGTGAACATTTGGGGTTTCCCGAGGTAAGGTCTTTTGACTCTCTTTTTTTGAAGAATGGAATAGATCTGAATGGTCAGTTTCTGTCAGTGCATTTGATGAGTGACACTCAGTTTGTTGCTTCTCTGTTTCATCTACAGAATGTGGTAAATGCAGATGTTCAGACTCAGATTGTGCAGTTTCTGATGCTTGAGGAAGAATATCCTCCTGTCTTGCTTCAGACAGAGTGGAATATTTGGATTTAGCTGATGGAGTACTAGGTAAGGAAGACTGAACTGCTGACTTTTGTACAGCCCTCTCAGGATGTTCTGCCATGGATGCTCTAGGCAAACTAGTTGGGACACTTTGTTTATCTAATTCATTAACAAAATCTGCTGAAATAGACTGTGGTGGAGATTTGGGCTGCATTTCCTGCTCCTTTGGTTCATTGAGATGATCCAGTGATGTCAGTTGGGATTCATCTCGTTTCTTGTTTGAATTTTCAGCTGAGGGAAGTGGCAGTTGCTTCTCTGATTTATCATCAGACTCTAATGAAATTGGCAGTTTTTGCTCTGTTACTGATGTTTTGGCCACAGGTGAATAACTTTGCTGTTTCCTGGCTTCCTCAGGGGGACAGGACTTCAGCGAATGTCCTGACACCTGATTTGGATTCTCCAAGAGAGAGAGTCTGTCTTTTTCTTCTTCATGTTGAAGAGTTGTTTCTGCACCTAAGCTTAAAAATGTATGTGGTTTATCTTTTGTTTTCATGGGTTTAATATTTTTAGATGAAGCATCACCCTTATTCATAAGCCATTTTTCAAGAGGTGGTGTTGGTGAAGAATAGCTTTGATTTGCATGGGCTGTGGATTGTCTTTGCTGTCTTCTTCTCTGTGATGGTGTTTCAAGATTTCTACTTGTTGCTTTTGGGAAAGACTTTAGGTGCATTGCTTGTGAAAGTGAATTGAACTTTTGCAATCTTTCTTTTACTGATGTTTCAAGGAACTGTTCAGAATCTCCTGAAACTGAGCTACTTCTCTGGATTTTGTTTTTGTCCAATGTTTCAGGGGTTGGCTCAGTCCCTCCAAAAATTGAGTTAAACAGCTGGATTCTAGCTTGTACTGGTCCTCCAAGGATTGGCCCTACTTTTCTCAGCCTGCTTTCTCTAAATATTGATCTTATAGGAGCACGTTTTACTGGCTCTTCTGTGATGTTCTCTAGATCTTCGTCATCCAACATTTCTTCATCTGGGTCTCGTGCTTCCACCTGTTCAACATTCAACACGGAGGCCTGCACATCTCCTAGAACAGTTCTTGGTTCTTGCCTCTGCATGCCAGAGGAGTCTCGTTTTTTATTGCCCTGACCTCCCTTCAGGCTTGTAGCCAGCGGTACCCTATTTGAAAGTTTGTGCTTCCTTTTCCGAACAATCTTGCCTTCATCCATAATAAAGAGTACTTTTCCTGGAGGAGAACCTACCGGTGAACTTTCCATGCTGTAAAGATCAGAAGTTGTACTAGTTTCTGACGCCCAGGGTGTAGAACATCTACTTGAGCTGGTTTCCCAGGTTATCCCACTGTCTTCACTTTGAACTGTTACCATGGAAAAGGAAGGGTTAGTCATGATGTACTGCAGCTTGGGTTTCACATCTTCACTTTGGATAAGGTCTTTTAAACTAAAACCAAAACAAACAAACAAAAAAGAAAAAAGCTATAAAAACACCGAACCAATTAAATTATTGCAGTTTAAAAATCTAAATTTTTGCATCAAAGAAAAAGTACTTTTCAAAGTTGTAAAAATACTGCATGTGCATACATTTCAAAACACAAGGATAAGCAAGGTCATGTTTTATCTGAAAAATGTGTTTTATTTGGTAAAGCTGCATGTTGTAAGGTTAGTTTAGTGAAGGGGAGGTGTTTACATGCTCTTGACAATGCAGGAAAACCAGTCTTTGATCTGACCTTTCTTTGCCAGTGTGGGGTCATCCTCCAGTGTGTGGTTATCTCACAACATAATTTCAACCTTGCATTAAACACTTACAAGATAACTGTCAGCATTTTAATAGCATCCAAAATTGCTTTGCCCAAATGTAAATGATTACACAACGCTCAGAGGAGCAGGAAATCTATTCACTAGTTTGTTACCTTCTTCTCATGTGGTTCATCCTCTAAGCACTCTACATATTTAACAAAGTAATTTGGAATACATTCAACAATCAAAATATACTCGAGCTCTTCTCAGCTGTAATAACGATGTTTTATAAAGCTAACTTTAACCTTATAATATGTAATCAGTACTCTATCATATGCTGCAATCAAATCATCTCTCAGTTAAAAAAAAAAGTCTGGGGAAGCTTTAGAAAAAAAAAATAACAACCAGTCTTAGAAATAAGAGTGTAGAGATAAAAAAGAAGCAATTAAAGGACATTATTTTCTTCAAGAAAGTATTTTTAGTGTTGAGATAGTTATTCCAAAGTAACCATAGAAAAAAGTAATCAAAACACTCAAACTCAGTATGTCTTGAGTAGACAATAGTTCGTTTAGAAGAGTCATATTAGTAGCTGATGGAAAGAAAGGCAGAGTATCTGCCAGCAAAGGCAGAAGCCTCAGTAGAGCCGAAGTAGTGAAATCGCTGTCACTCTCATAGAAGGATGCAAACCTTTAGCCATACAATGTCTTTAGCCATACTTCCACTGAACAGGGCAAAGGGTCACTTCCAAGATAATTAGGATAAAGCACTTCTTTAGCAAGAGTGAAGAAATCTGGCTGCTGGCCATGGGATTGGGGAAGCAAAACCCACTTGACCTACTGGCCAGCAGAAAAAGGGAGGTGATCATCCCCCTGTAATCAGCACTGGTGAGGCCACGCCTCGAGTATTGTGTTCAGTTCTGGAACCCTCACTATAGGAAGGATATTGAGGCACTGGAATGTGTCCAGAGAAGAGCAGAGGCTCCTGAATGGCTGGAGCACATGGCATATGAGGACAGTCTGAGAGAGCTGGGGTTGTTCAGTCTAGAGAAGAGGAGGCTGAGGGGAGACCTTACCACTCTACAACTACCTAAAGGTAGGCTGGAGTGAGGAAGGTGCAGCCTCTTCTCTTTGGTGTCAAGCAACAGGTCTAGGTGAAATGGTTTCAAGCTGCACCAGGGAAGGTTTAGGCTGAAGGTTAGGAAATATTTCTTCACTGAAAGGGTTCTCAAACATTGGAATGGTCTGCCCAGGACAGTGGTGAAGTCACCATCCCTGGGAGTGTTTAAGTGCTATGTGGACCTAGCACTTAGGGTCATGGTTTACTGTCAGCCCTTCAGTGTTGGTTTGAACCTTAGACTGGATGATCTTTGCAGTCTCTTCCAACCACATATTCAGTGATACTGCCACAGGCTGCAACTCAGCACCATGCAGGTACCAGAGACACCTGCAGGATTCAGATGTTTGAAGAGTGGTTGGTATTGCTCTGGAGTGTCTCAAGTAGCTGGCAGAAGGCAAAGGTCTTCAGGGAAGGAGAGGAGAAAATCCTGAGCAAAATCATAATCTCTCCATCAAGCAAATTTTCTCAAATATAAGGGTTTTGTGTAGGGCACTCAGCAAAACAAAATGTTGATCCTGATACTAGCAGTGTTTGCCTTAGCTTACCATGAGTTTGCTGTCCAGCACCTATTGCTCTGCAGTTGCTAGGGCTATAACACATCCATCTCTCTCTTCAGGATAAGAGAATTAGGAGCTACAGGAAGTCACTGTTTTAAACTGATCTTTCCGTTGTTAACCCACTGCTAACTTCCTGCATTGCTAATGATG
The DNA here is from genome assembly GCF_027791375.1 of Indicator indicator. Lineage (NCBI taxonomy): Eukaryota > Metazoa > Chordata > Aves > Piciformes > Indicatoridae > Indicator > Indicator indicator. The sequence continues at coordinate 33,226,384 of NC_072053.1, forward strand.
CTCCCTCTGGCAATAAAGGTGGCTCAAGTATCTTTCCAAATTCAAAAGAATAATTATCCAAAAGCAATAGGACAGCTGCTTGCTCCTCTAAAAAGCTGATTTTTATCAAGACAAAACAAGGAGCCAGGAGCTGGGCCCATCTCATACATTTTATTCCATTCCCAAGACTTGCAAATGTCTAGTAAGGGACACAACCTGCTGTGGTGCTGGTCTCTTTTCCAGACTTCAGGTTGCCATATGGCCAGATGGCATTCCTTGTTGCAGCTTCAGATGCTGCTTGAGAAATCACAGTACCTCCATTCCCCAGAAATCTGCCTTCCTCTTGCATTCAGGATTGCATGGGGACAGAGCATAGATCTTGAACAAACACTTTGGTCTGGGTGGGAGACTTCCCTTACACAGTGATTTAATCACTTTGTTGATACCTAATGGGGAAGCCTTCCTGAAGCCTCAGCATTATTTTAGAGCCAAACTGCTATGCAGACCTTTATTGAGGACCCGCTTAATATTGTCTAAAAGTCTGAAAAGGAACAAAACACAGTGTCCAGTTGCAGCTGCCATCAGGGGCCAGATTGGCGGTGGGGCCATTATCAGATGCTCTGTTCCCTGTGCATATGTCCCCACCTCAACGTTTCATCCTATTCAACTGCTTCTGGTGCCCTTTCACTCGAGCCTTCTGATGCCCTGCCACCATCTTGCCTTCCCCATGCATATAGCTGCAGCCAGCAGCAGACGAATGGCCCTGCCAGCCCCTTCCACTCAGGTTGAAGGCTGGTGCTCCTTCATCCAGGAAACTAAAACCACGCACTTATTCACCATGTGTCTCTGCTTTGAGGAGGATACGGCAAATTTTCCTTAAGAAGACAAATCCTCAGCACTCCCCATCCCTTCTTTCTGACTACCACATTCACTATCAATCTACTTCTTTGCACTCCTGGGTGCTGTAGCACCCCCTGTGTGACAGACAGCCCCCTTCTCTGCTCTGCTTACCCCTTCATACGTTTCATGAATCATTCTAAGCTAGACTTGGTTGTAAAGGTTCTATAAATTTGATCTTCTGCTGGAAGGACTGTGTACTTAGATTTTTTTAAAAAACTCTGGGACTTCCTCCCCATTTACTGGTCTTAAGTCACTACTAAATGAATAGATTAAATGAATGCCATACTCATTTTAGGCAAATGAGCTACCTGAAAATACATATAAATTGGCTTCAGAGACATTTTTATGGAACCCTGCACACACAGACACATCCAGAGACCTACAAACTGCAGAAGGAAATTGGCCAGGAAGTGTCCAACAAAAAGAAGTGTGTCAGAGAAGCTCAACCATCCCTGGAGACTTCAAAAATGTGCCTGCATGTCATCCTGTGCAATCTGCTCTAGGTGAACCTGCTCTAGCAGGGCAGTTGGACTAGATGATCTCCAGAGGTCCCTTCCAACCCCTACAATGCTGTGATTCTGTAGTTGTTAAGAAATACAGGTATTACAGCTATGTAAACCAGTTAACCAATAACAGGTAGACTTAATTCTAAATCTTACCAACACAAAAATTAAAAGTTATTAACTACATACTAATTTTTGCCATAAAACATTATCAAAACATTTTCCCTGTTTAGATGATTACTTCACGATGGAACTGGAAACAAAAGACAAGTGCCACAATCCATCTGTCTCAGATTGCAAACCATCTAAAGGCAAGAAAATACTGCACCAGTTCCCTGAAGATCAGTGCCACAAGAATATGATGCATTTTCATAATAGGTTCTGACACTCAATGTTAGCCTCATTACTTCTGCATTAAGGAAACCACATGATTTAAAGATTACATTAAAAAGTGTAATAAGATGTGAACCCCACATTTTTCTGCTTTTTTTGGTGCATGCATCATAATTCTAGGACATGTCATAAGCTCTGATGCAGGTTTTGTAATTTTATGCCAAAGTGTATAGAAGTGGAATGTGTTGGTCAAGGCTCAGGCTTGGTGCCCCAGAGGAATGCCAGGGTTCTGCTTTTTTCACACAGGCGCTTGCTGACCTTGGGCCAGCCGTCTTGCGGAATAACTCTTTTATAAAGTAGGCATGAGGGTCTTTAGCATGCTTGAAAGGTCGAAATAAGAGCCAATGGGGATTATCCGACTGACTGCAACATTGCACAGCCAGGTGCTGTTCAACTACATGCAGAGGAGGAAGACAAAAGCAACAGAGATCTTGGGGTTGCTAAAAATAAATGCATGACAGCAGGGTCCAGAACAGGCTGCCTTCAGCCAAGTTTGCATATTGGTTACACCACCTTCTAAGCTACGTTTGCAAAACACACACACATAAAAATCTGTTCTGCAATAGGGGCTTGAAAACCTATTCGCCGACAAATAATTAGCTTGCAGCCTGAGTAAGTATGTCCCAGAGGTTCAGCCTGGCTGCTCTTGCTTAGCCAGAGCCCTGAGTTCTACCCAGGCACTCAGCACAGGAGAAGGCCTTAAGGTCAACCACTAGGCTGACATTTGCAACAAAAATTAAGCAGTTATAGAGTCAGTTTTATTTAACTTTACTAAGCTATTGCTGAACACTTGCTGCAGTTACCATACCTGTGCCAATTTCAAAATGTTATGTCTCCTTTCACCTAATTAAAATAATCAAATGCATTTAGTTATACTCAGTTACTACAGAACACAGCTGTTAAAATTCTCTCCAGTAGGCTCCAACCTCTCTAATTATGGAGATGGCTAAGGACAGATAAACTCTGCAGTGCTTTTTATAACTGAGAGCTAAATGGAACAGTTTCTGTGTTTTAATTAATTGGTAAGATGCAGTGCCCAGGTTTGCATTGTGAAGGCTGCCAGACAGAAGCAAGACCCACCTGCAGGGAGGTCCTAACGGGCACGCATGGAGGGGCCATCCTCCCAGCACAAGTAGTAAACAACTGCAAGGCTGCATGGATTTCCATCACTTTTCCTTTAAAGTTACCCACTCCCACTTGTATTTTACAAGTTGAGCTTTATTGTCAAGCCATTTAATTTCAGATTCCTCCAAAAATATCCTGTTAGTTGTATTTTATCTGTCTGCAGTGAGTAGCTCCATTCCAACTACTTCAGCTGGTTTTCTAAGAGGGTGGCATGCATGTGCAAGCAGTGTTTATCAGCACAGGCCTTCCCTCTCTGCCAGTATGTGACTGAAGAGTCAACACATCCCATGGAAGAAAAGCAGCACTACACTTTGGGAATCTTTCCTCACTTCTTTGAAAAACTCTCCATTCCCTCTGCAAGATTTTTCTACAGTTCTGGGCTACGTTTTGCTGTTTGATTTTCATTCTCACATCACTAGGGGTGGGCTAAGCTGCCCAGAGCCACATCACCTCTCTTCCACCATCCTTTCCTTTCCCAGTAACCATCAGCAACGTCAGAAAGTGCTTTGAACCATAAAGCCAGAGTGGTTTGTGAACACAGGACAGCTCCACAGCACTGAGGTATTAGGAACTGCATGACCCAAATTACTTGAACTTATTTCTAGAAATACCTTAAATTGTCAACATGAAGGTATTTGGTTCTTCCTACAGTATCCCCTCAAGTCAAACAGGCTTTGCTCAAGGCAAGGAAGAAATCTTGCAACCTGTGATGGCCAGGTGACCCTCAGGCCTCATGGTCTGTTTTTCAAACCAGCAGCGCTGGCAGGGTTGGAGGAGCTTGTCCATATGGATCAGGTTGCAGACGCCTCTGCATCCTGCGTAGGACCAGGACCATGTGCTGGGCAACAGGCCACTGTCTCACTTGTTATTCTCCTGAAGTTGGAGCGCAATGTTAGAATCATAAACTGTTTCTGTGCAAAAGTTATTAAGAAAAACAAAACAAACCAAAAAAACTCAAGTGATAAAATATTCCTCATTTCATCCCAAAAATCAGCCACATAATTTGTGACTGGCAGTAGAAAGCATGTACAAGTTTTTCCTTTTTGGGGGAAGAAGGGACTGGAGTGGGAGGGACAAGTGGGAAAGAAGAAAGGGCCATAAGATGGGACAAATTTAAATGTGCTGTAATAACCCTTGACCATTCTCTCCCTGAGAAGCAAATCTGCAGAGCATTTAAGAACGATATGTGATGAAGCGTCAGCCAGAAAGGGAGAAGCAGAGCGAGATGCCACTTGAGCTGGCATGCCAGAGGATCTTTAAATAGAAAAGCTCTCAGGGAACTCAGGGCAGGCACTTATGGCACAAAACTTAATCACAGTCATACCCATTTGAAAACCCCACCATTAACAGACCCTCCCTCCCTGCTTCTATCTATGGCAGCTGGGGAACACAGGGGTTAAAGGCACTAAAACCAGAACTGGGCCCCCCTGACATCCCCCTGGACTGGTGCTTTGGGATGCAGCTGCTATGTCCCAAAGAGATTTTGTGTCCCCAGGGGAAGGCAGTACCTATTAGTCAGCTCTTCTGCTTCTTCTGGGCCCACAGCTGCCTCCTCATCCTCCTCCTCTTCTTCCTCCTCCTCCTCTTCCTCCTCTTCTTCCTCCTCCTCTTCTTCTTCTTCCTCTACAAAGGACGATGTCTCAGATGCCCTGTCACACTCAGCACCATGGTACCCCTCCATGTCCTTTCCAGCTCAGGCTCTTGACGGTGATTTTTACCTCCGACCCTGTCCTCCCCAGGGTTGCCTGAAGCAACTGTCATCCCCAGCAGCTCTCACTTCTCCTGACTCAGGGCAGTCTTTAAATAGAAGGCAGCAAAGTTACAGCATCGAGTCACTGCTGGTCCTACCCTGCGTCCTAGCACCAATCGGGTGCCAGGACACATGCAAAATCTGGCTCGCCCCCTTCACCTGCCCACCACTGCTGCTGAAGCATTTTCATAGCAGAGATGTGGCAGCCAGGCAGTGGTTGGGAGAAAGGGGTTCCAGCCCTGACAGACCTTCCCAAGCCACCTCAAGAAAATTTGGGGTGGATTGCACAGATGAAGCAGGAGATTCCTTGTGGCTCTGATTAAAAAAAAAACAAAACCATTTAGTATGTTAAAAAGTGAGTTCCATCCCTGAGCACACCCAGAATGCCTGAAACTTGAACTGGAATGGTCAAATACAATTACTAGTGATGAGCCTAGGACACATACCTTTAACAATTAATACCGTCCTGGAAGAGCTATTAGATGCACTACAGTTTTTAACAACATACAGGAATATACCACAGAATATTAGGGGTCAGTAGGGACCTGAAAGGTCATCAAATCCAACCCCTGCCAGGGCAAAATCATCTACAGTAGTTCACACAGGCATGCATCCAGGCTGGTTTTGAAAGCCACCAGAGAGGAAGCCTCCACAGCCTTTCTGGGCAGCCTGTTCCAGTGCTCAGTCACCCTCACAGTGAAAAAGGTTTTTCTGTATGTTCACATGGAACCTCCCATGCTCCAGCTTGTACCCACTGCAACCTGTCCTATCATTGGGTGTCACTGAGAAGAGTCTGTCTCCTTTCTCCCAACAATTTCTCTTCACATATTTATAAATATTAATGAGGTCACCTCTCGGTCTCCTTCAAGCTAAAGACCCAGCTCGCTCAGCCTTCCCTCCTAACGGAGATGATCCACTCCCTTAATCATCTTTGTGGCTCTGCACTGGACTCTTTCAAGCAGTTCTTTGCCCTTATTACCTGAACCTCCAAATCTGTTGATGTGTTAAATCACAAGACACACCAAATTTCCTCTCTGAATAGACTTGAAGTAATTTTAATGTAAAGCAAAGGCAAACTGTGCTACCATATTTACCCTTTATTATGCTCGATTTCACAGGAAACGCAGTGCTCTACACAGACAAAATGGAAGTATTTCCAATGTGTACTAGTCAAGGTAATAGCTCTTTAAAAATACGTTTTTAGAAGAAGGGCAGTTGCACTGGAACTTGGATTCTAACCAAAAAACTTGTCATTAATTCAGATATTAAACAGTGTATACACATTGTAATTAATCCTCTTTTTTTATTTCTTCTCTTTTCCTTCCAATACATAGCTGGTTATAAATCAGGCAGCAAATTCTTCCATGTGTTTTAAGTACAGAAAAAATACAATCAGGTATTTCTGAGTACAAGCTTTCTCTGCACTGCTACCTTAAAATCCTACTGACCTATTCATTTGAAGTAAAATATTTTCTAAACAGTGGATACAGATAAAACCTATTTGCTTCCTTGACCTATCCCCTGAGGTACACAATTTACAAGTTCAGAACATAATTTCTTGAAGAAATGTACTTGAAATACATACTAATTTAAACTCCCATTTTATCAAGACCACAGTGTACACATCACAATGAAGTTCAAGGAAGATGACTTCACATTTCATATGCATGAAAGACAAGAGCATTACCATCTCAGAGAAACTAGAAACTGCACAAGTTTTGATTCAGTCTTCAGCACAGCCAAGGAAGGTGAATACCCTTTTGCCAGAAACACCTAAAATTATTTCCAGACCCAGAGCTATTTCTTACACAGCTATCACAACTTAATTTGATCAGTAAATTGTCCAAAATAGTATATTCTTTCATGCTCTTCCTACAAGCATGTTACTCTGTAAAGTCAACCTGGGAAAGATTTGTATCAGAAGAATTAGAGAATACAAGACAAATATATAACAAAACCATACACCACAAATTATCTCACTTGTAAACAAAAGCAAGTACAGGCCATTAAATCAAGAGTGACATTCAGTGAAGGACTTAGGCTTAACACCAAATACACTATAATTGGAGTCCAGTAAATTCAAGCAAAGCATTGGTTCCAAATAAATTATTTGGACAGTATTCACAAATGCTGACTGCAAGTCATTTACAAATCATCTTACATGCTTTTAATTGTGGCTTTCCATTTCTCCCAAATAGCCCTGTCACTCTTTGAGTCTTAAAACTGATTTGTATCATTTGTAAAGGATTTCTTTAAAATAACCTCTCATAGTGTCAGAACACCTGAAGGTACAGAAACTACACTTAAACAACATTTTAGGAGAAGTGAGGGCAAGAGAGCTGGAAAAGAAATCTCAAGTTTCACAGTACCCAGCCCATGCCAATTCTACCACTATAGCTACAGAATGGATTCTCTAGTAAACATTCACATCTGAGCATGTTAATTAAAAGCATGCCAGAGGACTAGAGAGTTCCTAAAATCCTAGGTGAAACTCTAGTAGTTTCTCACATTATGTAAGGTGACAAATGACTGGCAAACCCAACAACAAAATTAGCAGTCAAAACTAGTCTTAAAATAACAAACACAGCTGAACTGTTTTTATTTCAAGGTAGTAAGAATGCCTCAAAGTTAACATCTTGCAGACACATTGAAACCTTGGTCAGCTGTGAAAAGTATATTTTACCAAATACTTCCTAGAAAAAATACTCCTGCTAAGGTATACACCAAGGGATAGAACATGTGAAGGTGCTTATGTTGAGGAGAAGGGAAAACCACACACTAACACTAAGATTTATGATAGCCATTCACAGATTTCTCATTCTGAATACTTACCCTGGGCAGGTGAAAACCCAGGTCATTAAAACTCCAAACTACTTCAGACTATGCAGAACTGACTCCAGAGTTAGTCGAAGTTCAGCTCTAACTCACTATCGCCAAACCACTGCTTCTGTGGTATTTTATCTGAAGATGCCACCATTCATGAAACACTATGTTCAATTACAGAAAATGGTGCTGCTTGTTTGCCTTGACAAAAGAATGTGACATTGGTAAAACCTGTTTTCCAGACCTTTTAAGTAATTTTTCAGTATGTGATTACCACTGCCACTTTCCACGCTCTCACCAGATTATTCACTAGCTTCTTTCACTATAAGCTAAACCAATTTACACTACCTTGAGCCTTGGTTAGCTAATACAGTAAATTACTGGGGAGTTTTCTCTTGACAGAGAGGAAGTAACAGACTGGCTTGCTGCTAAACAATTGGGGAAAATTACCAGCTAGTCTTGCTTTTTCTGATTATAATTGGGAAAAAAAAAGCAAAAGGATTCTTCTGAAAGACACAGCCCATTGTGGTTACAGATCTTGGCTTATATTAAAAAGATCATCTGAAAGGTGAGCCAGTTTTTAGAGTTGCAGAGTTTTAAGTCTGTTTGAAAATAGTCAAGAAGAAAATTTCAAAGATAAGGCAGTAATTTCAGGAGGTACATTGACACATAGGTGATGCAATGAAAACTCCTAACATACACATAGACACACAGAGTTTTGTGTTTCACATCCAGCTCACACAAATTACATCTTTGCCAAGTTTGAACCTAATTATCCCACACTGGGAAAATTTCACATTTTCTACAGAAAGGTAGTCAGGACATTTTTAAAAGAGGAACAGCCCTCCTACCTCCCTCCGGATCCATCTAGGTGCTTGTACAGCAGCTTTGAATCCAGACACCATCCTGTAATAAAGACTTGTGCCTTCAGTTTATGTTAAGCAGGTGAAAGTGACTGGGACCACTGAGAGCAAGTCCACCACCTTGTAAAGGGAACAGGCAGTTAAGGGAAACATACACCTGAGAGAAGAACATTGCAGTGGATTTGCTAGTCAGATTAAAACTGCAAGACTATTTAAAATAGCAGAAGGAGACTGTTATAAGAAGCAAGCCAAAATCTTACACATACAAGATCATGACAAAGCGTGTAGTAAATAACCTCACAGTAGGCAAACAGTTTACAGTTTCTGGAACTTCTCAACTGAAAAACTTGAAATAAAGTAGAACTTTAAAGTTTGCACAAGAAGAGAGAATGCTTGTTATTTTACACATTTGCAAGACAGCAATAGATGAAACTTCTACCTGTACAGTCATCACACAGAATACCCACCTAGAAGTTTATTATTTGCAGCAGGGGCCTTACCTTTACAGGCATTTTTTTCTACTTAATCATACGAAATGTTTAAAATATGTAGTACAAAATTATATAAACTGGAAAAATAAGCTGCATCCTCTGTGTAAAAACTTCATTCTACTGGACACCATAAAGTGCTAAACTTTAAAAAATGAAAATATTAATTTGACATTGATGTTAACCACAGTGACAATGGCTTGGTCTTCAACAACAAATACATGGGAGGCACAAATTGTGCTACAGAAAGTCTGAAAGAGGAGTCAGAAGTTTTTTCAAAAAGCTTAAATTTTAAAGATTATTAATTCCATTTCAATTTACAGTTGCTGACCAATTTACAAATATTTACATGAAATTAGAACAAAAGCCCAGCTTATTGCAGCAGTGGTAGGGTTATGAGGGGTTTTTTTGTTTGTTTGGGTTTTTTTGGTGGGATGTGTGCGATTTTTGGTGGGGTTGGTTTGTTTACTTTGAGGTTTGTTTGCTTGTTAGTGTTGGGTTGGGTTTTTTTGGTTTGTTCTCTTTTTACCCCCCAAAGCAGGTGTTACTACTACTTCAAATGTTTAAAGGGAAGCACGAAAATGTATATTGCCTACAATAGGACATCGCATTGTCCTATTTCAAATTCTCTGTAATAGAACTGTTGCTTAAAAAATCCAGTTTACAGTTCTTGATATCCAGAATACTACCAGGCATAATCCATCTTAATTTTCACAAGTTGTTGCTTCTTATTCCATTTAAAAGGGAAATAAAACTGTAAAGTGCCAAGTTGAGCAGAAGTGCCGAGTTGAGCAAAAGTGCAGTTAAGCAGTTAAGCAGATGTGAAGCACAGGTTGTGTGTTCAAGAAGTGGGTACTGTGCACAGCGACTTCAGGATAAGGCCAGACTTGCATGTCATTGAGCTTTGCAGATCTTTACTTCATCATTTCATTTTGTTTCTTAAATAGGATTTATTCTTGTGGTACGCAGTCTGCATTTCTTCTAAAAGTGAACACTGCAAGCACTTACAGAAAACATATTTCAGTGAACAGATGGGTTAACAAAAGTTGGTAATAAAATAAGCAATCTTCCTTATAAATGTTTCTTTAACAAAAGTTTCCATGGGGCAACAGGCTCTTGGTTTTGATACTGTTCTCTATTTCAGCAGGATCCAATATGAGGAAAGTACAAGAAGTTGGTCATCTTTTCTGTAGGACTGCTTCTAAAGGTAATATATAGTTCAGGTCTTTCTTGTCTCGCAATACCTTCCAAGACTGGGGAAAAAAGTACAAGGTTTCAAAAGGTTAAATACTTGCTATTAATATTTAAATACCACTGTAAGCTGTAAGCATTACAGATCCAGAAAAATAAGGTAGATATTCTTCCCCCCACAACTGTTTTTTGTTTTTTAATGGTAAGAAAAAAGTATGGAAGGGACACAAAATGCAATGAAGTGCTTATTATTAAAGAACGTACAGCCTTTCAAGAAGAGAGTGTATTTGTGGAGACAGAGATGTTAACGCTACTTAAGCATTACACTGATATTCTGACTGCAAGTAATTGTTGCAAGTCCACACATGTCAAAGTTCCTCATTCCAACTGCTATACTCTGACATTTCCAGAACTTAACTGTGTCTTTGAAGTAAGTTATTTCCATTTTCTTCTGAGTTCTACTGCATCCAATGATAGGACAAGGGGCAATGGGTGCAAGCTGGAGCACAGGAGGTTCCATGTGAACATAAGGAAAAACTTTTTACTGTGAGGCTGCCCAGAGAGATTGTGGAGTCTCCTTCTCTGGAGACATTCAAAACCCACCTAGATGTGTTGCTGTGTGACCTACTCTAGATGATCCTACCCTGGCAGGGGGGCTGGCCTAGATGATCTTTCAAGGCCCTTCCAACCCCCAATGTTCTGTGAATTCCTGGATGTATCTGGCCATAAACATGCAAATAACTGCAGTCACTATCTTCAGGAAAATTCATTTCAACCACAACATGTAATAAAAATCACAGCAAGAAAGCAATGAAACAAACATTCTTTGCACTTCCTTATTTTTTAGGTACTTATAGTTCTAAGCAACTGTATTCTTTATGGTTCCTAGTAAAGAGGCAATTTTTTCAGGGTCATAATACTCTAGTATACAGGCGTCCAGACAGCTAGGATCAAACAACTCCTTTTACTATTTTGTTGTTTGTTTAGGCTTTTTTTTTTTTTTTTTTTTAAGAAAACCATATAGGTCTGAAAACAATTTTTAAATTGAAAACTCTGAAAAGAGAAATTAATTTCAATTCTGCAGAACAGTGAGAGATGACAGACTGCTTTGCAAACCACTGCTTAGCAAAATCACAACATCAAGTATTTTATGTAAAAGTACATGAACAGTTCAGTACTTTGTGTGCTAACATGGTTAAATAGAAGAAAACTGACTGTTCTGAAAAGAATTGCAAGGCAAAAGTTTTCTAAGGCAAAACATAGCACCTGTTCCACTAAAAGAATCTGGAACCGATTTTCTATTTTGCTAGAGAAGCTGTTGAGATACTTAATGACTTGTTCAGCTGGAGTAAACAGGAGCCTCCAATGACAGCATGACAGGGGAGACTAGCTGGTTAAAGCTGGGAGACAGTTCTGCATATTGATCCCCGCTCATAACTACATTAGAAAAGCATGTTTAACCAAGTCCAAACTCTTTGCTTGCTTCAAAGTGTCCTTGCCTCCAGTTTGAACTACTCGTGTTCCACAATTTTGAGTGTGGTTTACCTGAAGAAAAGTTCTGATTTAATACAGTTGTCAGAAAACAGCAGGGAGCCGTTGGTGGCAACACTTATTAAAAAAGGACAAGAATCATAAAGAATAATTTATTATCCGTCAAATTCATGTAGGAAGAAATAATGAAGATAAAGTTGCAATTTTAAATCTATTAACCAAGAAAATCTAATGCAAAGGTTTTACTATTTCAAGAATCCAGTTCACCTTAAGCCTGGTGTTTAGTGGCACTCACAGTAAATAATTTTCAACAAATTATTTTTAAAATATATTTCTATTATTCAGCAGTACAAAGCATAAAAATATTCTTAACACAAGTATCAGAAACAGGCTGGCTCAATGACCAGCATTTGTATAACCAGCTTGAAAATCAAAATGACTACAGACATTAAATGAGATATATTTTTTACCTCCAGAAATTCACTTCTGATGATATTAAACTTCTGTTTTTCGTGTACAGCCCTGGCAGTGTTCGTCCCATCAAAGGGTTCTGCAAAATCAAACACAAACATTAGAAATATTAAAAAAACCCCAACCCTAGAGCTAAGCTGTCTTCACTGAGCAAGTAATCAGACAAAACCCAGAAAGGTCAACGTATTCTTGCTTCCCAAGTGTGTTTTGAGTGACTGATTCCACTTTGCTTCTCAGTCTTTATTTCTACATAACATTCATCCACAAAAAAGTCGCAAACCCTGAATGCTGCAATGATATGCACAATCCATAGTAAAGCCAACTTACTGTATCTATTTAAGCACACTATCACTGTGCTAAATTCATGCATCAGTAATTATTTGTTACTTCTTAATATGATAACATTCTTAATGCAATAACATCAGAATATGATTCTCCGTATTAAAATGTTTTGAAACTCAGTACACATTTGCCTCTGGGGACATGTTCATTTTAAGTTACTTTCATTCAGGGTTCCCACCTTATCCCCCGCCTTTCCCCCTCCCCACGCTAATTTATTTAATACTTTGGGAGTTTGTTGCTGTTACTGTGGGGTTTTTGTTTGGTTGTTTTTATTTTGTTGTTGTTTGGTTGTTTTGTGTTTGGTTTTTTTTGACTGAAGGATTTAAAAAGTACTCTTAGAGTTTCCAACATTAAAGCAACAGATACTAAAAAATTATGACTATACATTACAATATGCTACAAAAGATTTTATGGTCCTTTTTGCCTTACCATGGGACTGTTTAAGCAACATGGTATATTTTACATTGGCAGAATGCATCAAAGTCCTTAAAGGCCATAGAACCACAGAAATATGTGCCAGATGAGGTAGCTTTTTTTGTTCAGTTAGTTACAAATTGTTTTTATTTAGATAGGCACATACAGCAAGTAGAGCATTAAACAGACATCAGAAAGGTTTATGTCATTATGTAGATTATGGGACTTTAAACCTGGAATATGCTCCGTGACATTAAGTTTTTATTCCTGTAATCTATTTAAATCCACAAAAAAAGGTTTAATGCAATAAATTTCATATTTGGTAGGTTTCTAAGGAGTTTTTCTTCAAACTACCTGCTAAGTTTTCAGTGGATGTTTACAGGCAGGTATACTTTTTACTTTAAAATGTCATACATTTATATTGGAACAAAAACACCAGCAAATACAAAGGCAAATACTCCTCAAAACTCAGTTGTCTAATTTGACACAGTGACCTACTGCCACTAAGAATTCTATGTCCCTTAATATGTGAAGCTATACAGCATTTCTTTTGTGTGTCTTAAATGTGATGTTAACTGTTTTCAAAGCGAGGAATTCTATATACTTTATGTTGAATCAAGTACATGCTCCAGCCACAAAAACTGACTCACATCTTCCCTGTACTCTTTCTGTGTATTTACTGGCTGTCAAAAGACAAACTCATTCCCTGGAGCGCAGCAAGAATAATTTTGCAATCAGCTACAACTTATAGCAGCGCATTTTCTAACCACCAACACAGTGAGAGTGCATCCTAAGTTATTTTGTTCATACACAGAGTTGAGAATATTAAAACAAAAAAAGTAATACATCTTCAACATTCATAACTGAAGAGATAATTGAGTGAAAGGCTGAAGGCTATTTCTTTCCAAATGAAAATACAAAAAATCACAAAACTTCAGAACTGCTTCAAACCAAGCTTTGGATCTGAAAGATTTAAAAGTACAAACATGAATCACATGCAGCTTAGATGGCTTCTAATCCAGTTTCCCTAAATGACTATCAATTTAGCTGTGTCATAAAATTGCCACGTTGCTAGCTTCTCAAATGCTGTCTTTTTTCAACAGCAAAGCGTAATGATACTATCTGATATAGGCAAGATTTAAACTGAAACCCGAACAGTCACTAGCAGTTTAGAGTTTCTGACAAGGAATGTTCACAAACATAAAAGAAAGGCTTTCTATATCCCCATAATAGTAAAAGCCTCCCAAATTTTAAGCTGTCTGAAAAGTGCATCTCTACTATATTTGTGTCTCTAACAGCAGAAATACAAGTGAAAATTAGTCCTAAGGCAATTAAAATAAAAAGTTACGTAACACATCTTTTTCTTTGAGCAAGCCTAAATATAGCACTACACGCAGAATTACAGCAATTTGCAGGCACAGACTTATATCAACAAATATATTTTCAATATTAATGAAATAGTCACAACACCAGTAACTGCAATTTTAGTCTAACTAGAAAATCTGACAAAGACTTGGAAATAAGAACATGTTGACTTGAGAAATGAGAACATGTTCTTCTCAAAGTATATATATAAAAGTTTATCTACTTCTTTAAAACTAGTTCAGTTTAACAATCTGTTACAATCTTGACATCTATTCTGAGTTGAAATAGGACACTTCCCTGCTTAAATTTTCATTCCCCTAACATCTCAATCTTTTTCTTGTTCTATTGTCTTCTCTTTCCTTGGTTCAGGCTTCATCTCCTACACATGCAATCAGTTCATCTTCTCCATGTAGATCACAGCTGCTGAAAGTCAAAGGCACATGAAGCAGTCTCCCTGTACAGTGCTACTGCCCATTCAGCCTGCACTAAGAAGGCTAAGACCTGCAACTCCAAAAGGTAGCCTGGGTTTACGACCGTGCAGACCTGGAGAGGATCACACAGTCCATGAAGAAATTGTATATTCACAACATAGTTGGTAACAGTAGCCATAAAGGGATCAACATGCATAATCTATTCACTGCTAGGACTTGGTATGACAAAAGGACTTGGGATGACATTTCTACAACAAAGAATACTGTTAAAAAGTAATGTGAATGTATGCCTGTTGTGTTATTTCAGAGGCTCAATCGTGGCAAATCTGACAGACATTTTTGCAGAGCAGAAAAACACACACTACTGTCATAAGGCCATTCCTTGCCAAAATCCCAGTCCTGGTTCCAAAAGTAACAGTGCAATGAGTGCTCTTAGAGAAAAGGTCAGGAGACCTATTTTTAAACACTACAGAACTTAAAGCTTCCTTCTCAAATGTTTTTGGCATGGCTGTTTTCAAAACTATTTCTGTTTGTTAAACTTAATTTTCTAAGTAAATATATTTCACATGTGTATTATTAAAACATAATCACGGTAAAGTCCAGTTGACAGATTTATGTATTTAATGCCTTATTAGTTAAAAATGAAAATGTAGCTTTACATTTTACCTTCTATACAAATAAATTTGTTTCTCCATTCAGTATCATCAGGTCTTGGTATAGCTTTGGCCTCACGAACTGAAATAATTTGTCGTCTCCAACTGCAGAAAAGGAAAACAATTTGCAGAACTTTTAGCTCTTGATTCTAAATTAACTGTATCAGTTTATATTAAAAACAAAAAGTCAAATTGCTGTGTCATAACCAGTGCTTTATAATAGTTTACTATTACAGTCTGATCTTTGTAATTCACTAAAGAAGAGTAAGGAACAATGGGTAGGAAACAGGAAAAACTTTACACGAACATAGAACAGAACATCATGGGTATCCATGAGTACATATATTCACACTAGAAGTTACAGCCTCAAATCTGTCCTTCAGAATTTTCTGTGCAGAGAATGAATGCAAGAAGTTTAATCACAGAATCACAGATTGTTAGGGGCTGGAAGGGACCTTGAAAGATCGTCTAGTCTAATCCCTCTGCCAGAGCAGGATCACCTATAACAGATCACCCTGGAATGCATCCAGACAAGTCTCGATATATCTCCAGAGAGACTCCATAACTCCCTGGGCAGCCTGTTCCAGCGTTCTGTCACCCTCACAGTGAAAAACTTTTTCCTCTTGTTTCCATGGAACTTCCTATGCCTCAACTTCCACCCGTTGCCCCTTGTTCTGTCATTGGGCATCATGGGGAAGAGCCTGATTCCATCCTCTTGACACTCACCCTTTGGATATTTATAAACATCAATGAGGTCACCCCTTAGTCTCATCTTCTCCAAGCTAAACAGACCCAGCTCCCTCAGTCTCTCCCCTAATCATCTTTGTGGCCTCTGTGCTGGACTCTTAGTACCTTCCAGTCCCTCTTGAACTGAGAGGCCTAGAACTGGACACAATATTCTAAATACGGCCTTACCAGGGCAGAGTAAAGGGGGAGGAGAACCTCTCTCGACCTACTAACTACACTGTTTCTAATACACCTCAGAATGGCATTAGTTGCCTTGGCCACAAGAGCACACTGCTGGCTCATGGTCAACCTTCCACCCACTAGGATTCCCAGGTCCTTTTCCCCTTCACTGCTCTCCAGCAGGTCAGCGCCCAACCTATACTAATACCTGTGGTCGTTCTTTTCCAGGTGCAAGACTCTACACTTGCGCTTGCTGCACTTCATTAAATTTCTCCCTGCCCAATTCTGCAGCCTAATAGTCAATAGAAGGCAGCACAGCCTTCTGGTGTGTCAGCCACTTCCACCCAGTTGTGTCATCAACAAACTTGCTGACAATGCACTCTTTGCCCTCATCCAGGTCGTCGATGAATATATTGAATAGCATGGGTCCCAGTATTGACCCCTGAAGGACTCCACCAGTTACAGGCCTCCAACTAGTTTAAGTGTAAAGTCACATACTGCATTCGATTAAAATAAATATGCAACAGTATAAAGATACATGAAGATAGCTTAGTTACAGGCCCACATTCCTACTGCAAGGAACCTATTATTAGAAAGCACTAACACCTTCTATATGCTGAATTTTAAATCTCCTACAAGTGCATCAACAGAGCAACAACTCAAATATGCATTTGAAGATATTCTATCACTTTCTGCACCCAAGAAAAACATAGGAAATTATCACACTAAAGCAGAAACAGCAATCAGTTTACAGGGTAATCTTTATGATGTGCCAAGCACCTTTATGATTTTTATGATGCAATATGCCAAACATACTGGGAGCCAAAGCAAGCACTTGCAACTTTATGTTTTTATCTAACAAGCCAGTTTTCATCTACTCTTAAATAAACCAAAGAACTATGACATGAGCAAAACCACCCTAAGTCCTGACTAAACAACAGGGCTTAGAAATAGCTGGGTATCATGCTACTAGATCTACTGATACCACATATACCTGATGTGATCTCCTGACCACATCAGTCTTTTGACAATGCAAAGAAAGAGGAGGTTGGCTGGGTGCATCAGCCACCTGCACTGAATATGTAACTATCAGTTGTAAATCAAAATATAGCCTGTAACTGATCAGTTAAATTTGGAAGAACTCTGTGCTCTTTAGGCCATACAGCAGCTGTCGTAACTCCATTAAGTCACTGGTGATTAGACAGTTCACACCAGCTAAAAATCTGTGCCCCTGATTCTACAAATTCTCTTGGCTACAAGTCATGATTAAAACCAATTACGACAGTCAGCTGCTTGAGTTACTGTGCTTTGGTAGATCATGTAGAGTATTCTTCTTCATGAGAATATGAAGGGAGTCTGTTTCTAAAAGGTGCAGGACTCAGCATATGAAGCGTGGTTTATGATACCTCAAATTACTTATACACCCACTGAGTTAATTTAGATTTTATATTTTCTTTATAAAATTAGTATACTTCATGCTAATTTCTAGCATTCAATGCAAAGTAAAGCTTTCATTACAACCCATTACTCACTCTCCTTAATGCCTGCAGTAAACTCCTTTTGCAAGAATGAGAAATATTGTAAAGCACCAAATACCTCCTATAATGCCTTTTTAAATAATCATCAGCACAAGCTTAACAAGAAATTCGGATGAATTAAAAAAACACCCACATAAAAAAAGGCAAAAAGAGAAAAAGCATGTGACTAGAGCATCCAAGCAGCTTAAAACTGCAGCTTCAGAACATTGGTCATGAGCAGAAGCAGAGAGTTCAAGTCTTCTGGAGTCTAGCAGAAGATGCCTCTGCCCATGGCAGGAAGGTTGGAACTAGATGAATCATAAGATCCCTTCCAACTCAAACAATTCTATGATTCTGCTTTTTCTAAAAATTTATTTAAAATCAGAGATACCAATCCAGACCAGTAGGAAAAAAGTCATGCAACACAATAGTTGATCTGTGTTTGGTTAAAACAGGGAATAATGTTTCACTTCAAACAATTCTTCTCTTGACTTTTATTTTTCTAGTTTGTGCTTGTCTTGATTCCTCAGGGGAAAAAAAAATTGATGTTTATAATACATTGATTTAGCAAAAAGCAACAATAAAGTGTAAATTCTTGCTATTTAAACAGCTTTTTATTGAAACTTGTAAACTATTACTTTTTCTAATACCCTCATCAAGCCTTCACTAACACTGCCTTGGTACCAAAATGAGCCTAAATTAGAAATTAATTGCCAAGATCAAATGATTTGTGCATTAATTTTAACATTTGGGCTTGCACACAGTATCTTAATTTTTGCCAACACAAAGCAAATATTTTCCGTGCACACACTTTCAATCTGTAAGCTAAAAATTTAACCAGCTATTATCAATTATTTGCAGTGTCACTGCTCACATTAGGTATGTGTTCCTCATGGAGAAGGCAAGAATTTTAAAGAAAAAGACCAGGTATTTCCAGGTGTGTATTTGAATGCCCTACCAACAGACTGGAAAACTTTTCTTTTGAAGAGCACTCCTATAAGCCAAAGCCATTTGCATAAACACATTAAGATGGGTACAACTTGCAAGGATATGCTTTATTACCCATCCAATTCTACCTTACAGTCCTGAAGAACAATCTCTAGATTGCCTAGCAGTACCTTCAGAAGAGCAAGATTTTGCTTTAAGGTCTTGCTTTGTGAAGAGACAGCCAAGAGAAAACCTGCTGCCTCCACTCACTTCAGATGCAGAAATGAAATCAAATACTCCCTTCACAGGGCCTAGTAAACACAGACCAGTTTCCAAATACTTTATTTTGAGAATACTTCCATACATTTACTCAGTCACATTCATTTTGTGATCACTGGAACTTTGACATGTTGAAATACTTAAAAAGTTAAAATGGAGTTATAAGCATACTAGTCTACTCAACTGTATAATGAGAAACATCGTGCAGACTTGAACTCTTAATGCAAGGTAATTACACAACCATGTTGGCAAATCGAGCTTTGCCATACAACATGTGTAAGTAAAATATATGCAGCAATTCCCAAAGAATATTTATGGTAATTTATGAAGAGGCCAAAAATTACTTCTTATGGGCACACTGAAAATCCCAGAGTAGGACTGTAGAACAGTCATGGTAGAAACACATGGTAATCATCAATCTTCTGAAGCAGTTTTAGAGGCTAATTAAGGAAAGCAGATTAAAACCACAAGGGACCAAAAAAAAAAAAAAAACCACCAACACAGCACAAAGAGATGAATTTATTCATAGCTGCACAGCATAGAATAATCCTGTTTCTTCCTTTGTGCTGCTCATTCTACCCTTTGTTCCCTAGACTTTGGGTGCATTCTGCCCTTAATTATTTACAGTATCATTTACATCAAATAAAATGAAACAGATTTTAACTGAATACCTACTGGCCTTTGCTGTACTGAGAGGGAAGATTAAAACAATGTATCCTACTCGATAGACAAGAATCTACAAAAGTCGATTTTATGAAAATTGAAGTAAAATTCTCTCCAGTAATCTCTTCATCAAACACATTACAGTTCAGTAGGAAAAGTAAAGGACAGGTCATTTAAACTCAATCTAGCTTAACAGTCACAGTATCTGAAACAATCTCAAAATTTCTGTGCATAAAAACACTAGTAAATGTTTGACAGGGAAAGCAAACACTGAAAACAATACTGATTATAGGAATGAAAACGTTCACCACATTCTGGAGGAAATATTAGTTCCTCCAAGAAAGGCAGCACTAACAGAGCCCTGTGCTGTGTGTGCTTAACTCTCACAGTCATTCCCACCTCTGTTGTTTCCATGAGCAATCACAAAACAAACAGATACTAAATACAGTATGACACTGCACTTGTTCTCACTGGCTTGCTATCAAGCACACAAAATATCTTCAAGACCATGTTCTGCTCATCTTTTCTCCTACATGGGCAAATTTGGGTTTCTCTTCTGCAGCCAATTACCAGGTTTTATGAGACATATGTTCTGCTCCTCTCATACAGGACTTACAGTTGTCAGGGATACACAGATATTCAAGTAAACAGTACATGTGAGAAAGTTTTGTTTCTGTAGCTGAAATACAGTTTGCTGCATTAGATGCTTCATTTCCTAAGTCTTCTCAGCTACTTAACATTTACAACACAGGAATTCTAATGGCTATTTTTTAATGGTTTGTTTGTGGGTTTTGTTTTGTTACTTACAGAAGATTGCCTGTCAAATGGTTAACTACTTAACAGGTACTTAACACTGGAAAAAACAGCCAAATACTCTTTTCTTGGTTGGTTGTTCTTAAAAAAGCTTTCCTTCCTCTGCCAGCAGCAACTATCTTATCTTCATTGTTCAAATTTTCAAGCCATGTTTTAACCATAAGCTCCCCTGTGCCTCTCTGCCTAAATTTTTTTCCTCATTTATAATCATCACAAAAGATAGTATTGTGGGATTACTACCAGTTTGAGAACTGACGCTGCAGCATTTTCAGTCTTCATACTTCTGGGTATATCCTGCATGTCTAGCAGAGATCATAAAAAAACTATTGCTAGATCAGTGACTGACTTATGCAGAAACCTGCTCTTGACTATGTTCACAAGCACCAACACCACAGAAGTCAAATTCGGTAGTTTTCCTGCATCTGGGCAAGATCTCTGCTAGATCTCTGCTAATTTGCACAGGCAAACCAAAAGCTTTTTGCTTAGTAGAAAGTACATTTAATTTCACATATGAGCAGATTAATAGCTTGTTATATAGACAGGTAGTAAAAGATGCATCTAGAATCCCACAAACTAGGAACTTGAGGATATCCTCCATCTGTGTCTTCTCATTTACCTGCTTACATCAGCAAACAGCACCTTGCCAGCTGAAAAGACAGGTATTGAGGAGAAGCCTTTAGAACAAAAGATCATACCATTATCTACAGAGAGTGTTGAAGGAAAATCCCGTATGTGAAAATCCCCTGGCTTCAGCATGCACAAAATGGAATGTTCATCAACTGCCACAGGTCCTATGGATTTAGTTTACATATTCCCCATGTGATGCACACCCCAGTGATGTTTTTTTGTAAGGATTTTTTGATTATTCACTTACACTTAAGTAAAAATATAAGGAGTAACCAGCAGTTACACATTCTGTTCTTCTTCCAGGAAACGGGTGTGATGCACATAGATAGGACAGTAACATGTATGAACCAACTGCCTCAGCAACAAGTTCTTTAGAAGATCTTTAATCTTACTAAAATACAAACATTTTATATGGACAAAAACTTTGTCTAAGAAATACAATTTGGGGAAATGTTCATAATACGCAGCTTTCTTAGGTACCCTCACATTAGCTTCTCCTTCTCTTCTACAATAGTCCAGATACAAAATTAAACTTAGATTCCAGCAAGCCAGCAAAGCTAGTTGCCAATTCTTCAGCCACTTCATTAGCTGTCACCTACAGTGATAGTCAAAGGAACCACCTGGTTAACTAACTTCATTGACTCAGGATGACAGAAGATAAACACAGCTATTAAGGACCAAATAATTCCTATCACAATCAATACCTTAAACTACATCCAAGACCAGATCTTCCTCACACACACAGATAGGCAGTTTTACTGTAATATAAAGGACAAAGCTCTCTAATTTCTGGCAGCTATTCTGGCAGGGTAGAATGCTTGGCTAAGCAAAAAAAGCCCAAACACTCTGTCAGCATTCCATTTGTCCTTCAGTCTCGTCACCCACTTCCTTTCTGTTAACATTCCTGAATTAGTACTATTCTTTCTCTTCAAGGATTATGAAGTGTTGATACACTGAATAGAAGGAATCAAAGTTTTGCATATTCTACAACACTGAGATGAGCTTATTACTTACTCAAATTCTGTGGCATAGTATTTGAGGAAGCCTATTAGCAAATCTCCAAGACTTGATCCATTCTTTGAGATGTAAGGAGGAATGGTACATGGAAGTTGATGAACAAGATACAAGTCCAAAGCGGGATCAAAAGATTCCTGTCAAAATAAAATCATACAGTATATATACACACACACACATACATACAGAGCCTTAATCTAGGTCCATATATTTTTCACAATAAAAAGGCTGCCTAACTTTTGCTTATTAAAAGTTCAAGGTCAACTTTTAAGTAAAGGACTCTATTTCTCTTGTGGTCATACTTGTGTGTATACTAGTTACTGCCTCTGAAGTCAGGTAGAATCATCTTTCACATGAGCATGTGAAACCAACCTTCTGTGTGCTAAAGAATTTTAATATGGGAGAATCTTTGAACTAGAATTGCATTTATGTGATAGTAAACCCAAATGTCAAGTGCCAGGTCCTGCAACTGGGTCACAACAACCCCACAGTAAGCTACAGACTTCGGGATCTCTGGGTGGAAAGATGCGACTCAGAGAGGGGCCTGGGGGTACTGGTTGATAGTCAACTGAACATGAGTCAGCAGTGTGCTCAGTCGGCGGAGAAAGCCAATGGCATCCTGGCTTGTATAAGAAACACTGTGGCCAGCAGGAACAGGGAGGTGATCATCCCCCTGGTACTTGGCACTGGTGAGGCCATACCTCAAATATTTTGTTCACTTCTGGGGCCCTCACTACAAGAAGGACACTGTGAGGTGCTGGAGCATGTCCAGAGAAGCGCAATGAGGTTTGTGAAGGCTCTGGAGCCCATGGCCTATAAGGAGAGTTTGAGGGAACTGGGGTTGTTCACTCCAAAGAGGATGCTGAGGGGAGACCCTATTGTTCTACAAATACCTGAAGGGAGGCTGGAATGAGGAGGGGGCCAGCCTCTTTTCCTTGGTGCCAAGTGACAGGAGTAGAGGAGATGGTTTCAAGCTGTGCCAGGGGAGGTTTATGCTGGATATTAGGAAATATTTCTTCACAGAGTTATTAAATACTGAAGGGTCATCCCAGGGCAGTGGAGTCATCATCCCCAGGGGTGTTCACACTGTGTGTGGACCTGGCACTTGGGGACATGGTTTAGTGTTAACCCTTCAGTGCTGGGTTGAGCATTAGACTAGATGATCTTTAGACGTCTCGTCAAACCAGATATATTCTGTGATTCTGTGATACACATGATCAGAGGGCTGGAGCACCTCTCCTATGAAGACAGGCTGAGAGAGTTGGGGTTGTTCAGTTTGGAGAAGAGAAGGCTCTGACATGACCTTATTGTGGCCTTCCAGGATCTTAAAGGGGGCCTAAAAGAAAGCTGGTAAGGGACGTTTTAGGATGTTGGGTAGTGATAGACTAGGCGGAATGGATCCAAGCTAGAGGAGCGGAGATTTAGATTAGATGTTAGGAAGAAGTTCTTCACCATGAGGGTGGTGAGACACTGGAACAGGTTGCCCAGGGAGGTGGTAGAACCCTCCATCTCTGGAGGTTTTCAAGGCCAGGCCGGATGTGGCTCTGGGTGACCTGACCTAGTGTGAGGCATGCCTGCTCATGGCAGGGGGGTTGGAACTAGATGACAATTCTATGATATGAGCAGAAGCTGGGTAAGGTACCCTGCAATGAGCTGGCTTCACCTGAACTGAGGTATGAACATATAAAGAAGTAAAAGGGGAACAGCTGTTCAAATCCTTAAGAACTTCTCAACTGCAAGAAAAATCTGGCAACACAGCAAGGCTGGCACTGAGCAGCTAAGAAGATAAATACTTTGGGATGTTATGTTTCACAATAACAAATAAGCTATTTTCTTTAGTACTATTACAAGTTTAGAGAGGATGCTGGTTTTCTTACCAATCTTGTTGATAAGTACATTTTATATATTGACCACAATTACTTTACTAGTGTTTGCACATAATTTGAATATGAAAAAAATAAGTCAAAATATACCAATATTCAATATAACAATAACTAAGAATGTCCTTTTTTTAAGGTTCCCTCTTCAAGTAATCACTAAGTATTCAGCAAACTTTCTCCTTTGACATAGACAACTCATGAAAATTCATTAGCCTCAACCCACCTCCTTTCACCTATTGTAAAACAAGGACAGTACTTTGCTTCCTCTAGAGACTAGATTAGTTTCATGTAGACCTTCCCCATATGCTTTATCTCAATAACTTGCTCTAGAAGGCAAAAAAATCAGCTTCTTTTAAAACTAGCCCCTAACTAGCTTGCTGTGTCTTTGCCTCATGTTGTCTTAAGATATGGAAAAGAAATTCAGGATCTGATTGAGTTATCCACCACTTCAAAAGATCCCAGAAAAAGGGACCTCAGAGTCTTTTCTCCTTTTCCATTACATCTCTAATCTTTACCTTAGATTGGTTGGATGACTTCAAGGAAACACTAGCATTCAGCAACATGCTTCATGCTCAAGCTACATGATGCTTACACACCATTCCACTTCCACACTGGAATTAAGCTGAAGCATTCATCAAAAAAAAAATCTGTGTTTTACTATCTTGTATAATGAGCTTAAGCCTGACTGTACAAGAGTCAGTCTTCAAAAAAGTTTACAGTAGTTACATCAGTATCTTGCCATTTTTGACAGGTGTATGCATTCACACACAAAGGTCTCTTCACCAGTCTTACAAATGAACATTTAACTCATGTTTATACTTTTAAAAGGATAAAAATTCAACTCAGTGATTCAAATTCCATGCATAAAGGAGCTACAAAAGGCACTATTCATCTTCTGTCCCATCTTTTGCAAGACAGGGCTGCTTGTGAAGCTCAGGCAGCAGTAACCAAAATGTGCTCATTTTAGAGTCCAGGAAGTTCATAATATTGAGTACTAAATGAGACCTGTCTCCATCCATATTTAAACTACTGATAAAGGCTACTTTGGGTCATCGGAGAATCCTCCTGAGTTCCAGTTGCAGCAATCATAGAATTGTTCCAGGTGGAAAAGACCTAATGTTCACCTCTGGAAAACATAGGCACCAAGCAGAAGCCGTAATGACCTGAGCAATCAAAGGTGTTTTCTTGTTGGATGTAAGCTCACTTCTGTGAGGTCTCAAAAGTCTCCTTAGTAAACATTTGTCATTCACTTTCTGCACCGGAAATACCAGGCAATTCAACAGCCAGAGGGTATGGAATTCTGAAACATGCACAGGTGGCTTGGAAAAAACAGCATGAAGAGAATTGGTTCCAACTGCATGTGAAATATTATCATATGTAACATTTTCCACCGAAATACATAACTCTTTTCACATTTATGTTTAGTGTATCAATGACCAGGCTTACAGACTCTATTTAACTTAATCCATTAGAGATTTTAAAGAATTAATGTATTTTAGATAACCAGCTTTATACACGTATGTCATGTAGTAAATTCACAAGAAACACTTACCGGGTAATTTTTTTGGAGGGATGGAAGGATGGGTTCAGGTAGGGCTACAAAAAAAAAGTTTTAAAACTGCTGTGATTCATGCTGTTCACAGGAAACAATATCATATCAACTACATCAAAGAGCTGGACTAAAATTCCACCTTAAAAATATGTGAAGTTTCATGCTTTTTGTAAAATAAAAGTTATTCAGCAAATCTTTCCCCTACTAGATTTTGTATATAGTAGTATAAGGAGTTAATTCAGCTAAGGGAAGCTGTTACTAAGAGATTAGTATTTGTAGAAGACAAATTCCAGAATAGCATTTAAACTTTTAAAATTAATGTTAATTCATGGCTGTAAGAAACTCATCTGATTCCCTAAAGGAAAAATCAGAACTTGATTCATTTTTTCCCACATCTACTACAACAGATTCTGTAAGAAGTCTCCAGATACTGCAGAAGACACATGCTTCATCTGAGAAGTATTATATACTGAGTTTCCAAAAGTATCTTAAAGGATAAAATTTCAAATACACTTACTAGGCATTACTATAAAAATCCCCTTTAAATAGAGTCTAATGCTGTTAGCCGCTTTTCTAAATGATAAATAGGTTATAAAAATGACACAGACAAGAACAATAGTAACAAACAAAATGAACTAAACTGTTGTAACTTTTACAGAAGTTATGGATGGGGAAAGCATCAACTGCACATTACATGTATCAGGGAAAAAATTTCTCCCAGGTTATGTGGTCCTACAAATAGAAAAAAAAAATTCCCAAGTATTCAAATCCCACTCGAGCTAGAGCATCTACAGAATTGTTAAGAGTCCTCCTCATACTAAAGCACTAACATCATGTCTTCAGCATGCATTTTTTTAAACATGCTGGGTTTAAGTTTGGCACATAGGACTTTGACTTGGGACTTACTGTACCCTTCAGACAAGGTTTTACAGGAGCAAAAATGGTATAGAATTCTTTTTTTTTCCCATAGGGATGAAGAATCAAAAGAGCAGAATTCTCAGAATGTGCTGGGAATATCTTCACAGATATATATTAACTATATTAACTATCAGGACTGCTCAGAATATGATCACAGTTGCTTCAATTATACTTTAGTTTTATTTGTGGGTGTTTAGAAATACACAAGTGCATCTTATTTCCGCAACATCTTGGATAATTTCCAGGTTTGCATCACACTAAAGTAAAAGGCAACAACGTCTGAGCAATACAAGCAATAAAAATATTTCATCTGGATCTGTACGCTGTACTACAATGCTAGAATTACGAGAAGTTATCACTTACCATTATAATTTGCCATATAACTTTGCCTTTTCTTACTCTACAAGATAGTTGGACCTGTTACCTGGAGGAAAGTTCATGTAGAAGATACTGATGTATCTACAAAATAAACTCAAGCCACACTAACCTTAGGTTCAAAGAGATCCACATCAGTATAAGAATACTGAAGTGGGTTAAGTAGTAAAGAAAATAAATTTGTCTAGCAAACATGTGGACGTTATTTATTGCAAAAGAAAGCTTTTTTTTCCACCCCCAATAACATCAAAAAAGCTACAATACCTATGACTAGGTCACAAACTACTTTCTGTAGCATCACATGCACATAGCAGATAAAAAAAACACAACCAAACAAAAAACAAACCACATTCAAAATCTGCATGCATGAAACACCAGAATCTAAACAGCTATCTAGATACATGTCTGGAGCCACACTTCAGCCTTTTTTGGCAGAAAAGGCTGATGGCGCACAGGTTAAAGGCTTCCCTTTGGTTAGCAGACTTGTGATCCTTCACAGGAAGCTGACTGATGATAGTTTTGCCTGAAAAGGATTATTTGAACTTTTTTTTCCCTTTCCATAGACAGCTGTGGTAGCTTAGCTGCCACAGATGACTGTAACAAATGCCCTCATGCCTGCAAGGCTGTTAACATTGTGGCAAGCCTACATACTTCCTTGTAACTCCTACTCTCTTCTCCTCTGTGTGTTACTCTTACACACAGCTCAGTAATTGACTATCCATGACTGCACACAACACCAAATAATCTCTAGTGTAACTGTGATACAGTGAAGAGAGAACTGGAGTTTACATTCCAAGTGAAAAGGCCTGTTTCCATTAAAAGCGTAACACTAAATGCTTACTAAGACACAGTTCAGAAGTTCACTAATTGCTGGACCATGTAAAGGTATTTTGCTCCTTTCCTGTCATTGCATAGCAATCTTCATATCCCGTACTTCCCAACATTTTCAATCATGTATCTAACAATCACTTTGGTATTGTTAAATTCACTGGCATTTCACAAATAGGAGGATAAGCTCAATATATTACTCAAAAGCATTTCTGGACTCCCTGGGTTTCCTGAATTCTCAACAGGATCCTTAGTAAAGCTCTCCAGCTCCATGCAGATCTTCAGTATTTCAGAATGAAGTTACAAGAAATGTCACTGGAAGTCAAATATCCCAACTGCTAATTGTCCTCAACATGTCACCTTACAGAAGACAGTATTCAGTGAAAAATTTAACCATGTGGCAGTGCATCCCCCACATTGAGTCCTTTGCTTAGACAACAGAATAATCATCTCACAGTGTATGTTGCTCCTTTGAATTTTTTGGAAGTTCTCAGATTGGGGGCAGGGGGGGGGAGGGGAAGAAAGAAAACCCCCCGACCATGAACAACAAAATAACCCCAAATAAACTCAAACCAAAAGCGACTGAATTTTTATATTTAGGCTTTTCCCTTTGTTAAAAGGCAGATTTTTATTAACTAGTGCTTGAGTTTATTTTATAGTTACAGAGTCCTGCAGGCAAATTGATTTGTTGTTTTTTTTTTTTAATTAATTTTTTCACCTTTTTAAAGCCAGTAACTCTGCCTTCAGAGAAGGGATCCACTTCCCAAAGAAAAACGCCACACTAAGGCAACAGATTAAAACCCACTTTATTTTCTGATTTTTCTGTGTGGAAGATTATTCCTGCTGGTGTATCAATTTAAGAGGAAAACTACACAAATATGAAAATAGACAGTTTTAACACATAAAAAATTAAACAAATACTCACTCTGTAAGTAGTGTAAAACCATCAGTACAAGACTATAGCTGTTTAAAGTACCACGACTGGCATCGTTTATTTCATGGAAACTCGCCCACTTCTTAACAACAACTACTAATGGACGAACTCGGTTTTCAACTGCAAGTAAAATAAACATATCTCAAAAAAGCACATATAATTAGACAGCAAGCAATCAACATTTGTTCCTACTTATCTACATGATACTATTGCAACCATTTAATACAATTTACTTTGTTATTCTACAACTGAAAAAAATTGCATTTGAAAACAATCTTTTGACTGGTAAGATCTAGAAACACACTACAAAGGGTATACCAGGTAACCGGCAGATAAGATTGGATGCACCAGACAATGTAGCAGTGTCACATTCTACTGTTAAGATCTCTCCAGTTTAGTTTACTAATTTTCCCTCAATTAGCTTGCTGTCAGCACAGATCACATATATATTTTTTTTTAAATTAAACACAAACTTTTATATTATCTTTGAGAGTAGGGAAAAGAATTTTCCTGGTTGGAAGACCCACAGCTCATTCTTAAGTTTTTCTCAGGATCCATGAAAGCAGTAATCCCTGTATATAAACATTACTTTAAAATCTGTTGTGTCCTCCATACTTTTAATGTAGATGAGGTGTTAGATACAGTAACTCATTAAATCAAGACATACACTTTTTATGAGGAAAGATATAAATACAGTCATAATCAAGGTATGATCTTCCGAATCTCTGGGGCATACAGACAGCTGCCAAACTAAGGCCAAAATCTGTTACAGGTAGGTGTCCAACCACAACCTCCTGGGGAATTTGCAGCATACTTGTTATTTGCAGGCATGTAGAAGCTGATCATCAGCTCAGTTAAGTCTCCCACTACAGCTTTACTATATCATGTATGTTCTGGAGCATCTTTTCTAACCTAATGTGCAGAATTTTGTATTCTGGCCATCAGAGCAGGAATATATTAATCCAGGGCAACAGGCATCCCACAACAGCACCTGCTGGGATGCAACCTCTTATTCTGAAAATCCTATCAAACATTATTTTTTTGTTCAGAGCACCTCAGCACACATGCCTAACTGGTACTTTTTTTACCAGAATGCATGTCCTAGATATGGAAGACTTCTTAGAAACAACAAAATTCCTTATGACAAGTCACCTCATTCCTGACATTATTCACCAGTCACTGAATTAAAAAAAAAAAAAGACTAATTAGTAGATTGTGAGATGCAGAAGGATTACATTACAAACATCACACGAAATGTATTAACTGAAAAAGGATTATTCCATGAGAGAAAAATGCAAATAAGCTCCAATTCTAAACATGACTCTGTGTGTCACAGCAGAAAAGATCTCTTGAGTTGACCTTATTCTGCGATTTTTTTTGTCTATTGCCTGTAACTAGTATATACCAAAGTTACATAAGTTCTGCTTAATCTATCTGCTTTTCTGTGGACATTTTAAGAGGAGGCATCAAGGCAGACAAGATAAAGTGGGGATACTAGGACCATTTCAACTACCTTTTTCTCATCTGGACTCCTTTCTATGGTGATTTGCTGAGAGAAATAAGGGAAAGCTGTAGCAGATGCTAGGATCATCTGTATCAACATTAGACTTGAAGTGAACCCTCTGATGTAGCCATGAACAACAAAGATTATTTCCCTAGCTTTTTTAAGCTTGGAAGGCATCTTTCTCCGTGCATATGTCTTCCTTGATGTCTGCAGAAACAGAGTTAACCCGCTGACTCAGAACAAGTTGCAGACAATCCTAGTAACGTAAATATGGATCACTGAAACTACTTTGACTGAAATACTAGTACAAATTAACTAGTTAAGTTTCACTGATAACTTCCTACACTAAATAGAAAGGAACACCTGTATGGAAAAACAGAGTAATGTGGTAAAGTAAGAACCACAAAGGGCCTAGAATAATCAGCCTGAGGTCCATTCCTTTTGCATGTATCTGCCAAATGACATGGTGGTGACAAGTGCAAAAAACATTTAAGCGCAAAGTACTGTTGTTATTACCTGCCTTTCAAAGGTCTATTTCACAATCTCTCCCTAAAATGCAATCTCCTAAGGAGACAAGCCAGTTGTGGTTTGGGTTTACTATAAAAACTGAAGCGTATGTTGGATTTTCTGAGGGAATCTGTGTGACAGCATGCAGTCACAGCTACCTATCAACCACACATTCTATTTTATTTCTATGGAAATAAAAGAAACTGGAGATTATACCACCAAGGTTGTAATTAGTATAACGATCTTGTTATCTGCACAATCATGAAGCAGGCCTTGTAGTAGATTTGTGGATATGAAGGACCTTTGTTATCTTTTGAATATTATAATATGCAATTATAAACATACCTAAGCTGATATACCAGCTTGCTCCATATATAATAGCAAGCAACAAAAGTTTATCTTAAAGCTATCGAATGCAGCTGATTAGGTAATTATATATATAGTAACATAAGACACAACCAAATTTGAACAGTCTATCTATACGAAACCAAAAACTCAAAAAGCAAAGTTTATAGAAATAAAACAACACGTTAAAAACTTACCGCATGCATAGGTTCTCAGAAGGAATGTATTTCGTATTCCTACAACATTGTTTACATTCAAGTCAAACTCCACAGAGCTATTGGGAGGAAGGGAAAAGAATCAAGCCATGGTATTACATTTCAGAATACTTAGTACCTACTTAATGACAGAGGTGGAAAAATTTATGATAATACTCCAGAAACTTTCTTCAAACAGAGTTTTGATGCTGTGATTTCTACTCTAGTTTTCTTTACAGTACTTGAATTGATTGACTTGTAAAAATTGACTATAAAAAGGCAATTGTGCTTAAAAAGAGAATACATATAGATCCAACACCTTAGGATAAAAATAAAATATACCTGATATCGAGTTAACAAATCTTTCTGCCAACTAGGCATACACTACATGATTTATTATGAACAACTTTTGATTCCAATAAGGATTTTCTGGGCTATTAGTTTAGGAAATCATGCCAATGAACAGAGAAGAAGCATTGGAAGAGATCAAAAGGTAAGAATCTCTTCTGCAAGGATGGTCAGATATAATTCGTAGTGCTCTGAAATGAAAATTGTTTATTCAGCTTTAGTAACTGCATGTTTTAATAATTGCATGTTTTGTGACAAAACAGTTTTAGCAACTGTTGCATGCTATTAACAGCAAATAAGAACAAGGCAAATACGCACTACCTGCTTTATTTGTATCACACTCCACCTCAATGTTTGAGGGTCGTTCAATGATTAGAGCTTAAATGTTCACAGTACTCAAGAACTATATCAAATTTGTAGCCAATAACTCTCAATCAGAAAGATCCTATTATTGATGAAGAAATAACTATCTGCAATGTACAGCTGTTTCCATTTTACATGCCAAAGTCTCATTAACATGGCATTTGTCTGCCTGAATATTCCTTCGGATTTTTTTAGATTATTGTAAAGGGAACAAGATCTGGAATTTATTAAAATGGATAAGAACACAGGAATTTGATTTTTTTACATCATTAATTACATTTAAATAATCTTTGCATCAAAATTATTAATTTTAAATCTGGGTTATTATCAAGCATGACTTTTTAGATGTTGAAAGAGCATCAGGAAAACTGGGCATCAAGAAAACTCACTTTCACAGGAAGCTTGTTTTAAGCTTAATGCCCTGGGTACAGAATATTTAATCAATTTTTCAAGACCTCTGTGAAAAAAAAAGTGAATGAGTGTGCATACATGTGTATGATGTATGAGTCTACAAAAGACGAGGCCAGCAAGAGATCTGAAACAGATACTTAGGACAGAAAACATGGGTGGATGTGACAGGTTACATAAGAGATAGATAACTAGAAAAGGAAAAAAAAACCCAAAACCCTAAACAAGCAAAAAAATCCAGCACAACCCAAAATCACGCCGTTCCACATCACTCCCATTTTCAAAAAAAACACAGGAAAATAGATGGTGAACCGTACTGTTTTCCTCTGAAAAAAACATAAAGGACAGCTTCTAGTCTAAGATTATAGTTTGATTTTAGTACAAAAAAAATTAATATGATTATCATGACTGACCTTTTTTTTTTTTAAGTGACCACAGTATACACTATGAACACTTACAAAAAGACTTCAACCTTCTGAAATAATCACTAGTTGTAAAAGAAAAGATGTAAACAAGGCTTAAATAGATAATATTTATTAGTTCAAATTTTAAGCATGACAGATTCAATTTTACCACAACAGGGTTCCTGTCCTGATAAAGATATACTGTGATTAAAGCATTTTGTGTTATGGTTTTATAAACGAAGTCCGAAGAAGTGAGCTGCTTTGTTATTCAAAGACAGTGTCAAAATTTTTAGAAGCATATAGGCAGGATGAGATAGTCAGATACAAGGGAGTTATTCAAAGTCCTGTTAAGATAATTTGACTGTTCTTTGTAATTTCATAAAGGTGATACACAAGATTTAAACAATACTCAGATTCTCAACCAATTTTAGAGCTTTGCACAATTTCCCCCTCTGTCAGGTAATTTCACCACAAGAAATGCATTGCCCTCTGTTCCAGTGCATCCTTCAATTATTTATTTTTGTGTCTTGATAATGAACATACAATAAATACGGTAACAGAAAATACAGCTCTCCAACTACTTCCCCCTCTAAAACAAAAAAAAAAGCCATTAAATTAGTACTTAACACTGTGAATAGAATATGTTATACCACTTTTTTAAATCCACAATACCTCTGTAGAAGATAGCAAAATATACTCTTCTAAAATGAACAATTTTTATTAATGACAAAAGCAATGTCATGATAAACTAAAGCTTGGTTTAACATTGTTTGTATAGCGTGAACACTGTGGGTTAGTCCTCAAGCAGCTCAATAGTTATGTTTGCACAGCATATAAAATTATCTTTCCTAACTGTTTTCTTCCTACCACTGTTTCTCCTCTTGTCAACAGGAGTCAAGTATGTACAAATAACCCACAGGAGTATGTGACAGACTGCTACTAATTCACATCACCAAAAAAATGAACACCTCAACAACAAGATGTGCTTCAGGACAGTGATGAAGAATGCCACTTCAGTACAAATCTGTACATAATCTGCAGTACAATATGACACAAAACCAGACCATGACTTCAGCAGAACTACTCATATGGACACCACACATCAAAAAATTTTCCTGTGCCACAGTCTGAAAAAATGATGATAGACAGAATACTTGCCTGACTTTATCCCTGAACTTCACTATTGGCACTTTCGCTCGAATCAGCTGAGGTCGCTCAATGTACCTTGCTGAATGGGAGAAAAAATGCAATTAAGTTTCATGTTAAACGCTGATCTTAAAAAAAAGACTCTGAAGCTGAGTCATATTGATGATTAGCAAACAGTAGCTTCTAAAACTTCGCAAAAATATTCTCAGAACAGTTGTGCTAAACTAAAGTAACCTTCAGCGACTGCAGCACAAATGCAATCTAAGAAAGGACGTGGAGCAAAAAAAAAAAAAAAACCCACTCTGAACATTTAGATTTTCCTGTGGGAAGTATCCTCAAGAAATTTGAACATAAAGGATGCAGTTCTACAATGCCCTCAGTGAGCAGTACTTGTGATAGAAACCCTGAACAGGAGCAAGAACATAATTCATCCAGGATGGCCAGACACTTAAGCCTTCCACTACACAGGCACATGATCAACTGCATAATTTTTCATCATGTCTAGTTTGCTTACAGTTAAAATTATCTATTTTACTAATAAAAAAATAAATTAACATAATTATCTTCATTATGCACCGATTATGCTTTAGAGATGTTTTACCTCACTGATAAAAGTACATACCAAGAAATAAATTCCCTACTGCATTGTCCTGAAAACAGGACATTACTTTGCTTCAAAGAAAGGATAAGGTTTATCTGCCTTTTGCTGTAAGGGTGATAGGACATGCAATATACAATCACAAGACTGGCTCTCACATCATTGTCCACGCAGAGGCTCAATGACAGATTATCCAAACTCAACAATTCTAAGCTCTGCAAGACTCATACACAGCAATCAAAACCACGTCTGTACTCAGTTTCCCCAGATAACGAATCACAGGGAATCTACAATTCCCCTGTTCTTGGTAGTATCTCAGGCTGTGTTTGGTAGTTGCCCATAAACCTAAATATGAAATACATCTAAGAAAGTAACGTAGAAGACAAAGAAAGGCAGAGCCCATAGCTCACATAATATGAATTTGGTCAAAAGCCATGATTTTAGTAATTTCTTTTGTTGAAAAATCTGTTGAATTTGCTCATATCTAATATCATACACTACCCCCATAACTCTATAAATCAACCTCAAAGCACCATAAACAAGTATGACAAAACTATAAGTAAAGCAGACTAAGAATAACCTTAAATAAATCTGGATCATTTTTGAGGAGGGAAAAGAAAATTGAAAAGGACGTATCTCTATCCGATTGAATGGCAGCCATGATCAAACTGTAACCACCACTGAATCTGGATGGCAGCTTCAGGTTTGGTAACACCCTACAGATTTTACATTTGTTTTCCTGAGACTTCGTGAAAGCCTTTTATGGTTACGCATGTTTAGACAGATTTGACCTGAGGAAATCCTCTATCTGAATTTGAATGCATTGTATGATTCTCAGCAAAACACAGATTTGCACTTAAGAAAAAGGGTAATCTTACTAATTTATTAATTTTAAGGGGAAAATCTTACAGAACTCCAATCCATCGTCACTTAAACATGCTCTAGCACAACTTAAACAGGTTTCCCTCTTTATAGTGGCACCTGCAGACACATTCAAGTACCCCTCCTCAAACATTCCGTAACACTTTTAAAGTGAAGCTATAAATCTCTTCCTCCTTCCCTCTCGCTGTCATATTTAAGACAACGAAGCCCAGTACATTAGCACACAGAAGCCCATGGTAGGTTTCTATATGTAAGCCATAGGAATTCAGCTTTCCTTATTATGACCACTCTTAAGCGCCCTTCAGAAATTAACTGAACTCATTCTGGGGGCAATCCCTTTCCAAACACATCTTTGTCTGTAAACGTCACTCAGCACTTGATGGATGCTTGTGCCAAATTAGTTGGCTGAAAACAAACAAACAAAAAACCCCAAAAACCCACAACAAAACATAACCCAAATCTGTTTCCAGGGTGAAACAAAGCACAGATGAAGTACCAGCTGGCTGCTGGTATTTTTTCTTGTGTCACAGAATCTCTATTGTGCATTAAATTGTCATAGCTATGAGAGAAAAAAAAAAAAGACATACACAGCAGGTGGAATTCTGAAATGCTTACAGGTTGACTAAGTGCCTTAGCAAACTGACTATCTGACCTTGAGGATACGAACAAAGGACCTACACAAACATACACAAAGAATTCCATATTCCTGTTCCACGGTTTTGGGCACGTCTACAAAGAAGTCACAAATGCCACTTCAGCTGTAGTGAAGAAGTATATACCCATTCCAAAAAAGACTAAACACTGTTTTGTAACTTATTTATGAAAAATTTCAAATTAAACAGCCTAAACCCCCATTTTCTTCTACAGAATAAAAGATCAAGCAATTGTACAAAGCATTTCTTCCCAACAAGGTGCATATCGAAAAGATCTTTGGCATCCTGCACATGCAGCTGGCTTTCGCTGATAAGGTTATACTATAGAAAGAGAAACTGGATGACACAGGAGTCTTAATTCAGAGCCATGAAAGACTCAAGAAAGTACAAACCAGCACAGGATGAATTATTCATTGATGTTTGATATT
This sequence comes from Indicator indicator, assembly GCF_027791375.1. NCBI lineage: Eukaryota > Metazoa > Chordata > Aves > Piciformes > Indicatoridae > Indicator > Indicator indicator. The sequence continues at coordinate 33,262,579 of NC_072053.1, forward strand.
TACCCACACACCTGTAGAGTCCTTCAGGGGCATTCACTTGAATTCTATCTCCCTTGCCTGTTCTGGGTGTTGCACATTCTCCACTAGACAACCATGAAGTGGATTCCACTGATATCCTAGTCTCCACACTACTGTACCTCTTTGTATAACTAAGAGAAAATGAACTCTTTGTTCTTTATTCAGATAGTAAACACAATCCACCCAGCACCACAAAAGCTGTTTTTCAAATTAATCCTGACTACACAAATCACAAGGAGAGCAACCAGTTTGGACATTTACTGTCAGTGGTCTGGATTATACTCTCATCAATATGTCGTACCAGTTATCACCCCAAAATCCATGTTTCACATTTCTAAAAGATACCAGCTTTAACATACAGTTATGGGAATATTAGATGATACTGTAAAAAAGAGGTATGCCCAGGTATCTAAGCAAATAAGATGAAAAGTTACACGTACTCTGCTAGTCTCTGAAACAGAAGATATATGACTGCTATTCTTCATCTTTTTCCTCTAGGAGAGACACAACAAGATTAACATGTCCCACAAAACCAGTGAATAAACCTCAGCAGCTTATTCCTACTTTGTTCAACAACAGAACACATCCTCATTTCAGTAAGTATCCTAGATGCAGAATGACGACACAAAAAATACTTTTAATCTGATGGGGTCAAATTTCTTGCCCACATGTTACCTTTTGCAAGCCTGAAACTGAAGTACGCTGGAACTTTGACAAATTTTGAATCCATTTTCTTAACCTCCTAGAATGAAACACTAACAACAACTAACAACAACACTAACATAAAGCATATGAGAGATGGCACATAAAGTTCTGAAGATGATTTACCTGAAAGAAACACGGATGATAGAATCATAGAATTGTTTTGGTTGAAAAAGACCTCTAAGATCGAGTCCAACCATCAACCTAACACCACCATGACCACGTCCCAAAGTGTCATGTCTACACGTTTCTTGAGCACCTCCAGGGACACTGACTCCACAACTTCCCTGGGAAACCTATTCCAATGCCTGACCACCACTCTTGGGATGCTTCCTACTTTACAAGTTAATCACAGAATTAAGGTGAAATAAACAGACGATCACCTTCTCCTTATAGCCTCTATTATGGAATGTACAAGAATATCTGAGAGTACAAGAAAAGGAGGAAGATATTAGGAGAACATCTGTTGTTTCAGAAGTACTGAACCTTAACATAGCTGAGCTCCAGTTTGTAAATGAACTCAATCTAAATGGAAAGACCCACATAGCAAAGCCTTTTCAGGTGAAAATTTCTACAGAACATCCATACATAGGACTGATGGCTACACATAGAAATTCATGCTCATCGTGACGTCAAGATTATGAAGATATTACCTAAGACATCTTAGTAGCACAACTAGGAGTCTGACAGCAGCAGTAATATCAGGAATGTTTTGTCCTGCCTCACCTTCCAAAGAACATTTTGATTAAATGAAGATACCAAAGGCATTTGTAAAACAACAGAGGATTAGAGAAAGCATCAAAAATGAGGAATGGCACAAACAAAAATCTTCAATGATTGTTCTTGTGTGACCATTGTGTGTTTCTGATACTTGTACTCCCTGGCAAACAAACTTGATTTTGTCTAAAGCTCTGTCACAGAGCTCAACGTCTTGAACAAAGAAGAAGGTGATAGTTTATTTAGATGCCCCCTTTCTGATCCATGGAAACACAACACTGTACTTCTCAAAAAGCTCCAGAAAGACATGCATCCTAAGCAAATCCATACTGAGTTCCAGATTCCTTATACAAAAATCAACATACAATAGTAACAAGCCTATGTTACGATAGATCTATTGAGTCTCTTTTGAAGTCAGCTATTGAAATTTGGGCATGCACATTCATCAATGAAAAAATTTTTATGTTTGCATTTAAATTTATGCTTTGTTCTTTCTAACATTTCAGGATTGTTCAGAATGCCTATACAAGGAACGGCATTGAAGAACGTATCACAATTCTGAGAAGTAGCAGGAGAGTCATTGGTATCAATAAATGACAGGGTCTTTTATAATTCAAAAGACGGTACAAAAGCCTTCTTGAAGTAGGAGGCTTTCCTTTTTAAGTGAAGAACTGCCCGTGTGAATTCTTCATCTGAAGGGCATCTAAACAGCAACTTACAGGAACTACTCTTTCTCCTAGATGTGCAGGTACTAACATTAAATATGTTCTTCACTAAGTTCATTTTGTTACTGGTACCAATGTCCCTCTCCCAGTAAACCAATTCTACACAGTCTACTGTAAGTGACGCCCTATTTTACAAATTCATTACATTACTGTTCCCACATAAGCACTGCAATCTAAAAGAATAGTTAGAGTTCAGTAACAGAGGTTTCCCAAACAGAAGTATTCCCTGTGTCCTCCAACCCTTGCCTCAGGAACTGTGTTCCACAATGCAAAAGTCTTTTTAGATGCTATCCACTCTCCAAGTCTGTGAGTTTGCAAGGCAATTGTTATGTTTTGCTAGTAACTATCCATCATTACTAAATACACCTTTTCTTCAAACAATGATTAGCAAACTGTGATTAGCAGCTAGACATGATGCAGTTACACAAATTAGTTACAGCTGTGCACCAATACCACTTCTAGAACTACCAGCAGTCTTACCACCTAAAAGTAGCTGGGAACTTACAAAGTTCAGTAGCGAAGTGCTTTTGGATTAAGCTGAGTATATACATTGCTTCAGTCTTCTGATTAACCTATAATATGATATTAAAACAAAAGAAGTTGGTATCTCTCAGTTAGATGTTCCATATAAGCACACTTTACTAATTCTCAGAATAAGAAATGATACAACACATTCCACAGCCTACATATACATTTAGTGCAGTAAAAGCTAGGCAGAACAATTCATATTCGATATATGATGTAACTATCAACCATTCACAATGAAAACCTAGCCCCAAAATGTCCTTTCCTTCCTTTTCAATGATGCTTCACTTCCTTCAAAATTATGCTCTACTTATACTTCTTTGATATTAAATCTTTTCTCTCAATCTAAATTCTACTCAAACACTTTTGACAACCAAAAATAGTGATTCTGCATATCAAATTCCTTCTTATACTTGCCCATCAAAATCAGTGGAAATAAATGTAAATAATGAAATACGAAAATAGTATAGATTTAAAGTTGTTCCTGCACCTAAATTGAGTTAGAGTTCTCTAAACAATTTTCTCCATGATTCTATCTAGGCAATTTACTTGTACTTTGTTGTGCTTTTTCACTTCCGAAGTAAAGATAATGCTTATTTTTAAAATCTTTTGTTAAGTGTTTATAGGGTTACACTCACATTTGCAACATGATTTGGCCCACAGATCATAGGTGTTATGAGCACAAAAATATGTCATTAAATCAAAAGGATTTGACCATTTGTTTGTCACTTTATAATCTGGCCTTATAAAAGAACACACATTTTCAAAAATAGACTAACTATGTATGTTTTAAATTACTTACTGGTTCTTTAAGCACCAGGCACAAGTCACCATCACTGCTGTGAGTGCCAAAACCATTCATTGTGGACCCAACCAAAAAGAGTCTGCTCCCTGTAACAGAAGATTCATGTATTACAGTTTAAGAGGAAGAAAGAAACACAAGCCTGAAGAACATCCAAACTGGTAATAAGTAATCAAATTGGAAACATACGTGGAAAAATTTTCCTAATTTCTCTCTGGAGTTCAGCTCTGCAGAGCTCTTTGCTGTTCAAATCACAGATCTGCTGCTGACATGCTTGAAACCACTCCAAAACCTGATGACTTAACTTGACACAAACATTTACAAAAAAATAAAGATACAGAAAAGTGAACATTCTTTCTTGCGAGAGATGCAATTACATGAAACAGAAGAATGCATAAAAAAGCCAAATCCAGCATCATCTGACAATTTCTAATGCATTGTCTAGAGATTTACCATACTGAATTCATACTGAACTCCCCTAAATTTATGCAAAGTATTTAAATTTAAATTTCTTCAATCTGTTATAAAATGTCTATCCACAGAAAATAATTTCTGCCTGATTAGTATCTACAGAATTTCAGGGAATAAGCAGTGAATGTGGAGAAATACCTCCTGCTAACTTAAACATGAATAGTTTGCCTACCAATAATACGGAGAAAAATTAATATTAAAACTGGTTTAAATTAGTTTTCTTTTTTTATCCTACACAAACTATTAAACAAGTAGTCAGATCTTTGTTTGAAGGAGGTAGTAACTGTTTCTCTTTGATAACACGGTTGTACACTATGCTCATCAGGCATAAAAAAATACAGTATCAAGACTAATAAGTCATAAAGCTTTTTTTTTTTAATTAAAGAGACATGACGTCTTTTCAGGTCCACCACTATATTCACTCAGAACAGGCTTCACTCAGTACTTGAGCATTGAGGGTTTTTTCATCAGGACACTTCCTGCCCACAGTCATGCGACAAAGAGATTGTAACTAATTTCTACTTCCAGGAGCTGTCAAGAAGGTTTCCCGACATTACGACAGAAATCAACACAAGCAAACAAGATTCCTACACCCAAAAAATTGCTCCAAACCCAAATATATACAAGGAGGCTATATAGGATCATAGTGTGAGCTACATTTATATTCCTTCTGACAGCTCAGTAATAGAGCTGACAGACATTGTCAAGAACTGTGAAGAAATTTTTGTGGTTTCCCATAGCACCTTTGGGCTCTGTGTACAAAGCAGCAAATGTAGAGAACAAGCACAGAAAGATACTACCTTATCTTTGGCCACAGGGAAGGTGGTTTCTCTGGGGTACAGGAACAAAATATCTTGCACTGGAGGAGCACAGAACAACAGAGATTTAACTGGTTCTGGGAAGGAGTATCTATGCTTTTCTTGTAAAGGCACTGCTCGGTTATCTACAGTTGTTTCATAATAATGTGTATGCAAACGCTGCCGTTTATCATTCTGTAGAGTATTTTCTTCACTTAGTCTCCTAAAAAAAAAAAAAGTGTTTATTTAAAACAGAGAGACACACAGCAATTCCTCTAGTTTGCAAGACCCAACCTCTGATTAAAAGACTGTTCTTACAAGGTACAAATGCTGAATTATGTGACTACTTCACTAAAAACCAGTATTCTACAGAACAAAATGCATACCCATCCTAGACACCAGGTAAGATAAACCTGGAAAAGTGTGGATACCCTTGAGGTGAACTGATGGGACCACTTTAGAAGAATGTCTGTATTAACCAATTGAAACCTAAGTAGCAAGTTTGGTTAAGCAGGACAGCTCAGGAAGCTGTCAGACTAGTTTGGTGATAACATACTAATTTTTTTTGTTTGTTTTTGTTGCTTTTGGGGGGGCTCTTTTGAAAGATGCATACAGACTACATATAGGTACTTATAAGTTAACATAAGGTGCAGCATGAAGTTTTGTGAGTTCTGAGTATCCAGCAATGAATAAAATCAATTCAGTAGTGAGGCGGAGAGAAAAAAAACTATCACAATAGTCGTTTAAAACATAGCCTTTGTCTGTGTCTTAGATTATACAGACAGTAAATTGTGTAATTTGGGCAAAACTCCCTATTTAATTGACAAATCAAAATGATGATTGTACTAGTCTACACATGACATTGTTTCATTTTCAAACACTAGTCTGTATCTCCACGTTAAGTCATTTGTTACAATTAAAACACGTGAGGAGATAGTGATCTTACAGACAGCCTCTTGGCAGCTGAACTCCTCATTAAGAAAAAGTTGTACAGAAAGCTGTCCACTGATTGAATACTGTGCTCCACTTATTCTTTACGCTAAGAGAGGACATTTCATGTTTTGTTTACGTATCAAGTGTTGCACAAATTTAAGCAGTGTGAGGATACTGACTACTTTTTCATTAAAAAGCATGAAATCAAATGTTCATATGTATCAATGAATTAACCATTAATAAAACTGCAGTCACTTCTTGTAGTCAGAAAAGCTAGCATCAAAATAGTTTGGGGACATGGATATACAGTATTATTAAAAATTTTATAAAACCTGAAATGATCTCAAGCCACCATTTCAGTTTTCAAGGCTGAAAAAAGTTCTCCTAACACTGCCTACCCACAGTCTTAAAAGCAACTGTTTCATACTTTTTCGTCTGAGAAGAGTTTGCATGAACCCATGTTCAGCAAAAATACCTTGTAAGAGCTGACTCAAGATCAAAAGATAACTTGTTAACTGCAAATCTCCTAACACAGCATAGCTTTCCATCAACCAGACTGATGAGGAGGAAAACATGCATGTAGCATGCAATCAGGAACTTCTTTAGTTCATGTGAAAACTATATACTCAGCTACAACAATTTCATGTATTAATGGGACTTATTTTTTCATCTGCTTAATCTTGAAAATAAGTAGCACACAAAAAATTGTTTTGAAGACAGATTCCTCCCTATGAGCTGATTCACATAATTATTACAAACACATATTGATTATTTCTGAACTGAAAAGGATTTTTTTCTAGAATACTAAAAGAAAATGAAATCATATTCATCTGAAATTCCTTTCTGTTACAACTAAAGTAATAAAGGAATTTATATTATTTTGAGTTTAGTTTCCCGAAAAGTAGGAAAACTGCGTTTCTGTACAATTCCTCTTAAAACACAGAGAACTTGTGCTTGAATTTAGCACTTTGTATGTGAAAACAAAAGCATCGCATAATTAGGAAAATCAAAAGAAAAATCCAAAGTGTCACCAGAAAAACATCACAATCCCCCGAAACATTTAGGGTGGTCTTACTCTTAACCTGACAAACTGACAGGAAGAGAACACTTACTGACACAAACCCTCCAACAGTCAAGCACACACAGACTACAGTCTCTTACAGCATTAAATTAAAACACACACACACAAAAAAAAAAAAAAAAATCACGGTCATGTAAAGCTACAGCTCTTTAAAGAGAGAAACTACAAATACTGAACGCTGATGAGCTCCAAAATTCTCAAAAGCAGGTACAAGAATGCTTTGAAAAGCTACAACATAGCCTTGTTTCATCAAAAATGTTATTTTGTGTTGCAATTTCGAACAAAATTTAAGTTGCACAAGAACTTTGTATTAGTCAAGATTCACCACAGGTACATTACAACTAGAATTAATCACACATGATTGAAGAACTTACTTTCTTCTTTGTAATGTGATGCGGGCTTCAGATATACATACTGAGCTTCCATTTCTGTAAGTCATTGGCTGTGGTGTAACAGGTGGCACAATTGCAGGGTTCCTACTCAAAGGACACCTGGAAAGACTACAGTACCTAATTGTTATTCCTATGAAAACTAAGATGCTTTTTATGGATTAGCAATTTTTAACTGAATATTTAACACAGCATATACTGTAATTTTTTCTGAGATACAATACTTTTTTTTTTTCTATTCAAAGTGAAGATATATTTCAATGCATATTTTTGATTAAAAAAAAAGATGACAGTCATTCTTCATACATCTAAGAGGTTACCAAACAAATTAACTTCAAGTACAGTTAAAATTAAAAGCCTAATGAACACTTTGACATCTTCCAATTCCCAAGAAGAAATGTTTCTTCCCCTTCTTATCGACTCCGTGTTTTCCCCAGCAAACAAATAGAACTGAAAATCTTTAAAATTGAGCTCCAGATTACTAACTCTAATCAGTGCAGTGACAGCTTGGGCATAATATGTACAATGCAGGAGACTATTAAAACTTGCAGGTCAACAACAGGAATGATACAGCTGCTTTATACATGACACCTTCCTGTCTTTTTATTAAAGTTAATGCAGTTTAATATTAGTGGAAAACATCCTCCATGAACAGAAACACTCCTCTCAGAAGACCATTTATGCTCTTTTTCAAGATAATCCCCGCTATCAAATATCACCATACTTACACTGCACTCTGAAAACTAAGCTGAACACTAATAATTTGCTGTTGAGAGAGAACAGATGGCATATTTAGAGGAACATTACTGAAGACTTTGTTCTGTTGTTGCTGGTTTGGTGGTAAGGGCAAACAACCCAAGCTGGAGGGGTTTCGGAACATGCTCCTTTCCATGTGAAGCAAGCATGTAACCTTTCACCTGTATTAAAGAAAAAATTTAAAAAGTCAAAATTAGGCAGTAAGAAATTCCAGCTACCTTTTAAACTCTTGGTTTGAAAATTTAAATAACCTAGAATATACTTCCAGAAACTGGTCAAAAGAATTTTGATACTGTCCTCATTTCACCTCTTTTCACAGTATGACACTAAATAAAAACACTCAAGTTTCACAATTACTGAGCTATTTATGTTTTAAAATGAATTTTCATTTGCTTACCTCCACTTTATGTTTAATACCAGAAAAATTACATGACATAAGACACAAGTGTTTTCACCTCAAGGGAAAGTAGCATATTACAAAGAAATATGCTCCTTGTTTCCAATGTTCCACAATGAGGTTCACAATATAGGGGAATAAACAATTTGCTATATCACAAGAATATGAAAATGCAGCCAATCATGAAATCAAAGTAAATTTTTTTTCAGGACATGACATGCAAACAAGCAGCCAAATCACAACAGTAATTGCAAAGTTATCTACTCATGCTTTAAGAATATCTTACCTACAGTTTCATTTTACGTTTGTGCCTACTGAATGGATTTTCTCATAGAGAAATTCCAGCTTACTATTTTTTCAATTTGAAATTGTATCTGGCACAACTGACTGCCCTTTGATCTTCCATCACTACATGTATTACACATTAGCAGGAAGCTTGAATGAAAATTAAAATCTTTGCTTCTACAACAGGCTAAACAGTGCATTGCATCTATTTTGCAAAACAAGTTTTTTCAAACAAATTTTAACTTGGATATTTAGAAGTCATAAAAGCAAAGGCATTATTTCCCTATTACATAAAAAACATTTTATCAATCCAATCCTAAAGTAACACAAATGGAAAAAGTGCTAACAGGTGTATGCCTGAGCATGGAAATCCTACCACCACAGAGCAGGATAAGTTTGGAATAAAATTAAAGTAACACTTCTAGGTTCTCTCAATAATCAAACTAAACATATATAAGTAATATAAGTAACATAATGTAACACTTACATTAGGAGGCATTCTATCATATACTTCAATAGATCAGTTATTGCTAACTTTACTGTAGTAAAATCACACTTATCAGAGCTGAAGTCCTCTTTATCCTCACACTATGAACGGTTGTCATCTTTTAACATCAGACAGCTCTGATAGTTGCTACAAGCATCACTATCATGGAACACAGGCAAATTAATCCCAAGGAGTTTATTTTCTTAGGTTTGCCCTCGTTCTTTACCTCCTGTGATGACAACCCACACCACTGAAAACCTGGTACTACCTACATGGAGAGTGCTTTTCTAGATCCAACAAAAAAGCTGTCAAGATGAACGCCTTCACAGTTTTTTATCTACTTGTTTGCTGCTAGGGTTGGGGGGGGTTATTTTGAGGCAGGAAAGAGAACTACTACGTGTTTAAAGTTATTTTAGGGATGCTTATTTTCAGTTCTGCTGAAGAAACAAAACTGAACTGTATGGCAATGAAGTCATCTCACACAAGCAATATGAATGATTACATGCCATCTAAACTTTTACATTTCTAATACGGACAAACAGTGGAACAACTGTTAGCAGACCTCGCTCATCATTAAGCAGCCCAGGCAGGAGCAGCAACACGTGTAGTATACTTTAGCAATTTACGGATGTACTTTATCAGTAACGGAATCGTGCATCTGAATTCAAGACTCAGTTGCAAGACTGCATTTAGTCTTTGAAGTTGTAAATACCGTAAGGAGAAGTTGTAAGAAAGGTGCCACCTTCCCAAACCAAAACGGTATAATAACACTATCTCACAGTAGCTGGGACGGCATTTATTGTGACTTTCGGTAAAGATTATTTTGGCAGAAACTGCCAGGCCTTGCAAAAAGAGTTTCATTATCGTTATAATTCAGGCACACTTGTCTCAGTGGCATTATTTCCAAATAAACGTCTACTTTGGGGGGAAGCACGCAAGTCAGTGCCAGAACACCTCCCATGCAGACGAGGCCAAGTGCACACGCCGCGCCCAGGGACGGGAGCCCCGCTATATCCCAACCTCAGCGCCCGGTGGCCCACTGGCAAGAGGCCGAGGACGCCCCCGACCCCTCGGGTCCCGACGCCTCTCCCCACAGCAACAGCAAATCCCCACACGGCACCGGCAGACTCACGCTAGGCTGCAGCTGGGGCAGGGGGAGCGGGTCCCGCAGGTAACAACCGAACCGCAGGCTCACGCCAGCTCGAGGCCCAAGAAAACCGCGGCTCCTCCAGGTGGGCGGTGCCCTCTCACCCGGATGCAGAGACGCCAGCCGGAAGTGGAGGCTCCGCCTGCCTTACGCCTTTTACTCGCTTCCGCGCCCCTAGCGGGGCGGCGGGGTGCCAGTGGTGGAGGGGCAGCGTGGCTGTAGGGCCGGGTCGCCGTGGGGCTAGCCATTTCTGGCGGGCCTTCGGTCACGGCAGCCAACTCACCGCCAGGCTGGCGGAATGCGTGACCACCCGGCGGCCAGCAGACCTGGGGCCGAGGAGCTGGGGTGCGGAGAGGCGCGGGTGGCGCCACGCGCTGCGGGGTTGGAGCTCTGAGGTGGTGGCTTGCGGCCGCCGCGCTCCTGGGCAGCTCTGTCAGGCCACGGAGATACGCTGTGGCTGCAATAGCATCGCGTCGCAGGGAAGGCGGAAAGCGGAAGCCTGGCCTTAACGGCCTATTCTCTGTCCCCGGGTGTCATGATTCGCAGGTGGCTTGACTGACGAACATCTGGTGGCCTGTGCTGATAATGGAATGAGAGGCAAAGGTTATACATCACTGTGCTATGCTCAGCACTGGTTCTGGAGATAGACAAGACAGTAAACATATTTTGCTTTCTAAAGTTATTGGCCAATTGTAGTTTAATTATTTCTGTAGTACTACTGTTAAGAAGTGTGTCAGAAAGATAGTATTTGAACAAGTTAGGATCTGGAGAGAATCCAATAGAGAGCCACGAGGATGATTAGGGGACTTGAGCATCTCCCCTATGAAGAGAGACTGAGAGCTCTGGGGCTGTCTTGAGAAGACTAAGAGGGGATCTCATTAATGTCTGTAAATATTTGAGGGGTGGGTGTCAAGTGGAGGGGACCAAGCTCTTCGGTGGTGCACACTAATAAGAAACGATGGGTTCAAGCTTGAACATAGAAGATTTCACCTCAACATGAGGAGAAACTTTACAGTCAGGGTGACAGAGCACTGGAACAGACTGCCCAGGGGGGTTGTGGAGTCTCCTCTGGAGACTTTCAAAACCCAGCTGGATGCATTCCTGTGCAGACTACCTTAACTGATCCTGCTTTGGCAGGGGCTTGGAATCGGTGATCTCTTGCGGTCCCTTCCAACTTCTAATGTACTGTGATCTGTCCTCCTGAAATTGGTGTGGTAGGATAAATCCAAAGTCAAGGGCAGGCTAAAATGCTTGCACTCTGAAGATTCGAGAGTTCAGAAGATAGGAGGTCAAAGTTTGTTTCTTTTCTCTGGAGAGGACAATTACTGTAAGTGAGCTCTCTGCATTGAGTAGGTACTGAGACAAAGAGCTTGTGCGCACACAAACTGTTGAATCTTCTGTCTTTGAGAGTGAAAGTTGAGGACTTCTGACTTCATCTGAGAGTCTTACTTGAAGACTTGCTCAGATGAGAGCAGGTCACAACCAGAGTTGTCATTACTTAAGGCTCTGGCCGCTTAGAGATAGGCTTAATCGATAAGAAAGAGACAAAGGGCAGGGGCCCGGGTGAAGTGGGGCTGCAAATTGACTGGCAGGGGAAGGTTTTTAATCTTGGCCATGGCTTGGGGTCCTTGTATAAAGATCAGACCATGATGATAGTTAGCATTACATTTATGAGAGACAAACCGTAGCAATATATATGGAGTGAAGCTGCAAAGGTAGTGCCAAGGGAAACTTAAGCCACAAAGCAATTTTCCTTAATTTTTTATTTTGGCTATTACTGCTGTTATTTCATTTATTTGGGGTCTTAGGGTAAGGGTCAGCACATGAATTGGGTTGAGGCTAGTATTTGACTTCAAAGAGAGACTAAGCCTAGTGGTTCAGATAGAGCAGAGCTGCAGAAAAGCTGCCAAGGGAAGGTTTGGGCTGCAGAAAGTGACTTCTGGGAACTTTCAGGGGTTAGAAGAGTGACAGTTCCTAGCAGAATGTGAATTCTGAGAAATTCTAGGGTTAGAAGAGACAGTTCCTAGGGGTCTGTCCTAGGGGGCTGCAAAAGGGCAACCTAGGGATGGTTTGGTCTGCAGAAGAATTGCACTCAGAGGCTTCGATCAGGGTCACATTTGAGTTTACGTGTATTTATGGCCCTAGGCACATTGAGGAGGGGACAGTTCCTAGTGGTTTAGCTGGATTAGCACTGCTGAGGAAGATCTGTGCTGCATAAGGAACTCTCTGGGGACTGTTTTTATCTGAGCCATGTTTGAGGTGTCTGGTGTTAAAGCTGTATGTGTTTCTAGAAGGTTCAAAGTGCAGCAGAGCTGGGGATCTGGACAAAATGAATGGCACACAGAGTGGCAGGGGGAGGTGTGTGCTGCCAAATTGGCTCGCTTCTTAAAATTTTTTCATTTGTGTCACAGTTCGGGTTTTCTGGGTGTAAGGGCTACCTGAAAACTAAAAAAGTGTGAGGATTAGAAGAGAGAGCAGAAGGGTCCTGTTGTGAGGGGGCTGTGAAATGGCTACCAACGGCAGGTTTATGCATCACACTGAATTCTCCCCTGAGAGATTTTCCATCTAGGTTGTTCGAGATTTTTTGGCTAAGGCCAGACTACAAATTAAGGCTAGATTAGGGCATAGGATTTATAAATGTTACAAAGTCCTGGGGTGAGTTGATTGAGGGAGGGTGTTGATAAGGATTTGAAATTAGAAGTAAAAATAAGGAAAAGTTTATTGTGAAGGGACTCAGTCCTGTGAGAGCTTAAACAGAAGACCACTCCATAATCTATCCATTTACCAATTGCATTTCATTCTTCAGGCTTTTCACGTTTGCCATCAGGCCTACAGTATTATCTAATACAATTGATATACCTGGTAGCAGGCAAAATTTGTAGTAGTGTGTTAAGCATCAACATTTTTTGTACAGCAAAAAGGGGAAAAAAAAAGGCAATGTATTTACCTGATTAAAGTAACTTGTGTTGCTGTTATTTAGCCTTGTCTCCTTTTCCTCCACTTCTTGGCACAAGGCAACCTGACATTTGTAGTTGCCTTCATCTGGACACTAACCTTATTTTGGGCACAGACTGTTCACCCTTAAGGGTTTTTCCCCTTATGCCTTACCTGCATCAACATGTCAAAATAAGTACACATTTTAGTGAGGCACCTCAAATAACCTGACATTTTACAAATTGCCAACAGTCTTCTGAAACAAATCTCTGTGCTTTGACATGCTGAGAAGAAATCTGGGGTTTTTTTCAGTATCTGCTGCCTTAGTTCCTGACCCTGACTGTTATTTCAGAAAGTTAGTAAGTTGCATTCTCTTCTGTCAGAAAAGACCTACAAAGCCTTACTTCTGAATTTTATCATTCAAGCTAAGAATCCAACTGCAGGTCAAGAGACACTTTAAACAACTATACAACAAGGAATTTGAGAACTAGCATTAGGAATTCCACCAGATCATTAAAAGCAGGATGGAATTAGGGTGTGTTTCCGCCTCCAAAGAGAAATGTTTCTGTAGAATGAAAATGATACATTTGTTGTAACAGAACAGTTTTAAGTAATTTATTGGAAAAACAGCAAGGAAAATGCATGACCAATGGAATAATTTATGATTTCTGATAGAAGCTGTCTCTCAAAACTATAAGCAATAGAGAGTAGTTTCCAGAAATCATTAGCCAAGGGGTCTCTGTTTACAAAATCTGCAGTCTCTCATAGAATGGAAACAATTACACAACATTAAAGTTCTGTGCCATTTGGAATTTACTGAAACTTTCAGAACTAACGTGCTTCAGGGTATAGTTGCTGTCTGAAGGTGAATAGTGCTGCAAGGTCTGGTTAGAGCAGCTCAGTGTTCAGTAGTTTAAAGAGAAAAGATAATTAAAGAAAGAAAAACCAACCAACCAACCAAACAAACAAAAAAAAAAAAAAAACAGTAACAACAAAAAAACACCTATTCCAGTATGGCAGGCTTTGTCTATCTTTAAAATTAGTCTATGGACTCTGTTCTCTATCTCTTGGTGCCACACAAGGCCTATGGGAACTGGGTCAGGTATGTACTTAGAATGTGCTGTACCATAGCAAACATCCTTATGAAACAGTATTTTAAATATGCTACCTTATTAAGAGTGAGTATAAACATGTATTCATGTACTCATCCTTTCCCTGCTGGTAAATCATTCAACTTGAAACATTTTCAGTTTCCATTTTCATATTTTTGTACTGAGACCAAACATGGCAAGTATAGTAAAATAAGAAATGCAACTCCAGTGAAAAAAATTAAGCTATAATGGGAATTAATATGGTTTTTAATCATGATACCCATGTGATATGCTTTGTGGTTTATTCAGAAATAAGGCTATGATGGGATTTGTGGCAAACCAGAGACTTAAGGCTATAATAAATTTTATGTAGCTGGTAAAGAGCAACTTTCCTCAGAAAAACAATACAAGATTTTAATAATAATATAAATAATTTAAATTAGGTGTACATTAAGAAACAATATTTAAAAGGCAGAAATCAATTGCTGAAGTTTGGCAGGTGTCCATGTAAATGTCCACCACATTAAAACAAGATAGTATATAAGTACTGAAGGAAACATTAATAATTTTCTTAAACAAATGCAGTAGTTTTTTTTCCACTGCAGCTTCTTAAATCTAATGTTCAGCATTCAGCCAAGTTCAGTGATGTTTATGTATGACTTCAAATGCTTTCATTAGTGCTTTTGAAGTGAGCTCAGTTGATATATTTGAGCACAACATAAAATTTGTGTGTATGTGTATAAATGTGTTACCACATACTAATGCAGTTGTTCTGAAATTTAATTACAGTATCATAGGCATTGTTATTAAAATGTTAATTAACTATGCAAACATGTTGTGTCTATTGTGTTGATTTATAGTAAAATACATACTTTATTTGGGGTGATCTAAAAACCAGTCTACATATGAATCATCCCTGTTTTACTGCACCATTTGAGATTACTGTTGAAACTACAGTATTTGTTTTTGATGAGAATTAAGGCTGTTCTTATAAAAGATTAATACTATGTACTTGTTAGATTAATATTTGCTTCAGTTCTTTAGTTCTGTAAATTTTTTAATTAAACTACTTTAAATGCAACTTCTTTAAAGAAAGGTGTTAAGTTTGGGGTTTCTCCTTTGAAGAAATAAAAGTTGTAAAATAATCATTAATTTTGATTGAAAACAGTAGATGGTGACAATTAATTCTGCAAAACTCTAAAAACCTGTTTTGGTTTGGTTTTGATTTAGTTTTGCTTTAATCCATTGTATTCTTGGGAGAATAATCATGTTTACCAAGTCCTAAAGCAGTCGGTAAAGTTTTTGAAATGTTTGCCTGATATGTCAGTTCCTGAGGATTAGGAATTTAAGAAGGAATTTGATTATTGTTGCAAAGGTCTAGCACATATTTCACAGTGGCCCAGTTTTTATTGGCAGCTGAGAAAAATCAATTTAAGGTTAATTGATCTGGAGGCAATACCTACTCATTAATTTAACTTTGGGGTACAGAGAGATGCAAACTTTTTTCTTTCTCAAACTAAACATTTTAATGACACAAGATCATTTCTGTTTTATACATGACTTTTAACTAAATTAAGCATATGCTTAGAAATTATGACTCTCAATGACCATAGTGATCTTTGAACAAACTTGGAAGGCCCTACCTGCTGTGTTTTTTCCTAACATTTCCATGTGCAATTACCAAAGGTTGAGTAAGGTGCAAGAGCTAGCTGTTGCTGCTCAACTTGAATTCTGTTGTATTACATTTCTTCACTCTCTTCGGAATTTTCTGTCTGGTTTTGATTGCTTACTTATTTGTGAAAAATCTATCTGAACACCCATTTTATGTGATTCAGGAATTTTCCCATGTTTGAAAACTAAATTTCATCAGTTGGATATAAATGATGAAAATATTTTATGTTATGTAGCATAATTTTGCGTAGTGGTTTTGCTGGCAAAGATATTTACTTATCAACTAAGAAATTCCTTAGTCTTATTCCTCTAAAGCAGATTATTACAGATACTACTATTCTGGGTATTACAAGCCTCCTTACACAAAAGCTCTTGCAGATTTTGCCAGATTTCAAATACATTTTCAGGGACCACAAAAACTCTGAAATAAAATGTGCTAGTGTTTAAGAGCTTTTACTCAAGAAATAATGTGCTGCTTTGAGGCCAGCCAGAACATCTCTTGCCCCGAAAGGGACAAAAGAATGACACACACAAACGGATTGGAGAGTGATGGAAAGTTTAAGTGGAAAAGCGATTGGTGAAAATACAGAAAAAAACTACAAACTACAAAGCATAGTGGAAAAGAACATCCTAAAGCATACAAAGTTCCCTACATAGTACCCAGAGGTTTCCCAATCCTTCCCTCCTCCCACCTGAGGGTCTACCCAAACCCCCAGGGCTCCTTCTTCTCCCCTCCCACTGCTAGGCAAGTCTCAGGCTGGCCAGGTCTGAGACTGCCCCCCCCCCCCCCCCATTCTCCTCCTGGCATTAGGCCTAGTCAGGCCTAAGAGGCCTGAGATACTCCCCTGGCATTACCCGATAAGAGAGCATCTCCCATGGGAGCAGAGAGGGAAGAAAGAGGAAGAGGATGACTCTGCAGATGGCTTTATAGGGTGCAGGATTTATGGGTAGAAATACACTGTTTCCTGTGTCCACCCCTAGTGGGCGGGTACCTGGGACACCAGAGGTGTATCTCATGCAGCAGTGGCAGGGGGCACCCAGCCCAAACTGCCACAGTTTTGTTAACAAGTTTAATTACCTTAAACTTTACAGTATGTGTAAATGTATTTCCTTCAAGGCTTTTCTGTAAAGTCTTGTAACAGGAATAACCTATACTTTTTACTTAGCATTTAAGTAACACTGCCTATAAAGAATTTGACCTATGTGTAGGGCATAATTTGGGGACCAGGACCCCAGACATTGCTTTACTGATAGAAGGAAATGTTTTCATCCTGGTGGGTCGTAAACCCTGGGAACGGAATGCAGCTGTGTAGAAAGGAAAACACAGATAGGTGGCTCCTAATGGTCACCATGACGTAAGGGAGTTATACAGGGACCTGATAACGGGAACTTGGTAAAAGTTGTAACATCGAAGATGCAGAGCTGTAGAATCTTTTATCTCTTGTCTGACGTTTGTTTAAGTCTTGGTAAAATATATGCGTTCGCGTGATACTTTTTCTCTGTAGCCAATCATGAGTTTACAACTGTTGCCTGGACATACTAATGACCAATTACAAGCTGCCTTCTGAGATTATGTTAGCCTATATAAAGGAAAAGCTGTATACAATAAACTGACACCTTGCTTGCATCAAGCTTTGTCTCGTCTCTGTGTCGCGGTACCTATGAACTTTGGCTCTGAAAATGCAGAGTGACAACCAGTATTTTTTCCAGGTGCATGTAGTGTATACTCTTTCATGAGTTGCAATTTAAATAAACGGGTTTTTTTCCGTTTTAAATTTACAGATGTGTTCTTTCATGCCTTCAGTTTTTATCTGGCATTTTTCAGGACAGATACTTTTTCAGCGAGTGTTACAGAGGAAATGAAGTAGGGCTCCAAAGGGAAGCTGCCAGCACCTTATCTATGAAGTCTACCACATATCCATAATGCATTACACCAGCAAGTTCAGTCTTTGTTGTGAGATAGGTATTAGTACAGTTTCTTCTGAATAGTGCAAAGCAGGTTAGTATTACAAGCCCTGGAAATGCCAGATTTGAAAGTAATCCTTCTATTGGTAAAATAGAAGTGTGAAATAGTATGTTAAACAACACTGAACCTGAGCTTTTGAAATCACAAAAGACAGAAAATGCAGTTAAGGTTGCCGTGGGAACCTTAACTCTGCACCTTTAGTTAGGTAGAATGCTATGGTTTTAATTACTGTTTTACACAACTCTATGTAGGTGTTTTCCTTTTCTTATGTGATTTTTTTTTTTTATATTGAATGCTGTAAATTTATAGTACATATTAATTGCACTGGCTGCTGAACAAACATCACAAATTGGATGTTAACTGTGGCCAGCTGCATGTTGCACTCTAACATTCTGGTGACTGTATGATATGTATCTAGAAAATAATATGACTAACATCTTGGCCAAGGTATTACATCTTTTTTTTCTGAGTTATAGTTGCATGGTATGGCCTTTAAACTACAGTGTACTATTCCAAGAAGAGTAGAATCTTAGAAAACACAGGTAATTAACAGCAGTTAAGCTGAAAATACTACTTTGTAAAGGTTTGACCAGGATGTTGGTAAGTTTTTTCAGCAAAACTTGAAAATACAGCATCAGTGCTGTACAAGCATACATTCTTCCCTCCAGGACCTCATCTTGTGTGCAACAGGACGTAGATCTCAATCCTTCTCCTCTGGTTTCCTTCACAACAACTTGATGAACAGTATGGAGGCTCTTCAAAGTTTATGTTAGGCTACAAACATAAAACTTTTTTCATCCCAGTTCTAAATTCCTATATGTCTGCTAAAGGGGCAGGTTTATATGGTGTTTTTTCTTGTAGTTAGCTCAACTGATATACAAATAATTCCTTGATGTTGGAACATAAAGAACCTGAAGCTGAAAGACCTGGCAGGAAGCTAGCATCTTCAATATGATATCTTTGGTTAGCAAATTGAATGGCATATTGCTCAGAAAATGTCCTCTATCCATGACAGCAATTCATACGATGTCTAGGTGAATCTATTCAAGGAGAGGACACACTTGCAACTAAAATTTCCAGTACGTTCATTAAATGTTGTAAGCCTAATCAATATAGTGTAAGTGAAGGAATGCACTGTGCTAAACATTTAAAAATGAGCACTATTAGTTTTTGAGGGTTTTTCCCCTCAGGTTCTTGGTAGCATTTTAGGCTCTACTGTTTTGGTAATAGTAAATATATCTTTGTAATGTATAAACACTAAAACAAATAAGCATGATACTCATACAAAATAAAATCTGTATAGCTACAGTTTTCATTTGGAACTGCTTCTTGAAAGTCCAAAACTCAGACTGTAAATGCACAAGAGAGCATCTCAGTCCCTCCTGATGGCTGGGGTAGCTGTCCCTGCAGTCCCTCTGAATTCATTAAGGAGCTGTGTCAGTCCTCTGTCAAGGGAGAGCAAGCTGGCTGCACATACCAATGAGTAGGAAGCATGCTATCTTTTTAAATAAAACCAAACTGGTCGAATCCTCTACAAGTGATAAAGCTCAGAGTTCTAAGTTGTTCAAAAAGAAAGCAAATAATATTTTGCTATGATTTTGGCATTTGAATGTTGATGTGTCCTCCTCTTATAGCTGTCTGGACTCTCCACTTCCTTTAGGCTAGTGCTAAATGTACTAAATTTTGCTAAACCAATATCCCTGAGTTTCCTAAACCTTGTGGTAGCAGGAATATCTGATTTGTATTTCAAGTACTATAGTGACTAACATGGAATCATGAGAAAAACTCACAACCAGAATCTCCTACAGTTAGAAATCACTGTTAAGAGAAAGCACCTGGGCAAATTGTAAAATGAGGGTTTTAGCACACTACTTCAGCACTAACAATATTTGATTACCAGTATTCCTAAACAGAGTAATCTGTAAGCAGAATCTTAGAAGAAAAGACCAGCTAGAAACAAATACCTGCTAGTTTGCACTGTTCCCTGGTGAAAGCTTGCTGGGTATCGGAGCAGAGAAAAAGCTCAACAGTGCTAGAGAGAATTTTATTAAAAGGAGGGTCTTCCTTCCACTTTTCTGGCCAGCAGACTTTAAAAGCTGGTCTCACCCCACAGAGGAGAGGTGTTTCTTCACAGTATCTGCTCAGTGTCCCTTAGTGAACACTGCAACTGTGTTCCTGGAGTGGACCAAATGCACTTGTCTGTGCCCAGTAGAGGTCCTGTTGGAACACACCAGCGTTTCCTCCTTATCTGCACACCCAGGTTTCCTAACAAAGACCAGAGCAGCTGGGGAAAAGAGTAAAATGTTGCTTCTCAACACTAGGCAGTAGCCAGAGGACATGTCTGGTCCTACTGAGAGCAAGGAAGTTCTCTCAAATCTCCAAGTTTAGATATAGCAAATGGCACTGCGGAGCACCTCCACAGAACCTCTGAAAAAAACCTGTTTCGGAAGGGCTGTGCTGCCTCTGCAGTGAACGTACGTTTCTGTGGAGCAGAAGCCTAACTTGGCTCCATGCTGTGAACTTCCTCCCATGGCAGGGTTACATTTTGTGTAGCAGCATGAGCGAGAATCTAGAGACATAAACTTCCCAGAAGAAGATAAACTTATAGAATCATAGGATCATAGAATGGTCTGGGCTGGAAGGGATCTCCAAAGGTCATCTAGTCCAGCCCCCTCTGCAGAAAGCAGGGGCATCCTCAACTAGATCAGGTTGCCCAGAGTCGTCAAGCCTCACCATGAATATCTCCAGGAATAGGGCCCCAACCACCTCCCTGGGCATCCTGTTCCAGTGTTCCACTTCCCTCATGGTAAAGAACTTGTTCCTAATATCCAATCTAAATGTACTCTTCTGTAGTTTGGAGCCATTGCCCCTCGTTCTATTGCTACAGGCCTTTGCTACAGGCCTTTGTAAACAGTCTCTCTTCATCCTTCTTATAGGCCCCCTTCAGCTACTGGAAGGTCACTATTAGTTCTCTCCAGAGCCTCCTCTTCCCCAGGCTGAACAACCTCAGCTCCCTCAGCCTGCCTTCATAACAGAGTTGCTCCAACCCCCTGATCATTTTATTGACCTTCCTCTGCACCTGATCCATCAGGTCCTTGTCCCTCCTGAATTGAGGGTTCCAGATCTGCACACAGTACTCCAGATGAGGTCTCACCAGAGCAGACTAAAGTGGCAGAATCACCTCTCTGGATCTGCTGGCAATGCATCTTTTGATGCAGCCCAGGATGTGATTTGCCTTCTGGGCAGCAAGCACACACTGCCTGCTCATGTTCAGCTTTTCATCCATCAGCACCCCCACGGCCTTTTCCACAGGGGTGCTTTCTATCACCTCATCCCCCAGTCTGTATTTACAGTGAGGATTGTTCTGGCTCAGGTGCAGAACTCTGCACTTGTTCTTGTTGAACCTCATGAGGTTCACCTGGGCCCACCTCTCCAGCTTGTCCAGGTCTCTCTGGAGGACATCCTGTCCCTCTGGCATGTCAACAGCTCCACTCAGCTTGGTGTCATCTGCAAACTTTGCTGATGGTGCAATCAATCTCACTGTCTATGTCATTGACAAAAATATTAAACAGAACCATGCAAAAAACCTAACAAGGAAGCAACTTGTACTCCTGTAACCTTGCCAGACTTTAGAAAGTATCCAGAAGGTTTTATTGTAAATGCCATAGAGCCCTACACCACTTTTGCCTGTTCTGCCCTTATATTTAATCAGATATCCCAGAGACAATGTCTTAAGTGAGTAATAAAACAGGCCCTTCAAAATATTCCACCTAAGTGCACCTAAGCTGTTGCTCTTCTACTGGTCTGTCCTTCAACACAGAGCATTCTGTGCTGGTCATGCTCCACCAGGCTGGTGGTTATGAGCACACTTCTCTCTCTCAGCCTGTCTACACAAGTTTTCACAATCGGCACAAAGGATGCACTAAAATAAAACATTTGCTCTTTATTTTCCTTGTTCAAAATAGATTTCTTTGTGGTGAGATTAAATGGAGCTAAGTTGGACACAATCCAGGTAATTTATTCTAGTAATAAAATTAAACAAAGAAGTAATACCAGCAATGCACACATCAGCCAGGAAACACATTTAAAGAGATAGTGTGGTTGACTTGGCAGGCCATTAGCTTCAGCCTCAGAACACAAGGGCTGGATTAGTGGACCTGCTGTTTTCTGATGAGCTTGGGTGTGTGCAGCAGGTCTAGGGAGGTTGTTGTCCCGCTCTACTCTGCCCTGGTGAGACCACCCCTAGAGTACTGCGTCCAGTTTTTGGCTCCCCAGTTTGATGGAGAGAAAGGGATCTGCTGGAGAGAATCCAACACAGAGCTACAAGGATGATTGCGGGACTTGAATATCTGTTCTGTGAAGAAAAACTGAGAGACCTGGGGTTGTTTAGTCTTGAGGAGAGAAGGCTGAGAGGGGATCTGATCAATGTCTATAAATATCTGAGGGGTGGGTGTCAAGGTGAAGGCAATGGTCTCTTTTCAGTGATGCCCAGTGATAGGACAAGGAACAATGGGTGCTAGCTAGAACACAGGGGGTTCTACCTCCACATGAGGAGATTCTTCTTTATGGTGAGGGTGACAGAGCACTGAAACAGGCTGCCCAGAGAAGTTGTGGAGTCTCTTTCTCTGGAGACTTTAAAAACCCACCTGAATCCGTTCCTGTGTGTCCTGCCCTGGGTGACCTGCTTTGGCAAGGGTGTTGGACTCAATGATCTCTGGAGGTCTCTTCCAACTCCTAACATTCTGTGATTGTGATTGTTTGGAGTTGTTTCCCCTTCAGTGATAGTTAGCCTAAACATCTGAAATTTTTTAACCTCTGAGCTAAGAGCCACATCTAACAAATAGAGAAATACTAGAAATTGTAACTGACTTCTGTCATGGTTTGTATTTAAGAGCAAATAAGCTATTTCTGCTTTCTTCTTAGCTTCTGTCATGGAACATTTGTAAGGATTACAGCAAACTTTTTTATTTTTCCCCCCTTATCTAAGCCACTATATGCTGACTGATATCTTGATGTTGGGAATCTTTTTTTTTGTTTTTACTTATCTTCTCCTGCATAATCACTGTTAGAAAAAAATATGTGTTATTGATTCCTAAATGAAACTGTCACACCTTTGTGTTTCTGCAGTAGCACACTTCCTGAAATACCAGTCCACTTAAGTCAGTAGCAAAAATTTCAGTTTATCAGGCTGGTATTCTCCTTAAAGACTTTATTGCTCTGGAAGGAGCAAGAAAAGAAAAAGTTGTCAAAGCCTTGAGTTCTCAAATAGCCAAGGAATTTGTTGAAATATAAAATGGATTGAATCAGCTTTTCCTTATAAAATTGTACCAGGTTTTGAATAGAAAAAATATCAAGCTTATTGATAAATGGCTTAATTATCTTAAAATTTATTTTGAAAAATTTTCTTACCTCAGCACTGTTTTTCTCTTGTAGGACAGTGTCCTTCATACCATCACTTCAGGCCATAAAAAACAGCCACATTGCAAGAAAGTGTAAATGCAGCCCAAGTGACCATGGCTAAAAACTGTGCATATAATCTTCACCATCTCCTGATGAAAGGATTGAGGGTAGTGGGGGAAATGGGACTGGAAGAGGAGAAAAATCTTCTAAGTAATACTTCAAGGTGAGGAGCAATTAATTCTAACTGCAAAACTGATATTCTTCTCCCACACTGTAGTGCTGGAGTTACTTTTTGGCACTCCTGCTGAATACAGAAGGAGGTATCTGAGGTTCCTTTTGTGTCCTTCCTGCATTTTCATATCACCCAATGCTTGGATGCTATACCTTTGTTTGCAATTTATCCATGAGCTGCTTTTTTCCATTCCTGCACACTGAATAACCAGCTAAGCTGGAGTATTTATCTAGTTTCTTTATTTTACTTTTCTCTCTTTCGACAGTGGCCAGTGATGGAGCTGGCAGCCTGTCCTTGTTTCCTGTCATAAGCAGGAAAAAGGATGCCTCTAAACCTTTGTAAAGTCAACCCCTTTTCTTTCTCCAAGGACAAATCATTTGAAAAGGACTAATTGAAATCTTACCAATTCTTGGGACACTTCTTACTCATAGATAGGATCTATTGCAGCATTGCTGCAACTTTAGAGGCCTCCTTTTCTGCAAGAATGCTCACCCATGGTAGAAAGCAGACCAGAGAACAAAGACAGTCATCTACGTGGCAAGAGAGAACCCTGGTGCAAGGGCAGAAGGTGGAGCATGTGCATAAATGCCAGAGCAGTGGGTGAGCATTCTTGCAGTTCAATGCCCTCCTCAAAAAGTAACTCTCTCTTATCACCTCTTTTCCACAATGTCCTCAAAAGTGTATTAGTTTTGAGTTAAATTAACAAGGTGGGAATTATAAAACATAGTTATTTTATTTTCCCAAAACCCCACCCCAAAACTATGTACAAAACTGATAGAATTATTTACAGGTTCTATTCGGTTGTGAATTCTTCCAGGATGCTTAATGGCAATTTTGACACAATTTAGAGAGTTCAGAGACTGGAAAAGCTATGACACAAATAGCTTCACCCACTTATAAACCAAAGGCCAACCAATAACCCTTAGGAAGATATGAGCAGGCCAGGGTTTACCCACGAGGATTACAGTGGGAATTTGGAGATGGTCCCTAGCTTGCTCTCTCTGCTGACAAGCTCCAGAAACTGTCGGTTTGTAATCCAGTTCGAGGCTCAGGCTTTATCCCAGGGCTCTGGACCAGACACTCGAAGCAAGGCAGGACACTCGAGAGGACAAGGCTTGAAGTGAGGCGAGGCTTCAGCAGATGTGAGCGAGGAGGATCTGAGCAAGGTGGATCTGAACAAGAGCTGATTTGAGCAGAAGCCCCCAGGCTCCCTAGCCACTTGTATATATATAAAATGCCAGAGGTCACTTGGTCCGATGGGGCACTGAAGCTAACATGTAGCTGCCCAATGGAAAGCGTTCTGCCATGATATGACCATAAAAGGCAGAGGCAAGGACCTCGTATGTGGGGAAGCTTACCTGCTCTGACCCCAGATGGGCATCATGTTTACCAGACAGGCAAGGTCCTGTCCCCTTTGTTCCTTTTCCCACCTTGCCCTGTTGTTGGGGCAGGAAGGAGGGGAGAGAAAGGACCTGTCTAGACATCTTGAGGCCTGTCTGGATTTGTACTGGCCATGTGTCATGGCCTACCCCCACAAAAAGACCAACCCACTCATATACAGAACTTCCAGCAAAATTTATCCTGACTCTCAAAACCTATGCTACCCTCTTCTGTTTACAGCAGATGATCAGCTTCTAGTACTCCTAATAAAGACTTCCCTTGTGCCCACTAAAATTCTATCTGTTCCAGCTGTCCCTTAAGGCCTCCTTCTCTACTTTCAACCTCCTCCTCTGCTCACAATACCAAGTTAATCCAAATGAATTAGTGTTTGTCTCATCTCTTCTGTGTCAGAATTAATTCTTCACATGTCGCTGTTGTATCATGCTTGAAAATTACAGCTTCACTAATTTATTATTTCCTTTGTTATTTCCTTTCCATCCCAGCTATCATTGGTTATCTAGGCATGACTGGCATGAACTTCCTGCTACCAGCAAAAGCTAGCAAAAGATAAAAAGGACAAAAAAGCTAAGAAACTTCACATGATGTGGCTGCAGAATCAAGAACTTAGATGATTATCACCTCAGAGTTTCTTCTGTACTAAGGCAAGAGTTGGAGGCTGGTAACTGGCAATGTATCCTGGGGTCAGTACTTTGTCCAGTGTTCTTCAACATCTCCATTAACAACTGGGTGAGGAGGCAGAGCATGCCCTCAGCAAATCTGATGACATAAAACTGTGAGGAGTGGCTGGTACACAGGAGGTCATGCTGCCATCCAGAAGGATGGGCTGGACAAATGGGCTGCAAGGAATATCATCAGGTGCAATTACTGAAATTGAAGTCCTGCACCTAGGGATGCACAAGCCTAGGCATCAGTATATGCTGGGGTTATTAGTCAGTATATGTTAACTAATTGGAAAACAGCTTTGCAGCTGGAGGATCTGGAGGTCCTGATGAATACCAAACAGAGAATGAGCCAGGAGTGTGCTTTGGTAGCCAAGGCTGCTTGGGGAAGGTACCATCAAGGTATAGAATCACAGAATCATAGAATGTTTGGGCAGGAAAAGACATAAGATCATTGAGTCCAACCATTGACCTAAGACCACCATGGCTATTACATCATGTTACAGAGTGCCATGTCTACATGTTTTCTGAACACCTGTAGGGATGGTGACTCCACCACCTCCCTGGGCAGCCTTTTCTAATTCCTGACCACTCTTTCAGTAAGGAAATTTTTCCTAATATCGAATCTAAACCCCTCTGGCACAATGTGAGGCCATTTCTTCTTGTTCTATGACTTGATACTAGGGAGACGATGCCATCATCCACCTCACTACAACCTCCTTTCAGGTGGCCACATCATGCAACAGATGCCACCTGGTCTAAGTGAATGGCTCTGATAAGACAGAGAGCTCAAATGGGAAATCTTGAAAGACCTGGTCTGGTGGAAGTGATCACAAACTGGCCAGAAGGCACAAGCTGTGCAAAAACTCCAGAGGAGAGAGTAACTCGTGCTGAGAAAGCTCTTTCTTAGAGTGATCTTTCTGATAATGAAAAGAAATATGCTTTGTTCACAGACGGTTCCTGTCGTCTGGTTGGGAACAAGTGAAGGTGGAAGTCTGCAGTGTGGAGTCCAACACACAGAGTTGTAGAGGCAAGAAATGGAGAAGGAGAATCCAATCAATTTGCAGAGGTAAAAGCTGTCCAGCTAGCTCTAGATGTATCTGAACATGAGAGATGGCCAAAGCTTTATCTCTACACTGATTCATGGATGGTAGCCAATGCCTTGTGGGGTTGGCTAAAGGACTGGAAAAGGAATGGCTGGCAGAGGAAAGGAAAGCCTATTTGGGCGGCAGGTCTGTGGCAAGACATTGCTGCTCGCATTGAGAGAATCCCAGTGAAAGTGAGACACATCGATGCTCACATTCCTAAGAGCAAAGCTACTGAAGAACAACAACACAACCATCAGGCAGATCTAGCTGCAAGAGTTTCCCAAGTAGACACGAACTCTGGTCTTGGTCTTGACTGGAAACACTGAAGTGAACTCCTTTCAGGTGGTTGTAGAGTAATACGATCTCCCTTCAGCCTCTTTCAAGATTAAACAATCCAAGTTCCCTCAGCTGGTTCTGCATAACACTTGTTCTCCAGACTCCTCACCAGCTTTGTTGCCCTTCTCTGGACATGCTCCAGCTCCTCAATGTCCTTGTAGTGAGGGCCCCAAAACTGAGCACAGCATTTGAGGTGTGGTCTCACCAGTGCTGTGTACAGGGGCACAGTCACTTGTCTACTCCTGTTGTCCACACTATTCCTGATACAGACCAGGAAACTGTTGGCCTTTTTGGTCATCTGAGCACACTGCTGGCTCATGTTCAGCTAGCTGTCAGCCAGCACCCCCGGGGCCTTTTCTTCCAGGCAGCTTCCCAGCCACTCCATCCCAAGCCTGTAATGTTGCATGGGGTTGTGACCGAAGTATAGGATCCGGTACTTGGCCTTGTTAAAGCTCACACAATTGACCATGGTCCATCTATTCAGCCTGTCCAGATCCCTCTGCAAAACCTTCCTACTTTTGAGCAGTTCACTGCTCCTACTCCATTCAGTGTTCTCTGCAAACTTACTGAGGGTACACTCAACCCCCTCATCCAGATCATTGGTAAAGATACTAAACAAGAGTGTCCCGAAACCAAGCCTGGGGAAACATCATTTGTGACTAGCTGCCAACTGAAGTTCACCACCACTCTTTGAGCCCAGCCATGCAAACAGTTTTTAACCCAGCAAATCATCTGCTCATCCAAGCCACATAGAGCCAATTTCTCCAGGAGGATGCTGTGGAAGATAGTGTCAAATGCCTTACTGACGTCCAGGAAAACAACATCCACAGCCTTTCTCTCATCCACTAATTGGGTTACCTTGTCTTAGAATGAGATCAGGTTTATCAAGCAGGACCTGCCCTTCATGAACCAACATTGACTGGGCATGATTGCCCTGCACATGTTGCAGTAATGGTCCTTAAGATGACTGTCTCCATGACCTTCCCTGGCACCAAGGTCAGACTAACACATCTGTAGTTCCCCAGACCCTCCTTACAAGCATCAAGTTTGCCAGTCTCCAGTCAAGTGAAACTTCCCCAGTTATCCAGGATTGCTATTAGATGATGGTAAAGATCACCACCGCTAGTGAGGAGGAGCCTAAATAAGATGGACCTGGGATTTTTCTACAGGTGCCCAGTGACAAGAGGCAGTGGATACAGATACACAGAAGATTACTCACAAATATCAGGAATCACTTTTTGACTGTAAGTATAACAGAGCAATGGCAAGGTTGCCCAGAGAATCTCCTTGTTGAATTCCCATCCTTGGACATGTTCAAAAGCCATCTGGACATGGTTCTATGCAGCTGGCTTTAGGCAGGCAGGGCTGCTAGACAAGATGTGTGTGACTTTAACATCACAGACAAAGGGTGATAGCTCCTGGAGGACCCTATCACCCTATCCTTTGACACCAGTAATGTCAGCAAGATTCCCCACCTGCAACCATTCTATGATACTTTGATTGCATGTTGCCAGGTTGAGTGGCAGCCCCAGAGGGTGGTAGCCCCAGAGGGTGGTAGCCTCCAAGACAACTATGATGTCACTGCTCTCCATAGCTTCAGGCTCTGTTCCAGTGCCTTTTGTCCAAGGGTCCTGCAAGTGCACATGCACAGTGTGCAAGCTTCAGCAGAGCTGTGCATGAAGTGCTGCCTTTGTGCAGAGATTTGACTGGCAGGGCTGTTTTGGGTCCTGCAGCCACAACTGTGCCAGTGGCTGTGGGCACCACTGAAGAATTCCAACCAGTTCCTGCACCTGGCTTGACTGTCTCCTTCAGGCACCCTGTGCTAGCTCTAGTTGTGCTGGTTGTCTGGGGGAAGCAGAGCTGGGTGGAGGTCTTGGACTGGAATCAGTGTTTTTGCAGGAAGCCAAGGGGGACAGGCAGGAGAGGCAGCCCTTGAGTCTGGTTGGTCCACAGGGATGCTTCTGCTGCTACTTTTCAACCCACAAGGAGATGCTTCAGGAAGCTTTTGCCTCTCCCACTGCTTTCTGTGTCTTTTATTGTTTTTCTGTTCCTAGTGTCAGGAAAACTCAGGTCCCTTAAACATTTCTCTTGGAGGACTTGGCATCAGTTGCTGAGGAGGCTTTGGAGCAGAGTTGTTCTGCCATGACAAACATCACCAGCCAGCTGCAGTGGGTAGGGCAGGGGGCAGCTGCAGCTGATGACCAGTGCTGCATCTGCCAGAAGAAGATAAACAATGCAAGCTACATTGACGTATGCTTCCTTGTCTTCTGCTTTGGCTGCATCCAGCAATGGGCTGCCATGAGAGCTGTATGCCCACTCTGCAGGCGGCCTTTTGACCACGTCCTGCACACAGTGAGGGCAGGCAATGACTACCAGCAGTACATGGTCGGGTCATCCATTTGCCAGCAGAGGACTGTGGACAGGCAGAGGGTGAGCAGCAGATCCCCACAGCCGCATTACAACCTGCGCCCCAGACTCAACAACAACAGACCCACCAATGACGAACCTGCTGCTGGGAGAAAGGGGCCTGTGGGGAGGCTTTGAGGGGCATGGGGCAACACAGCTCTGGGGCACTCCAACACCTTGGCCCAACAGGCTGCTGAGCAGCATCTAGCCAGCCCAGCACATAGACCAGTTCCCTG
This sequence comes from Indicator indicator, assembly GCF_027791375.1. NCBI lineage: Eukaryota > Metazoa > Chordata > Aves > Piciformes > Indicatoridae > Indicator > Indicator indicator. The sequence continues at coordinate 33,292,231 of NC_072053.1, forward strand.
CTACAACCTGCTGGCACTGAGAGAGAGGCTGATTGCCTTTGTGGAAAATGCTTAAAGATCCAGGGGGCAGGGCTGTTCAAGACCCTTGACCATTAGCTGGACCACCAGTCCTGAAGACCTGTTAAGCCAGATGCCACAGACAGAGGCCATGCTGACAGCCCTGCCCTTGCTATGACCTCCTGCTCATGCCTGTGCACCTAAATGGCCCCTGTCATTTTCCAGTCACAGCCCTCTGAGCCCCACTCTGACACTTGCCAGCAACAGCAGCTGAGCTTCTCCAGCCCCAAGCACTGTAGCAATGACTAGGAGGCTTCCCTGACTTCCAAAAGCCACTGCAGGGAGTGGCGGTGCCAGGGAGGGCAGGAAGCCACCCTGGCTCGGGTGTGAGGTGCTGCAGGAGCTCATGCATCCAGGAGAACATTCAGCTGTAGAAACTCAAGAACTGGAATGGTTCGATTGTGAGGCCGTGTTGTGGTTTATACCCAGCTAGTTGCTGAGTCCAACCCACTCAGCTGCCTGCAGGCTGATAAAAGGAGAGTTTCGTGGAATGAAACAAAGAACAAAGAAAACCACAGGAATAATCATAATAACAATGAAGTAATATATGAAGTGAGTTATAAAACACTCAATCAGCTAGCGGTGACTGCCAGTGCTGCACCTCCCGTTACATAGGAGGCATGATGTCAGAAAGGCATGGAATACCCCACTGCTGGTTCATCTGGCTGCCCTGGGTGTGGGCCCTCCCAACTTCTTGTGAGAGAATTAACTCTGTTCTAGCCAAACTCAGGCCAGGACACTGCACAGTGTCACTGCAAGGGATGTATCAAAAGTTTTGTACTGCCTTCTGTGAGAAGCACAATGATATATATTGTGTGATTGATTAATTCATATGCTGGTTCTGAAGATCAGATGTGCTGGGTTACACCCAGCCTGGATGGGGCTGAAAGAACCCAGGCCCCCAGATGGACAAAAGAAACTTAATCCAGGTGGGACTTGGTTCTTTCCCCTGCCAGGAGAAGGGGTGCCCTGGATCAAAGGTGGTTTATTCCACTCCCCCCTTCTTGTCCAGCAGGCCTATAAAAAGTTCATGTAGTCCAGCCCCCTCTGCAGTAAGCAGGGGCATCCTTAACTAGTATAAGGTTGCCCAGAGCCCTAACAAGCGTTACCTTGAATAACACCAGGGATGAAGCCTCAACCACTTCCCTGGGCAACCTTTTCCAGTGTTCCACTACCCTCATGGTAAAGAACTTGTTCCTAACATTCAATCTAAAACTGTTCTTTTCTAGTTTGAAGCCATTGCCCCTCATCCTTTATGCGTTCAGTCCTTTGTAAACAGTCTCTCCCTCTCCATCCTTCCTGTAGGCCCCCTTCAGGTACTGGCAGGCTGCTATTTGGTCTCCCTGGAGCCTCCTCTTCTCCAGGCTGAACACTCCCAGTTCCCTCAGCCTATCCTTGTAGCAGAGGTGCTCCAACCTCCTGATCATTTTCATGGCCATCCTCTGGACCCCACTCCATCAGGTCCATGTTCTTCCTGTTTTGAGGGCTTCGAACCTGCACACAGTACTCCAGGTGAGGCCTCACCTGGAGTAAAGTGGCAGAATGACCTTTCTGGATCTGCTGGAAATGCATCCTTTGATGCAGCCCAGGGTGTGATTGGCCTCCTGGGCAGCAAGCACACACTGTCTGCTCATGTCCAGCTTCTCATCCATCAGCATCCCCAAGTCCTTTTCCACAGGGCTGCTTTCTATCACCTCATCCCCCGGTCTATATTGATAGTGAGGGTTGTTCCAGCCCAGGTGCCCTTGCTCTTGTTGAACCTCATGACGCTCACCTGGGCTCACCTCTCCAGTTTATCCAGGTCCCTCTGGATGTCATCTTCTAGCATATCAACAGCACCACTCAGCTTGGTGTCATCTGCAAACTTGCTGATGATGCACCAAATCCTGCCATCTATATCATAGATAAAAATACTATGTCCTTAATATAGTGCTTTAATTTTGGCAGGCCCAGGACTGGTCAGGCACTTGGACTACATGATTGCTGTAGGTCTATAGGTCCCCTTTCCAACTGAAAGAGACTCCTATTCTATTCTTATTCTTATTCTTATTCTTATTCTTATTCTTATTCTTATTCTTATTCTTATTCTTATTCTTATTCTTATTCTGTTCTGTTCCCTGTTCTGTCCCACCGAGAGACCATGACCAAAGGAAGGAGATGTTGGACAGGACTGCACTGAAGACTCTGTTGGCTGCCCTACTCAGCCCATGAGCTATGAATGTGACCAACAAAAGCTGAGGCACAACAAATGAATGGGCAGAAAGAGGTATTTGGCCCAATCAGAAGAAGAGGGGAAATGTTATTTTCTTGGGCCGTTTGAAAGCAATACGAGGGTGGCAATGTCCCGGCTGCCAGTGGGGCAAGACAGTGGGCACTGACACAGGGCTATTACAGAGTTTGTTATGGTGATTTAGTGATCAGGATTGAGAACATGAAAGTACACAGAAGACAAAGGAAATAACAAAATAAAGGAGAAAATGGTGGAAAAGAAAGGCAACATCCTAGTCTGATCTCTCTGTTTCACTCATTTGTAAGAAGGAAAAACTCAATCCCTCCACATAAATCTTAGACATAGGGAAAACTATGCCAAACTATGCCAACAGAATTCAAATATAAACCCAAATATTCCAGACTAGGAAATGACAGGAATGAGGTTGTTTGTGTGTTGGGGTTTAAACCAGCCCAGCAGGCAACAAAGTACCATTCATCTCCTCATTCCTACTGCTCTCTGATGGAATGAGGTGAGACAATAAAAGAGACTTTAGGGTTGAGACAAAGGACTGGAAGGGTTCACTCACCAGTTACATAAGGTCAGGGGCAAAAGGCAGACTCAGCCTGGGGAAGCAAAACCAATTAAATTTAAGCAACAAAACTACCACGAGTTTACCAAGTGAGAGGGAGAAGGGCAACAATAAATACAACTGCATCACACAAACACCTTCCCTCTCCCTCCCCTATTCCCAAGTTCAGCTCTGCTACCAATTTCTTCTTCTCATGACACAAGGAATAGGAATTGTGGTCAGTCCATCTGTGATGGTTTGAAACTGTCTTTTTAATTTTTCCTTGCAAAGTTCAAAACAGAGAAAGTGAAAGAATGTAAATAAGTCACTATTGGGTGTAAGAAAGCAAAATAACGATTGTTCTAAACACTTCCATTGGATAGATAGAAATGTTTAAGAACTATTACCCAAAACAAAGTAGGCATTCTGCACATTCTGCGTTCGGCAGTGGGGGCAGTTGCTGGGCTGTCTGGCTGCTGTTTCTTCTTCTCTTCTGGCTGAAGATAACACACTGACCTTGACAGCTAAGTTAACAACTTTCTGCTTAACTAACTGTGCTTCTCTGTCCAGGGGGGTCTGGGGGGAAGCTCCTGGGAGAGGGAGGCCCCTTTGGGAGGGTCCCCTTGGGGGGAAGCAAAGGGAGATCGATTGTGCTTTTTCTGTTGATTGTATATATTTATGAATGTTGTGAATTTTGTATATTTGTACATATTCATTGCATTTCATTGTAGATTTTAGACTCTGCTTGTAAATACAGCTTTTCATTTGCTTCCAGACTGGGCTAGCCTGGTTATTGTCGGTGGGGGGGGAATTTCAGCTCACACCGACACACCATCCCATGTTGTTTCTGCTGCTCCTCAGGGAGAAAACACTCCTGTGGCAATGTGGCATCCCTCCCATGGACACAGTCCTCCATGAACTGCCATCTAACAGTGTGGATCTGTTCTTCAGGCACCAATCCTCTCAGTGACTGACTTCTCTAGTGTGGGCTTTCCTCAGTCATGGCCTTCTTTTAGAGCAGTCCCTTGCTCTGGCATGGGATCCTTCATGGGCCGTGGGCAAGATTTTGCTTCATTGTCTAAGGACTCAGTCTACCATCTTACTACAGGCCAAAGGGGAACAGCTGCTCTAGTCTGACTACTTCCCTCCTTCCTCCTTGACCTCAGTGTCTACATGGTTGTTTCCCTCACATCCCACTCATCTCCAAATGAAAAGAACACCCAAAACAAAAGAATTTACCCAACAGGTGTTCATCCCTCTTGAATACGTTATTACAGAAGCACTGATAGGCTTGGGCTTGGCCAGAGGCAGGTTCAGCTATATTTAAACCAGATTTGAAGGGGATAGAAAGAGGATAGATGCAGTAGAAGAAATGCAAGGGTTACAGATTGGTTAGTAACCATGAGAGTGCCTGAGAATAGACAGGTAGGAATTAGGTCTTCTCCCTGCAAAAAGGTGGCAGGATCAATAGCCCAACTGAAGTGCATGTACACCAATGCATGCGGGATGGGCAACAAATAGAAGGAGCTGGAAGACGTCCTGTGCCAGAAAAATTACGAAATAGTTGCCATCACAGAAATGTGGTGGGACAGCTCACAGAACTGAAGTGCTGCCACGGATGACTACAGGGTCTTCAGAAAGATAGGCAAGGAAGGAGAGGTGGTGAGTTGACCCTGTCTGTTAGAGAGTGTTTTGATTGCCTTGAGCTCTGTGATGGTGATGATGCAGTTGAGTGTTTATGGCTTAAAATCAGGGGAAAGCCAACAAGGCAGATATCTTTGTGGAAGTCTGTTACAGGCCATCCAGAGAGGATAGTAAGCAAATGAGTGAAATCTCACATTCTCTAGCCCTTGTTCTCATGGGAGACTTCAACCTCCCAGATGTCTGCTGGAAATACAACACAGCAGAGGGGATACAGTGTAGGAGTGTGGAAGATAACTTCCTGATACAGCTGGTGAGTTAGCCAACTAGGGAAGGCACCCTGATATTTATGAACAGAGAGGACTGGTGAGTGATGTGATGCTTTGATGATGCCTGGGCATAGTGATCATGAAAGGATAGAGTAAGCAGGAACGTCGGTAGGACTGCCACCCTGGACTTCTGGAGAACAGACTTTGGCCTGCTTAGAAGGCTGATTGAGAGTCCCTTGGGAGGTAGTCCTGGAGAGCAAAGGAGTCCAGGAAAACTAGACAGTCTTCAAGAGGGAAGTCCAGGAGGCACAAGAACAGGCCATCCTCATGTTTTGGAAGGTGAGATTTTAAGGAATAAAATTGCCCTGAAACCAGAAGCTATTGATTCTAAGGCAATCTCATATTCACTGGTGAATGAGTACTTCATACATGACAAGCTTTGAGACCCTGAGAAATAAAACTATTAAGCTATTATTTCAAAGTTAGGAAGAATGGATGCAAAAATCATAGGTAATGTTTGGAATTTGTTAGTTCTTTAGAAATCTATTCAGTCTGGTTTGGCAGGAATGATCAAAAAGAAAAATCCTATGTGATTGCTATATGACTTTCTGAAAACAGAGACCATGTTGTCTATAACGTAAATATGATGGAAAACCTTTTTTGCCAGTACGTGGTTTCCCAGATGTGATTCACAGAAGAAACACTAGAAAAGAAGACTCATTGTGTACAAATAGCGTTTTACCAAGAAAGGGATGCTCTTGGAGGATTTTCAGATCCACAATGCCATTATTGCTGCACTCAAACCTCATAAGCAGAAAATACACTGTTTTTTTACATAATTATTATAATCTTCAGCTGAAAATGCAGAAATATCTGCAGGATTTTGGGGAGCAAAGCTAGACAAACAGGTCAATTTGACAGAAATGACAAGCTGACATAATTAGTCTACTGACATAAACTGGTCTTTCCATGTGGTCAGAAAATAAACTAGAGGAAGTAACAGCCACTCATAAATCTGACTAAGACATAGAAGCATTACTCAGGGCTTGGTATCTTTAAACAATTCCTGTAGGGGTGTAGTGCATGAGAGCTGTGTAGGAGATGTGCCATCTATTTCTGGTTGTAAGACAATGAGATGTTGAAAATGACTGCTGGAAAACTAGCATTAACTACCAACAGGATGGAGTTAGAAATACTGGACCATAAGGCATCTCAGGGAATTATGTCATATGGTTGCTTTCAAAATCAGTCTAATCTTAGTTTGAGAGTATGGCATTTACTTGAATATAAGGCAAGACTTAGTTTCTTCAACTATTCCAGGAGAAAAGAATAATGAACGTAAATTTCTCCAGAATCCTTCCAAGGCCCACCTGATATGACAGTGGAGATTTTTCTAGACTGATGAAAATGCAGGCAGAAACCTTGAACTCAGGAAAGAGGGTGCCATTTAATCTTTCCCCCTCTTTTATCTACTTCATTTATAAATTAAATGATGGAGAAGTGATCCCACTCACCGAAAAAAGCATATGTGTGGAGAGGGAGATTTGTGATTAGACAGGAGAAAGAAGGGTAAGAAAAAGGCATAAAGGAGTAGGAGGAAGGAAGAGATACTAAACACCAGCAATGAATAAGAAGTGAGGGAAGTGTGAAATTCTGTCTCCCTCCTCTTCAAAGGGAATAAACATCCTCGGTTTCCTCCAGGATTTTGGAATTTACACTTATCTGGTATTAAGCCAAAGATCAGCTGATGTAATGGAGCAGCCATAGTACCCCAGCCCAGAGTCCTGTAGGAAGTAGTGTCTGCGGCTGCAAGCTGCCAGAGGAAGAATATTTCTATCTTTCCAAATACTTTCAGCTCTTCCCACATGGAGGCAGTAATGATTGCTATCTGTGATTACTTTTCAGTTATTGTTTCTATTCCACCCAGATCTTTTTTTGGAAGGTTACTGTTGATGATACTAACTCCTTGAAGATCAACAACCTTTTGAGTGCCAGGAAAAAATATTTATAGTGAGTTTATACTAATTTATTCTATTGCCATTTGATAGCTCTTTTTGCTCCTTAAATTGTGTGACCCTCACCCAAAATATAGGGAGACCGTAATAGCACATTGTATTGCATAAACCAAACAAAGCTAGTTTTTGTTTTTCTGTTCTCAAATAACAGCTCTGAGGTTTTCTAAACATCCTTCAAGTTTCTCTCCAGTTTTGGTGGAGCTGGAATTCCCTTAAGTGTGCTGACCAGAGCTGAACAAGGAAATGCAGTTCAAAACTTTCCAGTGCTTTATCCAATGAAAAGGGGATTTTCCTGTCTCTTACAAGCACAATTCTCCTTTCCATGGGAATGGTAGTTCCTGTCTAATGTCTGATCAACATGTATAAATCTAGTTTTACATGGAGAATATGGAAGTACCATGGAGGGTTAGGAAAAATGAGGACTGACCATTGTGGTGTACCTTGCTCTTCCAGCTCTATTTGGCTGCTCTTAGAGGACTTTGGGCAGCTCAGTGGCATGTTGATACTCAGCCGGATTGAGATTCAGATAGTAAAGCCTTCTGAGTTTTCTCCTGTCTACAGATATCCCGCTAGGACAGTCCACCCAACACTCCTTTCATAGGTATTGATACTGCTGCCAAGTATGTAAGTGTCACCTTGGCTGATGGTCATTCAGCACAAGGATCTCAGAACAGGGTTTGTCAGCTTGATTGTTATCTATGAGTATACATGCTAGGAACATGCTACTTCAGAGCAGCAAACAGCAGTCTTTCTCCTGCACTACTCTAGATTTTGCCTTGCCTGAAGCCATCTGTCTCTTTTTCAATTGTGGCATTGCTAGGTATCTTTGTGAAGTAACAGCAACTGACCTGCTGGTTGTTTCCATCAGACACCATGCTCCCTACAGCTCAAGACTCCCTCCATCAGAGTGCTGTAGACAAAGTATTCTAAAATAGCAGGGGGAAACTCCAACCAACTTAGACCTGAGCCTTTTGTTACCACCATTAAATCTCTCATTCTTATATTATTTCAGTCTCCAAGATGAGGTGACTCTGTATTGTTTCTTCTATTAATCTCTATGATTTAATCACCTTGCTGCCTTTCTTTGTACCAACATGCACAGTTCAGCCTTTGGTGACAAATGTCAGAATGTTTTAATACCATATATTAATTTTGGGAATGGCAAGATGGAGAATTGATTTCAGTAAGCATGGCAAGCATAAACAAAGGCTTTTCCCACATGACAAATAATGTTAATTCAACCAAATCAACCTGGAAACTCATCAACATTTTAAAAGGACATAACTGGTATAAAGCTTAAGGCTTAGAGAAAGCTGTCAGACTCGGAGGAATTGTAACAATAAATATGGAAAGTAACCAATTATGTGGAGATTCTACACTTAATTATAATAACCAGTTAACACTGTTTAAAATAAGAATTAAGAAGACACAAAGATGAACCTTGATATTTAAGTGGAGTGATGCTTTCTTTGTCCCTATGGTTCTGTTCCCCTGCCTGGGATCTTATCTGTCACAGTATTCATGTTGTGTTACAAATAGAGGAGCATGAAATATACACGGCATTACACAAGTTGGTAAAGACAAATGGGGTTGTTCTGGAGATAGCAATGCTTCTTCACCCCTGACTCTGTTCCCTCCAGGGCTCAGTGTGTATTTGGTTTCTTTTATATTTTTGCTTTTCTCTTCAGTCAAGGGGGTTTCTGGTTTTGCACACATGCTGTGGGAAAACATACTTCCTGTAAGCCAAATATGTGAACAAGTTGAAAGGCAGAGACAGATGGAGACATCTCTGTGCTATCTAAATAAAATACTGTGGATATAAAGAAATACTAAAGCATTTGCATTAATGTGAGAGCTGAAGGAACAAAACTGATGCAATGATTACTGATATGCAGATTTAGAGCTTTAGTTTCTTTGCTCTTGACCTGCCATTACTGCATGCAAAATGTCTTGTGGGACTTTTAGAAGCTAATGAATCTTGGCTTGTAGCTACTTGACATCAAGCAATATATTTAGAAGCTCTATGTTGTTTATGCTTGCCTAGTTTGCATTATTTTTGAGCATAGTCTCTTCCACTCTTATAATATGCAAGAAACAATTGTTATGTGTCTTCCTCTTTCTCCCACCAACACTGGGGACTGCCTCAATTTTACTCATAGAAGCCTGTACATCTAATTCAATTTTTAGTGACAAATAAATAGAACTTCCTATGTTTCAGAGATAGCACTTGAAACACAACCAAAAAATTACAATGGCAGTCCAGAAAGTAATACAGCCCCACATTAACCATGCAAGTTTGTCACACACAACAAACCTTAGACTGCTGCTGCTCATTCTGAAGTTTTTGTAGCTTAGTTTCTTTACTTAGGTTATGAGGTAGTGACAGATGACACAGGGAAGGCAGAGTTACTTCTTTGTGTCAGTCTTTACTGCTAAGATGAGCCCTCAGGAATCCCAGTTCCTGGAGGTAAGAGAGGAAGTCTGGAGGAAGGAAAGCTTTCTCTTAGTTGAGGAGGACTGGATTACAGTTTAGGCTGGAGGTGAGGAGAAAGTTCTTCACCGAGAGGGTTGTTGGCCATTGGAATGTGCTGCCCGGGGAGGTGGTGGAGTCACCATCCCTGGAGGTGTTCAAGAGGGGATTGGACGTGGCACTTGGTGCCATGGTTTAGATAGTCATGAGGTTTAGGGTGGCAGGTTGGACTCGATCTTTGAGGTCTCTTCCAGCCTTCTTGATTCTATGATTCTATGATTCTATGATACAGATCATTTAGGCAAGTTGAACACCCATAAATCTATGGGACCCAATGGGATACACTCATGAGTGCTGAGGGAACTGTCTGATGTTATTGCTAAGCCATTCTCCACCATTTTTGAGACGTCATGGAGAACAGGATAGTTGCCTGGGGACTGGAGGAAAGTCAGTGTCGCTCCAGTCTTCAAAAAGGGCAAGGACGACCCAGGAAACTATATGCCATTCTTCCTCACCTCCATGCCTGGAAAAGTGATGAAACAGCTTGTTCTGGAGGTCATTTCTAAGCACGTGGAGGAAAAGAAGATTATCAGGACTAGTCATTGTGGATGCACAAAAGGAAAATCATCTTTGACCAGTCTCATAGACTTCTCTGATGAGGTGACCAACTGGGTAGGTGAGTGGATGTTGTCTACTTTGACTTCAGCAAGTTTTTGGATGCTGTCTCCTGTAACATCCTTATAGGTAAGCTTAGGAAGTGTGAGTTAGATGAGTGTACAGTAAGCAGAATGCACAGAGAGTTGTGATCAGTGCTGTAGTCTCTAGCTGGAGGCCTGTTGCTAGTGGTGTTCCCCAGGAGTCAGTATTGAGTCCAATTTTGTACTACGTGTTCATCAACAACCTGGATGAAGGGATGGAGTGTACTCTCATGAAGTTTGATGATGATAAAACACTGGGAGGAGTGGCTGATGCACCAGAAGGCTGTGCTGCCATTCAGCAAGACTCTTTTCAGTGGTGCCCAGTGATACTGCAATAGGCAATGGGCACAAACTGGAACATAGGAAGCTCCACCTAATCATAAGGAAAAAATTCTTTAATTCGAGGGTGATTGAGCGCTGGAACAGGCTGCCCAGAGAGATTTTGCAGTCTTCTCTAGAGACTTTCAGCACACACCCTAACAGATTCACCTGCAGCCTGATATAGGCTTACCTGCTTTAGCAATGGGGTTCAACTACATGAATTCCAGAGGTCTCTTCCAATTCTGAGCATTCTGTGATTCTGTGTGAGAAATGGGAAACTGAGGAAGCGATTGTTTTCTCCTGTGTGAGGTAGTCCACCTTGCTGCTGCTGCTAGAAATTATTCTTATGCTTGTTTTTGTTTGCAGAAGGTTTCCCTTGATATTTAAGCTATCTCCACTCTTCCCATAGCTGATTACTTCTGTATGTCAAAATGTTGAAGGGTCTGCAAAACACGTGCACGTCTGATTTAAAATAATTTTAAAAAATGCTGGACCTTACCCTGGGGAGTTCAGATTGTTAGGTAAATCCTCTGTCTATCTTTCATTCTAGCCTGGTCCTTGGATACACTTCCTACTAAGAACCAGAGTTCTTATGAAATGCAAACAACCTTTTTTTTAAGGCAACAGCTGTGAACATAATTGCTGGTTTTGTCATACTTTACAATGCCATAACATCCATTGGTAAAACATGGGTCTCTTCCTTAATTTTCATATGAGAATTGACATCAAGTGTCTTATGGGTATCATCCTCTTAGGTTTATTGTATGTGTGATGTCACGCTGATGGCTACAACATCACTTAAGCAGGAACATACCATGAAAATACTGAAAGTGGTCTTACAAGTGGTAAGGATCTGGCATGCATGTTTCACCTTGGGTATTCCCAGTGCCATTGTCTAGGAGCAGTTATATACCTAAGAAGTTTATAAATTCAGGAAAACTTGGGGGAGTTAGTTGAAGTATTTGCTGACCCTAAGACAAGGCAGGTGCCCCAGAGGATGGTAGTGGTGTTGGAAGTTGACCTACCCTGTTGAGTTAGAACCAACAATGCAAGCAATCTGTTTGCATGGTACTCCTGAAGGACTGAGCTTAAAATACGAGGATCTGACAGCTCACAGTACCGGCTGCTTTTTTTGCAATACTACTAGCATGGGCGTGCATGTCAAGGGGCAATATTAGAATAACTGCTCTGTTTCCTCACGGTTTAGGGGGTAACGCTGTCGGGTTGAAGTGTTTGCAAACCGGGCCGTGGGGGGGCGAGGGGGAGGGGGGGGGAGCGGGCGGAGAGCTGTCTGCCGCGGGAGTGGGACGCCCTGCCATTCCCGCATCCGGGCAGAGGGCTAGAAGCCGCAGACGCATCCCGGAGCGGCTCATCAGGAGAGCTCAGACTGCAGCCCTCCAACACCCGCGCCGGGCACAGGGCGCAGCGGCGGGCGCGCGCGATATTGCTGTAGCGACGCCGCCGTAGGCGGCGTAGGTGGGAAGAGGCGGTCCGGCCGCCGCCACCGCTCCGAGAAGGCACGCGGAGGCGGCCGCGGCACGCCGCGGCGGGGACCAAGCCCTGCCTGCCCCGCTCCTGGCGCTCCCCCTGCCGCAATTCCCTATTATAGAAGAGCTTCCGGCGGCGCGAACGACTCTGACATCATCCCCCGCACCCCGGTGACGTCAGCGCCGGGAGCGGTGCGTGACGTCAGTGCGTAGGGGAGCGAGGTGACGTGTGCTATTTAAAGCTCGCCGGGCGGAGGATGGAGGGAGAGGCAGCAGGTGCCGCCGCGAGCAGAAGTGTGCTAGCAGCGTGAGGCGGCGTGCGCGGGCAGCTGTAGGGCAGGGCTGGGCACGGCGGCCGCGGTTCGGCTCGGCTCTTGCCTTTCATTCCCTTCCCACGGGAGCAGCGGCACGGAGGCGCGAGATACGCGCAGCGGCGGTCCCTGCCCACCGCGAGGGGACGGGCGGGCGGTGGCAGAGGTGTGAGGCGGAGGCGGGGAACGCGAGCGAGCATAGGCAGCGGCTCAGGGGAGACGGAGCAGCTGAGCACCGCCTGACGCGGCGATCAAGTCTTTTACCTCCTTCTGTCCCACCGGCGGGGCCGAGCCCGTGGCCCCGCCGCAGAGAAACTCGGGCTCGGCGTAGGAGCCCCTCCCGCCGCCCACTACCAGTGACCGACCCGCCGCGCCCCAGGACGATGCCCGCCCGCTCGCCGCAGAAGAAGGCGTGACGGCGAGGAGTGGACCCGCCGCCGCCGCGGGAAGGAGGAGCGGCGCCCCGCATCTCCGCAGCTAGGGGTGGGCGGGCAGGCAGATCGGGGGCGCGCGGCGCTCCGGTGCCTGCGGGTGGCGTGCGGCCGCAGCCCGCCGATAGCTGCCTTACGCCGGGAGCCCGATGCCAGCACCGGTGCCGCGACTCGTACTGCCTCCTCGGGGAAATGCATCAGTGCCCGCCACGCTGCCGGCGGGGTTGCTAGGGGGAGCGCCGGCGTGGAGCCCTGCGCGCAGCGGCTGCCCCATCCCGCTCCGCCTCTGAGGCACACGGAGCCCTCGGCGGCCGCTCACGTCCCGGCTAGAAGCACCGCAACTGCAGCCAGCCACTCGCGGAGAACGCGACCGTCTCCCCGACTGCCGGCAAGAGTGGACCCGTCTGCGCCCGGAGCCGCCGCCACCGCCCGCCCCGGGGCCGGAGCCGCTGCCTGCTGGTGCCTGGCAGGGCCGGTGGCCATGGGAGCCCGGCCCGAGGGGGGCGCTCCCTAGGGCGCGGGCAGCCGCGTTCGGCCCGGCAGCTGCGACCCGGCGGCGCGGCCCCCCCTGCCCGGGCCTGCGCGGCGCGGCCAGCCCAGCGCAGCGGCCCGCCGCCACGGGGCTGCGGAGCTGCCGGCGCGGCAAGGAGTGCCCCGGGGACGCGGCCCGAGCGGCACCGCCGGTACTCGGCTCTGCCGGCCGCCATGGGGTAAGGATCTCGCGGGGGCCGCCGGGCTTGGTGTTGGGGCGGGGGCTAGAGGCAGCTGCCCGAGCAAGCTGCTGCGGCTCGAGTGGGCGCCGCTGGCTGCGCACGGACGCGAGTGGTTCCGCTGGCGGGCTGCGCAGGGGCATGAATCCGACCGCGGTCGGTGCGGTGCACCAGCACGGTGGAAAAAAAGCAGCGCGATCCCTGAGGGGCGCGCCGCGGTTGCGGAGGTTTGCTTCTGCCGTACCCACGTTGGATCGCGGGAGCAGTTGCTTTGGCTTCAGATTTCCCACCCTGGCGACCCTCCCCAGGTCGTTGAAGGATGATCAGTCATGCAGACGACTGCTTTAAGCTCGGTGTGACAAGGTGGAACTTCAAAGCAGCGAAGGCTCATTTTAACTCCTGCGGAGTCTTCAGTGGACATAAAACATATACTAAAGAAGACTCTAGGGAAATCTGATTCCCAGCAGGTCCCCTAGTAAATTTGGACATCCACTTGAGGCTTTGAGGAACTGAGAAGAAATAAAATCTTTAATCTTATCGAATCTAAATTAGTAGAGAAGAAGAAAGTGACATTAGAGAAAAAAAGTGACATAGATATCTTTAGAAACTTCCTACAGTTGTATTCTTAGTGATTAAGTATTCCCTGCTACCAGGCTTGGCTGATGTGGTGGAAACTCATCCATGTTCAAAACAACCAGAATCCTGGTATGATTTGGCTAACATGCATTAACAACATGTTTGTTTTCTAAGACTGACTTGATTCAGAATGTAAGAGTTACAAATCATGTCCTTTGCGTTTTGGTAGTTCAGGAATTCAAATGTGAAATTGGTATATTGATATGGAAGTTAAAAGTGTGTCTTTCCTCAGGCTGATAAGGAGACTTGGAATTCTCCATTCTCTGTGTTAACTTCCTTGTATATGATGTGATAACAGCTGCATCCTTGGCTCTGTCTTAATGATGGGTTCATGGTACAAGATGTAGGAAAGAATGACTTTGTAGGTTAGCTTTTATTTTTCTGTTGCCTTCCCTTCCATTAAAAAAGAAAAAGAAAATTTAATAAAAATCTGAAATAGGATAAACCTAAACTTGCTACTATCTACATATGCAAGTAAGGGATAATATATTTTAAAAATTGTCAAAAGGCTAAGAGAAATTATGTTTTTAGGATGTATTCTTAAATACTGCTAAGCAGACAGAATCATATAGTGCTTAAATTAAAATAATGGAAAGCCCCTAATTTATATAAAATCAGTGTTGTGTCTGTACATGTATCAGTTAAGTGTTTAATTTTACAAATGTTGAAGAAGAGTAAACATTCTCCAGTATTTGAGCAGACTCCCCCATTTTATCAGCTCCAGGACTGCTGGTGTTTGTCTTGTATCTTCTTAACAATACAAATAGCTATCTGTAGAGGGAATTGAAATAATCCTAAATGATTAAGTTCTTGGTGTGATCACTCAAGTGGTATCTTGGCACAACAGGGTCAAGAAGGCAAAACTCACTGACAGATTTTGAAGTATCTTTAGACAGTACAAATTGGAGTATTGCAATATGGAGTTCCTTGAAGACCTTCTTCTAAGAAGGTGGTCAAAGTGAGAAATGGAGATGTGTGTTACTGGTAAGATCTGTCCTCTTTTAATGTGGAGAGCACACCCAGGCCAGTGCCAGCACCAGCCATATGGATCTGCAGCTAAGTATTAGACATTTGCTAGTTTTCAGAGCAGATATTTCCATCAGTAGCTGCTTTGTACTAGCATATAAATTCAGTTGCCTGTGGATTTTGGAGTATTTTAGACCAAGGTGCACTGCACTCATAACACTGCAGTTGGAAAACCGGTCATCTGATGCTCTACAAATATCTTTAAATTGAGCGCTTTAGAAGCAAGCAGCAAAATGGTGACATTCCACATACCTGGCCACAGGAGGGTCTGTGTACTATATTCAGTATTTAATGCTATCCTGTGTAAGCTTGTATAGAGAACTTGTAGAACCTGGCTAGTGGAGGGTTTATGTATTCCAGTAATCAGAACACAGAAAACTTCACATGGGAAAGAGGAACTGACTTGCCAAACCAGCAATGGCTTTTATTATAGTGAAGAATTCACTGTTCTGCCAGTGTAGTTGCGCCTGCTTGACACATCACGCAAGCCAGGTAATTATGTGCTGTGTATGTGGTTGATACTGTGCTGTGTATGTGGTTGATACTGTGCTGTGGGTGACTGGTCTCTAGGGCAGTGCTGCTATTAAATTTTTATTTGGAGAAAGAACCTTGAAACTAGAGGATCTTCTATAGGGTGCAGTAGTTCAGGAGATGCTCTTAGTACTGTATCCTGTATGTCTGGGTGTCTCTAATCTCACCAGTGAAGGTAAATGAATCAAGCCCAAATGATTATATAGGGAAGGCAAATAGAATGTTCAGTATCTGCCAGTCTGTCTTTCCTTTCCTAATTCCTCATCCCTGTTGTATAAAAGCAATATCTTACCAATGACTGTTGAGTGATAGAACCATTTATTTGTGTGGAGCCTTTGTGGGGTTGACCACACAGAATAAAGCAGTCTTTGATAGAAAAACATGGATTTTTGTGTGAGATGGCCTCAATATGTTCAGTCGTAATTCATAAGGTATCTCCTTGCATTCCAAGTATTGAGAAATACAGAATTTGTCAATACTGCAGTCAGTCTTCTCTGAGCAGAGGTTTGATTGTATTAAAAATCCTCAAGAAATAGATCTTAACATAAACATACTCAGGTTGTATATCGGTAGCTCAGGTTATTGTATACATTGACTAGGTAAATTCCCTCTTAAGACTACAAACTGTCACCATGTTTTACTGATCATTGGTAAAGCTTTTACTTTTAGATGGGGGCAGGTGAGTTTGAGGTTTGTATTTGTGGACTGTGATCCTGGAATAAATGCACTTCATGCTGGATTCAGTACGGAAGCTGCACAGCCATGAATTCTTGTTGGGGTGAGAAGTTGGTGTCCTGTTAAACTTAATCTCTTGGATTAATTCCTGGTTTATTAATAGGCAGTCTCTCCATAGCTGCTTTCTGTTATGGCTGCCTGTGCTGTGGACATGTATCTCACTTGCTTTTTCTCCGCTATTGCTGAATGATAAGGCATTACAACCTAAAAGCTTCTGTAAGATGTGCTTGTCTGTCATGTCATATTAATCAAAGTATCTTTACAAGGACTTCAGATTCTCTTCACTTTTGTTTGACTATATTTAGTATGTTATCTTCATAAAAGTGGTTATGATATGTGTCAGTTTGAGATGGCAGAATTAGAATACTTAAGTTCTGAAGCTGACTGGAGAATATTGTGGAAGATTAATATTTTAGGATGTACTTATTAGTGTTGTAGTTGCCTAGAAATAAGCATTTTATTTTGATTTTTGCAGTCAGGAAAACGTCTGTTACTCTTGATCCACTTGTAGCTCTTACCCTTTTTGAAAGATGAGTAGTTGAATACATTTCTTTAGAGCACTTAAGATGCAGGGTCCCATGTTGAAGGAAGGATACTGTAGTTTAGGGCAACAGGCAAATCATGCTAATTCAAAACTGTAAGTTGTAATAATTTTTACAAAGCCCGTTTGAAGCTTTGCAATCTAAAAGTATGTGAAATTCTGTACTGTTTGAATATATGGGATAGAGAAATCATCTTGTGGAAATTAGTTTGCTGCTGTTGACTTGTTTTTTTAGGTAGTTCCAAACCACAGTCTTGGCCTTAAACTTTCTTGTGTACTTTTTTGAGCTGTCTAATAAGACATGAACACTAGAAAGCTTTTAGGAGTCAGGTGCATCATTGATTATTGAATTTGATCTGACTCAGGGTCTTTAACCTGTCTTTTTCTCACCCACAAGGCTTAATGATAGCTTTCCCAAAAATTTATCTTAGTGAGAGTTCTGTCTTCTCTAACATACAAATATTGCAGATAATAGAGCAACTTCTTGCCAGTATTTCAGTGTTAACTGCAATTCCTGGCCATTTTGGTGTCTCAGAGATCAATTAGATGCTTATTGTGTGAAAGCAATGGCTGCAAAGTGGTTTACGTATAACAAAACCAGATGAACATCGCTTAACTATAGATAACACCCACTAAACTTGATTATCGGGAAAAAAGGATAAATACGCAGACAGATTGTCTATATATAAAGCAGCTTGAAATGGTTAATGAACTATTTTGTCAGGCAGCAATGTGTTGAGACCTCTACCATGCTTAAATTATCTTCTGTCACAGTAGTTCTGTGGCTGTGAAATAAGCATAAGAAGTCTAAAGTAGGTCTTCTGGCCTAGCAACACGTAGATGAGTGTACTGTACAACATGGGGGATGATTTCCATGTCGATCTAGTGAAGGTATTTGTAATGCCTTGAGGTTGTGACTGATCTGTTTCAGTATTTCTGTGCATTATAAAGATTATATAGACCAACTCTTTGGGTGAAGTCCTGCTTTTGCTGAAAATAAACATTAGAGTTCTTCACATTTATTATGCCGAGATTATTTTTATTCTTGGTGTCCCAAGTCAAGTGTTTTTATGATTTCTCTCTCCCAGTGCTTGCTGATTCACAATTCCTGTTACCATTGCCTCATAATCAGATGTCAAGAGGACACTTAAGGGAATATGTAGTCTTAAAGCCATAGAGATTGCAAAAACTTGAAACACTGTAACAGCCCAGTACTTCTCATCAGAGGAGGTAATGACACCTAGCTGGCATTAGAGTGTTTCTGTCTGCTGGGCCATAGAAGTAGTGAGTAGAATTCAGGTAACAGTTTAGTGGAAATTCTGTTAGAAAGCATTTATGCTTTATGATTGTCTTGTAAGACTACAATTTGATTTAAAGCTCTCATAGCTGATCACTCTTTAAATTACAGCTTTCCAAATTGCATGCATCAGTGTACTGCAAAGAGAAGAGCATTATCTCATGATGTAACACTAATTTACTAATAGTTTCTCATTAGTGTAGGTGCCTGAGACATCATTTTAAGTGAGCCTATGGTTTTCCAGTGTATTCCAGATTAGTGGCCATCTAAACAATGTAAACACTTCATACAGATTAGAAACTTAGTTCTTCTGCTCTTTCAGATATAAGTTTGAAGCTGTTGAGGCCTAAAGTAGTTACCAAGAGCTGATGTCTCCTCTAGTCCGGAAGTTATAGTTTCAGAGGATATTAGCAGGGGAGTGAGTGTGGCTTAAAGTTATTCAATAAGGCTGAGGCCTGGTCTGGACCAGGACTCACATGAATATATATATATATATATATATACATATATATATATATATATATATACGCATATACATATACACATATACATATACACATGAATATATATATATGCCTGGAGAAATCAAGTGCACTACTGTTTTAACAATGTGCACTTTGAGTCTCACACATGAGAAAAATATCACACTTTCCCATGTGTGTGATCATAGTTTTAATAGCAGGAAACTGTATCAGTGAGCAGAGGGACAAAATAGAAATACATTATTTAAAGTAAACATAAAAAATTGGCATACTTCTCCAAGTTATTTTTAAAGATACCATGTTAGGTTAAATTTTGTAATTAAAAGCCCTACTTATATTGAAGCCTTCTGTACAAAATTTTCAAGAGCATGCTTTGTCGTTCTGAGTTTCGTGCTGTTCTTCCTGTTGGGTCTTTCCAGATGTACTCAGTCCCAAAGATAAGGTGCACTGAGTGAGGAAGCAATGTGCTAGTGAAAAATCCACTTTCAGACCTAAATTTGCCCATAGGTTTGTTTTCCCTATTCTGTTGCCAGTATTTTAGTTTCTTTTGTTTCCATGATTGGGCTGTTTGAGATACACAAAATCAGTACTGAGTTCAGGACAGAGAGGTTTGATGGGATAGGAGGCTAACAGGAGCTGTGGTTTTATTCTACCTGGCTCTTGTACCATGCAATGTTGGGCTCTCTGGGTTCTGAACCCACAGAGTAATGGTATTAATATCGTCTGCTCCATTCTGCAGAGTAATGGAGCTGTGTTTGAGTACTGTATTGATTTTCTGAAACTGCATGACAAATACGCTTCTGGCAACACACTGCATTCTGACACTCTCCTCTGGAGGCAAGTAGTGATGAATGCCACTCATCATTAAAAAAATTAGTCTAGGGAGATGCTCTTCAAACATGCAATAGATGATGCTGGATTGCCAGATACAAACGTGTACTGATAGTTCCAGTATCTAAGCATTTTTTTTTTTTTTTAGCTGTGGATATGAAATTGTTTTGACTAATGGCATTTACCCAAATGAAGAGGGAAGAACTCGAAATACATAATTTCTCTCAAGTTTTTCTTCTTCCTCCATTAGCATGTAAATGATTCACAGGCACTGTTTTGTCAATCATTGTGGCTATATCCTTTGTCAACATCTTGATTGTTTTCACTGAGATCGCCACCTAAAAGTGGGAATAACAGTAGACAGAAGCTGCTTTTCCTGTGTCTACAAACATTTGTGTGCTTTTTCGGTGTCCACAAATATTTGTGCAGTGAGCCACATCAGTACTGTAACCTAGCTTACTCCATGACCTTATAAATACAGGCACTGGCACAAGGCAAGTGTCACTACAGGTGGGATAGACATGACTTTTGTTATGGCACTGTCTTTATTCTGGTGGGAAGCGTTCGAAAATGTCAGTCCCTGTCTCATTTTGATCTTCAAGTTTTGAAGCTCATGTGGGGAGAGGTGGGTTTTTTTTGAGACTGTTAACTAGGTTGACTCACAGCTTGATAAGAAATATTATTTTCTTTTCCCTGCTTTCTATATTGGCTTCCATACTGAAAAACATAATAGGTAATATTGTCAGGGTTTAGAATTTGTTTATTTTAAAATACTTACAAGTTACTTATTTGTGAATATCATGCTATAATCTTGAATCCATAGTTAATCTCAAAGCTATTGTAGCAGGCCATAGAGTGAGATCTTCCTTGATTTTTGAAAACTGAAGAATGAGCTTTAAATGGTCAACACTTTACAGTGAAGTGCTGGCAAAATAAATCATCTTTGACAAGTATTCTTGCAATTCCTTCTTCTTGTGCTGTTCATTTCCAACAGTTTCCTAGCCCTGGCTTGTCTGTTCAAAAATGTAAAATCGTGTAGTGTGATACTGGAGAAACCAGGGATTTCCTGAAATACATGACTTACTGTTAAGTGTGCAGCTGTATCAGGACTCCTTAAAAAGTACTTTCCATGCCAACAAAAGTAAGTGCATGGGAATAATACATGCTGTGTGGCTGTGTTGTCAAATCATCACATGCAGCAGTTGAGATTTTAGGCAGCTATTTGGCCAACTCACTTTGAAACTGGCACACCTGTGCTTTTACCCTACCTATGTTTTTCAAGTGACTCATGTGTGACTAGAAGAGTTAACCTCCAATTAGACAGGTATAATTTCTCTTGCATTAACTTAGTTTCAGCTTCTCTTGAATTAACTTAGTTTTTGCTTCTGGTTACTGACTTCCAAGTACGTTTTCAAAATCCAAATGTGTCCCCCTCATGTCAATGTGTGTTCTTGCTCTTTTACAAAACAGAAGGATTTCCTGTGTGTGCTGTAACAAATGTATTACCCAGACATACAGAGCTGTCTGCATCTAGACATGCATCTATATTGGTTTCCTCTTGGAAAATGATTGGCAATGCCTGGGAATAGGTGCTGTCTTGCTGATTTGTGTCCTAGAAGGGCTCAGCAGGCAGAATGTGTGGCTATGCACAATAGTAAAAGTCCAGGGATCTAGGAGAAATTTTCTGTAAAGAGACACAGGTGCTGAAGCAGATGGTTAAGTGATGATCCATTAGGATTTCTGTGAAACATGGGCACTAAACTCTACATACCCTAAGTTATCTTACATTGGAATGCAAATGCATCTATCTCTTACAACACCAATCTTACCGGGCAACTCAAGATCTGAGGTAATTTTTACTGATTTTTATGTATTTGGTAACCTTAAATATGAGATCCATATTTTAAAAAATTCCTATTTGTCCACATTAATTATCAATTTTTAAAAAGAGATTGGAACAAAAGCTAGAATAGTTCTGTTACTGGGATGGATTGAAGATCATTATAGAGGTCTTTTCTATAACATCTGCAACTTTTATTGGTACCAGAATTGGAGCATTAATATTATTCTGGAGTGAAGTTCTTAGACAAAAGAAAACAATCTGCTGCTTCCCCAATTGTTCCTAGAAAGACCAAATTTAATTAGTGTGAAAATAATATATAAAGAGTCCTCCTTAGTAACAAACTTAAATCTCAGTTTTATATAATAATTCTGCTCTTGAGTGCTCAGAGATGGACATGGTATTCTTCAAATCACTTGCACTGACAGATCTGAGTCTAGATCTTGTGAAGATTAGCTTCTGTTTCATGTTCTCGCTTGTTGTCTTGCTACTTCTGCCACTGGCTATTGTTTTTGTAAAACTGAGGACTTTGCTGATTTGGAGGATTTTGTTACTGCTTACAGTATCATACAGTAGGATACTGTATATATTTCTGGAATCGTTTGTAAAAGAGTAGTTGAACACCTTGGCTGGAGGATTGTCGAGGAAGAGTAGTAACCCTCAACACATACATGTTCCAGCTCAAAGTGGTTTTACAAAATCCAATAATTCAAACTTTTCCATGACCTTAAAAATGCTGTTTATGTAGTGGGAATCTGGGCCAGAGGTTTGATTTGATGTGCTGTGTGGCTCTACACAAATCCTAATCAGTCTGTTCAGACCCTCAAAATTGTTGGCTTGATGATCCTGCAACTGGAATATGACAGTACTTTTCAGAAGTCCCTCAGGAAGAGAATGGGTGAAATTTACCCAGTACACATCCTACTAGCTTTCAGAGTATAGAGGATAAATGATGGGAGGGATAGAATGATGATGTCAGACTGTAAGTCAATTGATTTTTGGCAAATCACATCATTGAATGGTGCCTTGTGTGAATACCTCAAGGTATTGTATTTGCTATACAGCAATATCCATGGGCATGTGCTGCTATTAAGAACTCTGTAACACATAGTTTATGATTAGCATTGATGATTGTGATCACAAAATGGAATTTTGTCTTTCACATTTGAAAAATGCAGATACTATTCTTCTATGAGAAGCTGGTGTTGAGCAAGAAATACCCCTAACCAGAGTGGCACAATAGCAGTTAACCTCTTCATTGAAACTTGTCAGTTATGATAGCCTGCCTATGTCACCTTACACCTTATGGAAAGACAAAATAAATAGACAGATTCTGGTTTCAGATACCATTGTGGTTATAAACTGATATGCTTGTGTACTAGAGGTTTAGGAAATTAGCAGTCAAGATGTAACTTCATTCACACAGAGCTGATGAAGTAGTAATTGAAACTGATGCCTTTAACTGTCAGAGAAAGAATTTTGCTGTAAATCATCTTGTATTGTGTGTATGCTCTTCATCTTCCCGAAGACCTGTTCCTCTTAATTTGCTTGTAAATGATGAGATTTTTTTTTGCAATTAAGTATGGTATTAGTACTTTGTGCTCAAGGCATTGTACCAACTATATTAAGCAGTACTATATCCTAGCATGTATTTTGTTTCTAAACACAAAACCTGTTGGAGAGTGGAAAATGGCAGTTTCTGCTCTATGGACTTGTATTTGATGCTTCAGTTAAGCCTCTTTTGTAAGTAAATGTGTGAGTGCCTGAGTGCTCCAGTTTGGGAAGACTATACCACATTTAGTATACATGAGTACAGTGTTTTTAAATACAGCTTTCTTTAAAATTGTCTTTGAAATGCAAGTATTCTGATTTTTCTGGCTGGTGTTTATTTTATAGATACAGAAATACTAGGACTTGGCTTCTTACATTCAATATCTGTTCTGATGTTTAGCAGAGGAATGGTTGAGGGAGGCTTTTCTAGTTCTTAGTTTGTACATGGGTTTTGAATTCATTGAATGCTACCAGCTCATTCAGGTACCATGTAAGTAAAATTGTTCCTATTTGTAAAAAAGTGTTGCACTGAAATAACTAACCAACTCTTAAGAAGCACTGTTTTCTTGTCTTTGAGTAGATGCTTACTAATTATAGTAGTATGCATTTGTTGCTTGAATGTTTTTATTAAGCTATTAAACACAGGCTTCTAATTTAGGCAATTCCAATTGAAATAGTTAAAATTCCAGTTTTGTCTGTCACACAGGTATTTGAGCCAGCACTCCTGCACAAACTGTAGGGTGCACATTTTGTTGCTCAGTTTGTCAAAATGCTGAATAGTTTCCTGAGATCTGATTATTAAATATTTTTTCCCTGTAATTATACGTCCAGCAAGTAAAGTAACTTACATCCAGGTAAAGCTCTGATACTTAACTGTTATCTTGGGATTAGAACTGTAGTCATTGTAGGTGCCTTTATGACATACAAGCTATATTTTGAAGCATGCTTTGCAAAGTAGATAGTAATCTAGTTCCAGTACAACTAAGACAAAATAGTATACCTTTACCAGCTTCTGCTAGTCAAAGCAAGTGCATGAGCTGTCAGTGATGAAATGTTTCTTAACATTACTTAGCAGTACCCAAGGGTAGTACTGGTGCAGCCATTCTGTTTCCAATGTAATCTTCCCTGTCAGCTGTTCGTTAGTGAGACAGCCTAATCCAGGTATGTACATTCCTCTTCAGCTGTTAGGCCCCACCCCCATGGCACAGCACCTGGCACAGACCCTTGGCTGGTATTGACTGTGCAAACCTTTCTATCTATTCCCCTATCATACTCAGCAGCAGGCTGTGCAGGGGACTGTTTGCTCTGTGCATGTGGTCATACTGGTGTATTTAAAGGAGATTGTACTCTGTGTGCTTGTCGTGAATTGGTGGGAAGTTGCCTGACAGTGCAAGGCATGTTGTTGGGGGAAGAAGGATTTGGAGCTGTCTTAGGAATGCTGTCAGTGATCTGATGAGCCTACTGCTCTGGGGGCCTATCAGAAACTGTGTTTGTGTGTCCTACCTTAGAAGGAGCCTCAGAATGTATTTGGCATAGTTACGGTGTGAACGATCAGGGAAACAGATATGTCTCTTTCAGTTACTGCTCGATATATGTGCAGCCACTGATTCCAAAATTCAATAATGTTTACTAGGCTGTAAGTTATCAGAAGGGAGGGACTTGATGGCGTGGTAATGCTATGTGTGAAGTGAATCGAAGAGGCTTTATAGTTCCTGCAATGCTCAGTGGAATGATTTAAATTAATTTGTTACTTATGAATACACGACTAATTTGTTTACCTTTCTAGGAGTCTAATTTAGTTCCTTGATACAAATGAAATAATCCAATTCTCATCATGTGATGCGGACCAGTGATTATTTTTGCAACTTGGCATGCAGCTGTAGCAGTCTGGATGGGATTCATAGATTCACAGAATAGTTTAGGTTAGAAGGGCCCTTGAAGATCATCTAGTTTCACCCCCTGCTGCCACAGGCAGGGACACCTTCCATTAGATCAGGTTGCTCAAGGCCTCATCCAGCCTGGCCTTGGACACCTCCAGGGAGGGGCGGGTATCCATGACCTCCCTAGGCAGCCCATTCCTGTGTCTCACTACCCTCACTGTGAAGAATTTCTGATGTCTAGCCTAAGTCTGCCCTCCTCAAGCTTAAAGCTCTTTCCTCTCGTCAAGTCACTACAAGGCGTTGTGAAAAGTCCCTTCCCAGCTTTTTTGCAGGGCCCCTTCAGCTACTGGAGGGCTGTTGTAAGTTCTTCCTGGAGCCACCTTTTCTCCAGGCTGATTGCAAACTATTTGAGGATAAGTTGTTGATGATGATGATGATGATGAAATGCATGCTTACTCAGCCGGGTTCATTCCACCCGCTCTGTATGTTCTGATACTTCCCCTGGGCTGGTAGAAGTATGTCTTCAGCTTTGAGGTGTCTGTGATCAACATGCATGTTATTCTCATGGCTTATTTCAAGATGCTTGTTTCTGAGGGTTAAGTGTAAAAGCTCTGAAAGCTTTTAGCTGACAACTTCTTACATAAGGGATCTCTGGAAAGGCATGTCAAAATTAGTAACCTAAAGATGTGGACAAAGTGAATTTGGTTGATGAGGTGAGGAGTGTAAGGTAAGAAAGTGTGATCATTTTTGTATGAAGACCCTCAAGGGAGCAAAATGGAAGTTTAAAACCAATAAGGAGAATAATAAAAGTGGTAAGTGTTACAAGGAGAGATTGCTGAAGATTGTGGTGACTTCTTTTGCTACAGAAGTATATTAGTGTCATAAACAAAGAAATGTATTCCTTGGCTTTACTGTTGTGAACAAGTTGCTGAGAGATCGAGTCTTCAGAATAGCAAAATTTTGACTAGTATTAGTGTGATGTCTCTCAAAGCCAAAGAAGATTGGAAAAGTGGTAGTTAAACAACATCATCTGAACATCATTTAAATACTGTGACTGTTTACTATGTGATTGCTGATTATGTAGTGGAAACACATAATAAATTAATTCTATGATTTTTTTCTTCCCTCTTAATTTCTAGATGCTGAAATTCTCATCTGTCTGTTGTCAAATGCCATACCTTTGTCTCTGTTGCCCCATACCTATGAAATACAACCATCAGAACATAAATTGTTGTCATAGGCAATGATGAGACTTGAAGGAGCACACAAAATCACACTAAATGTCAAATTAGAAAATACTGAATCTACATTATTTAATTAACTCTACTATGTTTTACAGAATTTAAGTTAATACAGGATTACCACTATTTCAATGCTTTGCATGATTGCATATCCTAGTACCAACACTCTGTTCTTGATTCCTTCTTGCTGCACTAGCTGTGCACAATAATACTTGTCAATGCTCTGAAGGATTTCATTAGAGTGACTAAATTGATCTTGCCAATCTTTAAAAGAGAGGGTCTTGATTTTCGGAGAGTCTTGTGCTTTCATGTTGAGACAAAACAAGGAGTTTCAGTCAACGGCTTTGTGTTTGAACATGTCTTATGACCCTTATATCCCACCAAGTTGTATGTTTAACACCAAAAAATTTTCGTGTGCTTGCAGAGTGATGTTCATCCTGTGTGTCTCTCAGCAACAGCACCTAAGAAGTGCCATCTGATTTGGCATAATTCTCACTTATTTAGTCAGCATCAGGTAATGTAATTAGTGATTTGTGAGTAGCATTAACAACCCTTATCTGAAACAGAAAATTGTTGTACAAAGGAAACTACTCAAAGAGTCCATGAACTCATTTGAGTGCATCTGTGAAACATGACAAGGAAAGCATGCCAGATGGGATAAGGCTTGCATTCTGGAGATTGCAATAGACTGAAAATCATAGAAGCATAGAATCATTAAGGTTGGAAAAGACATTCGTGATAAATCAGCTAACCTAACACTGCCATGTCCACCACTAAAACATGCCTGTAAGTGCCACCTTTACACATTTTTTTGAACAGTTCCACGAAGAGTTTCACTGCCCTGGAGGGCCTGTTCCAATGTTTAACTACTCTTTCAGTGAAAAAAATTTTTCTCATATCCAATCTAAATCTCCTCAGGTGCAATTTGAGACCATTTCCTCCATGCTTGTTTCTTGGGAGAAGAGACTGGTTCCCATCTTGCTACAACCTCCTTTCAAGTTAGATGGTGTGCTCTGAACTTCCTCTTCAGACTAAACAAACCTGGTTCACGGATTCACAGATTGCATTGAATTTGAATGGACCCTTAAAAGTCATCTTGTGCAACTCCCCCCCAACACCCTGGACACTTTCAGCTAGATCAATCTGCCCAGGGCCACGTCAAGTTGGATCTTGAGTGTCTCCAGGGACAGGGCCTGAACCACATCTCTGGGCAACCTCTTCCAGTATTTTGCCACTCTCATTGTAAAGAACTTCTTTCTTATGTCTAAAGTAAGTCTCTTCTGCTCCAGTTTAAAATCATTGCCCTGTGTCCTATTGCTACTTGCCCTTCTAAGCAGCCTTCCTCAGTTCTTCAGCACTGAATAGTTACTTCCCCAGTTCGAGCTTAACAGCTCCTTCAGCTGCTCCTGATGAGAACTGTGCTTTAGACCCTTCAACAGCTTGATTGCATTTCATTTTCCATCTGGAGCCTTTCCCCTTCATGCATCTGGAAAGGAGAGTGCTGTTGAACCTGCTTGTAAAGCAGAGCATGGAGTCCTTGCTCACCAGCGTTGTCTGGATGTCAGAGCGTGTTTGTGCTCTTGCTGTCTCCACTTCTGTATTTGGAGAGCTGTGCATGTTCTGCTGGTATAGGGGCTCTATTGCTTTCTTTTTTCCATCTTCTCTCTTCTTTTTTTTTTTTTTTTTGCTTAATGGCTTTTTTTTTTTTTAATGGCTCGTAATGGGTTTGTAGAATGTAGATACTGTCCCTTTGGACCAAGTCTAGAAAATGTATATATATATATATTTTTAAAAAAACCCAAACCCTGGTGGTGGAGAAAGCAGGAAGCTGTAACTTAATCATTGTATGACTGCATGTTAAAGTGCTGTGCTAAATAACAGTAGAAGTTCAAGCTGGACAGTTAAGCTGCTTTCTGTTCTCCCTTGAAGTATTTGCATGGGTTCTGTAGGAGTAATCTGACTGACACACAAGTTGATTGAGTGGGAGATTTTAGATGTAGATTACAAAGGAAAGATTGCCTCTATACAGAGATTTTTAAGGAATTAGAGAAATTAAAAAGAAAACCTGGCTATCAGTTGCTTTTGGATATTTGTTAACTTTCTTTTTTTTCTAGCCTGATATGAAGCTGATTTTCTGTTTTCTTTTAGTTAACACATTCAGTGACTAGCTATGGAAAATAGTTACACATCTTAATCGTCTAGTTGCAAAGAGTGAACTCCTCCCTTTACTCGCTTGACCCTGTTTTTTGTGAAAAAGCCAAATACAGGAATAAACTAAAACTTTATATCAATATTTTCTGTCACGATTGCTTAATGTTTTCACTGTTGGTAAATAACTGTCCAAAAATTCAAGCTAACATAGTGTAGCTGCTCTTAAGTCATTAAGAACTGATGATTAGTTCTCTCTAATTTGTTTTACTTAAAAACAAATTCAAGGTAAAAGTTAATTCAGAGATACCTTTGTCCACTTACTTGTGTGGTTGAGAGAAACAATCACTTAGATACCTGGAAAAATTATGAAGATGCTTATATTCATGGAATGGCTTAATAAACTGAAGTGAAAAGCGTGAAAATACAGCTGAGTGCTTGTTCTTGGTAATACACTTTTTATATCTTATCTGACTCCCAAAGCTGTCAGTTGATTCATGATGCGAAAATAAGCTTTTGAATGTTGAGTAGAAGGACAGAATAAAGAAAACCTTAAAGGGATGGACTTTCATGCAGTTACTGGAAGAATTTTCATAGTAAGTGATAAATTTTTGGTGTGGATGTTTCATGTAACATTTCTGCTGGCTGCCTATGTGCAGAATTTGAGTAGCATATAGTAGTTTGGAGAACAGGCATTTTCTAAAACCCCACAGAATTGTAAGAATGAAAGCAAATCTAATTTGGTTTGTTTTTTTTTTTTTGTTTGTTTGTTTGTGGGCTTTTGAGGTTTCTTTGTTTTTTAAAGTTGTAACTTCTAAGTGCTTTTTAAACTTTTATCTCGCACAGCTCCATGTTCACTGACATTATTCCAAACATTTGGAATTGTTTGGGTATTTTTTCCTCTAGAATATAAGCCTTAATTTTAAGTAATACCTATTTTATTCTGAATATAGAAGTTTGAGTCATAACTAGCAAATGTAGTTCACGTGTTCTGTTTTTATCAAGACATTGAGAACATGTTGACTGTTTGTTAAAGCTCAACAGGAATGCCTTTCCTCTTGGGAACCTCAGAAAACTGTAGTGCTAAGATTGCAAGCTGTTCTGTGCAGTAAGGAGATAGAGTTCTAGCAGAGGTTCAGCATAGTAGGAACAAGCAACTAGTGAAATACTACCTAGATAGCATCATGAAATGCCTGAACTACAGGTGTAAGTATAAGTCACAGCTAACCCAAATTTTACTGCAAAATCCTGTGTGCTACGTTGTTTCTGTGAAGAATGTACATGCATCGCCGTGTTTCAGCTTCTGCTATCTCCAGTTTGGCTGTTGATGTGGACATTGAGCATATCTAGTAAGACCCATCTGATTTCACTGTATTATAGATGAATATGATCTGTTGCATGTTTGAAGGCAAATCGGCATCGTCATTCAGTTTGTCACTGTATTCTGAGAAATACAATTCAACTAGATAATTCACTTTATTCGTCTTTACTGATATTGTTGTCCCAAATAAAAGGGTTCTTTACCTGGTGTGCGAAGCCGGTCAACACAGAGTTGAGACGTTTGCTTTATTTGGGTCTGGCAGAAACAAGGTGTGGCTTTTAGTATTAAAATCACCATAGCTTATAGCCTATGAGGAAACGCCTCAGTGTTTTGATCCTTGTCCAAATCCTTATGGGACAGCTTTTTAAGGGGTCCTTTTCCTGATGGTTTCGCAGTCAGTGAGATGTCTGAACTGAAACATGGGTGAAGTAGACTAGAAAAAGGTATTATCTAAGTGGGAGAGTGCCAAGAAAAACTTGGTGAGGGCAAAAGAATGACTTGAAATGAGGCAAGAGGGGAGGTCTGAGTATGTCAAAACTAGGTCACTGTTGATGTTACTGAGTTCATGAGACAATAGTGAGGGTGATGGAGCACTGGAATAGGCTGTCCAGAGGATGTGGAGTCTCCTCTAAAGACTTTCAAAGCCAACCTGGATGTTTTCCTGTGTGGCCTACCCTAGGTGATCCTGCTTTGGCAGGGGGGTTGAACCTAATGATCTCTGGAGGTCCCTTCCAAGCCCTAACACTCAGTGACTGTAATATCTGTGCCATGCTACAGTTAATTTTAAATCTGTGCTGAAGCTCCTTACTATTCCAAAGTGTCCCAATAACTACTATCTTTCACTGGTCTCTTATAAATGGGAAGCACACTCAGAAAAGAAATGAGTTTAAATCCAATTTCTCATAATTTTTCGCAATTAGGTTTTTGTATTTTTTTTTTTAATAGCAAGAGCCTTATTTCCCAAGGTATGGTAATCCTAGCTCTTGCAATTTTATATGACGACTATAAATTCTAAATACTGTCAGTAATTGTCTTACAAGTGCCTGCCTGCAGGATACTTCTCTGCCTTTCTTCTTTCCCATATATGGGAAGTCTCTGGACCTCTGGAAGGTCTCATATATGGGCTCCCTGAGCATTTAGTTGAGGTTGGCACAAAGTAGTTATTTTTTTTCCCCAAACAGACTATTTTGTAGATTACATGCCCGTAAAATTGCCACCTACATTCAAAGGGATTGTGTGGGTCTGTGTGCTATGCTGTCTCTTCAGTATGACACAAAATGATCCAGGTGTAAAATTGGATGAATCTGAAGATCTCTGTCGCATTTCCACCAGAATGGGCACCATGGTGTTCCTGTTCTATCTAACTGTATGCTTTCACTATGAATAATAGCAAGTGCTCTGAAGTCTTTCCCTCTAGGCTCTTTTCCAGGGACTTTTATATGAACCCTCTTACAACTTGGATAGTATCTCAGAGCATGTTGTGATTTCCCATTCACTGGACTAGTTTTGCTAAGAAATTTACAGAAAAATTAATTTTTTTAGGAGCAATTTCTATGTTTTTGCTGACCTTGAGAAACCCAGACTCAACCCTAAAGTCTAACAAGCAAAAGCAGGTCTAAGAATATAAGTGTAAAATTAGATCTGGTTGCTCAAGTGTGACTTTTTTACTACCTCAAAGAGTATTTAGAAATATTAAAATTGTTTTTGTATGTATGTAATATAGAAAGTAAAATCTTAATATGTACTTGTCTCACAAGTAGACTGAGTTCAAGTACCTTGTAATTTTAGTTTCAAGATGTCAGCTGTCAATCATTTTCTGTCCAGTAAAAGTTTTTATTTCAAAAGAGTTTCCATAAAACAAGAAGCCAATGATGTCCCACAAGCTACCATGTAAGGTACTAGACTCCAGAACATTTTTAGGAATAAGAAAAATTCTGGGTTTCTGTTGCTTTGAATTGTGCTTGCAGAATTGTTTATCCAGATCTTGAGAAACCATTGTCTGCCTTTGGATGCCATAGTTGATGAATTAGTTTTGACTAGAGCTGCACTTTTAATCACTCTACTAATTTCTTTTCAGGGATCTCTCCTCCAACTGCTTAAAGTAACAAAATGCAGCTTTAAAAACAAGCTAGAGAGAGTATTTTTTAAGATGGTGGCAAGGTATTGGGAGAAAGTTGTAGCCCTGGTATGCTGTAGTTCTGAAAAAGCAAAAAGGTCTATGTCCTCTTCTAAATTTAAGGGTAATCAGCAAATACCTGAAAAATCATGCAGGAGATTGATGTTGTCTGTATGTGGAGAAGTTATGTTGGATGACAGATGTTATAGAGGCTCAGAACTCACTGTGTGCAAAATTAATGCCTGCAAATCATATCTGTGCTGCCTACTGAGAGAATTCTGGTAATGAAAGAATGACAAGAGAAAGCTGAAAGAGGAAGAGGGAAGAGTGGGGAACTGTTAGGTTTTTTTGACAGGATTTTTTTTCTTGTTTAAAGCTGTTATCTTCTTCCTATCTCAACTCTATATAAGCAAAAGGAGATAATTATATAGATATATTTAAATATTTATTATACATTTTAATTTATATATATATTAATTACCTGCACACTTTTAGCATGATAAAAAGGAAGCTATTTTCCTATTTAACTAACACTAAATACACCTATAACTAATATTATATCAACTGAATTGACTGGGAGGGCGTCATGTTCTGTGTGGACAAAGGAAGAGCAAAAAATTTGAGTAAAATACTGATCAGCTGAAGTTACAGATGTTGTCTGTTTTATGTATTTCTTTTTGTTTCTGAATGTTTTGCTAAATCTAAAATTTTAAGTATCTCTATAATATTTTGCTACAGAAAGATACAGACAACCTAAATGTGTAGTGGCTTCAGAGGACTACAGCAGCAGACCAGTGTCAGATTCTATAACATGTTTAGTCCTGTAGACATAAGGTGCAAAAGTTCCATTTGTTTGAAGAAATAATTGTTATAAGTGTTCATCACCAAGTGCCAAAACACTGATCTAATTCTAGAGGCATCTGAAGGTTAGTGTCTTTGTCAGAAAATAAATCCTCAATACTCCAGTAATCTGGCAAAGTCTTGATTTATCCCTCTAGTTTAATGAAGGGACCTGTAGGGACCTGTGCTTTTTCCACAGGGTAGATAACTCAAATTACAGCTTTGTTGAATAACAAGCTAAAACATGGAAAGACAAGACTATTTAGTTTTATCAAAAGCAATAAAAAGTGTAGGTAAGCTTCATTTATGCTGTTCCATACTTAACTGTAATCTCTGTGCCAGACCTGCACATGTGCCCTGCATTATGCTCTGGTTTGTGTTTGAGTGACACTGCTGAACAGTCAGCAGGAATATGCAGGCCACCTCTCCAAACAAATTGAGGATATTTAGGTGGGGCTTTGGAAGATTTTTGTGCTGAGAGTACAAGGGAGTGGCAGCTCAGGCCTGAACAACTGGACTTTTACTGACACTCCTGCTTGCTTTAAGTCATACAGTTTTCGCCTATTTTTGCATTTTAAAGTCCTAACTTGTAGTATGTTGAAAATCTTAGTTTTGTGACATACTGTACTGTGGTAGAATTGAGTATCACAGAGTCATAGAATGGTTTCAGTTGTAAGGGACCTTAAAGATAATCTAGTTCCAACCCCCAACTTCCATGGTCAGAGTTATCTTCCCTAGACCAGGTCAAGGCCCCATCTATCCTGGACTTGAACACAACTTCCCTGGGCAACCTGTTCCAGTGTCTCACCACCCTCACTGTAAAGAATACCTTCCTAATATCCAGTCTAAATCTACCCTCTTCCAGCTTAAATCCATTCCCCCTTGTCCCATTACTACAAGCCCTTGTAAAAAGTTGCCCTCCAGCTTTCTTGTAGGCTCCCTTCATGAAGCAGTAAACCCTGTGGCAGAGAAGACTGTCCTTACAGCACCTCCAAGCCTAGCCTCTGTCACCCTGAAGGGTGCTGGTCAAATATGTGTTCATTAAATAACTACAGTTTGGATTCAGTTCTTCTTTCGTCTTTTGATTAATGTGGTCAGAGCCTTTATTTTCTCCCTTCGATCTCAGTCTTCATCCAAATAATTGCCAAACTTTTAAGATTTTTGTTTTGATGGGCTCTTTAAATTTGCAGAGAAAGAAGAGCTGATTGCGTTATGGTGATACACTTCACATTACATTTGATTTTGCTTAATTGAGAGGTGAATGCAAAATGTATCTTAATAGTGAAGACAAGAACTAGTGTTTAAGTATGATTGAAGAAATAATTGTAGATATTCAGAAGAGCAGTAAGAATTGGTTCAAAGATTCTCTTAAACAAAAGGGCTGTGAAAGTCACCTTGTATAACTTTTGTGTGCAGGGAATTCAGATCAGGAAAACAGCTACCAAAACTCCCAGAGCATGTCGATTTAGCACCGTCAGTGTTATGAATACAGTGATATTTGTATGGAGAACTAGTATGTACATTGATACTCCTGGCCTGCCTTGCTTCCCCTTTAGCTTTTGCTGAAACTCTGTTTCACTGTCTTTGCTCTTTTCTGTATCTTGGCACTTCTTCCAACACCCAACACTATGAGAACACCACATCTTCTGGAGCCTTAACTCCCAGCTGAGTAATTCTGCTGCTGAAAGCAGCCGGACTCAGTTACTCTTGTCAAGCAGTAGAGGTATGTCTGAAAATTGACATATACCCGCTTATAATGAGGTCAGATTTAAACCCTTTGACTATGACTACCCAAAATTCTATATTTTTATTTTTGCTTTTATTTTGGATAGAAAAATATATTGAAAGCTTATCTCTTAAAGGGTAATGGGGGCAGGGACAAAGGATGTGTTTCTTCACATCCTGGAAATGGGAGAAAACAAGAGTGTCGAAACCCCTAAAAACCTAAATCCAACTTGAATTTCTGGTACTTAATATCTTCGGGATTTGATGGCAACATTCCCTAAAGAATACAGCAATACGTTTGTCAGTAAAATGTATCTAAATTTAAACTGACAACCATGTTAGGGATAGCAAAATAATTTTAGATTTCTGTGCAGTACTATATGTCCTGGTAATGATCATGGGGAAAATAAGTTGTAAATTCTACAGTCCAGTAGTTTGGGGGTTTTTAACCTTACATGATTTTATTCTCTAACCAGTTAACTTTGAACCATGTCAGTTACACATATTTAGTCTCGCTAAGAAGGTGTTCAGTTACAAAGCTTTGAAGAGTGAGATTTTCACCATACATGTTCCTGGTCCTAATTAATGTTAGTTTGAGAGTAATTGCATTGAATCAGATTGAGTTTGAGGTTGTGGCCTAAAATTAATTAGAATAATCAGAGTATCCAGAGATTTTTTGAGTGGGTTGGGTTTTGAAGTCATACATTCTGCGGTGCACAGTGTAATGAAATGAAGTTATGCATGTGTTAATGCCAGTCAGTTTAGAGGGAGGGGTGGAGTGTGAGGGATGGGGAAATGGCAGGACAGGGCTAAATCTCTGTAAGAGATTTCTTTCTTTATCTGACACCATAGCTGGATGCTGATTTTTGCCTTAGAAGGCTTGCATTT
The DNA here is from genome assembly GCF_027791375.1 of Indicator indicator. NCBI lineage: Eukaryota > Metazoa > Chordata > Aves > Piciformes > Indicatoridae > Indicator > Indicator indicator. The sequence continues at coordinate 33,327,050 of NC_072053.1, forward strand.
TTCTTGCATTAATGCACTCAACTGCTCTGTGCAGCAAACACATAAAGAATTCCTTAAGAAAAAAATTATGCAGAGTGAAGTATGTACAACCCAGTAAGCATAGCTGACAGATAACTTGGGTGCAAATATATTATGTACACATCAGATTAATGACTTTTACTCTGTCTTTTAGGGAGCAACCCATCTTCAGCACCCGAGCTCATGTCTTCCAGATTGACCCAAACACTAAGAAGAACTGGGTTCCCACCAGCAAGCATGCTGTTACTGTGTCCTACTTCTATGACAGCACAAGAAATGTCTATAGGATAATAAGTTTGGATGGCTCAAAGGTAAATTTTAATTCAGCAAACTTGCTTGCTTATGAATTTTTGTATTTATTTTCTAGTCTAATGTCCTTCATGAATCTTCTCAGATGTTTTTTTCATTATCTGATTAATGGATTACTGACACGTTAGAATAGCAGCATTGCTTTATTGCAAGTTTTAAGTATTTATATGAAAATATTATTTTCCATGCATTCATATTTACTTTGATATTGTCCCAGATGGTATCGCAGTGTCCTGATTGAAAAGCCATGGATTTGATGGGTAGACCACTTGGTGGATAAGTAATTGGCTTTATAATTGCATTCTAAGAGTGATGGTTAGTGGCTTTATGTCTAAGTGATGAGTGGTGTTCCTCAGGGGTTGGTACTGGGACTTGTGCTGCTTGGCATCTTTGTCAGTTGCTTGGTTTTAAGCCTGACTGCTGCTGAGCACTATGTGGTTGCTCACACAACTGCCCTCCCACCAACCGCATCCCTCTCCCCAGTAGGATGGGAAGGGGAAATTTGGAGCAAAATGTAAAACGTTGCAGGTTGATACAAGGAGAGTTTAACAGAAACAATACAAAGAGGAAATGAACAACTGAAACAGAAGCAATATTAAATAAAGTCATACATAACAGTCAGTGATACAGAATGCAACAGCCTTACCTGCTGGAAGCCATTATCCGCTCCATACCCTATACCTTCTATGTCACACCCAGCAGAGTTATTGAACAACTAACATTATACAATTTAACTCTGGCAACCTCCCAAAATCTTTTCCCTCTGGTCAGTTTGTGATCACTTTTATAAAAGATTTCCAACTGCTTAGGGCCCTTTGAGCCTGTTGTGTTATTAGTGCAACCCACTTACTCCATGTGGTATCACTTGGTTGGTGTGAAAGGGAAGTGTTCCCTTTGAACATCCAGCCTAGCACCAGTCAGGGTGCCAGGAGGAGCTGTGCTTTTGTAACAACCAATTCTGAGGCAGCTCAAACTCCTTTACATGCTGCCAATATCTCTTTTTCAGTTGGAGCTCCATCCTATTCCGGTGCTGTCTGGATCAGTCCATGGCAAATAGCAGGGCTGTGTTTCCACCTCTGGGGCAGTCGATTTCAGGAGTACTGGACCGCTGCTCCAAGAGAAAGCAAACTGTCCTGCGTTCTGGTGCTATAGCAATAGGGAAGAACGCATTAGCAATATCAGTTGGCATACCACTTGCCTGCCTTTGAATCCAGTTGGTGTTGACGCTCTAGCATGTCTGACACAGCAGTACTCATTGCTAGTATAACTTCATTCAGGCCATAGCAGTCTCCTGTCAGTCTCCAATTTCCATTAGACTTTTGCACTGGCCCTATGAGTTTGTTAAAGGGTGAGTGGGTTTTGCTGATCACCCTATGGCTCTCCAACCAACAAATCAGTTTAGGAATGGGAATCAGGGAATCTCTGTCAGTATGATGTTGCTGCTGGTGCACTGTTGTGGCAGCAATTGACATTTGCTGTTTTTAACCCTTATCAATAGAGGGATCCTGTGAGAGATCGGGCAAAGTGGATAACTGTTTAGTTCCTTCTGTCTCTCAGGCAGCTACACCAAAGGCCCACCTGTACCCTTTAGGGTCCTTGAAATACTCCTTTCCAACGTAATCTGTGCCAAGGGCGTGCAGGGCCTCTAGGCCAGTCTCAGTGGAGTGTTTATGCCACTCATTTCTGTTTAAACTGACTTGAACTTCCAGTACACTTAGCTGTTGGGATCCTCCTGTTGCCCCAGAAAGGCAGATGGGTTCGAGTGTTCTAGGGCTTGATGGCAGTAGGATACACTGTGTGCTGCTATCTGCTAGAACCATATACTCCTGTGGGCCTGATGTGCTGGGACATTACAATCCAGTAAATTAGTTGTCCCTTTCGTCCACCTGCCTGGAGGAAGGGCCCCTCTAATCCCAATTACAATCACACACTTCTTGAAAAAGGTAACAGCTTGTCATTCAGACCATTATAAATAACCTCTAGTACAGCTAATTCCCTCTTCTACTGGGTACCTCTCTCCATGGTGGTCCACTTGCCTGGGTGACATGTGACATATTCCTTGAAGGGGTACCTTTCCTTTGTGCCTTACAGAAGCTGCCTGAGAGGTGACAGAGGTGAGGACCTGTGTTTTCCAACCACTTTGTCAATGCCCTCCTTCCCTAGACAGGGATCCCAGCAGCTTGGCTTCCCTGCACTCTAATTCCAAGTTAATGGCCCCATTATCCCCGCATTGGAGCAGCCAAGTGGTAATGCTCTTGCCTGGGTGGCAGCTGAAATCCTTTCGCATGGTTCTCTGGTGCAGCTTTAGCACCTGCTGCTGGGGTTTTAGTAGCCACAGTGCTTGCTGATCTGTTGTCAGGCCCAGAGAGCTCCTCTTTCCCATTGAGGGCACTGAATAGTGTTGAAAAGGACTCAGTAGGCATATCACAATGATTTTTATCTTTCGGGAGTTGCTGGGCTGACAACATATTTTTTCCCAAATATTTTTCCTAAGAAATTTGTGTAGCCCTGAACAATACTTGGAGACACAGTAGCAAGAGCATGTTGGCTTGTATGTCCTGATGATAATCAAAATTCTAAAAAGAATATAAAATCTCCTTACCCGTCTCACCCATAAATGGGCTGAGGTTACTTAAAAATAAGAAAACCACATCCAAAAACCAGCTTAACCCCATGCCTGGTGCTATAATAATAGGTCGACAATGTCCAATACAGTGATATGATAGACCTGATCCATTTCCACAAGGTAATAAACATGACCACCTTGAATACATAGAATGTGTAAGGATTTTTATAATACCACCATGCAAACAGATGGATCCACATTGTAAACACAGAGAGTTTTAACTAATATTAAAAATTTCTATAACAAAATTATTTTAAGAGGTTTTGGTCAGATGTTACATTATTTCCACTCTTTGTGCCCCATGTTGGGCTCCAGAAATGACTGTCGAAGTTTTAAGCCCAGCTGCTACACAGCCCTATGTGGTCACTCATGTAACTGCCCACAGGAGGGTGGGAAGGAGAAACTAAGAGCAAAATTCAGAGTAAAACCCCACAAGTTGAGAGGATAGTTTAAAAAAACACTACAAAGAACAAATGAACAGCTGTAATAATAATAATATTAGTAAAGAAAGTCATATATAACAACAAGTAATATTGAATGTAACAACCTCTCCTGCTATGAGCCAAAAGCATGTGCCAGACAAGCAACTAGACTGCCCACACTAGCCTCCCTTCTTAGTATAGGGAACGTGATATTTACGGTATCGCTTATCCCACTGGCAAGTTCCTCTGGCTGCCCTGGGTGTGGATCCTCCCAACTTTCTGTGAAGAAAATGAACCCTCTCCTCTCCAAACCACAGACAGTCGGTGACATGGACAGTGCACCCTCGTGTGGTGCAGTCAGTGTGTTGGAGGGAAGGGATGCCATCCAAAGGGACCTTGACAGGTTTGAGAGGTGGGCCAATGCCAACCTCATGAAGTTCAGCAAAGCCAAGTGCATGGTCCTGCACCTGAGTTGGGGCAGTCCTACGCAAGAATACAGGCTGTGTGGAGAATGGATAGAGAGCAGTCCCAAGGAGAAAGACTTGAGACCGTTGCTTGATGAGAAGCTCAGCATGAGCCAGCAATGTGCACTTGCAGCCCAGAAAGCCAGCTGTATCCTGGGCTGCATCAAAAGCATGATCAGCAGGTTGGGGGAAATGAGTCTCCCCTCTACTCATGAGATCCCTCTGGAGTACTTCTCTAGCTCTGGAGCTCACCAGATAAGGAGGACAAGCAACTATTAGAGCAGGTTTAGAGGAGGGTCATGAAGATGATCAGAAGGCTGGAGCATTTCTCCTGTGAAGACAGTCTGAGAAGTTGGATTTGTTCAGCTTGGAGAAGAGAGTGCTCCAGGGAGACCTTATAGTAGCCTGCCAGTGTTTGAAGAGGGCTTCCAGTATAGCTGTAGAGGGACTTTTTTTGCAAAGGCATGGAGTAACAGGACAAGGGGTAATGGATTTAATGTGTAAGAAGTTAGATTTAGACTAGACATGAGGAGGAAATTCTTCACCATGAGGGTGGTGAGGCACTGGATCAGGTTTCCCAAGGAAGTTGTGGGGGCCTCAACCCTTGAAGTATTCCAAGCCAGATTAGATGGGGCCTTGAGAAACCTCGTCTAGTAGGAGGTGTCCCTGCTCATGGCAGGGAAGTTGGAACTAGGTGAGCTTTAAGGTCCCTTCCAACCCAAACCATTCTATGATTCTATGAAATCTATTGCTGAATTTAATTGATGACAGGATGAGAGGGCTCAGCCTGAAGCTGTGACAGGGGAAGTTTAGGTTGGATGTTGGGAAGCAGTTCCTCATGGAAAGGGTAATTAGACACTGGAGTGGACTGCTCAGGGAGGTGGTGGAGTCACTGTCTGTGGAGGTGTGTAAGGAAAGATTGGATGTGGAACTTAGTGACGTGGTCTTCGTGATGGTGGTGGGTCATGGGCTGGACTCGATGATCTATTCCAGCCTCAAAAATTCTGTGATTCTGTGATGACCTCTTACTTAGTGTCTGGGTTTTGCATAGGCCAGCCTGTTAATAGTTTTAAGTCAGCCTCAGGGCATCTGACCCAAGCTGGCTTGTAGATACATCCCATGCAACGAACATGACACTCATTATAAAGGAGAGAGTTTGCTGAAGATGTTGGGGAGGAGATTGGGGAGCCTATGTGGATTGCTTTCCTGTTTATTATGACCATCATACATTCACTGCTAAGTGTTGCTTTATTTACTTTACATTTGCATTGGTATTAATTTGGCTATTTCATTAAATCCATTCTCATTTTAACCTGTGGGTCTCTTCTTTTCCTGATCCACCTTCTTTGCTGGGGAGGGGGCATCAGGTGATAGAGGAGCTGTTCTAGTACAGTCATGGATATGGACTAAATGTGGACATTTGGTTAATACTTTGAGCAAGCTAAAAAGACATTTCATGTGAGATGCACTAAAAAGTACAAGTAGGGTTACAATAACCTGGTTTCATCTCTGCATTCAATGATCTATCAGTATCATTAGCTTCAGCATTCTTACATTCTGTGATTGTATGATTATGAGAGACATCTGTTCAGTGCTCATAATCACTTAGTAAATCCTTTGTTACATAATCTTCCAATTTTGGCTGTAGAGAATGTGAGGATTCCTTCCTAATAAAGCTCTTCATGGTAAGCTTTTAGCAAAACTCAGTTGATTTGGCTTTGGGACTTTTTGGGGGAGGTTGTTTTTTTTTTTTTTTTTGTTCATTATAAAGGGTAATGTGGTGAGCTGCTCTTGGAGGAAACCATGTCAAATAAATTAGTTTGATGTGGGGAAAGTGCTTGACTGTTCTTTATGGTCTTCACCTAGTAGGTATAAAACCAATAACTTTACAAACAGCTTATCAGAAAACTCTGCAATAAGGACTTTACAGATATGTAGAAGATAATCAAAAGTTGTAATCCTTTCAAAAGAATTCCATTTGCAGCTGCTCCTGCCGATGCATAAGTACATAATGGTTGGAAGTGAAGTGCTCTGTCAGAGCTTAGCAGTATTCACAGAGATTTTGGGTCTTGTTATTGAAGGCTGAAAAATATTACCCAACATTTTTAAAAGATGTCCAGAGTTTTGCTATTTTAAATAAGGAAGCAAAATTTAAATCATGAAAAAGTATACAGAAATAGATCTCACAGTCAAAGATCTTTATATGAGACTACTTTAAGTGATTGAGACTCTGGTATTAAAGTGTACCCTAATTTTTCTGTGCTTAATTCTTGCTTTGTTTCTTCCCTTCCCAGCCTTCTTTCAAATGATTCTTTTAGTTCTGTTAAAAAAATTAAAATACTGTTTCTGTGACTGTGTATAAATAAAATAAAAGACTTGGGTATTGGAACGATATGTTGTATGAAATTAAGATTACCAATTGACCTGCATAGTTTACAAAATCCTTGTTCTGTTACCCACTGGGGTTCTTCTGCCTTTGTCCAAAACTGCAACTCCTGCAAAGCGCCTGGGGAGTTGAATTGTCAAGCAGTTGTGGAGTCTCCTTCTTGGGAAGTATTCAAAACCTGCTTGGATGCATTCCTGCGTGATCCGCTCTAGGTGATCCTGCTTTGGCAGGGGCGTTGGACTAGAGATGATCTTTCGAGATCACTTCCAACCCCTAACATTCTGTGGTTCTGTGATCTAGTTATTTGTTCTTTTTTCTTTTTCTACTGCACAATTTACATACTATTGGCAAAATATATTGATAATAAAATCTATAATTTTTATTTACTTTCTATGATTGATGCAATCCTGATAATGTTTTCATCCAAGTGCTATGTGTCTAAGCTCTAAGATCCCAGTCATGATTGAGAAAGACCCATTGTTTTAGTCATGACAACACTGCTCTGAAACATGGACAGGGGAATAGCAGGGTGACCCATGGAACGTTTTCAGTATAATTCTCAGAGAATTTTTTTATTTTTAATTAAAGCCCCATGTTTTTCAACATATGTGCACATATACCATATAATGTGTACAAAGGTTTAAATATAAATGCAGAGCATCTGCTCCTGAAATGCTTTGTTCAAGAAATAATGCATGGCCTTTAAACTTGACTTTAAAAAATGTTCTAGGACCATAAAGAGTTCAGTGTACAGGTCATATTTTATATTCACATACAGTAACTGGATCCCTGTTGTCCATGGTAGGGACGACCCTGATGCAAATAATCTGACAGAACTCCAGGTTAGTTTCTGTGATTTAAGGTTATTTTCTGTGACCCCTTCAGTGAATGTCTTTTATGTTACTTTTTCACCTACCACTCTAGGAACCAAGAGAAAGCCTGAAAAATAAAATTTCTTGTGGAATATGGTATTACAACATTAAACAATTGTTGCTAAAGTTTTTGATTCCTATAAATTATATCATCATTTCGTAAATAAATTTCTTATGGAATATGACATAACAGCATTAAGTAGTTGTTGCCAAGGCTTTTGATTCCTAGAAATTACATAGTAATTTCATAGCTTCTTGGAAAAACATGGTTTAGTACTTCCTTCTCCTATGTGATGGAAGGAAGCCTCCATTATTTTTCCTTCAGACAGGCACTAGGATTGCTCCCAGAATCCTTCTGTCTTTTCCATTCAGTCTGTGGTAGTCAGTGAGAAAAGAACAGAGATTGAATAATATAGTTCTTGTGGTACTAGTTAACTCTTTTGATAATTTTTTCACAAATGCAAGATAGGAAAACAACCCTAATAATTTGTGCTCATCTAAAATAAGCAGTCTGGAAGAGAGTGCTTTTCCAGTCTGTAGGTTCCATGAGCCTGTATTATCCCTGAGTCAAGTCTCCCATTTGTGTTGTAGGTGATACTTACCTTTTAATGACTGAAAATTAAACTAGTCACACATTAAGGTGATAACCTTTTTAATGCTATATACAGGTTTTAGATAAGGCCTGTGAGCATTAGTGTTCAATGGTCTTCCTTTGAAGAAGTGGAAAAAATACTGTGTGTCTCAGTGCTTACTGCTATCAATTGTAGCACAAGGTAAGATTGTTTGACCACTGTTATACATCTTGCAGCTGTTGAGTTTGCAGTCAGTAAAATGAACAGCTAAGACACATGCCCTATTTTCTTGTAGCTACACTATTATGAAAGGAAATCATGAAAGCTATTTTATTATTCAAAAGAAATCTAAAGATAACAAAATCACTTTTCTTCAAAAGCTAAATGTCTGCCTGTCAGATTGACTCTGTTCTGATTTTAAGATATTCTTGTACATTTATAATAACATCATTCTTGAAAGTTGATGAAATATTTGACACTCGTTATACTGGTAACTATATTGAAATCTGAGGTAGAGAAGAGCAGTTAAAGCAATAACCTATTTGAGTAGACAAGACAGGCTTGATTATAAATTCTACTTTAAAAGTTATATTTTTTTAAGCTGAAGATGTGAAGAATTCCTATCTAGCATTTTCCCGAGGTAGCTAACACTTAACTGTGTCTGTAGTATGCGCTAGCATTATATTTTCTAAAAGCAGATTTAGTTTAGCACCTGGGACATTTATCATACAAATGATTTTAATTCAGAGAGAATTGACTTCCCAGTTTTGTGTCCTCAGCAACCTTGCTGACAGCACTCTCTTTCTTCATCCAAGTTGTTGATGAATATATTGAATAGTACTGGTCTCGCTACTGACCCTTGGGGTACGCAGGCCTCCAACTAGACTCTGTCCCACTGATCACAACTCTCTGACTTATTTTCTTTAACCAGTTCACAGTCCACCCCACTACCTGATCATCCAGACCACATTTCCTCAGTTTATCTGTGAGGATGCTGTGGGAGATCATGTCAAATGCTTTCCTGAGATCGAGATAAACCACATCCGCGGCACTGCCATCTATCCACATGGTTATGTCCTCATAAAAGACTATCAGCAGCCTTCTTTTTTTTTTTTTTTCCTGCTGGAAAATAAAGAGAAAAATCACAACTCTTTCTCAATACTTGATTTCTAGGTTTTCTTCTTATCTTTATCCATTGCAAGGAAGCAATTTGACACTCACTGTAACCCAGCCTGAATGCAGGCTGCTGTCAAAACATACCCCATTCCAGTTCAGGCAGGCTATTTCGGGTTCTCTCTTGTGTGACCAACCACATGGTCAGCTGAAGCAGTGAGCATTCTCAGCCAAAACCGGATTGATTTCTCCAAGGTTTTTCAACAGGTTTAGTTGTAACCAGGTCTGCCTCTGTCACTGCAGCAAATGCCAGTCCTGCAGGCTTTAAATCTGCCGCTTGCCTAGAAGTCACTGGCCTCAGAGTTGTTTCTGCTTTGAGGAAGTTACATGCATGATAATGGAAATAGGGCCTAAGCAAGCTGGAAAACAGAGCTAAAACTGGAGTTGGGAGGAAGACCTTTTTCTGCACTGTCCCCAGGATATTTCAAACTTCTTACTGTTTACAGCTTCCACATCAATAGAGGGTGGTGATTAAGTGAACTTGAACAGCTCTGTTCTAGGCTTCCACCAAGTTTTTTCAAAAGCAGGCTTCCAAGTACTGACAGTGCACCACAAGACAAGAAACATTCAAGAAAATAAGGACTCCAGAACACCTCATTTCTAAGAATTAATTTCCCTGAGTCACATTCTCTCTTCTGTTTTATGTAGCATTGATGACTACTCACTAGGAGATTGGTTGGAAGCATTCATGTAAGTGCAAGCCTACTGGCTGTATTTCTGCTCCAAACATTACACTTAATGAGTGGAGAATGATGTTTGAATTATCAGGGGCTTTACCAACTAGCTTCTCCTGTATGAAAATCTTAAGGAGACACTGTTTGTACAATTAATGCTGGAGATTGTTCTCTGGGTTTTGGTCAAATGGCAGATCCTATCACTGACCAGATGAGGTCAAATGTAGGCTTTCAGGCATTCTGTCATTTCAGGAGTTGTTCACAATGGTAGTTAAAATTTGCATTTTTACACAGAGGTTATCAGAGAGAAATGCCTGTTTAATATAATTTAATGTAAATATAGTGGAACTGCCAAAGCCAGTGCAGATATTGCCAGTTTTGTTAAATTCATCAGTGCTGTAATATCTTGCTTGTCTTTCTACACATTACGATACAATGTGTTCTTCTGAACTTTCTTGAAGTACTTTTCACCATCTCATTTGGGAATCACTGTGTGCACATGGGAGCTATTTGTGGGCTTAGCTGGCCCCTATGGCTGTAAATTTTTCAGACTTGCCTTGTAGAATTCAGATAAAATTGTGTATGTATGCTCCATTGCTACCTAAATCTCAGCAAAAGCAAAGGTTCTAGGTATATTCCATAACTATTCATTTTAATAGCCACACAGAAGGCAATCTCACACAAATGATATAGAATGATTTTGATTTGTAAAAGATCTTGGGCTTGAGAGAGTGGTGCTTGATCTCTCTCGTGTTTAATTTTCTCAGTGTCACTGATCTGAGAAAATACTATTATTATATACACATCTGCGCATTTCCTACAGTTCAAAGAATAAAAGGCAGATTCTGCTATTTGTGACAGAGGAGATGGTTTACACTCTGGATTTTGTCGCTGCTCTCGGATTCTTCAGTAATTACTGGTTTTAATCTGCTAGGTATAAGGTGTGGATTATGGTTTAATGGAAGCAGGAAACAAGCACACTGCAGTTCAAAAGATTACCAACTCAGTACTGCCAGAAAATTGCAGTAGGACACATACAAGCACCTTTGGAACTCCGTAACTGTCATGTCCAAAAGGTTCTTGCTGAACTATATTGCTCACAGTGTGTGCCATTTTCTGGGACCTTCTCTTTCATGTGGGTGTTACAAAGCATCAGGAATTCATGTAAAGGGTTGTGAATTATTTAAATGTGGCTGAAAGTCTTTTAGTAGCACCAGGCATGAGAAAGTGTGCCTGCATTTAACTTCAAACACACATCTTTGGGTTTATGACTATTCTTTTTTTGTTCATGTTGGCTAATTGTAAATTGTACTAAGCATCAGTTTTTCACTTAAGTAGAAGCTGTTAGTGTCATTATAAGACTTTATTCTGATACACTTTGTCAGCTGGGCAGTTCTACATTGCAGATTCAGATATGATAAACAAACTTACTGTGGTGGAATGCTGATGAAATCCACAGTAAAACTGTTGCTTTTAGTGGAACCAGCACATTATCTAATAGTTACATATTTTGTTTAACAGAACTTGTGTGCTTGAGGATATGCTTTTTCCATCCTGTATTTATCAAGAACTAGAGAAGAAAAAGGATTCTAAGCGTAGCTCTTTGTTGTGTGTGTGTGTATGAAGGGAAAACAGGTTCACAGACTACAGAAACTTAAACAGAAATTATGCTTCTTTTTTATTGTGTGTTTTCCAGTGAGAATCACATTTGCAGTGGGGGAGGGGAGAGTGCAACAGTGAAGCTTGAGAGGTGTTGCTGTTAGGGGACAGAGAAATATACTTGTGATACAAGAAAGGAGTTGCTAGTTCTTCTAATCTTATTAGCCTGTGCAGACGTTTTTTGGACTTGCTAACTACTAAATGCCTGCTTGCAAATGCAAACAGGTGCTCTGCTCCTCCCCAGCACTTGCTTCTTTTATAGAATGTATGTGAAAATATGCTTTTGTAATTTTAGCTGTGATTGAATTAGAAAACTGTTCCCTCATTCCTAGTGTCTCATTCAGTGTACACAGCTACTTGACTACATTATTGGCATTTTCAGTTATGAGTAGTATTTTTTGAAAAAGCAAAACCACACCCTGTATTGTTTACAACTATTACTGTTTTTTCCAGGCAATAATAAATAGCACTATCACCCCCAATATGACATTTACTAAAACATCCCAGAAGTTTGGCCAGTGGGCAGACAGCAGGGCGAATACAGTCTATGGCTTGGGATTTTCATCTGAACATCACCTTTCAAAAGTAAGTATAACCAGTTGCAAGTGTTTGGGTAGTCAAGTGGCTTAAGAATATTTAACACCTGCTCATTGTATCATGACTCAGTGTTCACTACTGTTGTTTTAAAATATTTTACAAAAATTGTTCTGTATGCAGCATTACAGTATAAGAAGACGAGATAGAATTGTGATACCTGAAAGTTTAATTGATAGAAGAAAGGAAGGAGATTTGAGATATCACAGTGTTAACACTTTCTAATTAATTAGTTAGGTTAGTCTTGTTAGAGTTGTTTTTCCATTGTAGTTTTTCATGATAGAATTTAAAGGAGTAGGCAATTTAGTGTTTCTTCTGTATTTAGATCTAGAAAAAATGTTGGTAGTCTTCAGATGCATTTTTGTCTTTTAAACCGCATGAACTTTTGCTTTTCTACAATGTAGCACATGAAATTACAGATATTTCTGCAGCCTTCGTGTAAAGCTAGCGGGAGATACATTCAGTGCAAAAGAAAACTGGATTTCTTTGTTGGAGTACACAAGCTGACATGTTTACCAAAGAAACCCTGTACCATACATGACATTGTTTTTTCTGGTCTACTTGTTCAGGAGGGAAGTATACCTTATTCTGAGGAAAGTAGTAACCTTTGTTTCTCAAACTACTGGTTTGGGTCTTCTGAGTACCCTTTCTACAATACTTAACTGGGTTTGACACTTGTGTCAGTGTGAGCTGAAATTCCCCCCCCGCCACTGACAATAACCAGGCTAGCTCAGTCTGGAGGCAAACGAAAGCTGTATTTACAAGCAAATCTACAATCTATGATGAAATGCAATGAATATGTACAAATATACAAAATTTACAGCATTTACAAATATATACAATCAACAGAAAAAGCACAACCAAGATCCCTTTGCTTCCCCCCAAAAGGGGCCTTTCCCAAGGGGCCTCTCTCCCAGGGACCTCCCCCCCAGACCCTCCTGGTAGAAAACAGAGTTAGCTAAAGCAGAAAGTTGTTAACTTAGCTGCCAAGGTCAGTACGTGTTATCTTCAGCCAGAAGAGAAGAAGAAACAGCAGCCAGACAGCCCAGCAACTGCCCCCGCTGCAGAACGCAGAATGTGCAGAGTGCCCCTCTTTGTTTTGAGTAGTAGTTCTTAAACATTTCTATCTATGGAAGTGTTTAGAACAATCATTATTTTTGATTTCTTACACCAATAGTGACTTATTTACATTCTTTCACTTTCTCTGCTTGAACTTTGCAAAGAAAAATTAAAAAGACAGTTTCAAACCATCACAACACTACTGTAGTAGATTAGTGCAGGAACCTGTACAGGCCAATGTAGTTTTTCTCCAGATGAAGAATTTCAGTTCACTTACAAGATGTCTATACATTAAGCAGAGAATTTTCAGTGTTGAAGTATGGAAAAGATCTGGAAAGCCATGTGCAATAAAAGGCATATATAGAATATATTCAAGGAAGGAATAATGATTGACTTGTTATTTAAAAAAATACACAAATCATAACAGATCTTTTAAGTAAGTAATTGTCACTATCCAAGGATGAACAACAGCCTGTTAGAAAACCATTGAAATGAGAACCAGTACATCTGCTTCATCTGGACAAGTGTTATGCTTCCCATGAAGCAACACAAATACAGGCAATTCGGAATGATACTAACATTGGATTTGCACTGTGCACCTATCACTGCTTGAGTGAACCTGAAAACTTTGTTCCTTATTTAAATTGATGTGTATGTTCCAGAGGCACTTGCTTACCAATGTGGTAACTTTTCTTAATATTTCAATGGATTTAGCGCAAATGACAGTTTAACTTACCTCTTATAAGAGGTAAACTAGCTTGTTTTCCTTGATCACAGAATGGTTCCTTGGAGGCAAAGTATCATGCTGTAGTTATGCAGACTCTGTGTTTGCCTGACTTTAAGCACTAGGTTATTCTTGCCAGTGAAAATATTTTGGGTTTATTATTTGTCCCATCCTTGACTCAGTTGTCGCTCACCACATGTGATACGTTCTTACTGTCTTCTTAATTGCAGTTGTTCCAATACTGTTCTCTCACTGCCCTCAAACAGCTGTCTGAGAGTTTTAGGTATGCCCTTGGCTTAAAACTGTGAAAAAAATTACCTGAAAAACTACAGCAGATTCTTTGTCTTAAGTACATGCTTGATTAGCAGTTATACAGATTGTTGTGTTTTACAAAGAATATGCAGATCTGTGGAGGAAAATACCAAGTTGCTGACCTTTTCTGAAGCTTATGGTGATGACTTTTCAAGACCTTTTCAGTAAAGTGTTTCTGATGTGTTATATTGTAATTATCAAACTGATATTCATATGAGTTGAAATTGCTAAGCATTGCTACTAAAATTCTTAAAGGTATACCTTTTTATGTTATCTTTAAATTTACACAAATATTTGATAGTGGAAAGGAAAGCTTTCTTTAGATTACAGTCTATTTAATTTACTGGAGTTGATGGGTGTGTTGGTCTTGGAATCAGAAAAGCTGAATTGGAAACTGTGAATCTTCTGTGTAGTTTTAGAGATGTCACTTATTCTCTTTCTTGTTTCTCTACTCAGATAACTAACTCTTGCTTCTGTGCACTGACACTGTTGTTAGGTTTCCCAGAGCACTCTTTGGTATATTAGTGCTGTAGGACATGAAATCTACTTCAGAGCTCAAGGTACTACTAGATATTAGTAATAGGGCTAACAAATAAACTGTATTAATACATTTGTTCAGAAATGCTTCCAGAAATTGCCTTAAAATCAATTCTGAAACTTCTTTTAGGTATTTGATTTATCAAAGGCCTTAAGTGAACATCCCTGTTTGTGTAATTTGTTTTGCACTAGTGTCTCTAGGCTTCAGTGAAATATTGCAAATTCCACAGAGCAAAAGACAGCTTGAAATCCAAAAACCTCAGTCTAGTCTTACTGATTTCAACAGGTTAATGAAGCAAATAATCAGAGTAGGTAGAATAAACTGTTGATTCTCAAATCACTATCCACTTACCCTACAGTAAATGTTTGACTTAAGGTCTGCTTTTGTCCTCCTAAACCAGAGTGCAGTAGCAGTAGCCTCCACAATTGCTGTGACTCAGAATTAGCAGAGTGAGAATATCTGATAGAAAAATAATAGCATTCTAATCAACTTCACATACAAACAGTATAGGAGATATTAATTAAACATTTCTTTATCTCCAGTAACCTTTTTTTCAGTATGCTCAACCACAAATTTCACCTCAGGATTGTTCCATCAGAAGTTAGTGTTACCTGACAGCTGATTCCTCTGTTGAAGAATATGCCTTTCACAGGGATCAAGATTTGCTAGCAGAGTCTGTCTTGCTGCTGTAGTAAGAGGAACAGAATGTTTTATGATTTTCAGAAAAAACAAGATGACTTTCAGAATATAAGTCTGCTTTTGATAGTATGCTTATGTATGAGAAGAAATACTTCTAAGTTTTGCTCTGTCTTACCACTTTGAATTAGTTTAACTGATTTATTACATATATCTTAAGAATATGCTGATTGGCAAAAGTGCCACCACAGGCACTTATCAGAGCCTCTTGTAATCTGTCTGCACAATTTTTCCAGAGATCCTTTCCTTTCATACCATGAGATCTCATCTTTGTTATTCAGCTATTTTATCAAGAGATGGCTATTATCTATCACCTTGCTGTCGCAAAGAGTTCTTGTAAATCTGTGAAAATTTCCACTACATTAGGCTTGTTAGCTCTTTTTACAATGATACCTGTTTATCTAGTACATTTTTTTTCAGTTTCCCTCTCTTACACAGAAGAGGTATTTAATGCATTATATTTCTTCAGCCACTTACTCTAAACCTCAGCATGATGTCTTCTGTTTACTAGTCTTCTAGTCTTAGAGATGGTTTAAATAGCAGATTACCCATCAGACATTGAGGTCTATGTACATGTCTTAAATAAGTATCATCTAGTTCTGGTGATCTGTTGCCAACTTTTTTATCTGTTTTGGGATTTTTTTTGATGATGAATGAGACTTTGGGACTGGTATCGTTTGTTTCCTGTATTCAGGAAATGTATGCTTTTAAATAACTGACAGATGAAATGTAGGATGCAAGTGGAGACAAAGGGTATTTCTTCAAATACTAGTAGCCTATCAGGAGAAGAAGTTTAAAGACAAGAAGGTTTTTTAGGTCTTACATAGCAAGTGGAGTTCTGATTGAAAAATAATAGTGAAGATTATGTCATACAAAGGGTAGCAGCCTTTGTTCCTTCCAAATAAATGAAGTGCAAAACATTTCAGCTGCTGCTGAAAAGATTTAGGAGCTGTTGGTGAAGCTTCCAATGTTTTTGCAGAATCATTTCAGTCTTAAGCTGATCATAACAAGATAGCATTCTCTATAAAAGCAGTAGGAAACAAAACCAAATGCTTGGCTGCTATAGCAGTTAGTGTAGTGCCAAGCTGAGATCTATGAAGCTGGATTTTTCTCTAGCCAGAGAAACTAGGCCCTGTTCTTAATACATTGATTTAATCTCTCAAGTTTAAGGGTACATGTATCTCTAAATGGCTGCTTTAGCTATTTTCTGGAAGAGGTGTATATAGCATATAGCACAGAGATCAGGCTTTGTATGGCAGTTCAACATGAATTTAGTGTTCCGTATATGCAAGTGTTTTAGTTCAGTGAATTTGTTCTTTGCCTTCATTGATGCCAGTGAACAATCGAGAAATGAACTTGACTCAGTATTCACATTGCGGCTTTTCTAATAAGCTGTTGAAATTATAAATGCTGTTAAAATTTTGGAAGAAATCAGTATTGTTTCAGTCATGAAAGAATGGAGCTCTAGGCTAATAGTGATCACAACAGGGTTCAGAAACAGATCATTTATTATCAGGAGAAGAGTAAAACCAGCTAGAAGCAACTGTGTAAGGTAGTCTTTCACTATTGTTAGCCATCTCTAAGGTGAAGTTTTTTGTAACACTATCAGCAACAAATCAAACTTTGTTGCATCATAATTTTCCTGATATAAACCCAGTGTATGTTATGCCTGAAAGGTACTGAAAGGTGTATCACTCTGCAATTCACAGAATTTGACTTTGTAAAATGTTAAGTAGAGCATTCTGTTCTGCATGTAATGTACTACATCATGCCTACTCTTTCTCTTTTCCTTTTTTTTTTTCACATATGTACCTTCAGTTTGCTGAAAAATTTCAGGAGTTCAAAGAAGCTGCACGACTAGCAAAGGAAAAATCCCACGAAAAGATGGAGCTAACAAGTACACCATCTCAAGTGAGTCATATTACCTGATTTAAGCTTAGTACTTCCTGTCTGTGAAACTTAATATATCTTACACATATGTGCTATTAAAAAATAAACTGTGTACTTCCCAGTCACCCTGAATACTCTCAACTGTCAGCTGGAAATGTCCAGAAGTTTAAGACTACATCTGAAGTATTACAGAAGTGTCAAAGGGACTTGCTTTAAAATAAAATTGGCCTTTTGTTTAGTTTCATTCCTTTCTTCCATCTTTCCCCAGAAAACATGGTAAATGAAGTAAATTTATAGTAAGTAAATCTATAATAAACACCTCTTGTGTGTTTTCTTATTGTATCTATGAAACTTCACGTGGCACACTGTATCAAACTTTTACAGAAGCTTCATTATGTTAAAACTCAAAGTTCATATTGTGTGGTATTCACTTGTGCAGTGTGTTGAAGGGAGGTGACAGATTCATGTGGTGGTTCTGGAGTTTTACTAGTTAGCCACAATGTAAAAGAAGAGTTTGTTAAAGGTACCTGGTACCTGAAGTGGCTTAATACAGACTTAACAGGAGGATAAATTAATATAGTGATATTTACATTAGTCATGTCTAAAAATAATTTACTCAAAAATTAGTACTTTGAATTTTCCTTGAAAAAAAGAAATTACATGAGGTTTTTATGCCCCTCCATTCCTGCATCCCTGGTCATATTTCTGGCTCTCTGTGTCACTATTTGCATTGCTTTAAGCAATACTGAAGACAAAGGCAATTCCTTCTCGTGGAAAACAAGACAGCTTTAAAAGTGCAGCAGAGTACCTGAGTGAGTGGGATGAATGCAGCTTGGACTTTTTTTCTGGGTAGTCTTCATTCATTAAGTGTATCTCATTATTCAGTCCATCTCTTGGATGCTTTGCACTGTAATATGCTTCTGATCACTGACAGAGCAAGGATGACAAGCATTTTGCAGCATGCTGCATGAACAGTTCTGTTACCCACCGAAAGGTGCCATCTGATGTCTTTCCAAGAGAAGTCAGTGAAACCATGAGAAGATACACATTGAACCAACGTCATGTTATTTTTCCAGCATTTTGCCCAAGTGCTAGCTTAGTTTTTGCTGTTAACTGAAAACTGCTTGTTCTACTGCAACAAGAAAAATAAGTCAGTCATTTTTGTATTGGTTTTCATGACTGTCTCTGAATTTCTGATAAATTTCATGAACACAGAGATAAAGGAAGTAAGTGTTTCAGTGTTACAGTCTAATATACACTTGGCTTTAGAAGGAGTTGAAGTGCTTCAGCCAGGCTTGCAGTTACTCAGTGTTACAGTCAAAACAATTACTCTCCTTTCTCTTCTGACACGTTAATAGTCTAGACACCTTTGAATGGGACTTGTTATTTGTTTTGAACATGAATTTGAAGATGCTTTTGTTTAGCAGCTGCCCAGGGTTAAAGCTTTCTCTTAAAATATATGAGCTATTAGTTTTTTTTCATTTTCCTGTATAGAGATTTCCTTTTATACTTGGAACCTAATGTTTTATACTGTAGGCAGTTACAGAAATGTTAACCTTGAGTGATTCTGTAATGCATATTGAGAACTGCAATTTAATTACTGCACTTATTTATTTATTTTTTATTTAATTATTATTTAAAAATAATGTCATATTCAGGCCTTACTTTTCATCTCTTGGCTTTTTGTGGTGTTCATAAGTTAGCATATTATTGTGAAAGATACAGTTAATGAAGATCCTGACACATCAGCATAATAGTTTTCACATACTTAATGCTTCTCATTAGTTCCCCAGAGAGAGTTGCATCAGGAAATCTGGAATTTGGAGCAGATAAGAAGTGATGGCTTCATGGCAAGCTGCAGCACTTGTGTGTTGCTGGGGCTTATTCAAAGGGTGGGTGGGAAGATGGGTGCTGGTAGTGGGGAGGGAAGGTGAGACCTGAGAGACATTTGAAGGTGTACTTACTGTCATTTGATCATCTGCCAAAAAGTAGCTGCA
This sequence comes from Indicator indicator, assembly GCF_027791375.1. Classification (NCBI taxonomy): domain Eukaryota; kingdom Metazoa; phylum Chordata; class Aves; order Piciformes; family Indicatoridae; genus Indicator; species Indicator indicator. Next base: position 33,346,035 of record NC_072053.1, read on the forward strand.
AGGCAACTAATCGAGGTGTTGCCTGTTGCCTGTTCAGCGGAAAGAAATCTTTTTATTGGACAGTCAAGGCTTTGCAGGGATTATTTTAGGAAGCTTTGACAGAAGACACATTGGGAGACAGTGTAAGTAGCGAGCTCTGTAACAGTAACCCAGTTAGCTACAAGTGTCAATCCCTCTGCTGTCTTTAACCTGCAGATAACCTTCTGCATTAAATTCATAATATGCAGGAAGATACTGCATATCAAAACTGTTATATTTGGATTATATTGTAATTTTTTTACTGCTTGGCATTACTGGAATTCTGCATGTTCATTAGTTGGGCCAGAGCTCTTTTGGACAGTGCAAACTCTCTGACAAACTCCTAAATAGTAAAGTCACAGAATCACAGAAACATTCAGGTTGGAAAAGACCCTCAGGATCACCAAGTCTAACTGATAATCCTATTCTACAAAGTTTACCCCTAAACCATATCCCCAAGCACCACATCCAAATGATCTTTAAACACATCCAGGGTTGGTGACTCAATCACCTCCTTGGGTAGCACATTCCAATGTCTGACCACTCTTTTTGTGAAAAATTTTTTCCTAATGTCCAGTCTAAACCTACTCAGTCCTAGCTTGAGGCCATTCCCGCTTGTTCTTTAGCTAATTACATGTGAGAAGAGACCAGCACCAGCCTCTCTACAACATCCTTTCAGGTAGTTTTAGAGAGCAATGAGGTCTCCCCTCAGCCTTCTCTTTTCTAAACTAAACAGCCCCAGCTCCCTCAGTCACTTCTCATAAGATTCATTCTTCAGGCCCTTCCCCAGCTTCATTGCACTCCTCTGCACTCACTCCAGCACCTCCATGTCTCTTGTATTGTGGTGCCCAAAACTGCACACAATACTGAAGGCGTGGCCTCACCAGAGCTGAGTACACCTGAGTCAAACTCTCACATTTACTTCTTATATAGGAAAATGATAATGCTCAGTCCATGTGTAGGGCCAGGACTGGTGAATGACTTAGAAGTTCAGTATATCCCAGAAGCCTATATTTGATACAGTAGTGATTTTATACCACAGGAGAGCTGTTAGTCCTTTCTTTCAAATGCATTAAATACTTGCTTGCAGCTGGGAAAGACCTTGCTTTAAGACCTGGGAAATACCAGGTCTTAAAATCCATCATTGATATACAGGAGGACTTGTCATTTTCAATTTAAGCACTGGGGTTTTTTCATATAATGTCTATACAGTTGAATGTTAGAACTGAGTTAACTTCCTCTATGATCTGGAAGGGAAGGGTGAAAATGTCTTTTTAAGCTGGCCACGGTTTCTTTCTCAATTCTGACTGGAGTGAGTGTGTGAAGCCACAATGGTATGGAATAAAAACTTCATTACGTATGAATATTTCATAAGAATGTTTCTTTCTCATACTACCTGTGAACATTTTTTAAATGTTTTTCAGTATTACTGGCTTTTTCTGTTGCTTTATTCATAACCAACCTCATTATAGTTGGCCACAGATAAATTATTTATCAGGATAGTTGTGAACATGTGAAAGCACTGACTAGCCTGTCTTACTGGTGGAAAAAAATACATACTAGAATCTGATGCTTCTCTTGTATATACAAAACCAGCCTCCCATGAGTTTGCAGGCAGTGAACCTTTAGATTGGGGTGTTTGTCTGTATTAATTCCTGTGATTTGAATTTTTTTCACATTAGAAGTCTATGAAAGCGTTTTACTGACAAATAAGCCTAGATGGAACTTGCACATTTGCTTTTCTTCCACTGAAATGATTTTTATGCATTCACATTTAAAACATTTTGTATAACTAGACTCTGGCTTTATATCTAATAACAGTATTGTAGGAATTTTAGGTTAAAGATACAAGCCATCCAGAGTTTGTAGGGTGTGATCTGTATTTTTTAGAATATCTCATATAGTTTGGGCAGAGGAAGAAATAAAAGAGAAACTGTTGGGTCCATAACGGTTTCATTTAATGTCAGTGGAAACTGTTTTTCTAATCACAGGATAGCAATAGACAAAGCCATATCATTTATATAAAATAATTAATCTGCCTGGTTATCTTGCTATCTTTGCTCTCCTTTCACACTTAATTTAAATTCCGTTTCAGTTCAGTAAAATTGTTATGTAAAAATCAAGATTTAATTTTTAATTTTAAAGTATGAACGCTTAAGATAATGATTTTTAGTATAAAATAACAAGATTCTTCCTGAATTTTTTTTTACATTCCTATAATAAAAATACTATAAATATCAGTTTATATCTATGAAATTAAATCAGTGGAAGCCAATTACTTCTGCACTTTCATCAGCAGGAATTCAATAAGGTGCAGAATGGAGACATTGGTGTATGTGCATTGTATAATTTGATGAATGCTAAATTAATATATCATAGAACTTGGAAGTCATTATTAATATCATCTACTAATTCAAGTTGTAGAATGAGTTACATGTCTCTTACTATGTGAGAAATATAGTAGACTAAAAGCAAAATTTTGGAATAGTTTTGCTGCAAATGCTTATTGTAATTTGAAGAGCAATGAAAACAGTGGAACAACAATGTTTTTGGTTAAGGGACGCTAGAAAGCTGTGGAAGGTAATGATGACACCCAGATCATACTTTCTTTAAAAGAACTGAGTTTTTCCATCTAGTTAAGTATCAAGAGTCAAGGAAAGCATCTTCATATAGAAGTAGGATCAGATAAAGTATTGGCTTTCAAATAGCATTATCCTTGTAAACCAGTTGAAGGCTACTAGTGGAGGCCCTAAACAAAACCCCAGTTTTGTAAGATCATGACCATCTTCAGATCCTTTTCAATTCCTTCTGAGATTGTTTCCTTTCAGCTTCCTATGCAGAGTGTCAAATTACTTGGAAGAGGTGCTGCTGACCTTCCAGAGACTCTGAGCTTTAGTTTAATAAGATTAAATAGCAGTTTAGTCTCTTCCCTGTGTGGATGGTAGAAGGTGCTGTGGCCACAGGAGATGCTTATCTTTTGGAAATATTGGAATTCAACCCAACTCTGCTGTATAACACCTTTCCATGACATCTATTGAACTTTAGTCATGAAACAATTCTGTCTTAGATTTAAATGCAACCACTTGATTAATAATAGTCTTCTAAGATACTTCAAAGTAGCTTATATCCTACAAAAATCATAACTTGAAAAAGGATATAGTAGGATAGAAAATACTAAAATTAAATGACTTAAACTTGAAAGCCTGTAATGTTCTCACTTAGGATGTGAGATACAAGTGTGTACTCTATATTAAAAAAAAAAGAAAAAAGTTATTTCCAGGGACTAGACTAGAAATTAGCAAACGATATTTGTTGGCCAAAGCACAAATGTACATGTTGATGCCGTGAAGGATGATTAATAAACGCAACATTAGTGCCTGTGCTGGGCAGCAGCCATTAAATTTTTCACTTTTCCAGTTACATAGCAGTAGCAGAAGCTGCCAGGCTGTAGCTGGAGTATTCTTCTTTCCAGATAAGACCATGACCAGCAAGAGCTGGGTCAAGCTAACATACCTACAACAATTTTGCAAGAGTTCAGATACTCTTTACATATGGCTCATAGGTGAAACTGTGAAAGTACTACCAATGGCCCTGTCACTGTTCACTTTGGTTAATGCAAAAGCTAGAGTTTGAAACAACTGTTAGAATTCTTTGTTTCACTGTGTTAGGAGTGCAAATTAAGAGACAGGAACTTGAGGTGTCAGTAGTCACCCCTTGTGTGGCATGGTGAAGGCTGAATTTAATACTGGGTAAGAGAGAGGCATCTTCAATAAGCAGGTTACTTGCAAATCATTCATAGGCCAGTCGTGTTTGTGTTAGGCAATGTTTGTGTGATGAAATATGACTATGAAAGATGCAGAAAATCTGGGTATTAATTCTACCTGAAATGTATGTATCATTTAAGAATTAATGTTAGTGCTTATATGCACAGAATGTTCCTGAGAGGTGAGTTTGTAATTTTAATGTGCTTGCTTTACTTAAGGAATCAGCTGGAGGGGATATTCAGTCTCCATTGACACCAGAGAGTATTAATGGGACAGATGATGAGAGAGCGACGCCGGAAGTGACGCAGAACTCAGAACCAAGGGCTGAACCAACCCAGAACGCATTGCCATTTACCCATAGGTACAGATTCCATTCCCACATCCTGATTAAGTGATATCCATCTCCTTCCTTGTTAAAGGGACCATACTGTATGAAAAAATCCCCAAAGCCAAGCACTTCAAAATAAAAGTGGATGGGCTTTTAGAATCCAACATAATCTTTGTTTTAAGGGAAAAACATGTCTGAGAAAATCTCCTTGAATAAAACTTGGGGAAATGCTACTTTAATCAGATGAATGCAAGCCCTTGAACACTGGTTACTGTAGGTGTCCCTTTAACAGGAAACATTGTTTCTTAATAAAATGAATTGTTTCATAGAATATTCTGAGTAAATTATTTTGCACTGTTCTTTAAATAAGACTGGATGCCAACCTTTCATTGGCAAGTTGTGGAAGAGAAGAAACTTTTGCAACACTTCTGGATTGTGAAGTTTAGAGCAAGCTTTAATCAAATAGTTCTCTGATAGTTGAAAACTGTTTTCAATTATTTAAAAATATATGAGAAGTGTAGCTCTGCTTCATACTGAGTTATAATTCATTGCATTAGGAATGCTCTGCTGTGCTGTTCTTTAAGAAAGCTAGGACTTTTTATTTAATGATACAAATAATGATTTAAGATGGCTTCTAGCTGGCCTACTAGAAATGATTGTGAATGGTTACTTTTTGATAAAACGCATACTGTATTGAGACCATGAAGAGTAACTGAGATATTTAATAAATTTAAAACAGAGTTAGAAACACTAGAACTAATTTTTGGGCATTATCTATTTCAGATTAATCAGACTTTAATAGCTCTTGTTTGAAGATTGCAGAATACAAGCATGTCTGATAACATCATGCAATTCAGATTGCAGAGGTGGAATTGGAATTTTGCATGACTTCTCTTTTTTTGTGAAAGAATACTCTTAAACATATCTTGAAAAAATAATACACATTTTCAAATGAGAAAAAATTGTACTTTGGCACTAATTTTTTAACAGAGTGATCGTGTTTATTTTTATACTCAACTGTCAGCAATGCATCTGTTATATGTTTTAGAAGAAATGGTGCTTTGTAAGAGTGCTATGTGCATGTTGAAGTATTACCAATGTTGCACATCTATCAGTGTTCTGTAATGAGTTCATTTATACTGTTTGTGTGTTGGAATTCTCTATTAATATTTTGTGAAAAGGAGTTGTGATAAAGTCCACACATGAGTAATGTTGTTTGGGTTATTTTTAAATTATAGGTGCTAGATCTCCCCTCTGATGTGTCTGTAAATAAGTTTTCAGGTATGCCAGTATGCTTTGCTCTGTATTGAGCGTGACTGAAGATATATTTTGAAACTACTGAGGTAAAGTTTTTGATGGTGTAGAACAGAGGGTACGAAACATTCACATGCTTTGGAGTTTTATATCTACTTCATCTATGGAGTATGAGTGCCTGTTTTTTTGTTCTTTTGGGGGGGGGGGTTGGGTTTGTTGTTTGTTTTTTTTCTTTTCTGGTCATGTTAAATACTAGCTAGAATTGGTCTGCTGACAATAACTCTGCATTTTTTGTGGGTCACTGCTCATGATGACTCTCAAAAAGACCAGAATTTTGTCTTGCTAATGGTCGCGCTTTTTAGTGAGCTATTACTGAAGAAAGTGCCAGTTTTTAAAACATTTTGAAATAAATTGTATTTGGTCTAGATAAGGTTTTTATTACGGATAAATAAAGATGATTTATTTAATAAAAATAAGATGCATGAAACTTGTGCATGAAAGAGAGGGAAAGTAGACCCTCCAGGATTGTGTTAGTCCTGGTTAAATGGGCATGTTTCTATGGAGACATTTCATAATACTATCTAGACATACCTAGCTGCTAGTACTGTCTGAAAGTGTGCTTTCTGCAGGCAATCTGCTTGCTCTGATTTAAGAGGAAGGGGAAAAAAAAAAGGAAAAAAAGGGCATTTGAGCATTGTCTTGTACATGGCTGTGCTTTTTACATATCTACCTTCACTCCAGGAGCTGTTGGTCAACCATTAGACACTTTTCAAAGGAAAAGGCAAGTTCACCTGTAAGGAATATGAGACTGAGGTTGTCTGAGGTACTTCACTGAAATAACTCTACCATAGCAAGTTAATTTCTTCCATACACAGGAAAACTATATTCTGCTCTGGCATTAATGACACATACTTTCTCGTGAAGTACCAAAAGGAGTGGCCCCAGTGTAGGCAGGAGCACAGGGAAAGCAGGTGTACTACACTGCAGGACTCCAGACAGCCAGAGGGAAAGTCCTGGAGCTTCATGGGCAGCATGAGCTGCTGCAGCAAGGCAAGGGTGCCTGATGAGGTGGGAAGTGCTTTGTTGTTCAGAGAATCACCAAGCTTAGACAAATGCAGGTGTCACTGTGGCAGAGGACAAGAGTAAAGATTTGAAGCGGATTGCTGTCAAGGCAGTGATATAGGTAAGGAGTTTTCCTGTCTTTGAACTGGAAGGGTCTCACAGGACTTAACAAAGTCAGGAATCACAGGCTTGGAGATCATGCTTTAGTGTACATCTTACTGCTTGCCATTTTTCATTTGCACACCTGAAGAATACTCAGTTTGGTTTTGTTATAACATCCTTGCTGGCCATATATGCCCTCTTCTGCAGGTGATCTTTGCACTTTTTATGTCTTAGTGTAAGTATTTGGGACCTGTTATTTCAGCAGTGTAGGTGCAGACTACATGGGTATTTATAATTATTTTCTGACCACTTGTACCCAAAAGTTGGAAACCAGCATTAGTTAAGTCACCATTTTTGTTATTAAAATTTCTGATTATTTCAGTAAGTAATCGTTAAGTATTTAAATGGGCATTCTCCAGCATGTGGATAAAATCCCATTCATATCCCATGAACGTAATACAGCCAAAGTCGAGTTGCTTCAATTTATTATCATCTGGGAAGTCCTAATGCTGTTCAGAAGGAGTGCAACTCTGCCTAATTGCTTTTAAGAGCATTGCACAGAAGGTAAACTCTCGTAACTAAACATCTTGCCTTTTTTAAACTATGATGGCTAATGCTGAATTGTGAAGTAATACTGTCTAGGAAATCCCCCATTCTATAATATACTATAGCCTGAGCACTCCTCTCATTGGTAAATGTTGTGAGGACAAATAAAGGTAAAATGTTGCCTAAGTTTGGCATTAGAATTTTAAAAAATCTTCGCAGACACACAGATCAGTCCTTTTCTGAATGATAGCTAGTCCAGGAAAGCTTTTTTATATTAAAAAAAAAACAGCAATAAAAAACAAAACAAAAGCTAGTTAATAAATGTAATACTTAAAATAATTATGACTAAAGCTGTACATATTTTCATTCTTAATAAATCTTCCTTGGTTCGGAGAGAAAAAAGTTGCTACAAAATTTTAACTAATTCTGATGTGACTGGCTTTAAAGTACAAGTTTTTATCCTAACGGTATATAGTATACAATTCCTGGTTGTATGAATGAGCCCAAAGAAATACTAAACTAGGCTTATTCAGCCTTAGAATATACACTGAATAGTGTATCTGGTGAACACTGTAGCTACTGCTTGGGTCTTTCTGGCAACTGTTTGTGAAAGTTGCTCTTTCACCCTCAGAGAGAATACATCTGTTCATAGCAAGCTTTGTTCCATTTTTGGCTCCTTATGAAGCTGATAAAACAGGCTTTCAGAAACAAAATGTAAGAGGATTCTTCTGGAACAAATTTTTAAAGTCTTTGATTTTCTGTCAACCATGACTTGAACCTGTTACCTCATTTTTTCCTGTAATACATAAAGAAACATTACATAATGTTTTGATCAGACAATATATATGTGTGTGTTTGTTGCTTGTTCGTTAAAATTCCTATTTTTGTATTAAAACTCTAATAGGGAATTTCAACTCATTGCCTTAGTGAAAATGGACTTATTTTAAATGACGTTTGTATCTTAGATATGTTATTGTCTAGATGCATGTAAATCCAATGCTGTACAACAAAGACAAAAAAAAACCCCACAAACGAATCAGAACACTCGGCTGCTAGCTCATGTTCCTTCACTGAGTTTTCATTAAAAGTTGTATGCAGAAATCTGTTCAGTAGATTTTTCACTGTCTGTGTTAAAACTACTTACTCTACAATCTTAAATATTTTAATTATGTTACAGTAAAGGTACTTTGTGGAGCATGCTGAACTGTTAGGTTCGCTTTAAGGAAAAGTTTTGAGTTAATTTTTCTGGGGTTTTGTAATTCGAATTTATACTGAAATCCTACTATTTGGATGTTCTTTATAGGGTTATATATAGCTTCCTCACAAAGTAGTGTTATTTTACATTTTTAAATTCTTGTTTATGAATATTATTTAATGTAAATATAGAATAATTCCTTGTTGTGAGGAAGCTCAGGAGCTCTGAAATCCAAGCTACTTAATCAAAGAAGGTCAGCTATTAGATCAGATCAGACTGCTCTAAGCTTTATCCAGTTGAGTTTTGAAAATCTTCTAGAATGAAGACTGATCAAGCCAGGCTTTCTAAAAAGGTTTCTCTGTAACCTAAAAGGTAGTAACTGTCTTCACAATGCTGTGTACTATAATGAATTGTGCTGCATTAGGGCACACCGGAGGAACCTGAGGTAAATTCAGTTACTCTGTTGAGAAAAGGTTATTATTTTTTGAGGCATACTCAAGAAGAAACTCAAATGTGGTAGGTATGTTTTGCTGTCAGTGTAAGCAGAGAACCAACATTTGTTTAATGTTCTGCAGGTTGTAGCTGTATTGTTCTTTGGACTCTTGTGCTTCACAGGCAGGATATTTGTGGTCTGTCGAAGAAGCACACGGGGAGGAATTGCTCTCCCCTCACTCCCTGACTCAATTCCTGCTGCTTCCTTTACTCCTGCACTGCAGCCTAAGCTGCTAGAATCTAGCTGAATCAGGCTATCCTTTAAATTATTAATTTGAAAAGAGAATATTACCTTGTGTGGTGTTGGTTTTGTTTTTTTTTTTATGTCTGACTTTCCTGGTTGGGACAGTTTCAGAAAATTCTTTAAGGTATCGTTTGAACATCTAGTAAACCATGGCATGGTTTTAAACCAGGGGCATGTCAAACAGCATAATACAGCTCGTCCTGTAACATTTTCATAAGATATCTCTAGTAATGGAAAGAGAGGTGGAGAGGACTAGTATCAGCTATTGACAGAATGGTCATGGTGCTTAGCTCTTCAAAATGAAGAAACTCTGCAATTAATAGAGCTGATTTTAATGGCTGGTGAAATGGATGAAAGCCAAAACTAAAAATAGCCTAGCACTTCAGAGAGTAATTTTACCACCTCCCTTGTGCACCTAAGCACGTTCTAGTTTCGAGCATGGGATTTACACACTTCCTGCCATTTAGTAAGAGCTCCAAGGGGTCATTCAGATGATGTGAGCTGAGTGTTTGAAATTAGATTATATTAAAAAAAAAATAAAAGCAAAACCATACTGCCCATACCATGTAATTTCCCCCTCAGTAAAAGCAGAGGGGGGAAAACAAATTAAAAAAAAAAGACATCTGTTGCCTAAGGGGTGTAGGGGATAGACTTCGATTTTATAAAATGCATCCATTGCATTCAACCTATCCAGACTACAGATAAAATATTGTTTGTTAATACTCTTTAACTTTGTGAATTGGATATGATATTTAAGTTCTGCAGGGTGAGTGGTTTGTGTTGATGTTTGGATTTTTGTTGTGTTTTTGGTGGTTGTTTTGTTGTTCTCCTTGTGTCCATTAATTCGCAATCATTGATTTTGTTAGGTATTTTCAAGAATACAGTTCTCTGAAATGTGTTTGTCATTCTCAGATTCTCCTCTTAGTACACAGTGGCTGTCATTTTTAGGCATTGGTGGAGAAACTGTTCTTTTGTTCTAGATTTTCCTAGTTATTTACCTGAATTATTTTTTTTTATTTTTAATTTTGATGCCAGTGTGTATGAATGTTTACGTTTGTAAGCAGTGTCTGTGAGGTTTGTTTTATGATGTGAATTGTATGTGTACTATTTAGAATCTGGTGTTTTGTGAGTTGTAACCTCAGTCACACAGCCATATTTTCAAGAATTAAAACAGTAGTTACAGAAGATCTGATGTAGAGAGCTGATAACTCATGATTTCTTTGCACCTACTTCCATCAGTGTTTTTGATATTGTTTAGTGTCATCATAGGAAACCTTTCCAGTAGTAAGTAGGGTTAAGCTGCAAACTGAACTCTCCCCAGACACCATGAAAGAGTCATCCAAGGTATTGTCTTTGATACAGTGGAGATTTCTCTGGGTAGATTTGCTGAAATTGAGTCAGTATTTCCAACTGAGACCCAAATTGAGAAGTGTTAGGTCTCAATACACTGTTCACCAGAAAATCACAATGAAAAATTTTGAAAGGAAGTAAAACTTCTTTTTATTTTAAAATACGCTGTGGAAAGTCATGATACTTTGAAACTACAAATGTCATGCCCTGTGTAGAGTAGAAGCTACAGTGCATACTTACCACTTTTCAGCCACCATTAAAGAAAAACAGAAAACCAGTAACACCTAAAATTACTGGGGAAAAAACCCCACATATCTATTGATCCCTTGAGTCTCAAAAAATTTCCAATTTATTTGAGAAGCTACTAACAGGAGGGGGGGAAAAAGCCAGAGGGGATGTTTTGCAGAACAAACATGTTCTTCACAGAGTCTGATCACTGAAACATCATTGTCTCCTCCTAGTTGGTTAGGAAATTCGGTGTATGAAAGTATTTCACAACCAAGATAATGTGAACCATTCACGTCCATACCTTCCACCTGGGATTAATTCTTAATGAGGAGATGGTTGCTTTCTGCAGAGCCTGGAATTTGTAGTATTTGTAATAAAACTTTGCTTTGGCAGTCTGTTCTGCCAGTAAGAATATCCCACACACACATGCCTTGCCTGTCCCATTTAGAACTTAGACTGTCCACTTCTGTGAAGGACAATAAAAAATGTTTTTATAAATATATTAATGGCAAAAGGAGAGGCAAGGAGAACCTCCACTCCTTAGTGGACATGGAGGGGAATACAGTAACAAAAGATGAGGAAAAGACAGAGGTACTTAACACCTTCTTTGACACAATTTTCAATAGTAGGATAGTTTGTCTTCCAGACAAGTGGCCTCCCAAGCTGCCAGATGGAGTCAGGGTGCAGTATAGTACCCCTGTAATACAGGAGGAAGCAGTTAGAGACCTGCTGAGCCACTTGGATCCCACCAGATGGGACCCATCCTAGGATAGTGAGAGAGCTGGCAGATGAGCTCGCTGAGCCACTCTCCATCATTTACCACCAGTCCTGGCTCACTTGAGAGGTCCCAGATTGCCAATGTGATGCCCATCCACAAGAAGGACTAGAAGGAGGAGCCAGGGAATTACAGACCTGTCAGCCTGACCACAATGCCAGGCAAGACTATGGAACAGGTTGTCTTGAGTGCAACCACACAGCACCTACAGGATGGCCAAAGGATGAGGTCCAGCAGCATGGATTTAGGAGGGGCAGGTCCTGCCTGAGCAACCTGATCTCCTGTGATCAGGCAACCTGCCTGGTGGATGTGGGGCAGGCTGTGGATGTAGTCTACCTGGACTTCAGCAAGGCCTTTGACACTGTCCCCCACAGCAAACTCCTGGCCAAGCTGTCAGCCTGTGGCTTGGACAGCAGCACTCTGCGCTGGGTTAGGAACTGGCTGGAGGGCAGAGCCCAGACACTGGTGGTGAATGGTGCCACATCCAGCTGGCAGCCTGTCACTAGTGGTGTCCCCCAGGGATCAGTGTTGGGCCCCATCCTGTTCAATATCTTTATTGATGATCTGGATGAGGGGATTGAGTCCACCATCAGTATGTTTGCAGATGACACCAAGCTGGGGGCAGGTGTTGATCTGTTAGAGGCTAGGAGGGCTCTGCAGAGGGACCTTGACAGGCTGGACAGATGGGCAGAGTCCAATGGCATGAGATTCAACACATCTAAGTGCTGGGTTGTATGCATTGGCCACAACCTCATGCAGTGCTACAGGCTGGGGACAGAGTGGCTGGAGAGCAGCCAGGCAGAAAGGGACCTGGGGGTACTGATTGACAGTAGGCTGAACATGAGCCAGCAGTGTGCCCAGGTGGCCAAGAAGGCCAATGGCATCCTAGCCTGTATCAGAAATAGTGTGGCCAGCAGGAGCAGGGAAGTCATTCTGCCTCTGTACTCAGCACTGGTTAGGCCACACCTTGAGTACTGTGTCCAGTTCTGGTCCCCTCAGTTTAAGAAAGATGTTGAGTTGCTTGAACGTATCCAGAGAAGGGCAACAAAGCTGGTGAGGGGTCTGGAGCACAAGCCCGGTGAGGAGAGGCTGAGGGAGCTGGGGTTGTTCAGCCTGGAGAAGAGGAGGCTCAGGGGAGACCTTATTGCTGTCTACAAGTACCTGAAGGGAGGTTGTAGCTAGGTGGGGGTTGGTCTCTTCTCCCAGGCAAGCAGTGACAGAACGAGAGCACACAGTCTCAGGGGAGGTTTAGGCTGGATGTTAGGAAGAAATTCTTCACAGAAAGAGTGTTTTGCCATTGGAATGGGCTGCCCAGGAACTTGGTGGAGTCACCATCCCTGGAACTGTTTAAAATAAGACTGGATGAGGCACTTAGTGCCATGGTTGAGTTGATTGGGTGGTGTTGGGTGATAGGTTGGACTTGATGATCTAAAGGTCTTTTCCAACCTGGTTATTTCTGTGGTTCTGGGATTCCCAAGAGACTTCTTTAAATTATGCCCCAAAAGCCACTCAAAGGTATAGTAGATAAAGGTTAGATAGAAAATAAAAGTTAGAAGATAAAGGTTTCTTGTAGCTGGTATGTAGCTGTTCCATTTCAAGTGCAAGACTTTATCCCTTTATCTTTACCAACACAAAATACAACACTTATACATCTATATGGTTTCTAAAGAAACTTTTCCAGACTGTTTTCTGTCTCTGCCTGGACTCTGTAGTTACAAGCTTTTTCTATGAAACTGGAGAACAGTCTAGACTTGGATTTCCCATCCGCGTAGAAATTATTGAAAAGGTTACACAGTTTTAGACAAAGGAAATTAAAAATAGTTTAAGATTTGTTGCCTTCAGGTCACTTTTAAGTATGCTGCAGACCAACCTGCTTCACTATTCTACTTTGATTCTTCTGTATTTTACTCATCTTGCAGTTTGGTTATTGTCAGTTTTGGATTATTTTCTGAAATCAATATAGGGAACATGGATGAACTTAACGTAATTTACAGGTGTTATAGTCATGGTAGAATGCCTCTGTCATATTCCTTATAAGTAAAGGAAATTGAAGTGTTGCTGAACAGTTTTAAATTCAAAGTCCACAAACTAGAAAACAGCTTTGAAAAAAGCTCAGAAAGCAAGAGAAAAACTTGGCTTTCTGTCAGTTTTGGTACATTAAAATACATTACAACTCATAGCAGCCACATATTCTCAAAACACAGCCTTACTCTTTTAAAGCCCACACAAACCTGCCCTCCAACCCATACTTTCTTGAATATTTGTCTTGTGTGTATTTTTAATGAAGTAACATCTCCAGTTGTTCAGTTGCTTCAATACTTCAGTGTCTTCACCCAGGGTTTTCACAGTGAGGGTGATGAGAGACTGGAACATGTTTCTTACAGAAGTTGATGCGCCATCATTGGAGGTTTTCAGGGTCAGGTTGTATGGAGCTTTGAGCAGCATCTTGTGAAAGATGGACTAGATGATTTTTAAACATTCCTTCCAGCCCAAACCACTTAATGACTCTTTATACCAGGAATTAGTTTCCTGCTTTACTAGGAAGACTTGAGCTAAAATGAAGTCACCTGAAACAAACAAAACCCCAACTCCAACAAACAAAACAAAGCAATCCCAAACCTCTCAGTTAACAGTTCTTTTCAGATGTAATCTCTTTGTGTTTCCAAGTCACTTCATCCTTCTAGCCTACACCAGATACAGTTTCTGTTTTGCCTGCTCCTCTGCTCTTCTGAAAGATCTGTGTGTTACTGTACCTCATGTCTCTGCTTTATTCTGAGAGAAAGGATATATATGTTGGGTTTTACACAGCAGGGATAAAGCCAGTGGAACACCTGAGGGGGAAATAAAAGTCTTTGAGGGAAGGTGGAGCTCTGCTGAGTGCTTCTCACCGATACCAGTTTAGTTATTCTCTTACTGATACCAACATGATACTCTCCCTTTTGCATTATCTCGGGTGTAGCGTTGGATCATGAGATACATGGACTTCTGATATGAGAAGCTGCACATATGTACAGATAGCCATTTCTGAATATTACATACGCTTTGAGGTAATGGACTTTCTGCCATTAGGGAGAAATAACCTCATGTTAGGGGCTGATCCGCTGGAAAACAGCTCTGCAGAGACAGATCTGGGAGTCCTGGTGGATAACAGATGGACAGCAAGGTGCCCTTGTGGCCAAGAAAGCCAATGGCATCCTAGGATGCATTAAGAGGAGTGTGACAACCAGGTTGAGGGAGGTTATCCTCCCCCTCTGCTCTGTCCTGGTGAGGTCTCATCTGGAATACTGTGACCAGTTCTGGGCTCCCTGGTTTATTAAGACTGAGAGAGGATCTTATCAATTCATATAAATACCTAAAGGGTGGGTTTGAGGAAGATGGGACTGGTCTTTCGTCAGTGGTGCCAAGTAACATGACAAGAGGTAATGGGCACAATGTTGAATATAGGAAGTTCCATCTAAACACGAGGAGGAACTTCTCTATATTGAGGACAATGTAGCACCGAAATGGGCTGCCCAGAGATGTGGTGGAGTCTCCATCTCTGGAGTTGTTCACAGCCCACGTAGATGCTGTCCTGTGCAGCCTGCTCTAAGTGAACCTGCTCTGGCAGGGGGATTGGACTAGATGATCTCCAGCGGTCCCTTCCAACCCACATCATTCTGTGATTCTGTGTAGTTTTCTGTTAGCTTTATGCTTTAGGGAAGTGTAAAAAATTATCACATCTAGTGAGTTCCTTTAATATCAATGTAGATGCTAGTGACAATCTGTTGTACAGGCAGAAAAGGGATTGTGTTGATCAGTGTGCTGATCTTATAACAGGGGACTCAGATGAATTTAAGTTGCTGAATAGCACTTGGTGAGATGTGTGCAACTGGCAATTCATAGGCATTATCAAATATTTCACAGTGACACCAGCCATCAAGTTTTGTTTGTAATGAATTGAGTTGGCAAAAAGCAGCAATGAATTAGAATATGAGGGCTTTTTTTTAAAATCAGTTCTTAAGCCATTTGGCAACTGAAGGAAGATGGAGCTGAGGGAAGGTGCTGAAATAAAGTATCTGGGATGCCTGGGAGTCTGTTTTCTCAAGTACACAATAACAAAACATTACATGTAGTCCATTCATTGTGATAAGCTTCAATTTAGGGTGGTTGTCTTTGCAGATCTTGCTCTGTAGCACTGTGAAATAGTGATGTTCTGTCTTCCTGCCATGAAACGCAAAGAGTTTGGTTTCCAAATTATAGTAAGAATAGGGGGAAACCATTCTTCTGGGAGACTTAAAATGTAATTTTGTTTAATCAACACAACTCAGACAAAACACCCAAAACAAAAGTGAAATGACTGACTCATAGTAAGTTATCCAACTCTCTAGTTTGTCAAAGAAAGAAAAATAAGCTTTTTTTCTCTTCACTATAGTGAATGTAGGTATAGAAATAAGGTACAGGTTTGTTGTCTGAAGCCAAATGCTTTTTCATGTGGGCAATGTATTTAAATTAAGTTGGCCTGAATTTTAAGAGGATATCTGAAATTACTTCCTACATGCTTGAAGTGGATCTAATTGATCACTGTGTTTGACTGCAACTTACTGTTCATTTTAGGAAATACTCTGAAATATAAAGCTAATGTAATTACATGACAAAACCAGTTATGTAGCATCTTCTTTCTGCACTATCCAGACATGTAGTATTCTTTCTCAGTTTTTCTTTGGCACTTAGGGATCATTTGTGCTGGACTTTGAGCACAGTGGGAAGCTCAGGAAAGGTGATTTTTTGTTTTAACATTTTCACATCATGCTGTTTGTTTTACTCTTTTCCTACTCTTAAATGCCTTATTAGGGCACTGCACTGAAACAGTGCAGTGGCATATAGGCTTAGCCTCATGAAAGGTTGGGAGCTCAGCCTCTGTTCCTGTTACCTGTGGGTTCACACCTAGCAAAACTCACATGCAGTTTCATCCTCTTGGCATCCCTACTGGTTGTGATAAGATGGGGAAGGAGACGAGTGGGGAGCCAACCTTTGTATTCTTCTGTTTCAGAGAAGTTTCTGTTGAATTGTTTCAACAGTTTCATTGTTGTGTCAATTAAGTGTTGAACTGGGAAGTGGTCTGTAAATATTTTATTTCCAGCTGAGTTTTTGAGCCATGTCATCTAACCTATGTATGATTCTGAAGAGAAGCTGTACAAGATGAGTTAGTCCAGACTGAGAAAATAAGAGCTAGCAAATACAAGTAAATTAAGGAAAGTACCATATTTGTTGTGTTTTTTTTTTTTTTTCCGGTAAAACTGGGATATAGAAGGGTACAGAGAGAAACCTACATTAAGGAATTTTAAGCTGTAGCTCATAGAAAAAGTGCTAATATCAGAGACTTCCGATGTATTAAATTTTTTTATCTATTTAATATTTTTTAAGTAAATTTGACTCTAGCATAAATATAGTGTGAGAAATTTACTCTTTACTTGGTTTCAGATTTGGTTTAATCAAGACAAATTTATTACTTCCATTCACTTAAAAAACTGGAATAGAAGAACCACGAGTTGCAGTAGTTAACAGTATTACAATTCACTCTCAATTTTTTTTTTTAACCCTATACAGTCAGTAGATGTTTTAGTGCAATCGTGTAGTTCATACAGCTTGCTACTTATCCTTCAGAGTACTTCTGACAGCTCCATAGGTGGGTGATGTATAGGCTTTATATTTAGGCTATTGACTCTTAAATAATGGCTATCTATGTATGGCTATCACAGGAGACAAATTTCATTAAATATGCCATGCTTTCACATAGCTTCTGTTCCCTTAATGGAATAAAATTATTTTATTGTCAGGATGTAAACTGACATTTCATCTCCTATGCTGTGTGATTAATGCATATAATTTTATTTACTAGGATAAGCAAACTGGCAATTGTAATGCAAAAATTAATTGCAGCACTAGTGCTTACTTGATACTGTAAGATGCACTAATGCACTAGCTGGGTGGTGGCCAAGTTCAGAATCTTTATGCAACTGCCTAATCAAAAGTATTTCTGGAGGTCATTCTGCTAAATGTCTTACTATCACTGGCAGTTGAATTGAGAGGCCCTGCAGCTGTAATGATTATTCTGCTGTGTTCTGCATTTGCTGTGAAGGTAAGACAGGAATCATCGTTAATGCTGAGCTGTCCTGTGGTATCGCTAACAGAAGCTTAGACTAAGATCTAAAATAGGTACTTACAAATCTTTGACATTCAGCCACTCCAGTAACAACTACTATCTTCAGAAGAGGCACAACACATTCCAGTTAAAGCTGTAATAGTACCTAGAAATGCAGGCAGAAGCTTGTGCTCGGATCTCCACCCCTTGCATATGGTGAATGCCAGATATACAGGATTGGGAGAGGTCCCTTTAGCCACCACACTGCTCTAGACATGGTTGCAATTACTTAGAGCATAGCTGTTGCTGTCTTCACTCTGTTGTTGCAAATCTGAGAATCTCTGCTAAGCACCATGTAATCAAGCTGTAGGTGCAATGGCCTCATGGACCACATCTATACTGCTAAATAAAATGGGCCTGGGCACTGAGGGCTGTGGGCTGAATCATTTCCATGTGTATAGGCATTGATTCTGGATCTCTTCTGTGCCCATGTGCAGTGGCTGTGAGACACAGTTACTGCTTTGTATGTAGTCCTTTTCCAGTTCCATGTATCTGCAGTCACAAGAGCTGCATTGCCACACACCAGAGTGGTGGTGTTCTTGCACAAAAGCACAGATGTGCATTGCATGCCCATAAGTATTTCAAATGGGCATGGGAGGGTCACAGATCGCAAAAAGCATCAGAAGACTGTAAAAGTAGAAAGGTACTAAACCTGACTCTGTGCAAACTATCCTTGGGATAGCTGGCATGGGCCACCATGCTTTGCAGAGTGTGAGCTGCCTATTATCTGTGACCTTCAGAAGCTTTGGGCATTTGGGCTTTTTGTTTTAATTAGTGGCACAGATGTGGTCACTGGGGAGAGTTGTTCCTTGCTTCACTACCACTGCATTTTTGTGGAGAAGTTAAGGAGGCTTCTCAAACTCACCAATCTGTAATTGAGAGCACAGTTCAGTGAAAGACTTAGAATGGTGCAGGTGAGAGAAGGGTAGAGCAGCTGAATATTCTCTTCTGTTACATTGCTGACTGAGTGTGTATTGGTTCAGAAGTGGTTGTTATAGGTAGAACTTTTGAAAGAAACATAGGGTTTTGTCTAGCCAGGGACCTCAGCAAAAGTGCTAATTCAAAGTTTGAATTTACTATTAAACTGCTTTAGATTCTTGTATGTACAAATGAGTTCTGTAATTAAAGTGGTCATAACTCAGATGATTTTAGTGTCAGTGTCACCGTGTCCTGGTGTCTGACTTGCCAATAACCACATAATCTAGTTGGTTTCATAAAATGAGTAAATGCCATTTTACTCATTTTACTTTCTTTGTGGCCAAAAACTAGTCGTTTTAGAAAATGGGATGTAAGTTGCTTTGGAAAATGTAGTTTTGTTGGGCTATTTAAAGTATTTAGCACCATAGCAACAGCAAGGGATTATGGCTAGTGTTTAAATGCACTAAAAAACCTTAGTATCAGTTGTGCAAAATATGAGATACATTACAGGCACATGAATAGAATACATGCATTGATACTATTAAGTAATTTCAGTAACAGAGCAAGGGCAAATATTTTTTGCTTTTTCAGAGTATGTGATAAATGTTAGGTCTCCAGGGTTTTAGTATTTAGTGTAAAAATGAAAAGCTAGAAATTAATTATCTATGTTTGCTCTTGCAAAGGGCTAAAAGTCGTAAGACAATACTGCTTTTGGCTTATGCTTTATGGCCTGCATGAAGAGATAACCTAGTGTCATTTAAAATTAAAAGTTTAGGCTTGAGGTGATGAGAAAGTTCTTCACAGAGCAAGTTGTTAGGTGTTGCAATGTGCTGCCCAGGGAGGTGGTAGAGTCACCATCCCTGGAGGTGTTCAAGAGGGGATTGGACGTGGCACTTGGTGACATGGTTTAGATAGTCATGAGGTCTTGGGTGACAGGTTGGACTTTGATGATCCTTGAGGTCTTTTCCAACCGTATTAGTTGTGTGATTAAAATAATAAATTTAAAATAAAAGCTGAGCCTCATCAGAGAAATCAGATTTTCTGAGCGCTACTGTGATGATTCAGGTTAAATACAAGTCTTTTGTGTTGTTATACAGTGTGCAAAAACCGAATAAAAATGTTCCTAGGAACATTCCTAAGAAGTTTAACGAGAAACAAAGTTTAAGTGTCACCTATGTAAATACATCCAGTGTACACTAGTAGACAATACAAGAAGCCTGGAAACTTAATTGTTTCTTGTAGAGAATAGTGATTCTTCTCTTTGTGCCACTTTAACTTGGGTCAGGATAGGGATCTAAGTCCCCATTTGGTAAGGATCATAGCTGAAGAATTAATTTTGTTATGTCCTATGTTCTACATCTCATGGAGTGCCTTTCAGGATCTCTTCCATTGCTTTTGACTCTTAGTGTTTCAATAAGCAATGACTATGACCATACTTGGGCATTTTTTTTTCTCTGGCTTTGTTGTCTTCTTCAAGAATACTGTGCTGGAGTACTATAGAGGATATTTTCCTACCTTAAATAAATTTAGTATCTAGTCTATTCCTCAGTCATAAGCTTCCATATTGAATGGCAACTCTTCTTCTGTCCATGGGTTGCATGGGTGCTCTGAACCATTCAGAATCCAAAAGAATGATCAGAAACTGAAAAGCTAAGTGAAAGTGAAAGATCATGAATGAAACACCTTTAAAGAGAAATCTGTAATAGCTCCATAAGCACCCTCTGCCCAAATTTGCAGAAAAAACTTCTACACCAGCATAGAAATTTGGATTTCAAGAATTCTGGTTGAGCAAAGGTGTGTGTGAAACAAAACAAAACAGCATGTTCTGGAGTGGGATAAAACGTCTACATTTGTAGAGAAGACAGACTCTCAGAAATGTCATACTCGCACCTGCTGATTTCAGTTATTCACCTGCCGTTTTCACTTCTCAGTAGAAGCTATGGCTTTGCTATCTGTCGCCTCACTTGGAGTATGGTGTGCTTCAAGGGCCTCCTCCTTCTACTTTGCTGTGGTCAAATTTTCATTTGACCAATTCAAAGAACTAATTCACAACTATGTTTCCCTGGGTTTGTGCTGATGTAGCTCCATTGAGATCATGTAGATATTCCTTACCCCAAAGGGAAGAGCAGATCTTCCATGCTCTATTAATGTTCCTACTTCTTTCCCCAGGGGAGCTATCCTCCTTTACTAAAAAATTCTTTTGAATACTCTAATTAAGGATAAGGATCTTTTTGAATATTAATTAGTTTTTCATTGGCCTCACTCAAAATATTTAACTCCAAGTAATTTCCTGGTAATGAGCTTGATTATAACTTCGGATGGATTTACCCTTTTTTAATCAATTCCAGTTTATTTTGTTTTGATTCTTCAGTTTTCTTTTTACAAAAGCTGTCATTCTTACCGTAGCATTGCCTCTTTTGCTTTAATTATTTGACTATGCTGTAGGTGACCGTGTCCTTCATGCACATAAGTAAGTTTGAAGTCTTTTGAGTGGTTAAATGTACTGGGCCAGCTTTGTACAAAATTAAAATGGTAGAACAACTCAACATTTTTCTTCCTTGCCTCTTTACTGGAATGATGGGGTAGGTGCTTCTCTGCACCAGTGCTCTTTCTGCAGCTTCCTATTCATTCTAAGACTTCTAATTAGGTATAATTAAATGACAAAACCACTTTCTGTTTCCAGTTCTGTTTTAAATGTTCAAGAGAGAAGAAAAGATTTCCGTACCATTACAAATGCTATATGGTCCTTCTAAAACTGTCATGTTTAAATCCTTTCTAACTTGAAGCAATTTTATTTATTCAGCATACGGCCCCAGAAGGTACCTTTTGAAATCTCTGGAAATGGGTGAAATTCTCAAAATACTTGTTTAAAATTTCTAAATCAGGACATGAAATGAGGAGCTTAACTCTCATTGTCAGCCTCAGTGAGAAGAGGATTCTTGCATGCTTTGAGGAATACCTTGAGGGATGCGGCTGTCATTACCTGTGCCAGGACAGTATGTGTCTCCGTCTTCTAACGCCAGTCACATCATTCAAATGTAGGTAATAGCAAGCATAGCCTGCTGCAGAGACCTTGGCATTATCTGAAGCTTATTTAATTATGTACAATTTCATAAGGACCTTGTGTAGGATTCCTTTGCAGATGCACCAGGTGATTTTGGATAAACCCAAACAGAAGAAGCTACAGTACTTGAATTCACTTTTGCTCTCAGATACTACTGTAACAGGACCAGATCATCCACAACCCCCTTTTGCTTCCTGAAGCATGAAGAGCTGCTCTCTAAGGCTCACCAGCAATGCTGTCAGAAAGCATCACCCCATGCTGCCAGCACAGATAATGCATTGTTACCAGCTGGTTGATATACCTCTCCCACTGATTGGTAATGCTGACTCCACCAGGCACTTGGGCTGCTTCCAGCACATGTCATTATTTATAGTCTAGGCAGCATCTACAGGGACTCTGCTCTGTTCATATTTGTCATGTCTTATGGATTTAGTTACTATACCAGATGGCAGATTTTGTAGTGAAAATACTCCATTCTCTATTCAGTGGAACTCCTTCTCATTTCTGCAATCCCAGGACAGCACTGTTCACTGCACACCTGCAGTGCAGATCACAGTGACACATGAAGAAAAGTATTTATCTGCTCTTGAGTAATTGTAGTCCTTTGAAACCTTAACTATAGTTAGAAGTCAGATTTTGTGCAATGAATCCAGTATTAAAACCCACAAAATATTAGTGAAGCAGAGTTCTGTACGCATTTTGTCTCTGTAAATCTCAGAGAAAGCTTAATCTGTGTTCTGTAGTGTTACTACTACACAGAATTCAACAGTGAATAAGTAGTACTGATTCAAAAAAGAAGAAAATATCTCTTGATTTCAACTGCTTTTGTTCCTTTGTTTCATGAAGACGTCTCTCAAAATATCTTCATTCTGAATGCAACTTATTAATGTGTGCTCCCTGCCCCCCTGCCTTTGCAAGCCTCCTCCAACTGGCTAAATGTGGTGACTGGAGCTTTTCGGATTAATTTTCCTTAAGTGACCTACTTTGCAGAGAAAGATAATCATGCGTTTATAGCCTCTGGCACTCTATTCAGGTCACAGATGGACAGATAGCAAGGCTATTCCTCAGTGACTTACTGGAGTTGTAACTAATCTCCAAGGAGAAATGCGATTGGAATGGTGTTAATTGGTCAGAATGCCAAAAAGCGCAGAAGATCATTGATTCCTATTTTAATATTCAGGGAGTATCACAGTTATGCCATATGATACTAGCCAGCAGTTGCTCTAGGAGTGTTTTGTGGTAATGATGGAGTTATTGGATGTCAGAGATGTTAAATACCTGACTGAATTCTTTGTCTTGATGATAGAGCACCATGTGGTATTCTGACTGTGAATGTTTGATGTTATGCACATACCTGATACTGTGTCTGGTACCATGAACTGGAGACTCAGGAGGCTTTTGACCTTTTGCTGGCTAGCAAGGGCTTACAATCCCATAAATAGTTGTCATTGTAAAGATAATTTTCTGTGCAATCAGATGTAAGGCTCTGCTAGGAAACCGTTTTCTATAGCATGATCATCTGAGCCAATAGACGTCATATTTTCCTGTCCTCCATAAGAGGCCCATTCTTCCTCTTCTATTCAGCATTAATGTAGTCATGTATGCAAACCACCTCATTTTCGTATTTTCAGATATTCAGAAGTTTCACAAGAGAAAAAACTATGCTTTGATCTCGGATACAATATTGTAAAAAGTTCAGTTGAGCTTTTTTCACACTGAGAATCAGGCAACAACCAGGAGTGTTAATCATGTCTCTGTTTTGAAGGACCATCTTGAAATTTTGAGCATGCCAAGCAATGAGCAATGTTAATTCTGACAGGCGGGTTGATTTCTGTCACTGCAGGACTAAAAATGTAGTTTGTAGTACATACAGCTTTGTTCTTTGCACTGCAGTGCAAAACTGAAAGGTATTCTGGTAGAAGTCTTATTGCAGTTTGCATCCCTTTTGATCACTAAGTGTTTGTATTTCATGTGCTTCTTAGAGCAGAAGGTTTGGCTTTGGCTTAGACATTTACAACTGTTAAGACAACTTGACAGAACTGTGCGTGTATTTCTTATGACACAGTCTCATGTGTTGAGGCAAAATCAATTCCTTTTAGGAAAACCCTTCAGACAGGATATAAATAAAAGGTCTTAGAGAGAAAGAGTGTGTGCAGCCCTCCAGTACCAGTCCTGAGGTACTGTAGTGTAGTTGCTCCACCATTAGAATTCTGACCATGGGCTCTAGCAGTTGTAGGGAGCCCTTTGAAATTTCCTCTCACGTCTATCATATTCTAGATCTGTGTGTTCTCTTTCATGAATGTTAGCCTCAGCACTTTCTCTTATGAGGGAGAATTCTCATTGTGTCTGAACCATATATTTCTCAGCATTTCCTCTGGAAATGCTGATAAACTTGAACCAATACAGCTCTACAGATAGAGGAATCAATGCCAGTACTCTCAGTGTAGTTTAAGAACAGCCTGCCATGTGTCTGCTTTTATCTAGTCTTAATACAATTAATCTAAATCCAAATAAATCCAGTTTTAACTGGAATAGTCCACAAAGCAAAGTTCTAATTATGGTTTTGAATTTTTTGTTGTTTTTTTCTTAGTTTGTCAAGATAGTATTTGAGAAAAGCAAGTTAGCTCTGCCAGGAATGGTTTTGGGTTATCTTAGTCACATAGTAATTTTATGAAACAAAAAATTCACATCTTTGGTTCTGTGCTTTGTATGCATGATATCCGTCACATGATTGTGTTTGTGTCAGAGAATGTGGAGTTTTGGAAAAAGAAACCGGGTAAGTCAAAATAGCTGGAAAGTTGTTCTGTGTATTCAGATACATAACTAGACTAATTTAAGTAATATATTTTCATTCTGTGGAGCCATAGCACTATTTGTAGAAGATACAGTAGAAATTATTTGTAGAAAAAAGCAGTACATGCTACCAAAAAATAACATCTGCGTTACAATAGACATGTTTCATGCCCCCTGTGTAGATCTCTTAGAGCTAAAAAGTACAATTGGGAAATAATCCTGGTGCATTCCTGTTGAAAACCAATTTTAAAAAAAGCATCTCTAAAGAAAGTTTTTGAATCAGGGTAGCCATGGCTTTCATAGAAAATACATGGTTCATATTTAATGCTGACATTCTAGTATGCAAGCAATTAACTGAAAAGCTCCTGACTCTTTTCTTGATAGGGCAGTAAGGGCCCTGGGCAAAGGTAAAGGTGAAACGTGCCACAAATCACCATTGCATTTTCATTCAGAGCTACCTGAGAGTTTGTCTTCTGGAATCTTCATGGCTTAAAGTTTACCTTGTATCATTGTGGGCATTCACGTGATTGCACTGAAAAAGGTCCATGTATTTGAATATTAAATTAGGATATTAAATGATCAAAGAGTTCTTGTCCTGTACGTGTCCTGGATACAAAGCCTTTAATCTGTTGCATTACATCAGTATAAGATCTTGTGTGTATATTTCTTCTGTGGAGAAAGATGAGTAGAAAGTCACATCTTGCAAAGATGTGCAGGTGTCATACGCACACAGTTTGATACTTGTCTTGCCATAGCGTGACTACTAAATAGAACTGCTCACTTGCATGGTATGGTTGGAAGGAATATTTGATTGCCAGATCAGACCATCAAGGAGGAGTTATGAATGTGATAGTGAACTTGATTTTTTTAAAGCCATTTCTTTCTACAGTATTTATTGATCCGCTGTGCTACTGTAAACAAAAAGCAAATCTGATTAGAAAACCAGGAAAATAGACATTGTTACAGAAGTTGGTTCTCGTCTTCTTCTATATGTGAACCTATTCCTTGATGAAGTAGGATTGTCATCATTTTAATTAAGTAATTTCAAATTTCCAGTGGTAGAACTTCTAATTAATGGAATAGATCATGAAGTGCTAGAGCAATCTGGAAGAACTTGTAGTTCTCTTCTGAAGAAACTTGTGCTCTTGTTAAAGGGGAATAAGCAATGTATTTGGAAGGAAATGCTGGAGCGTGGAAGAATCAGACATTATGTTTTAATGAAACTGCAGATGTGATCTGAATTAGTAATGCGTGTTCCTTACTGGTTGGTTGATTTTTAATGCTCAAAGCATTTATAGGAATCATCATGGTGTCAAAATGTGCTTTTATGGGGTTCGTTGTGCATATGTATGAAATGGAAGAAAGAAACTCAGTGGACAAAATGGTGGCAGAATGTTTCATTGTGCATGTATACAAAATTAAAATAAAACTCTAAACATATATGCAAAATAGTGATGTTATAATTAAATTAATAATATTTAAATGCAATAAATAATTAGATTATAATAATTCCACATAATTCATCACAAACCTATGTAAGAAGAATTTGGCCAGAGTTACACATCTTTGGTTTTCAATGATTCCTTCAATAGTAAGCCAGGTAGACAAAATGTGTTATTTGCTCTGTGCATTTTGCATATAGGTGAGTATCTCATATGCTGTTATCATTATACAAGTAAACATTAGTGAGTTATTTGCATAAGAATACATTCACCTGATGTATCTGTGTTGTTTTTCCCTTGAATACTGAGTGCAAAGATGGGGTCTGTGGATGATGGCAAACTAATTACTTGTGAAAATTAAGGCCTTGTGTATGCTCAGAAATTAACTAAACTGTAGTCAAGGACTGTTCCTCTGTAGGATACTTCAGGAAACCCCACCATCAGCTTCCTCTTTGCAGTAAAGCAATAATATCTCTGTGCTACTCAATCTATCTCTGCTGATATTACTGAGGAAGGACATGTTAGTAGTATTATGGTGTTGAAATTCAAGACCATTAAGTTTGCAAGTACAAATTGAATATGGTATTTGATAAGGAAATTTCAGCAATAGAAGGCTTGCATTAGGACACCTAAGCTGTTAGTTCCAAAATATGACATTAGTGCTCTTTACTTACATTGGTGACCTCTTCTTCTGCAGTGTACTATATACATATTCTAGAATTATATGGTGTTGCTTTTGTGAGGCTGATGTGTATTCCATCATCCTTAGCATTTTATTTTAAAAAGCCTAACACTCTGTTGAACTGGGAGATAAGAGGTTGTTTTCAAATGACGATATATCTGTATTTTCTGAATTTCTAATTTTGATGATTTGAGCATTTGAATTCTCATTTGAACATTCTGTCAGATGATTTTTCATGGATATCTTGAAAAAATAATTCTAAGACATTTTAAGATAAAAAAAGGAGGAGGTGTGTGGGCTCTGACTGTTCTCATTCTCTCTGTGCAGTTCAACAATCAGCAAGCACTGGGAGGCAGAACTGGCCACACTCAAGGGTAATAATGCTAAGCTCACAGCAGCCCTGCTGGAGTCCACTGCCAATGTAAAACAATGGAAACAACAACTTGCCGCGTATCAGGAGGAAGCAGAACGTCTTCATAAGCGCGTAAGTTGAGACAAATAGCCAGGTTCTGGTGATTGTATTTGCTCATTTTCAAGTAAAACAAATAAATTTATTATTGGGGCTTTAAGTTAATATTTGAGACAGAAATTAATGATTAATTTAGAGTACATGGGGGTCCTCTATTGGGAAATTCTTTCCTTTGTAGCAGTTTTTTTCTGGAAAGGGCATTGTTGCAGGGAGAGTTACCTAATGTTACAACATGTTTGCCAGCTTTCACTCTTCATTTGGTGCCATTGCATCCATTTCAGAACCTTCTCCACAGCAACACACATTGCATTTAAACCCACACGAACTATGTGTGCCATAGCTGGAAGGGACAAAATGCAGGAAGTGTAATTAAAACTGGTGCTTTTTGCAGACTGCTTTCCATTAAGACTACAAACTGCTGGCAGTGTCTGATGAAACTGCTTTGCTTCAGAAATTTTCCAGTCAGGCATAAGCTTGTCATGTGTGTTTGTACAGAGGGAGACTTTTCACTTTGTCATCTCATTTAAGCTTTTCCATTGCAAGAGTGGGAGTTCTGACCTGTGCTGCAGGTCTGTGAATAGATTATAATAGTCATTGTAAATAAAATTACTTAAATGGCAACCTTGTATTAAAATTATGATAGTGCCAATATTCAGGTGTATGTGGCCACCGGATAGGTTATACAATAAAGAACTCATTACTAAAACATGGGCATGAGGTAGCATTCTTCCTAGTTAAATGCATTAACAGCTTTTGTTGAAAACTTGAGACAATGCAGTCCTTTACTAAGAAAGAAAAGCAATACACAAGAACAGCAGCTGCATTTGCCATGGGGAGACTCAACCAGGGAAGACATGCAAAGATCCTTTTTTCTTGATGTTAGTCTCACTCTTAGTCAAATATTATTTAAAATCTGTTATTGGAAAATACAGTTAATGAATATAGGAATTTTAAGCTTTATCACTTAAATGCCACATTGTTTTTATATGATACTACAATTAACAGAAGTAGTAACCAAATCTTTATAGCTACATTCATTACTACATGATTATTTTTCATAACCTTTCCACAGCAAATTTCCTGTAATTGTGTTATATTTCTGAGGCAACACAAAATCATCTACACCGTGCTCTTTTGATCATTGTTTAAATGCCTCAATTAAATGTTCTTGATCTGTGACTTTGGGTCTTGATGATGTCTTGCACAGAATATAGGAACACTGTGTGCATATGTCTCTCTGGGCATACCTGTAATTTACAACAGGATAGTTCATTAAGAATTCTGCTTTCTGTTGGAATTACTTTTTAAAAAATACAGGCTTGGCTAACTCAATAAATCAAGCTCTCTAGGCAAAAGTAGGTAGATCATGTTAAAAAAATGTCAGTTTCAATCTGTAACTTACATGGTGTGATAGAAGAGCTCTTCCAACCTGCTTGCTGAATACTGATCTTTCAGATTTAAGTAGTGCCCCATTTCAAACTAAACTGCTCTTCACATGTTTCTCTCTTGCACAGGTGTTGTGTTAAAATGGCAGATCTGGATAATTATTGGATATGGTACATGTGATAGCAAGCAGTGTTAAGTCATTGTGTTATGTTACCTTTCTATTCAGCTTTTCTGTTAAGCTCAGTATAAACACATAGCCTCAGTTGATCCAAAAAATGTTCCTCAAACTGTAATGTTTCATCTGATATTATGTAGAACTTACATATCAAGTCTAAGATGGTAATCTTTTTTCTTGTAAGTCTTGGAGAGACAAAAGCACAAAGAGAAAATGTCCCAGTCTTAAGAAAACCAAGATGTTGAGTTGAATTTGCTTCTGTAAATGCTTCTCTTTCTCCATAGAATAATCTTCTAGATGTATTTTCAGTCAGATGAAATAAATTCCATCCTTAGTTCATTGAACCACAGAATAATTTAGCATAGAGAGGAATTTGGAGTTTTGCAGTTCAGTTCTCCGCTGGTCTGATTCTCCATTAAAAGCAGGACCATCTTTGAAGTTAGATCCAAATCCAGGGTTACACTGGGTTACTCAGAGCTGTGAATCAGGTCTCAAAAAAAGGGAAATCCCACAGCCTGTTCTAATGTTTGAGCACTTTGTCAGATTATTTTTCCTGATATCTTTTCTAAGTGGAATTTGCTGTGCTGCAACTTGCATGTGTTGTCTGTTCAGAAGAAGAATGGGGTTCCATCCAAAAGAAACAAAAAAGTTGAATAGACTGGATTTTTAGATATACTCATAGAAAATTTTTATTTCAAGGAGAAAGAAAAATTTGGAAATAAGTTTGCACTTTCAGTTGTAGTGAAGTTATTCTCCATCAGGAGAGACTGAGGAAGCTGGGTCTCTTTAGTTTGGAGAGGAGGACATTAAGGGGTGACCTCATTAATGTTTACAAATATGTAAAGGGTGAGTGCCCAAAGGATGAAGTCAGGCTCTTACAGGTGATGCCCAATGATAGGACAAGGGGCAGTGGGTGGAAGTTGGGGTATAGGAAGTTCCATGGAAACATGAGGAAACAGTTTTCACTGTGACTCTCTGGAGATACTCAAAACCTACCTGGGTGCATTCCTGTGTGATCTGGTATATGTGATGCTGCTCTGGCAGGCGGGTTAGACTAGATGATCTTTCAAGGTCCCTGCCAGCCCCTAAAATTCTGTGATCGTATGG
The DNA here is from genome assembly GCF_027791375.1 of Indicator indicator. Taxonomy (NCBI): domain Eukaryota; kingdom Metazoa; phylum Chordata; class Aves; order Piciformes; family Indicatoridae; genus Indicator; species Indicator indicator. The sequence goes on from NC_072053.1 coordinate 33,375,610, forward strand.
AATAGTTGGCTGCCACAGCATCTTGCCCTCTGGAGAAGACGAATCTAGAGATATATGCAATGCAGTGATATACTCACTTGAAAGGTGGTTAAAAAAAAAAAAAAAAGTAGACCAGGCACCCAAATGAGGAATGGTACTGCAATATTAACTGCTGTATTTTAGTAATGTATTGTATGGCTTACATACAATGTAATTGTGGTATTCACTCCTTATGTGCTTTAGGTTTCTATTTAAGTTTTGGTGCCTGAGTCATTTGTCCGTGAGCTACAGCAGACTTGTATCCTCTGTCAAGTGTCATGTGTAGGGGGAAGTAATGCATATTAATTAGTAAACTTTGCATTATTATTTCCATCTTTAGTTTCTGCGTTTTTTTATATAAATAGCCTTATGTACACAGTTTCCTCTTTATATTAAAAATATTGCTAATGCTGTCTTACAAGTTTACTTCTCATGGGACCTTTTTACACAGTTTGAACTTCGTCATGTTTTATATAAATATCATTTGATTTTACATTATATCTCATCCTTTGCTTTTTTTATTTGTTGCAAACTTTGCCTTTTATGTTGTTTTAAATTATTTTGAGCCCAGAATTTTTCATTCTGTAGTTGTTTTTAGATTTCACTGAAATAGTTTTTCTGTGTATCACATTTTCACTGGCTGAGTGCAGTTTTCCATAAATTAAAGTTTTATGCTCCCTTCTGATATATTATATTTAAGTCTAAAATACTGTACTTTAATTTTTTGTCATACATTATAATTTTCAGAATCAACACCTGTGGGCATTGATTGACAACTAGCTGAACATGAACCAGCACTGTGCCCAGGTGGCCAAGAAGGTCAACTGCATCCTGGCCTGGACTAGGAATACTGTAGCCAGCAGGAGTAGGGAAGTGATTTTACCACTGTACTCAGGAATGCTGAGGCCACATCTTGAATACTGTATTTAGTTTTGGGGCACTTACCAGAAGAAGAACATTGAGATACTTGAGTGTGTCCAAAGAAGGGCAACCAATCTGTTGAGGCACCTAGAGCCACTCTTACGAGTAGTGGCTGAGGAAACTAGGGTTGTTTAGTCTGGAGAAGAGGAGGCTAAGGCTTATTGCTCTCTACAACTATCTGAGAAGTGGTTGTAGAGAGGTGGGGATCAGTCTATTTTCCCTAGTATTAAGTGGTAGAATGAGAGGAAATGGCCTCAGGTCTCACCAAAGGAAGTTTAGATTGGGTATCAGGAAGAACTGCTTTACTGAAAGGGTTATCATTCAGCTTGCACAGGGCAGTGGTGGAGTCCCCATTCCTGCAGGGTATTTAGACATGTAGACATCGTGTAAACATAGTGCTTAGAGATATGGTTCAGTCAAGGACTTGTCAGTGGTAGGTTAATGATTGGACTGAAGATCTTTAATGTCTTTTCCAATTTAGGCAAATCTGATTCAGTAAATGAGTGCATGGATATTTTCCTCTTGAATACAGAGGTAATAATTCTCAGAAGATAAAATGCCCAGTCAAGAGCTTAACTCGGAGCTCTCAGCCTTCTCTCATCTAATCAGCTGAGAAGCAACTCAACAACAAGGATTTCCCTTAAATGTGGCTGGGGAGCACTCCTACACAATTTGTGTAGCTTTTTGAAGTCAGAAGGCATTTGTGAGTTTAGAATAGCTCATTAACAGAAAGAAGAACGCTTAAGTGGGCTGTTTCAGACAAATGGAATAGCTTTGGTACTACACTGATCCTGATACCACAAAAATGAAAGGATTGAAGGGTGAGATGAGTTATGAAAAATAACTGAAAGTTTGCTCTTCATCATGTTAAAAATGAAATGTATGGATTTTTTTTCTTGCATGCTAAGTGCTAAAGTAAATCATCCTCTGGAAACAGCACAATGTAATAAAACCAGTGCGTAATAATAAGAGCTGCAGTCCTTGTAGATCATCTATCTGCAGGAAAAGAAATATGAGATAAAAAGAGATGAATGGCATGATGAAGCTTTGGGGTAATCCTGAAAGAACAGAGAGGTAAAGTCTTGAATTCTAGCTTGTTATTTCACCAGAATTTCCTTAGAAATAGATAAAATTAGCCTATTATATTATGGTTCTTTTATTCAACGAGTAAAATAAGTATGAAGGCATCTATGCAGTCATCAAAACTGCCTGACAAACAATGGGCCCTGATTTCACTACTGTTAAAAGAACATTTTAAGTGTATATTTAAAAAAAAAAAGGATGAACATACAGAAATAAAACTATGGTCATTTTATTGGGCTCTTACTGTGCTCTTAAAGAAAATAACAATCTATAAAAACAGTTATTAAAGTCCACAAAAGGTGTGGAATGCTATGTAAGCAATCTGCTTAGGTCATCTATGGAAAATCTTACTGACCCTTTAGCAGTCACCTTCGTGTTTTCACAGCTGCATTAATAACTGAATAATGAAAACTAAATTTTGAACATGCATATGTGATAAAGTTGCTTACTGAATCAGAAACCATACTGTGGGCTTCGTTCTTGCTGGATTGTCTTACTAATATCTCTTTGGGTTTTGTGTGGCTGAAGGACATTATCTAGAAGTGGAAATATGAAAGACAGTGACTGAAAGTGTAGAATCATAGAATCATAGAATCAGTCAGGGTTGGAAGGGACCACAAGGATCATCTAGTTCCAACCCCACTGCCATGGGCAGGGACACCTCACACTAGAGTATAGTAACAAGAAATCAACGAATGGAGTTTTGATACAAAAATGTATAGGTAATGAAAGTTTTTAATGTGATGCCTGTCTTGATTCTGCTTTTAAGACTGTGTTCTTCCTGCTCCTACTGAAAAATCCAAATATACGTTATATTTCAAATTGTCGATGGACAACTTTTTTCTTTAATCAAAGTATAGCTTCCTTCTTCTTAAGATACTGTCATTAGCATGCAGCTAGATAGCAGCTTGGTGTCACTTTTTTTATAATGAAAATAAATGAGCATTTTGCAGGGTAGATATGGGTGTCTTGGCAGTTTAATCAAAAGAGCGAGGTTATCTTTTTGTTAGTGTTTGTCTATGCATTCAATTTGAAAGAAATGTCTGCGCAGATGGAGCGGTTCTGAGTGCACAAAATATGGACAACTGGAGTCAGTATATTTCCATATTCAGTCCTTTCATCTGGAATTCCAAACAAACTCCTGTTGCTCTAGAAAATCCTAAAAAGGCCAGCTCTAACACGAGTTAAATATTGACTAAATGTTCAAGTGAGATGTTCTGGGGAGCATTTCTGTGACACATTACTATCTGGAAAGGTTAATTGTTCTAAAAGTGATAGCTGAGTTTTTAGAAGACATATGGGAATATAGTGACTGGATTTTATTTTTTAAGTGATAATTTTGACTTTAAGAAAGAGTTTCCGAGCAGGCTGTAACTGTCTGTGTAAGATTGGTTATCCTTTTGTTAATGGAAGTAGTTTCTAATAGAAAGAAATCCAAAGTAATTTTTTTTTTTAATTCTTAAGAAACTACTGTAGAGGCTAACCATCTTCTTTGCATGGCATTAGGGGACACTAAAGGGATGGGTAATTATTTTCTCAGATGTACATTTTTGCTCCTCCCTATTTCAGCTATTGTAAGTCCTATATAATTTTTCAAATGGTGTGTGTTGTCAGGCCTGATGTTAGACTGTAGTAGCATTTTCTAGGACAGGGTTTCTAATATCCACCACACTCTTGGCTCCCTTTCTGTGCATGATTCCTAATGCAAATAATCCATATCTAACCTTTATCAAGATTCAACCCTGGATTAATAATTAGCGTGTACTAAAAAGACAATCTCTTTTCAGACAGAGTAGGTGAAAAAGGTTATGTTCTTGAAATCTAGATGTGAATTCAGCTTCTTTTAATGGAAGCTGAACCAAAGGCAAATCTTTCTGTCTTCTTCTGTTTGCCTTGATTTTTTAATTTAGAGCTGATTAGCATTTGGGACCCAAGACTATTTCATTAGTTTTATTTCTGGGAATTCATTTTCTCTGAATGTATCATATACAAGATAGTAATTTGAAAAAAATCCCAAATCACCAACCAAAGAAAGAAACCCGAGGTTTTCACAGAAGGGTCTCTCATCCTCATCTTCGTTTTTCTAAAAAAGCTATGAAAAGCATTAAGGTCCATTTATCTGTGAGCTATGAAGAGCATACTTTGAAGAGGCATACCACAAAATATGCTTTGTAGAACGAAATATATTCTATAATTCTAAAACTCTGCTGGAGAATGAGGAAATTGCTGAATTAAAATCCTCAGGATTAAAGGATGGCACATCCTGTGTTTGCTATTGCATGTATTTCACGAACTGGCCAGATGTTTGGGAAAAGTATTTGCTTAATACATTGCAGGGACTTGATATTTGCATTATCAGTTGCAAATAATGCGTGTCTGAAGCCCAAAGTATCCACTTTAGTAAACTTTGAAATATTTTCAAGTATTCCTACTGCAGATGATGGATTATTTCTCTTTCATCACTGTTGAAATGAATAACTGAGGAAGACATTTCGATATTTCCATGGCTCGAGGCATCAGTGCCCACAGAGAAAAATTGTTGGTAATGCACAAAACTCCCTCCTTCTCCTAGGTTATCATTTTATCTATGGGTAAATCTTGGAAATAATTAATTTGCTGTCAGAAGTGATGTATATGAATAATACTATGGTGTGCTTTTTGTTCTTTCAGCAGTAATCTTGAAAAGTAATTTTCCTTGTTTATGGCATTTTCAAATTTCTTAGCACCAAACGTCCTTCCAGAGTTTTTTTATTCCTGGCAACTGTGCTGGAATTATTCTCATGATTGTCTTGTGGCATGTTGTCTTGCGTCTTACTGTCTACCATGAAGACCTGAGAAACTTCTTCTCAATAAATTATGTGAAATGTTATGCAGTTATTCCTAGCTTTGCTGAAACATGCAATATGATTTCTCTTCTCCTTGTGGAAAGCAATGGGCTCTTTTTTCTTTGTGGGAGGTTCATCATGAATTATTGATGGAATAATATTGCCAAAGTCATAGTTATGATCCATTTAGGGATGTTACTCAACCATCTAAAAATACATAATTACTACTTAAAATGAGTCTTGTATGTGAGCACTCCACCTGTGCTGCACTGTAGACTAGGCTAGACCTTGGATGTTGCATTCCACAGTAGAGAGAAGGAATAAAAATGCCATTAGGAAACGACAAGACTATAGAGCCAGTTATATAAAATAGGCTTCAGCTACACTGAAAATATGTCGATAATATGGGTAAAAACCTGACTGGATGGCCAGGTCCTAAGAATGTTGGTGAATGGAATTAAATCCAGCTGGTGGCCAGTCACAAGTGTTCTGCAGGGCTTAGTGCTGTTCTCTGTTCCCCTTAATAATTTTGTTAGATGAAGGAATGGAATGTTTCCTCAGTACATTCGCAGTCAACATCAATTTGGGCAGGTGTGTCAATCTATTTGATGGTAGGGAGGCTTTACAGAAGGATCTGGACCAGCTGGATTGATGGGCCAAGGCTAGTGGTTTGACGTTCATCATGTCCAAGGGCTGGTGCCTCAGTCCAAAGGGGCAGAGACACTTGGTTCTTTTTTGAACGTTCCTGTGTTCACAGGATGTCAGGGGTTGGAAGGGACCTCCAAAAATCATTGAGTCCAACCCTCCTGCCAGAGCAGGACCATAGAATCTGGCACAGGTAGCACAGGAAAACATCCAGATGGGTCTTGAAAGTCTCAAGGAAAGGAGACTCCACAACCTCCCTGGGCAGCTTGTTCCAGTGCTCTGTGACCCTCACAGTGAAGAAGTTCCTCCTCATGTTGAGGTGGAACCTCCTGTGCTGTAGTTTATATCTATTACCATTAGTCCTATCACAGGGTGCAACTGAGAAAAGCCTGTCCCCTCCCTCTTGACACCCAACCTTCAGGTATTTATAAACATTTATCAAATCCCCCGTCAGTCTTAGACCTCAGACAAAAAAGCCCCAGGTCTCTCAGCCCCTCCTCATAGGGCATGTGCTCCAGTCCCTTAATCATCCTGGTAGCTCTCCGTTGGACTCTCTCGAGTAGATCCCTGTCCCTCTTGAACTGGGGAGCCCAAAACTGGATGCAGTATTCCGGGTGAGGTCTCACCTCAGCACAATAGAAAGGGAGGAGAACCTCCCTCCATCTGCTGGACACGCTCCTCTTAGTGCAGCCTCAGATCCCATTGGCCTTGTAAAATTAAAGGCACAAACAAGGCCAAATATCAAAAGCAGGGCTATTTATTAACAGAATAAAGTGGATGGAACAGAAGAAGGGAGAGAGAGGGAAAAAATGGAGAAGAGAGAGAGCAGGAAGGGAAATACATTATCATCCTCCCCTGCAAGATGATTCGGGTCTGAGGAAGGGTGCTGCCGCTTTGGCTTGGAGGAGAAGTCATCCTTGTTGGCTGTGTTGTCCTCCGATGGAGGAGGGAAAGGAGAGATCCCAAAGTCCAAGTCCTTCTCTGAGCAGTCTCCAACATGTGTCTTCAGTAAAGATGTCTTTTCTCCAGGAGTTCTTCTTTTCTTCTTACAATAGGTAAAACATAGGGCACAGCTTTGCTGCTGGTAGTGGTGGAGAGAGGGTTCCTGGACTGCTACCAGGCTGGATGTTCATGGTGATGGTTTTTCTCTTAGTCTTTTTATCTCTGTCTGAGCTGCTAAGGCTCCTTGTCTTTTACTCAGTTAATTGCAGCTCCCCCTGGCCCATGCCTGGTAACATTAGTGCATATCTGACTGCCATGTGTGCTATCAGCAGGCAGAGCTGACCCATCAGGCAGGTCGTTCACAACAGTCTTATCTTTTGTCGGACTTTCCAGAGGCTCTTTTTACCACCTCATCTCTGGGCAGCTGTTGTCTGGGCAAGGAGCAAAGGTGATTTTATCTTTCTTGATTCACATCAAGAGAGACAAGATTTAGTCTCTTACAGCTGGGTCCTGCATCTGGGTCACAACAACCCCATGCAGCGGTACAGGCTTGAGGAAGAGTGTCTGGAGAGCTGCTCAGTGGAAAAGGAACTTAGGGTGTTGATTGACAGCTGGCTAAACCTGAGCCAGAAGCGTGCTGAGGTGGGCAAGAAGGCCAACAGCATCTCAGCCTGTATCAGGAATAGTGTGACCAGCAGGACTAGGGAAGCAATTGTCCCCCTGTACTTGACATTGGTCACACCTCAAATACTATGTTCAATTTTGGCCCCCCCACTACGTGACAGACATCAAGGTGCTTGAACATGCCCAAAGAAGGGCAGCAAAGCTGGTATAGGGTCTAGAGTTCAAGTCTTAAAAAGAATGGCTGCAGGGACTGAGGTTGTTTAGTCTGAAGAAGCGGAGGCTGAGGAGAGATCTAGGCTCTCTCTACAACTACCTGAAAGGAGGTTGTAGTGTGGTGGGGGGGTCTCTTATCCCAGGTCACAAGTAATAGGAAAGAGGAAATGGCCTCAGGTTGTGCAAGGGAAGATTTAGATTGGATATTAGGAAACACTGCTTTACTGAATGGGTTGGCAAGCATTGAAACTGGCTGCCTAAGAAGTGCTGGAGTCACCACCCCTGGAATTATTTAAAAGATGTATAGATGTGATGCTTAGGCACATGATTTAGTAGTGGGCTTGGCAGTGCTAGGTTCACAGTTGGGCTGGATCTCAGAGATCTTTTTCAACCCAAATGATGCTATTGTTGTGTGTTCTAATCTTTCCTTAGATTTCTACAGTAGTTGAAGTAATTTCTGTATTGTCCTCTGAATTTAAGACACCATATAAAAACTTTTTTTTGAGAGCAGAAATGTACAAACCTATCTCAAGGAAGTAGTTTGAAAAAATTACTCAACCTGCAGCAAACATAACAAAGACTCATTCAGTCAGTAATTGCTTGTGAAAGGTGACCACTCAAAGGATTTCTGTCATTCTCACTTTGCCTCTGTCTAACTGAAGTCTTTAATTGTGAAGTAGCTGTGATTTGATGCAATGTCCTCTCTTTATGATTTGCTTTGGACTATTTTCTTTGAGAGATTCTTCAGTCTTTTGTAGCTTCAGGCAGTCACTGCCTTATGTTCACATCAAGGCTGTTAGTCCTTGTGGGTTTTGTGCTAGCTATCTGCTCCAGTGGAAACTGCCTGGAAGTTTTCTGTCTTTATAGACTGTTGTCCATAGACTAAAATATCTAGAAAACTGTAGAATAGACTGCTGAGAAGGGCTAGTCTCGGCCAGAACAACTTGCCTTTCTATTTCAGTGAGCGTATTTCTCACCACAGCACGCAGTCAGTCTCACCTCTGTGCCCAGTAAGATCATGGAGCACATCCTCCTGGTGGCACTGCTGAGGCAGAAGAGTAATGAAGAGGTGATTGGGTACAGTCAGCATGGCTTCACCAAGGGCAAATCCTGCCTGACAAACCTGGTGGCCTTCTATGACAAGGTCACAACATTAATAGGTGAAGGCCAAGCAACTGATGTCATTTACCTGGACCTGAGCAAAGCCTTCGACTTTTATGTCCCATACCACATCCTGGTCTCCAAGCTGGTGCATGGGTTTGATGGATGGGCCATTCACTGGATGAAGAACTGGCATGATGGCCACACCCAAAGAGTGGCTGTCAATGGGTCCACATCCAAGTAGAGGCCAGTGACAAGTGGAGTCCCTTAGGGCTCAGTCCTGGGACCAGTCTTGTGCAACATCTCGGTTGGCAACATGGATAGTGGCATTAAGTGCACCCTCAGCAGGTTTGCTGATGACACCAAGCTGTGTGGTGCAGCAGACACGCTGGAGGGAAGGGATGGCATCCAGAGGGACCTTGACAGGCTGGAGAAGTGGGCACAAGCCAACCTCATGAGGTTCAGAAAGACCAAGTGCAAGGTCCTGCATCTGGGTCAGGGCAACTCCAAACACTAATCGAGGCTGGGCAGTGAGTGGCTTGAGAGCAGTCCTGAAGAAAAAGACTTGGGGGTGCTGGTGGATGAGAAGCTCAACATGAGCCACCAGTGTGCACTTGCAGCCCAGAAAGCCAATCACAACCTGGGCTGCATCAAGAGAAGCATAGCCAGCAGGTTGAGGGAGGGTCCCCTCTACTCCACTCTGGTGAGACCCCACCTCAAGTACTGTGTCCAGTTCTGGAGCCCCTATCACGAGAATGATCTGGATGTACTGGAAAGTGTCCAGAGAAGGGCCACGAGGATGATCAGAGGGCTGGAGCACCTCTCCTGTGGGGACAAACTGAGAGAGTTGAGGCTGTTCAGTCTGGAGAAGAGAAGGCTCTGAGGAGACCTTCTTGTGGCCTTCCAGTATCTGAAGGGGACCTACAAGAAAGCTGGGGAGGGACTTTTTAGGGTGTCAGGTAATGATAGGACTAGGGGGAATGGAGTAAAAATAGAAATGGGTACATTCAGATTGGATGTTAGGAAGAAGTTTTTCGCCATGAGGGTGGTGAGACACTGGAACAGGTTGCCCAGGGAGGTGGTAGAAGCCTCATCCCTGGAGGTTTTTAAGGCCAGGCAGGATGTGGCTCTGTGCAACCTGATCTAGTGTGAGGTGTCCCTGCCCATGGCATATGGCCAACAGTTCTATGATTCCATGATAATTCCAGCTGTATACTAGAAGTGTTAACTCAAATAGTCAATAAAATGCCCTTTCAGGATTTTTTTACCTATGGGCAATCTTTACCTGGATAGTAAAGGCAAAATAAAGAAGCAGAGGCTAAGAGCAATATTTTTTTTATTTTTTAGTCTCAAATATGAAGCCACAGGATTGACTTTTTTTTCAGACATGCAAGTCAGTGCAGTCTTGCAATGGCATAATAGAATACCCTTGTTTAATCAGTTACTGTTCAAAGACTTTTGTTAGGCTGAACTCTGTAGTGGAAACAAGCCTTAATCACAGGTACATTGCTCAGTGTTCCTGTGCAAAGGCTTGAATGATTGATTGAGCATTGCTCTTAAGCGTGAACCACTGAACGAGGAGGTATCCCTGAAAATAGCACGTGGGAGTGTTTGATTAAAGTATTTTAGCTTCCCTTTTTGCCCCCTTCTGTGCATCATGCGTAAACAGTTATGCATAAACTGGCCATGAGAAAAATAAATTCAATTTGAAACAAGGAAATAGAGTAAGTAAATGCTATCCATATTTTTTCCCTAGAGTTTTATCTTTTCTTACTTCTGTTTTCAATTGCATGTTCTTTATATCATTTCCCAGCCCATCTTACTCAACATAATTTTTTTTTCAAAAATTTTTTTTCAAGGGTCACAATGTAATTTTCTTTTTGTATGTACATTCAAGAAGATACCTGATACCTTTTCAGTTCTCTGTAGGAATGAGCACTTAAATAAGACTGCAATTAAACTAACCCCATTTTTTAAATATAATTTGTTCTTTTTTCCCAACGGATTAATCTTTCAGTGAACAGTAAACAAAACAGTTGAACAATGCATCATTTTCTTGCATAAGCAGTAAGAGATGGATGTGTGCCCAGAGAAAAGCTAGACCAGAGTAAGACAATACAGCCCTTTTAGTGTGGGTAATTAATTGCCCTTGTGACAGCAGTTGCCTCTGTTGGCAAGAAGATTAGTGAGAACACTTCCTGCTCTGCTCAAGCAAAATGAGCTGTGTTTACTTAATCAGTTTGCAATAGGTGTCTTGAGTTAGTATGGACCAGAGTATACCATGGAGCATTCATGTGAGCCGTGCAGCTGGCTCTTGTGGAAGCTGCTTTCAGTCTGTCACAAAACATGCAGCCAAGACCGGTAACTTTTCATGCAGCATTCTCTTTGGATTCCAAGCTTGCACCAGTACATGTATCCTCCCTGTGTGTATCAGCCCAGAGGAGACTGTGTCTAGAACAGTGGGAGTCCAGGCTTTTCCTTAGACACAGCATGAGACCTTCCAAGGCACTAGGTGCTAGGACAGAGGTGGTTTAGGGGCTGAGTTTTCTTCTGTCTCTCCAGAGAGGCTCTTACACTTTGTGAAAATGACTGTACTGTGCCAGTGCTTGGTAAGTGCCAGTGGGTATTGCTGAGTGCAGCAGCTTTGGAAGAGAGACTTTCTTGCAGTTTACCATACAATGTCTCAGTCTTTAAAAACAGGTGGAAGAGGGCCTGACCCTGGGTTCCCCAGACAACTCTAGCTCAGGGCTCCCAGAGGCTTCTGCCTCCAGTTCAAGACTCACTTCAGCAGAAAAGTTTGTAAATGTTTAAGAAGCTAAACATCAGAAGGGCTGAAAGTGAATGAGGTGAGCGAGTTTGACAGTTCCAGCAAAATTTGGGAATGAGCTAGAGCTTGGCACGAATGCACGGTGTCAGAAATGCAGGAACCTGCATAGAACTCTAGCAGCTCTGCCAATAGTAAAGGGTTCTTGACTGGGTGAGACTGAGTGATCAAACGTGACTCCAGGACTGGCCCTGTTTTGAGCAGGACACCTCAACCAGCTGACCATCAGGATCTCCTTCTAGCCTAAATAATTCTTTGCCTCTGTGATTCTTCCTGTAACTAGATGTTAAGACACTGTGTAGACTTTGGTTTCTCCCAACTGATGTGTTTCAATTCTCCTTGTTTGTGTTTCAGTAATTGTTGTGGTGAATATTTAGTCAGCAGGCTTGGGGCAGAGTGGCTAGGCAGCTACCCAGCAGAAAAGGACTTGGGGTGATGGTTGACAGCCAGCTGAACATGACCCAGCAGCATGCTCAAGTGCCCAGGAGTGCCAACAGCATCCTGGCCTATGTTAGGAGTAGTGTGGGCAGAAGAGGTAGGGAAGTGATTGTGCCTTTCTACTTGGCACTGCTAAGGCTGCGCTTCGAATACTGTGTTCAGTTTTGGGCCCCTCAAAACACAACAAGTATCAAGGTGCAGGAGCATGTCAAAAGAAAGGCAAGAAAACTGGGGAAGTGTCTGGAGACCAAGCTTTTTGAGGAGCAGCTGAGAGGACTGGGGTCATTTAGTCTGGAGAAAAGGAGGCTGAGGCTTTATACATCTGCCTGAAGGGAGGTTGTGGTGAGGTGGGTGTCTGTCCCTTCTCCCTAGTATCAAGTGGTAGAATGAGAGGAAATGGCTTCAAGTTGTGCCGGGGGAAGGTTAGACCACTGAAAGAGTGATCAGGCGTTGAAACAGGCTGTCCAGAGAAGTGGTAGAGTTGGAAGTCCTAAAAAGGACATGGCAGTGTGGGACATGATTTAGTGAGCACTGTGGTGTTAATTACTGTAGGTAAATGGTGCAGCACTGTTCAAGACAGTACAACTAAGACTGACAGGCTCATATCCTCTGAACAAAAAATGAGTTAAAAGATTTTAAATAGTATTTTTAATATTTTAACATTTTTTAATTAAAAAAAAGGAGTTAGTGCACACATCCATGCAGACATACAGTGTGAAAATTCCCTGGTATTTTGGTCTGTAATTTGACAGGTACATAAAGATTCTTTACTGTGTAGATTCTGTTTGCATGGATTTTATATCTTCAGTGCATAAGCTATTTTCTGACAACTGCTTCTCTGTGAATGGAGAGTTATTAATATCCTTTGATTAAAAAATAAAATTAAAAGGGCATACCACTGCCAGTAACTTAACTTATCCAAAGGCAGATGGAGAGTGTTGGCTGTCTGCTAATAAAGAGCAACTGTGCAAATCGAAATTGTGCAATTAGCTGTTGGCTGTGGGACTGGAGAGAGGAGGTCAGAAACCAGAGGAAGTAAGAAGCTGGCAGCTGTACATTGGTGGCAGAGTGTCTGTTATTACATTGTTGATGCCAAGTCAGAAATTCAGGCTGTGAAATGTTAATTGGCTTGCTAGGAAGTAAGTGAGCATCGTGGCTTAGCTGATAAATGTGACGCAAGATTAAAACATGTCAGACGGAGAGGTTAGTTAGACTGATCTGTGTTTAATCATCTAGCCATTACTGTTTCTGAACTGGTAATTCAGCTTCTTTCATGAAAATTTGAGTAATTAATAAGTATAAATTTTAATTAATGTTCTTCTCAGCCTGGAACTTACTCAATTTATCATTTCCAAGAAGTCATAGCAATCATTTTACACTAAATAATTTGTTAAGGAGTTTTATGCTAACTTAAAAAGAACCTTCACCATTATAATCAAGATAAGTCACCCAGAACTACGGCTGTATTACAAATGCAGCCATCAAAGCAAAGAAGTAGTAGTACCTTGAATTTCCTGAAACTAATTCTGTATGTTTTGCTTCTACTTATTTCAACAGGTGACTGAGCTAGAGTGTGTGAGCAGTCAAGCCAATGCAGTCCACACACACAAAACAGAATTAAACCAGACAATACAGGAGTTAGAGTCTACGCTGAAGAAAAAAGAAGAGGTATTTGCTAACATTTATTCATGATTTTTCTGTGACATCATTTCTAAGGGCTTTCAACATTAAGCTTGTGATGGCTGGCAAATACCATGTTATTTCCGATAGGTGTTATGAAGGAAAAAATTTTCATCTTCTTTGAAATGATTAATATTTCTTTGTTTATATAATTACTCCAACACAGAGCTGAGTATCTGAACAACAACAAAAAATAATATGTTTTTCTGTGTGCTTTTACCAGTCATCTCTGTGTGCAAAAGTAAGTCTTAAGTTGTTTCCAGAGAGAAAGGTTTGGAACAAGTGACAGATCAATGCCTCTTTCAGGCCAATCTGTTTTTCAAAGGCAATACAGCTGACTTCTATGATACTTAAAGTCATAACTTTCCTTAAACTTATGCCAAGGCCCTCCCCTGAAACTTGATGATTTTTATTGTGTCATCCCTCTTGGGCTGGACCACCAGCAAGAAAAAAGAAATTGGAATAACACCTGCACTGGCACAGGTGCTAGAGAAAAGATTTGTGGCATGGGATGGTGATTGAGAATTACCTCTTTGATGATAAAAAGGAGGCAGAAAGAGTCATATATACAGGATTATTTGGCCAGATCCCTTGAGCCCTCCATAATAGATGCAGTGGGCAGTGATATGTGAGTTTGGAGGGAATAGTGTGTCTTGCAGGCTTTACCTGCAGCAGGGCAGTTGCTAGATGTTTCTGTAGAGTTGTAGGAGAGGCACAGTAGTTACAGCATATCCCTCTAAAATGAAACAAAGCTTTTTCCAAACTTCCTCATTCTTAAGAGATTAGCCTCAGGATGGTAATATTTCCCATTTTGTTGCACATTCCCTTTTGAATTATGCTAAGCTGTTGGCTGCAAAGAGATCTTTCCAAAGAAATTCTAGAAGGTGAATATGCCCTTCTGGAGAAAAGTATTTAATAGTTTTAAGTTTAGTACTTTTGGTTTCATTAACTGTTTCTGTTCTTTTCTCCTGAAAGTAACCTAAGGAAAGTTTTCTCTCCCATTCAGTATTTTATCTATATATGTTATTTTTGTAATTTATCTTGCTAAATTAAAGATACCATTTCTTTTAGACTCTCTTTTTGAAGAAATCAATTGTAAAAGCAGGCAATTTTTTGATGCTCAGCCTCGCTGCTAGTGACATAATAAGCAGATCACAGATGAAAATTGGATTTTTCTCTTGAAAAAATGGAAGTAGCTAGATTCTGATAGACTTTAAAGTATAAAATTGCCTCTCTAATCACAAGGACTCTTCATTTTCCAGGAAAAAATTATTTCAGATCATTTGTGTGGGAGGGGAAAACATGGACTTTTATAAAAGAAAATTCTTGTTTATTCACAGTGGAATCGCTGTTTTGGAACCGTGACTCAGGAGTATTGAGATCAGGGCTTAAACTTTATATGCTGTGATGGACAATAGCCAACTTCTAGCTTTGGTGTCATTGCAATGGCTTGCTCAGGAGAAGAAGCAGTAGTCAGCATACATGCACTAAAACCGTACTAGGTAACATGTTGCTAGCAAGGCTGTTTCTTCTCCCTTAGGAAATAGAAGGATTGAAACAAGAGATCGACAATGCCAGAGAGCTCCAGGCACAGAGGGATTCTCTGACTCAGAAGTTACAGGTGAGCTATAGTGTATCATCTGAATTTAGAGAGAAGGGAAAAGTTATCATCAGGTGAGCACTTCACATCAGCAACTTGTGCTATATCCACTGAAAGTACCAGATAAATATCTAAGTTAGAGTGTATTGCAAAGTAGTGGGTTGGAATAATCCTTAAGAAATTGTATCACCATTTCCACCTGCTGCAGTTTGCTATTTCCCCCAAGGAACAACCCCAGATGTCATTTAGAAGTCCACAGAATACTCTCAGGCTGACCGATGTCCTGGGCAATTCTGGTTTCATTTTCACTACATTGTCTTCCTGTAGATCTTGAGTGCCATTGAAACTGTTGGGCTGTGTATCATCAGGTTGAGATAAGTTTGTGTTCAGTTTTTAAATATGCCCTGAGAAATTAAAGGTTAAAACATGCTTGTGTAGTACAGACTTCAAAAACACACTTTGTCATTTTCTTGTAATTATTTAGCATCATTGTACTTTTCTTGGGTTTTGTTGTTTTTGTTTTTTTTTTTTTGTTTTGTTTTGGTTTTGGTTTTGGTTTTGGTTTTGGTTTTGGTTTTTTTGGTTTGGTTTGGTTTGGTTTGGTTTGGTTTTGATTTTTCTGAATTGTTTCTTTACTGTCTGTAAAGCTAGATTCCTCAGCCTACTGGAATAAGTAGGCTTCCTACATCTGAACTCCTCTCTGTCACTGGGCTGACTGTTCATCATATCCCTTGTCAAATCTGCCTTTGGAATGAGGCTGACTCAAAACTTAGGTGGCTTAAACTCTGAATTCATACTTCAGAGTTTTGGCAGGACCCACTCAGGCCCTAAATATCTCCAAATCCAATGTACAAAAAGGTGACCCTTGCTGATCTGTGGCTTGACCTAAATCATGCTGAAAACATGCCCCGTCAAACTAGCCACAGCTTAAAAATTATAAAGTAGACATTCATGAAATGCATTACATGAACTGGAATTTCCTTGAATCTCTTCCTTTTAATCTACAGAATAAACCACATAGAAACAAAATGTGTTCTTTCATTTTGCCCCATTTTTAAGTCAAATTATTTGGGAAAAAAATGTTATTACTTGAAACAATCTATAAAGATTGTTTTGAATACAGCTGAGCTTGCCTGTTCCACTATTCCAAAAATTGTTGCTAGCTTTAGTCTAAAAATGGGAGATTTCAGCTGGAAAGGCACTTATCTGAGATACTCCAAAAGATTATAATGGAAGTTGGAAATTGTTCCAGCAGTAGCATGGGCAATAATTCCAGTGAAAGACCACGTGAAAAGTGATAGTGAGCCAGGAATCAGCTCTCCTTAGCAAGCAGTTATGAGAGACTAGCACAACATGGAAAACTAGAAAATGCTAAGTTTTTGTAAAATTTGACCTTCTAAATTCTGTAGCTTCCCACTGGTATATCTTTAGTAACAAAAGGGATGTAAAGGGTATATGTTTCCATGTATCACGTTATAGGTGATGAGTTTCTGAAAAGAGTTTTCTATGGTTCTATTCAAGTAGATTTACAAATAGTTTAGGGTCTGAATTAGAAGTTGCCTTTTTTAAGCTTAAAACTTATTACTGACCTGATGCAGCCCACCTAAACGATCGCTGAATCTTTGCTTTGCTATAATTATCCTGCTTTGATTATGCTGGCCTTCTCTGAGCCACTTCAGCCTCCATCTGTGCATCAGTGAAACATGATTTCTTCTGTAGCTCTAGACTAACCATGTCACTGCTAGTCACTTAGCTGACGCATCCTCTGTTTTCAGGGTGATCGTCAGTAGGGTCTGTGTCTGTTCATCTCACTCTTTTCTTCTGCTTTGTTTTTTTCCCCCTCTTTGTGCTTGCAAACGGATTATATAACTCAAAAATATTTTGGAATATAGCCTGTATGAAAAATGCTATGTAAAGAAATTACAATTATTTCAAGGCCTATTTCATATCTGACACACTCGTGTCAGGGAATGGATTAGAAATCCATCATGGGCAAATTCCAGTGAAGAGCAATGTGTTACCACTGTGCAGGGTAAGTGTTGGGGCCCATGTTACTTAATTTCATTTGCAAAGTAGAGAAGACATAACAGTGAGTCATGATCAGTGTGACTTTCACAGTAAATCAGCATATCTTTATTGCTATGGCTGATTCCTAAATATAGCTAGGGTTTATGGTTTGAATATTTTATTCAGATCCTTGCACTGGACTCTATAAGAGCTGTAACTTGTTACTTACTTATTTTCTAAACAAAACTATGTGTGACAAATCGTGTCTTCTCTAATAAGAGCTTGGAAAAACAGTGCAAAATGCAGCTTTCAAAGGGCCTGTATGTACTGCAAGAGTTAGTTTATAGTTTATAATTACATTATATGGACACCTCTCTTCTTGCAGTGAGGAAGCAACAGTTTGGAGGGTAGACTGATTTATAATAGGAGACTGCATGAGCTAGACAGGAACTTGTAAAGCAATAATATTGCAAAAGTCGTTAATACTAATGTAGGGTAAATATGTGTAAGGAATAAATGTAAAAATTGGGAAGAAACATTTTTCAGAAACTAAAAAGCAACACTTCTGGCATATTAGTTGCACTTCCCATACGTCATTACATATGTTAGGCATTATCTGGGGAAAACAAAACAGGAGGAAATGTGCGAGAAAATATATCTGAGTAAATGTTTGGGAAGCTAAATGTGTATGGATTAGAAAAGAGATGTGAAGAGGGCAATATAAGTAAAATACCCCAGGTGGAAGTTTAAAAGAAAGAAGGGAACTCTTCTGATTTGAAGAGATACAGGTCAAGTACTATCAGCAGAGAGTTAGCACATTGCTGATTATGGATAAAAGTTCCTAATGTAACATAAAAGTTTCCACTGCCTTAATGTTCCCACCCTAATAACTCACAACAGAACAATTCCCCAGTTTAAGTGTGTCTGAGGAAGGCCTGGAAGATGATCTTCAGTGCTAGATACAGGTCAATGGGATGGTCCTCAGGCCCAGATACCACAAAATAAAGCCATGTATGTATCTATGAATTTGTTCCAAAGTGGTCGCTTTCATTACTGGCTTGCCTGCTTATGGAATTTATTGTATCTGGAGTAAGAGCAGCGGAAAGGAGACTTCCTAGAGAACGCACATTTTGGTGAGCAGAAGAGGAGCAGTGACAGGAGAAGCAGGGTGTGTGAGCAAACATGAAAAAATAGCAGTCAGGTTTGTAGGCACTAAATAAAGAACTGTGTGATCCCTGCAGACCTGAGAGGACCTTACATTTCCGGTTTTGTACTGTATGGCAGTCACTTGGCCTCAAATGGTCTTGATCCCCTGCAGTCACTACACCAGCTAGTACTTGTCAGTACTCAATTTGGAGCACAGGAGTAGGCTCAGTGGAAGAGCCTTCAGAGGGTGTGGCTGGGTTATAAACAGTTATCCTGTTCAGTGGTGGGGTAGCTAATCACTACATAAACATGTTTGTATTTTGATTTTTATTGTTTCTACAAGTACTCTTTTCAGTTAGCTTTCTTCAATGCTTTGGCAACTACATTGTTCAGTGTTAAACAGATTAAGCTAATTCTTTCCTTGATCCTGACAGCAAGGGGTGACTCCTGCTCTCAGCTGTGCCATTAGAGACCAGTGCCCAAAACTCTGTAGTTTTTGACTTACTCACTTACAAACAAGAAACAAGGGAGTTCAGCTTGAAAGTAACCCTTGGCTGCACAAGCAACCGCAGTTATGAGGAGACAGAGTTCCTGAGGCTCTGCCTTCTCCTCCTGCAGTGCTGCTGGGCGTTCCAGAGCCCTCCTTCACTGCAGAGCCTGGAGCTGAAATTGGGCACCAGCCACATCACTCCATCCCTCCTCTGGCCCAGATGCAGTGACCACTCATCACTTGCCAATCAGATCACTTATGGGTGAAAAAGTGTCTTGAGGATGGACTTTGACACAAGGCTGCCATTTTATAGCTGTTGCTCTTGATTGCCCAGATACATACTCTGGGTCAGCTTCCTTACAGTTAGCTTGAGATCTGTCCAGTGCAAACATTAATATATTTGTTAGCTTAGAGAGAGAGAGAGAAGAATCATAACTAAAACAGTGGAGGGCAGAAAGGGAGTCCCTGTTCCCACTTGCACTGGGAGGGATAAAGTAAAAAATCAGAGCAGGACCATTGAATCTTGGTGACACGAAGCTGCCGTGAAGGGAAGCGGTGTTAATGTGTGTAAATCCAAATCACTATGCACTTTCCCACAGAGTGGCTGCACAGAGTGTGTGGTGTGCTGAACACTTTCCCCATGCTGCCTTGGAAAATGATTTTTGTATCAGAAACTAAAAAATTTATCCTGAACTTAGGAGACCTGCAATGAATGGACAGTTAACAATTCCTGTTCCAGAACCCATGTGTTTGCATTAGTAACTGGATAGAAGAGAGGGCACTTGGTTTGCACAAAGCTGAGCAGCCATGACCTCCCTCTGCGGGGGGAGCAAATGTGGGCTGGTGCAAGCAGGTTTCTCTTCCTCCTGAGTGAGAGCTGAGCTTGCTCAGGGTCAGATCCCCTCATCTGTGTGTAACACAGCACTGCTGGTTCGCATGTTTTCCTTGCTTCGTGCTGCTGTGGGGCTCACAGGTGGGTGCTCCAGAGCATCAAAAAGCAGGACAAGATGTTCGGCTTGCACTTGCTGGTTTAAATTTGTTACAGTCAATGTCACTATGACATCAGTCATGCTAGTTTATGTTTCTGTCTCAATTTTCAGGGTGAAAAGGCCTTTAATGTGAGATACCAGTTAAGGCAATGCTGCTGTACTGTATGAGACTGTTTGATGGAGACTGTGTCCTCAAACAATTCATGTAGTCTTAAACTGGGAATACTTGAACTTAAGTAAACCTTTGAGGAGCTGTTTTCACTAGGTAGAACATTTCTGAATGATAGAAGCAATAGGTTACCTCAATAAATATATCATGACCAAATGTTATCCCACTCCAAAAGTTTCTGTCCTTCAGACAAATTACTGAAAAAATAGAGGAATTGGTAGCATCTACACAACAGTAATAACGATGTTGGTTTTAATTTTGGCTTATTGCAAGCTGTACAGGGTCACAAATTGTTTTAAAAACCAGTTGGCAAAAGTAGCACACAAATACCAGGAGGAGGTTAGATTGCTTTCTGTTTGCATTTGACACATTAACATGTTATGTATTTTCTCTGAAGGAAGTAGAAATTCGAAACAAAGACCTGGAAGGCCAGCTGTCTGATCTAGAGCAACGTCTGGAGAAAAGTCAGAATGAGCAAGAAGCTTTTCGCAATAACTTGAAGACACTTTTAGAAATTCTTGATGGAAAAATATTTGAACTAACAGAGTTACGAGATAACTTGGCCAAGTTAATAGAATGCAGCTAAAGAAAATGGGATTTCAGTGCCAATCAGCTTAAAGATGCACTGTCTCTCTTCATAGGACTGTGTTGGGCTCTGCATCAAAGTTGCACAAAATCAGAAAATGCTCCTCTGAGAGGGCTTGTTTTAAATTTGAGTCATATTTCAATGTAAAATTTAAAACTCAGCCTGTAGCTAGTTAAAGAAAAACAAACAAAAACCAAAAAAACTTGAATTACAAATTACCTCCTTGTACATTATTGGCCACATATAACTTGAAAGATATTAATATAATTGAATGCAAACCTTTTCTAATTATCAATAATGGAAGAATCAGCAGTGTCCCAGGTCATATCCCCTTTTTGTGATAGACACAATATAGGTTATTTGCTGTTTTATTTATTTAAGATATCTAATTGCTGTGTTTTGTGCAAGAACTCAGTGATGACAGCCCTGTATTTTGTTGTTAATAATTTCTCAGGATTTGCACTGTGGAGAAGCAGTGCCATTACCAATTTATTCTTGCCAGGAGTGAGAGAGAGTTGCATCTTTAATTGAAACAAAGTTGCTATTACTGCTTGTATAAAGTTCTTCCTTTTGGGTTTTTTTTTTGGTTGGTTGTTTTTTGTTTATATACATGTGTATATGTGTATATATATATATATATTTATACACATATATATATGTGCTGGAAGATACCATATTTCTGGAGATTACTCTGGTGTTCTACAATACTGTCCAACGTGAGGTTTACTTTTTCATATGAATTTCATGTAATTACAGTGAGATACTATCTTCCGCTTAACCATATTTTGAAGCCAACCAATGATGGAAGGTGAGTCTCCCCGGGGCGGGGGGGAAAAAAAGAAAGAAAAAAAAACCTGATAATTTTAAATGTAAAATTTGACATGCACAGATAACAAGAAATAGCCTTGCTTGGTATCTTGAATATGTATGTTCAGTTAAGTGTTAGCCTGTTTTGCAGGAGACCTTTTGAGAATGTCAGACGTGAGTTTCGGGTTTTGTGAATAATGGCTTATGGAGAGCACTGTTTTATTACAGATTGCATTAAGGGCGTACAGCTATTGCAAGGGATTACTCATACACTGAACTTGTCCAGCCAACAAAGCTGTTTCTAGAAGTTCTGTTGTCATAGAAAACTTAAATGGAGACATGTTTACTCTTTTATGGGTCTTCATATCACATCTTTACTGCAACTACACCAGGCAATATTCCGAACTGTTAACTAAATGTTTAAAAACAGGAAGGAGAATTCAATTATCCTAAGGGAGCAGGTTTTAAAGTTGTTTTGATGTAATTTTAACAGACTTTTGGCAAAGACACATTTCTTTATATAATAGGTTTATTTAAAAAAAAAAAAAACAAAACAAACCTCTTTGACAGGTAAGCCAAGTGTCATGTGTCTTGCATCAAAGTACATTCTTGCCATAAACCGCTTGTAATGTTGAAGAGGGCTTTTTTAAAATGTATGAGTGAGTGTCAGACTTCACAGTCAACAGATGCACGGACCTTTGTTTGCTCCCCAAATTAATTTGAATGTTAAACATGAAATCTAACTGCTTATTAAATTTGTACAACACAATTTTCTCCACTTAGAGACTGCTATTCAAAACTAGAAAATATAAGTTTGTTTTCATGTGTATACTGTGTGTACATACCATATAATACACACAGGTTGTCACTGATACTAGAAATACATGCTTTATTTCTTTAATACTGGTTGTTTTTTTTCTTCACCAGTGATTTATCAGGTCTCTCCTGACTAGTCAGGAAAACGGTTTGGGCCAAATGCTAAACCATCATGTATTATATGGTATGTAATGTACAAAATGCTTATGTTTTCTCCATATTTTTAGGGTATTTTTTCCTTTTATTTATTAAAGGGGTGGGGGGAGCTTGGTTCAGCGTGCTACTACTGGTTGAAAACTTTGTGGTGAACTACATGTTTTTCATTTGGTGGATTTTTAGATGGTGATGTGTGCATCTTCATCAGGTCCAGAGGAGCAGCTACAACTTTTTAACTCACCTGGGGATGTTTGGGCCTGGTTCTCCTGTCACTGAAGCTGCTGTAAACCAGATGTGTCCTTTGATGTGATGTCAGCTACCTTCAGTTGACATCACAGCTGTTAAAGTGTAAGGAGAAACTGGCCTGTTAATGCTCTATGGACATAATAAGGATGAAGAAATAATAAAAACACAAAAAGCTGATAATGGAATAAATGTAGTATTATTTTAAATGATATTAACATTTTTTAAATATGATGTCATTTACATGTGGGAAAAACAGTGAACAGACTATTTCCACATAAAATTTTGTGACTATGTGTGGTACTTGAGTATTTCTATGTATACGTACACACACATATGTATATAACAGAACATAGAAAAATTTAGACGTGCACATTTTTAATATTTTCCTATTGAAATTAAATTTAAAATTGGAAGTTGATATTTGAGAATTTCTTTTCTCATGGAGTAGATAACACTTTATTTCCTTCTTTGAAATACAAAATTAATGAGGGCTGCACCTTTGAATTCCCAAAGAGATGCCAAACATAAATATGGGGTAAAGTGGACATCCATGCACATATAAATAAAATCCTGTTGCTAAGACTATTTTTTATGTCTATGTACAGTAGATGAGTGTTTAAAAATTGTAACCTAAAGTTCATACTTCAGTGACTGTACCTACTGTAGGCTCCCCACTTCTGTTTTAAGATGAAAAATTTGCCTATTTGAAACATTACTTTCCCAGAGACAGGTATTATACATCATATCTGTCTGTCATGAAACTATGGGAATATGCACAGGAGAAAAGAGTGTTGAGTCCTGCAGCCTGAAAACATGAACATGAACTTGCACCACAGGGGAGAGCAGTCACATCACACAGAAGTTATCTGGCAACTACAATCTTGTAAAAGAAAAAAGGCAAAAAGAATTACCAAAAACCTGACAGAAACATCTAACCAAAAAAGGAAAGAAAAAAAAAAAAAAAAGAAAAAATACAGTTTTTTGTTTTGTTTTGTTTTTTCTTTTTTTAATTTTGAATACACTTGCTGTTCTCTGGAGAATGTACTTCTAATCTTTATTTCTTAATACTTCTTCGAGTATGTGCAAGTGATAGCAGCAGCTACCTTTATCTTTTGGGTGCTACTGGATTTTGCACTAGCATGTTATGTTGTGAAATCCTGACTTGAACATAAAAGATTTTTTGTAAGTGTATCCCCATCTGGGTAGTTAGTTTTTTGGAGTGTCTTGTTCATAATCCATATGCCTCAAATGATCCAGAAATTGCATTTTCCTATATGGACAAAGTAAAATGTGTGAATGAATCTGTCTGTTACAGACTGGGGATTCCTTTTCCTGGCTAATATATCCAGGAAGTAGGAGAACAAAATGAACTGATAATGCAGAAATGTTATTATAAGGTCTTTTTCAGGTAAAATATAAATAAATAAAGGGCTAAACCAGATGTAACACACACAGAGAGAAAAAAAAATACTCTTTCATGCTACTGATGGCATTCCAAGGATAATTCCTTTCTAGCAAACTCTGCAAGAATGAACAATGCATCAATTAAAGATTAATATTTTGGGATGTGTCTTTTCAGTTGTCAGTTTTGAAAGATTTTTTATTTCAGCTCATTTTTCAACCACTTAGGGATTAACTTCAGGTTTACCTTGAATTACAGGCTAAACCTCAATTCCTTACATCATCTTTTATAATATTCTGTACTGAAGTGGCTCCTGAACAGCACTCTGTGAGCACTGCATTGAAAAACCAAAATCAAAACTTTCTTTTATTTTTTTTCAGAAATACCACCCATTGCAGGCCTTCATTCTCTGCAGAACTCTGGATGTCAGTAAAAGCACTTAATCTGATTGATTGCAGAAATCTTGGATCTTGAGGCCAAAGATAAACCTGATTAGAGATTAGCTCTGGATGTCAAAAAGCAGTTAAAAAAAAAGGAACATAAGCATGCATAGGACAGTAGCTGGGCATGCTGCTAAGTGCACAGCTGTATGCTGATTTCTTTTCAGGAAATGGACCTGACTCTGCAAAGCAACATTCAGAATGTCTTGTTTACATTTTCTTAGCAATGCTGCATGTGTGCTCTACCTCTGAATGGTGCAAAGCAGAGAACATAATACAGACTAATAATTTTGTTTTTAAGTTTCTGGATTTGCTTAGTAGCATCAGTTACTTCCTTTACTCCACTTACTTCAGACAAGTAGGATTAATTTTCCCCATTATGCGGAAGGTTTGGGAACAACAAACAGAGTTTTGTGTTAGGTCCTGGAGTCAGTTCAGCTCATGTCCGTGTTTCTGGCTGTGCAACATAGCCATAAAGCAGGTGCAATTATTTATATCACAATACCTTTAGATACTGTAGACAGAAGTGGGTTTTGACACTATATGGGGATTCATAGCTTGCCCACCACAACCTCTCAGGGACCTGTAGCTTCCAGTACTGCCTCTCCACTACTGGCAGCTCATCCTAGGACCAAAGAAACACGTAACTCATACCCACCTGCTCGTCATTGCTGGGTCTCACACAAGCAAAGCTCAGCTGCAGTAACACATCTGGCAGTTTGTGTCATTTTCAAATACAGGTATGGGGAGAAGTAACTGTCAAAGGTATTTTAGACGGGGGGGGGGGGGCAGGGGTGGAAATGTGAGTTCTCAAGAAGATTCCCTCACATGGAGCCAGAAGCTGTTTTACAGGAGGTGGGAATGGTTTGCACAGCAAAGGACAGATGCCTCTGAACTGCACAGCAGTCAAAAAGGGTTGTTTAAAAGGAACTTACTTTCCTTAGGTAATCACTAATATTGAACACACCTGTCTTGCCCCAGAACTCTGCTCAGACTGCTGTAGGCTTGTCAAGGTTCAAGATTAGGTGTGTGCTTCATGAATGCAGCTGAAGTCCTGACATTCTGCAAACCGCATGTCCTCTCAGACTTTGCATCGCCTTAGAGGCTTGCTATCTATGTTAGTCATTGGAGATGGTTGATAACACTTTGTATCTTTTCCTGCCATCAGTTCCTATTGCCTGTAGTGTGTGTTACAAAGCTCCGAGCTGAGTTTTGGAGCTGCACTTTCTTCTCTTTTAAACTTGAAGTAGTTTCAAACTTTACCCATCCCTGCTCTGGGGATTCTCATCGTCTCTCCATCAAGTCTTACTTCACTGCATGGATCCAAGAGTGAATCAGATGCTTTTACTTCCACTAAATTGAAAATAGCAACTTAGGAGTTTTCTTGGAAGAGAACTTGCATTAGTGTGATCGCAGTAATTCTTGAAGAGGAGGAATTTTTTGCCAGTAGGTCAAGAAGGAGGCAGAGCCCAGGACCTTCACAACACTAACGTGCATCCAGGTGCTAAGAGAGAGGAAGAGCTACAGTAACAAGGTATGTTTAAATATAATCTGTGTGTATGGATTTCCCTCTTTCGAGTTAAATATGGTCGTGCAGATACTTGCTAGCTTAAGATTTTCAGAGAGGGAACAAGACCTTTGAAATTCTCTGAGGCTGGCTTGTATTCTGTTAAGTGACGACAGCAAAACAAAAGAGAAGCAAAATGATCTTGTACTTCCCTGCAAGAGGGACATCAGAGCCCTTGCCTGTGAGAGGAAATACAACAACTAAATCTATTTTTTTCTGTATATGAATATACTGTTATTTCTATAATTCCAGCAGTGTTCTTTCTCATAAATCTGCAGCAATGGGAACCAGAAATCCATCACTGAAAGGATCTGTTCTCTCTTTCACTTAGCCAGAGGAGTCAGGATTGTAACATGTAGTTGAGAAACTCATGCAGTGTCTAGTGCGAGCATCCTGCACTGAGTCTTCAGTGCTCAGCCTCACTGCTACACTCAGCTAGCTGTGAGGAAGCTACCTCAAATGCGGCTGCACTTGCTGCACTCCCTGTCTAGAGAAGCAATGCTGGAGGGTTTGTTGTCCTTTGTTTAGAAGCTGTGGGTTTGAACCATAGCCCCATCATGACCAGTGAAGCCCTTTTGCTGCAGAGTATTCTGCATATTTGGAGATACACTGGCAGACGTAGAAAACAGAGGGGAAATTTCATTCTATAGAAGCAGAGTAATGTGCTGGTTTGATTGATGCAAGCACCTTTCTTCCACTTCTTTGAAAGAAAAAAAATACAAAAGCTTTATTTGGGGCAATTATTTTTGTAATTTGAACCTACAAGTCAAGTTCTTTTCCTGCATTTCTTGTATTATTCCTATTTTTTACCTATATTAATTTTTCTCCTGCATAATGTGGAGCAGCCAAGTACGTTTACAGTAAGTGTAAAAAATGCCTTTAGTGCTTACAGAACAAGATAGATGAATGCCCAGTGCACTGCTCAGCAGGAAGGAATATCAGCAACCCAGACAAAAAAAAAAACATAGAAGATATCTGTATGTATGGAGTGCTGGCTATTGTGCATGGACATCTCTTAGCTTCAGCAAAGGAATCAGCCAGCCAAGAGAAGAGACAATGAGGATGCATCGGGGATGTTCTAAACAAGCAATACTGAAGCATACCATGAGGAAGTATTTTGGTTCCAACCTGGCTAAACCAGAGAGCAATGCAAGTATTTCCAGAACACAGAATTTTGTGCATTCTTTATAGCAGAAAAATTCCTATAACAAGCAATAACACTGGAGTGTGACTTCTTGGTACATCCAGGCACACAATCCCCTCTGTAACCCTGTCAGAGAGGAGAGGTTACTTACAGGACAAAAGCAAACAGATTAACCAGCCACTGAGGCTGGGGAGTAGCTCCTAGGTGAAGGTGGAATACACCATGACATTTTAAGTCTCCCTTTCCTCTTGCAGCACCAGAAGAGGGAGCTACCACCTGAGGAAGGTGCAAGGTGACCTCCATGACTCACATAAGCATAGCTCTGTGCCTTACATTGGATAAAAGCTGGAGTGTAGCTACTTGGAAAATAGCTGGTGACAGTGAAGGGATCAGGCCCTCACTGGCTGGAAGGTCTTGACACATAGAAGAAATTCCAATGTACAGTATTTCAGCATATTAGAATTTTTTTTTAAGGAAATCTTAAAATTTTGCGACTACTGCAATGCCACAGGGACTTGCTAATGGAAAACATCTTTGGAAACAACTAGGCTCCTTTCACTAGGTGAGCTCCACTAGGACCAGGAGCTAAACTTTGCATTCAGTCACCCAAGCTGGCACTGACTACCACACACTTTCTTACTCAGAAGTTTGAGTATTCAGTAAGGACAGCAGCAAATTTGTGTATCTGGACCTTGAGAGGCAGGAAGACTTTAGATCTGTTGGGTAGCTAAGGGCTGGGATGAGAACACAGGTTTATCCCTGATGGCTGAGAGTGCAGTTTTGACAAACCCTGGCTGGCACACAGAGGTTCTGTTTAAAGTTTCTTGCTGAAGACTTGAAGGGTTGGTTGCTTTTTTTCTTGAAATGTGACATAACATTGACTTAGAACTGTAACTGCTTTTGAGTATTTACATGTGTCTTAGATGTAATATATGTTAGTTTTAATAGAAATCTAAGT
Source organism: Indicator indicator (assembly GCF_027791375.1). NCBI lineage: Eukaryota > Metazoa > Chordata > Aves > Piciformes > Indicatoridae > Indicator > Indicator indicator. The sequence continues at coordinate 33,403,447 of NC_072053.1, forward strand.
GAACCATGTCCTGGTAGGCAACCTGTGGCTCACATTCTCCCTGAAAACATGGCCTGAGTAGACACTTTTTTTTTCTTTCTTTCCTTTTTTTAAGGAAAATTGACAAGCTTCATCTCCAGAACAGAGATTTACTCAGTTGAGCATGGCTAACTAATGCTACCTTTGACTGAGAACAAGTCCTGCGCATCTCTAATCAGAAAGACAGTAAACATTCTCCAAGTGCCACTCACCATTGTGCAGCTTTTCTTCATCCTGAGTGCTAGCCAAGGGCACCATAGGAATGGCCCATGAATAGTCAGACCTTGCCTAGGCTGACCCACCAAGCACAGTTTAATTTAAAGCTGAGTGACGGAGCAAGTGGGATTGTGATGATGGAACACCTAAAACAGAGAGTGGGTGGAAATAATTTGTTCATACTGTGGTAGTGGTCAGGAGAAACAGCTGTGACCATAGTTTGATAGTGAGAAGCCTTTGACCAGTAGGAACTGCAATGTATCACTTGGAGAGGCTGTGACTTTCCATCAGGAAACTTACAGACATGATACAGGCATATGTCCTCCAGCAACAAAAAGAAAAAATATAGTATCAACTTTTTAATACCATTCGAGACTTTTTTTTTTTTTTTGAAAGAGCAGTGTGCAGTGAATTCTTTGTCAAAGAGAGCACTCTGTCCACCTCTACAGTCACAGCAAGCATGGGAGAAAAGAAAAAGGCCATCATAAAACATCTGTTGTGTTGTTTAAATTGTACGGTTAATGTGCATGGCAGTTTGAGCATGCGTCGATGACTTTGTCTGCTAAGAGCTCAGTTATGTTCCCACTGAAATTTAATGGGATAAAAAGAAGTACTGAGAAAGAAGTATAGTTACTATAAATGCTTTGTATGACTTGCATGATTTTTCTTTTTTTTTCCTTATTCCTGTTACTTTTAAGCAGAAATATACAGAGGCAGCGTGATGCCAATTAGAGAAGCTGTTTAAAATAAAACAGTGAATTCTGTTTGAAAGATCATGAATGTGCTTGGCCTTATGTAAGCAATATGGGGGATAGATGCCTAGGAGAAGTCTACTGTCATCAGCAGTGAGGATCATGAAAAGATGGCAACAGAAATTATTTGCCTGTGGCACAAGCATCTCCAGCATCCCACAGAAAGTATGAAGATACAGTAGGAACAAAGGGATAAGAGCACAGATCACAGAGAGTGATTCTGAACTTGATTCTTTGATTTGTTGGGGGTTTTTTTGTTGTTGTTCAGTGCTTTGGTCAGTTAATGAGAAGAGAGTGAATGCCAGCACTAATACAGACAAGCAGCAGCTGTAACAGCACAGATAAGAATCTGTCTGTTTTTATCCACCAGCCCTTCCTGCTGAGGCAACATTTCAAGGGACATGTACTGTGCTGTCTTTGAGCTGGTGAAAATCTCGACAGCATGACAAGTGTTCATTTGCATGAAGTTTAGAGAATGTAAGCGAGACTTAGGAAGTCTCAGTGCAAAGGGGGAAAAGGCAAGAGGGCATCTCTGTGGGAACATGCTGGGTTTTCAGTTTGGACAGAAACTTGCAGCACATCTGTGAACAAGGCAGTTTATTGTGGCAAAGCTGCAAACCTGTGGGGTTGTTTTCGGCTGTATGCGCTTCACGTTGTGTCACAACACGGTTCTCATAACAGTTAAATACCTGATATGTTCCACCTGGAGATTATAGAGGTCATTTTATTGTTAGGTTAATTAAATCCTTCCCTCCTGAAAAACAGTGGCAAAACTCTATAGCAGTACACTTTGGTAAGTGATCTGTGACATGCACCTAAAGCTCAGGCTTTGCTGGTGGCAGTGACACAAGAGTGGTTTGGCAATCCAGAAATACTGAAGACGTCCAGGATGTGTAATCTCCATCCTTCAGCAGGAAGACTAAAGCCAGTAAAATGGGCTTCTCCCTACAATGGGAAGCAACAGTAAGAACTGCTGAGAAAAGGAACAGTTCATTGATTTGGGGGAAAGAGATCCGACAAACTTATTTTCCATTTGTCTATCTCTTCTTTCTACCTGTTCCCTCTTCTGGGTATTGAGCATTGTAACAGAATCAAACCCTACCTAAACTAACGGTTTCTGTGAAGAAGGTGTGGGTTTAATTTCTAACAGTTTGAGGACTATGGCCCAGTGAATCTTTATATACATCTGACATGTAATGAATGTGTTCTACCCATCACCCATCTTCTATGCATTATACATTTAGGCTTTATTCTGAGCAGCATACCACTGCCTTAAAAGTGTGCCCACAGATGTATTCACTAATTTGCAGTACTGATGCATGCATTAAATATACTTCCAACTTGTGGGAATAGCCATGAATCATAGAAAGTTAGCTATATAGCTGATGAAGCCAGTGCCAAAGTAGACACCATCTGATGGCAGCAAATACTCTGGAACAGGAGTTTCTCCTGCAGAGAGCATTTGAAGGTACCCACAGCAGGTCCACACACACTGCCAGGGGTGGGGCACATAAGAGCATTAGGAACAGGCCTTGGCTGCTATACACCATCCTCTTCCATATGAAAAGTCAGAGATGATCAAAGAGTTTTCATACATCGAAACACATTCCCTACTTGTTCTACACGTTCTGCCACAATCCAGAATTAACAGCGTAAGCCACTATCGCCAGAAGTGAAAAGCACCATTAGAAAACCTGAGCCAGACAGGCCTGAGAGTTCTTAAGACTTGTACTGCAAAAGCAGCCATCGCTTCACCTTTTTATCAGAAACGTCATCCCTTGTTTCTTGTTTCCTAGGATTGTATTTGCACTAGAAAACTTCTGTTCCAGAAATACACTGATCATTTTTTTTCCCTCATGGTATGGGACTAGCTAAGCATAGAATCTACTTGCACTTAACCCATGCCGTAGTTCTTGCACCAGACACTCCCGAGTGAAAGGAAATAGGGTTCTTTTAACATAAATCTTATGTGAGATTTATGTTCAGTTTTGGGCCCCTCACTACAAGGACATTGAGTTGCTGGAGCATGTAGAGAGAAGGACAATGAAGCTGGTGACAGGCCTAGAGAACAAGTCTTATGAGGAGTGGCTGAGGGAACTGGGATTTAGTCTGGAAAAAAGGAGGCTGAGGGGAGACCTCACTACTCTACTGCCCAGGGATGTGGTACAGTCACCATATCTGGAGATGTTTCAAGAAACATGGACATGGCACTTCGGGACATGGTTTAATGGCTATAGCGGTCTTGGGTTGACAGTTGGACTAGCTGATGTTGGAGGTCTTTTTTAAAGAAAACAATTCTATGATTCTATGAAGTAACACCACAAAATAGGAAAACCAAACAACAGTAACAACAAAAAAGCCCAAGTAACCCAAAAACCAAACAACGAACAGCTGGCAGCTCATCTGACAGATGATCAGTTGCCTGTTTTGGGTGAGTTTCCCTCCCCCAGAAAAGAAGTTTAAAGGTACTCCTAAGGTATCCGAGTTCTTCATATATAATCTTGTTTGCTTTGGAAATAGTATTGTTCATATACCCAAAAGAGGAATTAGTGAGCAAATCAGATATTTTTAATGTGGGTCTTCAAGGGCCATCTTTGTCACTGATTGCAGGAGACTTGCTCTCCATGTAACTTCACTGCCATCAGCTAGTTCTATGAGGGTAAACTATAGGGGAAAATAAGGCAGCTAAGCTTTTACTGTTTCTGGGTTTAAATTTTTACCCCTTTTCACTGAGTGATTTTGTCTTTTAAGAGGTGGAAAGTATGTGTGATTTCTGTTTAAGAACAACTAACCTGCATTAAGAGCAAGATTCTTCTATAATACCTGAATAGTTTAAGTGACTTAAGTTTACAAGGATGTTAAGCTACATTAAACTACTCTGTGCTGCAACATAGCTTAGGCACAACCATCTGCCATTAAGCCACAACAGGCAGCTTGAGGAGGTAAGAACTAACAATGGAAACCTAAATGAACTAGATTAAGAATTTGGGTTTTGGGGTTTTTTTTTGTTTTGGTTTGGTTTGGTTTTTTTGGGGGTGGGGGGGAAGAGGAGGGTACCAAACTGTACAAAAAAAGTCTTTTAATGTTGGTCGACTCAAAGTTAAAACCAGACAGTGGTCAAATAAATATCCTTTAATAAAGAAGAAAAAAAAAAGAAAGAAAAAAGGAATAATTTTAAAGCACCAAAACTGTGAGTATGATGTTACATTGCATGTACAAGAAGATGAGTGCAGTACTTTGTGTACAGGTTTGAGTTGTGATAATAAAAAACATGAAATACACAACAATAAAGAGGCTTTGCAGAAAGGCTGTACTAAAGAAAAGGTCAAAAAGCAGAACTTTTTTTACTTTTTAGGTATTGCTAGAAATGTTTGTTTAGTTTTTACCATTTTTTTTAAACATAATTGTTGTTTATTACATTACAGCATTGAGCATTTTTAGGCATTGTAAAATTTGCAGACTTGTTTACAATAAAATACACACTTAATATGTCCTTTTGAATATGATGGAGTTAAAGAATTTTCTCAAAGCCAAGAACAATGTGCTAGTAGTGTCTGAATCTACCAATAATATTGCACAAAGCTAGCAATGGCAAATGGGTCTTGGTTATTTCTTATTTATTCAACAAGCTTAAAGATGTTAGTTTCATTAAACTTCACTGGTTTCATTAATGCAAGACAACCTGCAGCCATCTCCCTTGCTTAAGCTTCATCATATGATGATGTATTTGTGTACATTTAATATGACATTAAAAACATGGGGCAGCCACAGTGAAACACTGGTAGCTGCTGTGTCCTAATCCCCAATACTCCTATATCCTAACAGCTATTTCCTAATTCAAAAATCAAAAAAATGTTTCTAAAACTGAAAATTAAGCCAGTCTACAGCAAACTAATTATGGTGTAATAAAATCTCTGCAGAGTTTAACTACACTCAACAAAACGGCCACCATCCTTGTTACTTGTTCCACATAGCATGCTACTGGTTAACAGCCTTAGAGATCAGCCTTAAATAATATTCTACATTAATATCAGAAACTCTGCAGAGTGAAATTCATTGGTTGGTCATTTTTCCATGATGTAAAGGTACATCAGAGCATTGACGTTTGAGAATTGAAAGGCGATCTTTTATCAAAAAGATGAGCTTTTCTTAAGCTCCGGGCCACAGAATATGTAAGACCTGAATCACAATAATAATACATTAAGTGTCAGGTACACAGTCAGAGCTGGGATTTTTGGATTAATAGTCAAACTGAATGGGAGATGCAAAAAAACCCCAAACCCCTATATACAACAGCCCCTCCCAAAAATACACTGGCATGCCCACCCACCCTTGACCCTCCTAAAACTTCTAAGTATTTATGTATTAGGCAGTAATTAAATATAAATTTGTTTCATAGGAAAATTTTAAATTACAGTATATTTATAGGTTAAAAATAGCCACTGCTGTACTTTTTTACAGAATTGATAGCAGTATGATAATGTGCTTATTACACCAAAGAGCAATTGCAGTCAAGTTTAGGATGACCTCTTGTCTGTCGGCTCCAGCAGCACTGAAATCATGCAATGTGTTCTCCCAGTAAGGTGCTTCTGTTTACTCCTTTTCTTTGCAAGAAGCTTTGCTTGTTCCTAACATTAATTCTGTAGTGTTAAACATAACAACATACTGTTCATGCTTATGGAATCGTTACCAGAAGCATAAACAGTTAATTTAATTACATAAGCATTACAATGAAAATAGTCCAATTACACGTGAACAAACTTGATTTACATACACTCTTGAAATTCAGTGCAAACACAGTAAGGGTAACATTAACCAACAGGAGTTTGTGTCCTTAGTAAGCTGCACCCTCAATAATGCACCTGTAATTACTTTAAACATTACAGAGTATGGTGCTTATGCTCAAAATTATTCTTTACAAATATTGAAGTATGTTGAGCTCTATCCCCTGATGCAGCCATAAAAGAACACAATACAGAATCATTTATTTTACAGGTGTCTGGCATAGGATGCAGACTGTCAGTTGCTTGGGTTTTTGTTTTGTTTTTTAAAAAACCAAACACCTTAAAAGTTATGTTTACAAAAAATAAAAAAGCTTTCACCTACCCTAGACAAGTAAATTAACTAGTATATGAAAAAAAATGTAACAAAATAAGACTTGGTCATTTGTAAAGTATCTGGAACCTCTGTGAATGAGCATGAAATTAATGTTGATGCAAATTCCATTTCTAATCAAAAGACTACTGCCGTTTACCTTACATTTTGCTTATGGTAGTAGAAATTGAGTATTTAATTTCTTGTTCCCACTCATAAAAGATTTTTTCAGTCCCCACATAAGCATTCGTACAATAAACATTATGCATTCTAACTGTTCACCTCACTAGATCAGTTACACTACATTAAAACAGTCTTAATTTGAACAACATTTCTAAAAATGGAAAAAGCCTGAAAGCTGACAAACTGCTTCAGATAAATGACTAGCAACAGAACACCACGGCCGCAACAATGAAGTCCTGCCACAACTGAGGAACACCAGCAATAGTAACAAAGGTCTTCTCTGGAGGCTTTCTTCCATGGCAGGTATTTATGCGGTCATGGTGCTTTCTAAGGTGTCTCAAGGATCAAGACAATTACTATAGCTTTCCTCAGCTATGGAGTAACCAAACTCAGTGGAGGACTATCATGATTTCTGTAGATCCCCTGTAAGCTTACCCTAACTCTCCCCATTTGCTGCTGTGGCTATATCCCCACTGCAAAGCTTCACATTACAGCAGATGGGAAGTTTTATGTGTTAGCCTGCACACTATGTATGCACAATTTTTACATCAAAATAGTGAACTATGTGAAAGTGTGGTATCTAGTGACTCATGAAGAATTAAAAAACAGAATTAATTTTTTTAGTACTATGTGGAAAAAGAAACAATTTATTTCCATATTGAAGATGGCAGCTGTGAAGTGATATAAACTGCTATGCTCAGTGTAACTACTTTTTGTGTGCACACAAAATACTTGTTTCTATGAGAGCTCCATTTCTATCAACTAAGCTACTGCAGGAATCTAAGATTTCAGCTAAATATAAAACAGATGTAGGACAGTAATTTGTCTCAATCATGCACACATTTTTCAAGGCCAATACGACAGATTACACAGCAAACAAATCTGAAAGCTGTAGTACGGTACAGCATAGAGCTATTAAGATAAATTGCAACACAGAGATAAACTGTAGACAGAAATGTTTGCAAGGGGACCACTGCACTTTAAAATTACACTTTTTCTTCTCAGCCTGGAATTTTGCTAGTGTCCCATATGCATAATCTAAGGAATAAAACTGCAGGCTGTAAAATAGGAAAAAAAAAGACATAAAAGTTGCTCCATCACCACTAAATTAATTAAAAGTGCTAAATTAATATTTAGCATTACATTTCAGATTAACTGTATCATCCCCATAAAATGTATTCCATTACCTCAGTTTTAACATGTGGTGTGACTGGAAGTACAGACAAATGCTGAGCAAAAATATACCACAGTTTATGGTGCAGAGGATGAACTTTGAAACCACTGTAATTGCTGCATGAACACTGAAGTAGACAGCTTGCAACCACAGCAAGTAACTCAGGATTCACAGAAACAGTGTAAGAAAAAAAACCCCAATGTGTACTTACAGATCATTGGAAAGTCAAAATCAAGTGTTTCATAGAGCTGATCTTGGGACAGGAAAATACAGACCTGACAGCTAGTACAGTAAAAGTGATACAGCTCTACAGTAATGCTCTTCACAGGTGCTTGAAAATGAATGTTCACCAACTTTATAAATAAGGCAACAAGGCTAAGAAAATGCCTGTTGATAGCAAGTGACACCTTTCTGAGATGTCTGCCAGAGCTTTAATGTCAGCACAGCCACAGCAGAACAACTGAAGGGTTAAAGAGCTGAGGTTCCTTTATGTTACGTGTTCCATGTCCAGACAAGGGCCATGAGGATGACCAGAGAGCTGGAGCACCTCTCCTGTGAGGACAGGCTAAGAGAATTGGGGTTGTTCAGTTTGGACAAGAAAAGGGTCTGAGGAGACCTTATTGTGGCCTTCCAATATCTGAAGTAGGTGTACAAGAAAGCTGGTGAGGGACTTGTAGGGTGTTGGGTAGTACTGGGACTAGGGGGAATAGATCCAAGGTAGAGGAGTAAATTAGACGTTATGAAGAAGTTCTTCACCATAAAGGTGATGAGACACTGGAACAGGTTGCCCAGGGAAGTGGTGGAGGCCCCATCCCTGGAATTTTTTAAGGCTAGGCTGTATGTGGCTCTGGGCAACCTGATCTAGTGTCCAGGCCTATGGCAGGGGAGTTGGAACTGGATGATCCTTGAGGCGCCTTCCAACCCTGACAACTCTGTGTTTTTGTGATACATAGCCTATGTAACCTAAAGGGATGTCCTCTCCCTGGAATTGTTTGAGGCCAGGCTGCAACCTGTTCTAGTGGAAGGTGTCCCTGCCAATACCAGGGGATTTGAACTAGACATCTTTAAGGTCCCTTCCAACCCAAAGCACTCTATGACTCTATTGCTAAGGTCAAGTCCCCTGTTCCTCTTTATGTTAGTAAATGGCAAAAAGTTAAATATCCTGTTACAAAATGAATACAGTACATGTTCCATTATATGACAGCAGCAATGCACAACTCCACTCAAAAGAAAACATAACTACGAAATCCACAAAGTAGTTTTGTCAGTCACAAGAGAAACAGTGAATGGACCACACTACACAAAAGACAGGGACTGTGTTTGAGAAACACAGTCATGTGTGTCATGCTAGTAAAAATAAAATTCTAGTGAAAATGCAGTTTTTGTAAGAATTGTAACAGGCTGACTTTATTATCACATGGAGTTTCTACATGGTACAAGGCTACTTGTACCTCTCAGCATGGTGGTATTGCAAGAATAGCTGCCTGCAGCCATTAACCATGAAGTTTAGGCTTTAATTCTAAGCATAAACCACAGAGGAAGTTTTAACTCTCCTTTAAAAAAAGTCAGAATCAAAAGGGAACTATTTTTTTTTCAGTCAGGAAGCTTTTGGGTATGAAATACAAACATTTTTACAGCCACTAAAGGAACAGTGAAAACTAGCACGGAAGCATGATTTTCACAACTGAATTATCAGTCTGCCTAAGTGCTTGGATCTTTTTTAAAGAAGGTTGCTTAATCAAAAGCCATTTTGAACCAAAAGAGAAAAATAATTTTAAGTATGAAATTATAAAATATTGCTTCTTATAACAAATGATAAAAGTATAACTAACTTAGTTCAGCATAGCTATTTTTTTTTTTTTAAAGCATGGGAATGTCTACTTTAAAAAAATGTCAGACTACAAGTGACCTTCTAAAAAGGTGCTGCAGTGTATCTTGCTAAATGTACCATGTTGGAAACACATTCTGGAATATGTACTCAATTTAATTCCTGTTTCTCCTTGTGCTGTGGTCACTTGTTACTTCTCATTCTGACACAGTTTTTCAAACCAAGAATGAAAAGGTCTTAGTTGCACGTTACTGAATTTCAGCTACTGCAGTGCAACTAGAAATTCTGCTCTTTCTGGAATATCACACTTGCTTCTTTGCAAGGAGCCATTTCCTTGGCTTTTCAAACAGCTGATATATTCAGTGCAGTGAGGAGGATTTTTTTATAGCTGGTTTGATGTCTTGGGTGAATCTCAAAGTTCTCCTAACAGGAAGCATTCTCTCAAAATGCTCCCCTCGCTTCTCTGGCCACACGTTATTATCATGGATATAAAACGTACTAAGAATTGGGCATTTGTGATTACATAAAATGCACATCTGAACAACTCCGCTTTCTACCCAAACCAGAATTTTTTAAACTAACTAAAGAAGAAAGTGACCTGAAAATTACCAGTTCAGGCCATTTCCCCATATACTGAATTATTTGCCAAAGAAAGACTATTTCTTTGCCAAAGAAAGCCTCCTGCGGAATTTGATGGTCGTTAACTGTTGGGTCTGAATTTTCAGAAATGAAGAGGAAAAGTGATCTTCAACTGAGGTTTCTTTTCTCCTATCAGTGGCTGTGAATCACCTGTTTGGGAAAAAAGAAAAAGGAACATCTGAAAAGCTCAACAGCTGTATAAATACTCTCTGATCAATTCATCAGGCAATTCCAACATGCAATACTGAGCACTGTAATCAAAAAACTTGATTATCTTTAGTCCTAGGGTAATGACCTACTGGACATACAAGAATACAGCCAGGTCTTTTTTTGCCTTCTTGTATTATTGGCACAGATTAGAGTTTGATGAGGCCCAAAATACTGGGTAAGAAGACTACAGAGTGCAAAAGCTGGCTTCTTATCTGTTACTTTGTCAGTCTCAGGAACCCAGGTTTCACATTACTTCTAGTACTCTTACTGCACAATAGTAATTTATGGGTACTGTTACATACACATAGATAGGCCTGAGATACTTCAGATAACCAGCAATTCTGATTTTTCATACAGAAGCCACTTCATCTTTACACTGCTTGTTCATATGTACTTCAATGCCTCAACAGCTGTTGAGCTGTTCTTAAAAGTTAGTTGTAACTTTATGTAGAAATTAAACTCAAAGCATTTAATCCAAAAGATTACTACATCTCCTGAAGGAATCAGTTACTATTACTTCGTCTACAATAGACCTTCATCAGATTTCACTCTTGTGTAATAAATTCTGGGTAACCAGTCTACATGTCATCAGGTCCCAGGAAAGAACTCCAAGATGCACACACTCATACACTGACAGTACATCCTGCTTTAAGTCCAAGTAATTTTGTGAAATCTCAGCATTTGACAGGAGAGTACAATGCCAAATCTGTAGACTGGTTAAAAAGGACACAAGAACCAGTGCACTAGCATGACAGTGATTTTCAACTTGCACTCTGACCTAACTGCTTCTGTGGGATTGCAAAAGACAGCAGCAGTATAACATTGTATAGAAAAAATGTTGGAAGGCTCACCAACTAGATCTAAAAATTTACTCTTGCAAAATTCCTTCCTTCCCCGTTTTCTTTTTTTACCACAGTATTAAAGAGTACTCTTGCTAAAAATTGCAAACAAGATCCCAAAAGAATAAGTTAGATTTACCAAAATCAAAGTCAAATCACAAAGGTTAAATTTGCTTAGTTACTTGGAAATGAAGAAAGAGAGTAATTGCACTCAGAAAGCAAAGTCAGTTTTAAGGGTTGTCTTTTTTTATAGCTGTCACTTGATTTCTGAAAGGCTGTGGAAGTGGGAGTTTTCAGTATGCAAGTATAGGAAAAAAGTTACATCCAAACAAAACTATTTTCACTTTGAGTTTCAGCAAGAGTTAAGAACACCTCCACTCCTGTATTTTCAGCTCCCAAATCAGCAGTACATTTGGTATGGAATAAGTATTAAATCATTAGTATGGCCAATGGCTAGCTCATGAGGAACTAAGGCAACAATTTTCTTCCTTTTTAAAAATTTCAAATATTCAAAAATAGCAGAGCAGGGGAACCATTTGAGACATAGTATTTTGTAATCGTAACAACATTCAGCAGATGATGTCCTAAGTCACCATCACTTTCTAGACAGCTGAAGCACTTTACCGGTAGTCACTCTCCAGCTGCAGTAATAACTAACCAGGGTACAAATGTTTGACTGTAAACATCCAGGAAGGTTATCTCTTCTCCTACTGCTAGCCATGATGCAAGGATTATAAGTATTTATCTTCTACATTCTTGGAAATAGCATTTGATTTCAAAGCAGATTTTTAAACTCTTTAACAGGTTGCCATACCTCTCGTTTCTCCAAGTTTTAGGTTTACTGGGTAATTTCATTAACACTTACTTTCATCCACATGCAGAAAAGAACCACCACAGAAGAGTAGTGATGTGTGCTGCTGATGTAACCAAGAATCTCTTCATGCTACTGATACCGCCAAAATTTTGAAAACTAAGCTTGCACCAGTTTGTGGTTTGCTCTGAAATCATTAACTTCATCTGCTGACATCTAGTATCTATACTTTCAGGCACACTAGCTTAGTATAATGCAAGTTCATGGGATTCATAGAGTAGCAGAAGTATAAATTATATTTGTATAAGTACCATTAGTAGTCTGGAAATTCAGCTAAGGCAAAGAGTTTACAGATTGAAACCAAGCTATCAAGGAGTCAGTCACAAATGGTAACCAATGAGATTGGCAGTCAAAACTAACTGTCCTTCACTTGGAGCTTACTCAGTCTGAAGCGATAAACACTGAATTTTTGCAAGGCCAGGAGTAAACAGAAAGTAAGTACAGATGTGTCGAAGAGTGACTGTGCTGCTTTGTTACTAAAATGCTTTTTAAAGCTTTTCAATAAGCTGCAAACAGTCCCTTCAAAATTATTAAATAAAATAAAGCTTTTTATAGGACCAATCATGTCAATCTTCAGCAGAAGTATTCAAACAATAAAAGGCTTAAATTTTTTGGAAAAGCTATTGATACCAAACTCTTCTGTGCATGTTTTACCATGTTGGATGTCAGAGTTTAGTCACATCCATATTAAATCCCCTAGAATGCACAACCTGAGGCTTAGACACTATTGTTGTATAGAAAGTGTTCAAGAAATATTACTTAAAATGTAGTTTAATTACAGGTTAATTTTCCCAGTCTGTGCAAGGCAAACTCTCCTCTTCATCCTCTGATTCAGGTGACGCTTCCTTAATTCGTCTCAATGCTTCATGGATGCTCCTTGTCAGAGGGTCAGTATCAGGCAGAATTGTAAAGGATTCTCTCAAAACGTCTTTCTGCACCTTCTTCAGTTTCACCCCTTTCCTGATTTGTGCCAAGATGTTATTGCTATCATCTTCATCAGGAAAAGGAGGGAGACTTCTCTGCTCAACTTTTCTTAAGTGAAAGCTGCCACGTTTCAAGGAAGCCAGCACTTCATCCATTGGGGAACTCACTGCAGTAAATCAAAAGACCTTTAGTGTTATTTTTGCTAAATTTTATCTGTCTTCATTTATACTTCCTACAGACCAAAAAGCAGCTGCATGCTATTAATGTGATAGTTCCATATCATAACATTAGCTCCAATACTGCTTTATCTTCCCTATTATCCTATCAAAACTGATGTATACAGACAATTCTCATGTCTGAACCCACTCAACCTCCAATTGGGCAGGTAGTGAAACTATTTGAACAGATGGCTTTCCTGTTTGCAGTCAGGAAAAATCAAAATCGCTGCAATGACTTAAACACAATGAAAGTGTTCATTTCATTATCTTTCTTGACTCTGAAACTCTGGCAATAAGTATACATCTTAAGTACTGGACTGTGCAGTCCATTCTCAGCACTTGCATTTTATGGCTGATTTTACCTACTGTATGACTATTACTACACACCAGTGAAGCAAGCAGCTGTACAGTGAACTGCAACAGCATGCATTTTCCTGCTGCTCTGGATTCACGTATGAATGAGCACCTAGTCACAGCCTGCCTATATAAATTTCTTTCCTTTATAATTAGTGAAAACTGATACATAAGAGTTAATACTTTATCACAAGCCTTTCATTTATCACCAGTTTGAAACTAGGGGTTTTTTTGCTAAAGTAAAAACCAGGTTTTGGCTCTTTGAAGAGCTACAAGTAAGTAAGGTCTCTATCCCAGAGAATGCAGAATAATTACGTACAACAGTCTGAAATAGCTCACATATGTTAGCACATACAACATCCAGTGCACATTAATCAATAGACATCCATTTCCAGTTCTTCTCTGTTTAATTTTTACATACATCTTTTTTTTTTTTTGTATGTTGTAGAGTATTAGGTTTACATGAATAGAGTAAGAGTATAATCTGTAGAATAAACAAGTTTAAAACCTGTCTTGCTTTCATGAGTGTGCATCAGACTGGTGGCACAGACAGTTGGAATAGAAAGAAATGAAAGAAGAATACAGGACTGCACATTTGGAGGAGGAAGGAAGGATGCTAAAACACTCATCTGTCGTACAGACACAAATTTCTCAAGCCAAGAGACTTGGCATGCCTCAGGGAATACAGAACAGCAGGTGAGTTGCTGCTGCAGAGATTAACAATACTCTTAACAGGAAGTGTATAATTTCATTTTATATTTGTCATTTTATGATGTGCTTTGCATAAGATTGCAACATAAAAGGGGTATCAGAAAAATAAGCAATAGGACTACTGGAAAAAAAAGAAGAGCAGCAAGAGCAAAAAACTATCAACTTTAACACAGTATATTTGACCTCCAAGATTCCTAAGAGCTTAACAATTCTACAACTATGTTGTTGCTTCAAGGGTTTCAGTTATTTAAGGACAATTCTAGAGGAAACACTCTTTGTTTCTGTCTGATTAATGAAGAGTTCCAATTTTGTCTGGATGAGGGAAAATGTTCAAGGAGGAATGTTTTCTGTAATTTTTGACAGAGCCAGATAGAATTGTTAATAAAATGTTATAAAATGTTTAATGAAATTGTATTATAGAAACGTGAATCAAGGTCCACTCCAGGTTCTTTTTCTCAGTGACTTCCAGTAAAACAGTTCACCTGTGCACTTCTGAAAATCTCATCTCTGATTTGCAAATAAAACCTTTGCTCCATTTTACTGGAACACCATGTCTGCCATGCTCCTTATTTTATATGTGGAATAAAAGATAAACAGTTAAAAACAAGTAGCATGGAACCAAGAAGTTGTAGCAATCATCCAGATCAGGCATGTGCTCCATTCATTCTCCAATTTCCAAAGAAATTTTTCATCTTTTAAGCATTTATTAACATACTTTGATAAATTATCACAGATTTAATTTCCAGTTGTAGTTATATGTAGTTATATGTGTCTCTCAAGGGTACTTGAGAGTTTGTGATTTCTGTATAAAAATCTGAAGAAAGCATTCACAAGGTTTGCTATGTCCCAAGACAAGTAGTCATTTTACTGGGTCATAATTGATGTAAGATTCTGTTTTTAAAACAAACACTACACCCTCCTATGAAGCATGTAACATTTGCAGCTCTAGCTTTAAACTAGATAGGGAAAGATTCTTTCAGACAACATTTAGCTCCATTTTCTAGCTAATTTAAATGGTGTATCAGTATTTTCTGCCTAACTGAACATGCTGTCATAAAGGTCCAAAGCTTTCTGTTGTCAGTATTTGTCAACTGAAAAGGATTTAACAACTTTCCCATTAATAACAATAAATGAATTACAGCATACACTTTTCTACAGAGGAATCAGAGAAACACAGACCAATATAGAGGAACTGCAATTAAATACAGAAACTGAAACATTACCTCTCCTCCTCTGTAAACGCTCAAGATCACCTGTTTTCTTAAGCTTCTTCTTGGCACTGACTAGCTGACTGCTGTCAAAGAGATGTGCTGGTGGGACACCAGAAGAGTGCTGGACTCCCTTCTCCTCACTTTGACGTTTAACAAAGCTTTCGCTTCTCTCTAAGGATTTGGTGGCATCTTCCTTGGAGGGCAAAGGCGGAGGTGGTGGTGGTGGAGGCAAAGGGGGTGGAAGTGGTACTACAGAAACAGTCTCTGATTGAAGCTCATGATTGGTGAGTAGAGAAGTACTAACATGAGGCAGTTCAGAGGTAACACCATTGGGAGGTAACGAGATATCTTGAAGTTGTTCTAAGCTTGTGGATTCCTGCACTTGCAACGGCTGAACTGTATTCTCCAATTCCACCTCTTCACTTTTCTCTTGGATTTGTATAGTTGCTGGCAAAGATTGAGGCTGATTGGAGACTGAGCTGGCTGCGCATTTTTTTCTTGCGTGAGCCAGCCGTAGTCTGGTTGATTTAAGTATTACTTGCCCAGGGTACCGCTAAAGTGAGTAAGTTATTGACAATTAGATAAGTGCATGCAACATGCTACTCTAGGTTTTAAGTACCTGTCATTAGGGTTTGTCTTTGACAATAGAATTCATCTGCTATTTTCATTAGTTTTGCTCTAGTTGTCCAAATAGAGTAAATATATCCTCGTATTTTTCCAAAAACTATTCACTTTCTTGATTTTTATTCTTGGTTAAGCCACAATGTCTAAGCAATTTTTCTGGTCAGGGACATATATGGGTTAGAATTAGGATTTCACAAAGAACCATATTGTACACTCAAAACTGTTTCTTCTCTAAAGTAAAATTTAAAATTTCTTGCTCTTCTTTTCTAAAATTGGTCAGTGGCTAACTCCTGCAACAAAGTCCTCTCTGATCTAATACATATGCCTCAGTTGTGAATCATACTGCTTGAAAAAGTATCTCTTGAAAGCATAAAACATTTTGAGACTTTCCAAACTATTTTTAGTTTCGTTCTTAAATTTGCTGCCTCAGTATCTGGCTTTTTATATTAGCTTAATCCAAAGCCATTTTTATGCAAAAAATTAAACAGATTCTAAAAAAAAACAACAGGTCTTATGCATTTTACACACTTGTGTAGGCCTAAAGCAATAGAGAGCATAAAATAGAAACATACATAGTCACTTTATTAACAGTTTCTGGTTAAAATATATAAATCTACTTTAATTAACAGATGCTATGCAATTCACAAGCTTTGCAAAGAAGACTATGAAGAACGTGACACTAAGCAAGAAAGCTTTCGAGTAAAGAAACTTATCCCATATCTTTTGATGTATTCGGTAGAACAGAAGAAAAATTAATCCAGATCAATCCTATCTGTTTTCTTTCACTTTCACCCCTTTCTTATATTCCCTTTGTTCCATCTTCTATCCAGTCTTTGACACTTGCATTGTAATAGGAAGTGGCAGGTATTGCCAGGTGCTCTCTTTGGTAGTGGGAGTATGTGAGATGCAACACTCTTTGTGGGAAATAGCATATAGGATATGCTTCCTTTGGGAAGGTTTGCTGAGTGTTTTGTCACACGTTGTAGATGTAAAAATGAACAGAAATCTACTACAGCACTGGGAATGCAAGGCTCGGAGGAATTAATTACCACTAATGCTATATTTTTTAATAAATTTTGCAAAGAGCAGTTAACTGCACAATGAAGGAGAATAGCTCATGGTATAGCCCTAGAATGACTGAAAATTTCTTTTGCAAAAGAAACTGGTAAAAAACAAAAACTCTTCTTCTGTTACCTGTTTAAATGTTCGAAGTCTGTCCAGTGTTTTCTGTCGTTCCTGGCTAACCCAGGAGCTCTTTCTTTCCTCTTCATCTTGTAACTGATCTCGCTTCTGAGAAAATAGTGTTGTAAATATTACAACAAATGCTAGGTTTAACATAATTTTTTTAAAGTAATGAAAATAACTCTTCTGCCAACTCCTAAGAATTATCTAATATTCTAGTTCTTAAATAAACACATTTTTAATTTCAAAACTTGACCTTCATCTTTCTCTTAAAAAATATTATGTTTCATGTTTTATAATCTTGAAGAAACGCAAAGCTCAGTAAAGAAAGATTTCAATCTAGAACTGGAACAGTTGAATTATTACCTTGAAAACTGAGAAATAGGTAGTCATGTGACAGAGTATTGTAATGAAAAAAGCTCCATTATATTAAAAATGGCATAAATTAGCCAGTTGCATGTTTTCTTGTTCATGGATCTTATCTAATTGAAAACACACATTTGGATCCACCTCCTTTAACTAAGTCATCCATTTTCACAAAACTTAGGCAACGTTACTACACGTATTTGAAAGGGGTTGCTACTTATCAGGTGACAGGAAAACCCAATGTATACAAGTTCAGAAGTTATCAGGTAAAGTGGGAGAATAGGTGACTATAAACAAAAAATCTCTGAGCAGAAACAGCAGATTTAATTCCTAACTGACTCACAATGTTTAGTGTTACTTTTAAAGCCTCATCTTCATCATCAAATTAAAAATGTGACCTTGTCATTCAGTCAACACAAAAGCAGTGTTTGCCTGCCTGACATTTTTAGAAGACAGCTCGTACTGGAGTCCTTCATAAAAAGGCAACTCCTGTGATATGGAAAGAAGTTAAGTAGAGAGAGGAAGCATTAGGGAGAGGAAGCATTGAGGGAGAGCAACATGAGAACATGTCTGAAAAATATTAAGGACAGGAAACAGGAAAAGGTGAAGAGGACAAGAAGCACGTAGTAAAAGAGTAATAAAAATAACACAGCAATAGAGAAAAGAGGTTAAAGAAAAAATAGAGCAATATCGTTCTACCACCACACCCGCATGTTACGTATGTAACCAGTTCAAACTTTTTCTGAAGCAGTTTCAAACTCAAGGGGTATTATTGTGTATATGTGTTTTGTTTGGGTTTTGTGTGTTTGTTTGTTTTTAAATAAGAATAGCAACATGAACATCTTTATTTGTCTCTGGTTTGGACATCCTTGAGGTTTCAAAATTCTTCAGGAAAACCAATAGCTATTTTACAGTAATAGTAGAAAGTTTCAGTCACATTATTAATAGAAAAAAGATCCCCAAAATTAGCACAACACTACATAATGCAAAGAGGAAACTCCATGAAATAATGAAAAAGCTCTGAAGGGTCTGAGAAACAAGAAAGTCCTTCAGCTTTGTAAAGTCTTATTTTTAAGAGTGACATATGGACTACAACCCACACAGCAAATTCCTTTGCCTTAATGTAAAAACCTTGGGAGGGGTGGGGGCAAGAGGGGGGGGTGGGGTTGTGAAATATTTTATTAAGTTCCTGAAAAAATATGTCAATACATACTGTCTTTTGCAAGTAGCCTTTTCATAAAATAAATTATACAGCTGACTTCCTGGACAAATATATCAACGTTAAAAATGTATAAGGATGAAACAGAATCACTTTCAGTAATGTAATTGAAGCCTGAATTAAAAAGACTTAGATTTCAATGCATCTTTGTCAGTGATCGTTTTTAAATATTGAAACTGTATCAGCTCCCAAGACCTAGAATTTGAATATTCTTTAAGATAAAGTCTATTCTGCTCAGCAGGAGAGTTAAGACTAGCTAGCCCGTTCTCTGTGATCAGATTTTGCAGAGAATTGTGGAACACATAGCAGGAGCTACATCTTTATACAACACAGTCCAAGTTCCTGCTTTTGTAGGGTGAGGAGAAATTAAGAACAAGCTTAGTAAGATTCAAGGAAAACAAGTGTATGGTATTCCTTACTCAGCATATCTGAGGCTGCATTCAGAGATCATCTATGCACGTGCAGTAACAAATGGCATGCAGCCTAAATCTAACATTGATTGTGACTGTGAACCTAGCTTTAAAGAACTGCTTTATTTGCTTGGGTTCCATGTCATCCTAACACAGATATATAGATATAAATATAGGTCTATATATCTATATATATAGATACATATCTATATCTATATACATATCTAGATCTAGATATATGTGTGTGTGTGTATATATATATATATATATATTTATATATATGCCAGCATAATATGGTACAGAATGGTTCAAAGTTTAGGGGTACATTAACACCTTTTTAAAATAGCTATCACTGAATACTCTCCTAATTAATGTAAGGAGGGGAATGTAAGCTATTAACTAAAAAGCTAAACTTAACAGCAGGCAATTCAAACTTACAAGCTGAACAGCGTGGTGCATTTTGTATTCCTCCTCACTCTGGTGACGTTGCTGGATCTTTTCATTATGCTTTGCAATACAGATCTCCTGTAGAAACATAAAATGTAATCCATGAAATATGAATTTATCAATTTACAGGATGTAATACCATATTTAGCAAACAGCACAAAGGATTAGAAAATAATAATGACAAAGCCTATGTCAGACAAGCTAATTTTACTCACTATAAAAAAAAAGGAAACAAAATCAAGACAAGTAAGCCCAAACCTAGTAACTGTCAATATACACAAATAACACCTAACTGAAGTCAGTTTAGAAGTGGCAACAAACACCAATTTGTCAAATATTTCATAAAACCCTTGTGTAACTCCATATATTTGTATACATTGATAATCACTCGCAAATATACAACATATTTCTATTACATAACCAGAGAGCTTCCCATTTACAAGTGTCAGTTTATCTTTTGCATGAACAATCAGCAAGCGCAAACAGAAAGGTCATTACAAGTTTATGCATGTACAGGCAGGTGTATTTATTATATCAAGTTCATCAAGTACTGTCTACTTTAAATACAAGCACTTATTACTTTGCCTGCAGTGGGTAAAAAACAGGTGGGTAACAGGTGGGTAAAAAGCAAAACCAACCAAACAAAAAAACTCCCCACACCCCACCCCCCCAAAACAAAAAACAACAAACCCCAAAACCAAATGAACCAAAAAAAAAACCCCAGAAACACAAAACCTACCCCAACAGCAACAAAAACCCAGAACCAACAACAAACAAAAAACTCCACAGAAAAACCTAAAACCAGGCCATGTTTCAACAGATAAGAAGCAGGATGACACTCAAACTTCAGGTATGTAATATAAAAAGAACTGAATTATGAACCAGTTACAAAAGCATGTGCAGGAATTTACAGAAAGCAACAAGACAGGTTCATACGACAATATTGAGGACCAGGAAATCAGACAGCATGGGCAATGACATTAGGTACAAGCACCAGACTGAACAAAGTCTGATGTGTTGTTAGAAACAGACAGCTCTGTAAAAGGGGCAGTGTTAGGAAGCAACTTGAACACTGAAGTATAGGCTTCCCAGACATCAGTAAACTTGGTTTGCTGGCTGGAGCCAGACAAGAGTGTTACCATTGAAAGCACAGCTTGGGGCAGCTGATGGAGGTATCAGCCATCCACAAAAATACTACAGTAGTGACAAAAAGGCACAGAAACAAGGAAGAGAGGGATAAGGAAAGCCCACAGTTTTGGATACTTGGAAATGCTGAAAAAGCGATGTTCTCCTTCAAGATGACTACTGACATACTGTGTTTACACAAAAAGGTACACAGCATTCCTGTATTGGACAGAAATTCCAGGCTGTCTTGAATGTTTCTAGAACTGTAGAACCATCAATGTCACTACCATATATCAAGGAAACAAGAAAAGCATAAGTTTCTGTGGAAATCTGTCCCTGCTTCATTAGCAGTGTTTGTGGAGCTTTTTTCCCTGATGAAAAGATTTTAATTAATACAGCTGGAGAATTATTCCATTTAGTTTGTAACTGCAAAAGCACAAACTCCCTCATTCCTGCATTTCAAAGACACAGCAATACTTTCAGAATATGAAAGACTTTTTTGTAATACTGTGACTGATTAAACTTTCTAGTTTATTTTCGATTGATGTGTTAAGTTCAGTTAATGAGGTATGCATATTAAGAGATGTAGAAAAGTATTACAAAATAATGAGAAAATGTACGGTTTGGGTCCTTTTTTTTTTTTCCACATGCCTCATAAATACACACAATTTCATGAAACATTTTCTGCAAACTACTTTAGATCTCTGTATCTTCAAATAACAAAAAAGACCAAAAAGAGATGAAAACTTGCCGCAGTACAAAGTCAGAAATCTAAATAATTGTAACTAATTACAGAAATGGTCTAAAAGAAAACAAGGGTTGCAATTTCTTAGGGTCAAGGTTTGCAATTTCTTAGGGTCAAATGCAGGGTTCTACTGTAGACAAGATAAAGTGACTACAAAAAAAAAAAAAAAAAAAAAGGCAAAAGCCAGGCAGCAGCATTAAATAAAACTATTTGGATGATTATAGGCGACAAGTTGAAAACCAACAAACTCCGGCAAAAAAACACATACCCCCAAATCATAAATGGATGAATGGAGCAGGAATACAGCCTGCTGCACATGTGGAATGATTCCTCCTTCTCAGCACTAGGAAAGAAGGAGCATTATGTCTGGGGAAAGCCATATTTCTAGAAAGCTCTTGACCAACTTTATGGAATTAAGAGATCATAAAGAAGTAATTTAGTTTTTCTTTTAATCATGTGACTAATTTAACAGTATCAAACTGTACTTCTTTAAAAGGACAAAAAGGGAGAGCTGAGAAACCATTTCAATCCTCATCACCGCATAAGACACCATACTGAAGCTAGTAACATGCATGCAGAAGAGATCTGCTTTAGTCATTTAATCTGCATTAAATCATTCTAGTGAGTCTTGCTTTCAGATTGAAAAGCATCCAATTAAAAGGTTAGTTTCTCACTTAGCTTGGTATGTGCACAAACTATATTTTACTCTGACTGTTCTGTGTAGTTATGCTTTTATGTTATTGCGTCATAAGAACAACAACAGTAGTAACGACAACAAAATCATGAAAGCCTAGTGATGACGATGATACTAAGTAATCCTATCCCAGCTGCCACTGCACCTACATGATACTTGTTTTATCATGGACTCTGCTTTAAATTGTAGTTTGCAAAGCAGTAAAGTTGTCCTGTTAAATGGACACAGCGATACATGAAGAAACTTCCTAGATCGAAGCACACATTAGGAACGTACACCAAACAGCTTCATCAACCAGAGGATTCTTCCGGTCCTCTCATAATAATGATTACTTTTTCTGGGTGTAAAATAATTCAATTTATTCACATATCCATTTTTCCAAATATATTCTTTGAGACACCTGCGACACCACTCCACCTTTTTCATCTTTACAATTTGCTACAAAGCCAGCTCACTAATGAAAACAGCTGCTTGTTCCATATGATAATCTAATTAATACCACTCCACAGCCAGTAGGGGGTAGACTGGGATAACAATAATGATACCTTGCATTAAAAATTCATAGCTAGCTTCAAGAAATAGGAAAAATACTGAGACCACTATTAAAATCTTGTTTTTGATTAACTAATTCACTGTCATCAACAAATAGAGTACTTTTGTAGAGAAAAAAAAAGAAAATAAAGAATTTATACTCCTCACAGTAGTACAGTGAAAGAGCATCAACCTCTGTAAGACCATACTTCTGAATAATGCTGGCTCAGTTACACATCATGACAACTGAATAAGGTTTCTAATAAATCTTTAGCAAACATTTCCAAATATACTGTTAGTACAAATATTTGACAACACCATTAAAAAAATGTAAGAATCAACTGCAAAAACAGAGAAGAGACTTCTGAAAACCAAAACGAACAGAGAATGTATCTCCTGCATTCATACAGGTTAGGGGTTGATGTGATGGAAAGCAGCTCTGTGGAGAACAAGTTCACCATGAGCCAGCCATGTGCCCTTGTGGTCAACGGTATCTGGGGGTAAATTAAGAAGCGTGCAGCCAGCAGCTTGAGGGAGGTTCTCCTCACCCTCTACTCTGCCCTAGTGAGGCCGCACTTGACTACTGTGTCCAGTTCTAGACTCCCCAGTTCTTCCAGCTTCCCCCAGACAGGAAGCTACTGGGGAGAGTCCAACAGAGGTATCATTAAGGGACTGCAGAATCTCTCTCACAAGGAAAAACTGAGACCTGAGGCTTTTTAGCCTGCAAAAGAGAAGACTGAGAGGGGATCTTATCACTACATATAAATATCAAAGTGTGGAGGTCATAAGGACAAGGCTGGGCTCGTCTCAGCAGTATCTAGTGGTAGGAGAAGGGGCAATAAGTACAAACTAGAACACAGGAGTTTTCTCTCAAACTTAAGGAGAATCTTTACTTTGAAGGTGACAGCACTGGAATAGGCTTCCCAGAAAAGTTCTGGAGTCTCCTCCTCTGGAGACTTTCAACACTCAACTGGACATGTTCCTGTGCAACCTGGTCTAGACATACCTGCATTACCACGGGACTGGACTAGATGATCACCAGAGTTCCCTTCCAACTGCTACCATTTTATAAGTCTATAGTCACAGAAGTCTATATTTGTACTACTTATAGTCTTGCTCTAACACAGAATAAGTGATCCCCTTGATAACTGTGTTATCTCCTCCACAGAAAGGTTTTCAAATTCCCAGATGATGAAATGACCTCCTCTGAAAATTAAAAACTGGTGACACAGAATGATTCCCTACTGTTCTCTTAATCATATCTGCTGCCAGAAAGGAGGCATTCTCCAAAGGGAATCTTCAGCTGCCGAAAACCTAATAAAGAACAAGGACAGCAATTTTTGAAACAGATCATAAGACTGTGATATACACCACTTACTGTCCAGCTTGGTTTTCATTTTCAACTAGTGGCCTGGCAATATAAAGTAAAATAGAAGAAGAGAATAAAAAACAAAAACCACACCACCAAAACCTCACCAACACAACCCAAAATAGTATGCTTGTTTTGCAGGTCTGTCTTATTATACTTTGCTGAAACAAGCACGGTCAGAATACAAACTGAAAAGGACTAAGTACACTCCCATCTCAGTTCAATAGTAAATGTTTCTTAATTGAGAGAAACAGACAGACTTTTGAAAAAGAGATGTACCACATTACCATATGTACTTTCCAAATGCATCCTCAAAAATTCTTTTTCTCCACTTAGCATTCAATCATCACTGCACTCATTCTCACCATTTACAGTCTGGTTTTGCATCCCATTTGTATCTTTGCTCTGCATGCTTAATTTAAACTGTAGACTCTTTGGAGCAAGAACCCTTTTTTCTTCCCAGTTTTGTAAAGTACAACTACCTACACCAGGCACTGTAAATTTCATTCATTAACAACATTTTACACCATCTCTATAATGGTCACTTGAGATGAAAAGCTTGTTTATGTTTGAATCCAGGGCACAAGAGTCTTGATTTTCAGTCAATTGCTAGTAAACTCAGGAGAGCTATGAGTTATTTGGCAATAATAAAGAGCTGCTACAGTAAACACCTCTAAGATAAATATCCATCAGAATGACTATGTTCTTTTCTGCCCAGTGAGTACAACAAAATGGCACATGGCAACAGATTCTGCCTGAATCTGTTGACTGAATAAAAATA
The DNA here is from genome assembly GCF_027791375.1 of Indicator indicator. Lineage (NCBI taxonomy): Eukaryota > Metazoa > Chordata > Aves > Piciformes > Indicatoridae > Indicator > Indicator indicator. The sequence continues at coordinate 33,428,182 of NC_072053.1, forward strand.
TTTTGATTTACCCTTGCAAGTTTAAATACATACTATCCTGGTTTTTTTCTTTAGAAGCTGAACGGTAAGTGTCTCAATCTGGCACTCAACTGCTGATATAGCTACAATGGGCAACAAGAGCAGTAAAGAGCTCGAACTAATTCGGAGAGCACTGCAATGTCCATGCTGTGATGCCCAGCAATGAAGTTCCACACAGAGACTTTACCTCAGGTCCTGAAAGCAGTATAGCCATGTTCCTCCAGCAGAATGCTGAGCAGACATGACTATATTGCCCTTACAGCCAAACTAAGACAAGCAATACTACCATGTACAACTCCACATCATGTCTCAGTGCACAAGTATGCATGCTGCAACAAGTGTTACAGCTTAGAACTGATTTCTTCATCTTAAACAAGGTATTCTTTCATAGCATAACCTTGAAACAAATGAGTCAATTGAAGATGACTAGTTCATTATACACACAAGAAGCCATGCCAAAAAAAAAAAAAAAATCTCAACTCCTTCTTCTGGATTCCTTCTTGACATGTTAACTCCCCTAAGGTTAAGTAAGGAACAGTAATCAGGCTCTCTCGCTTAAACAGGTTTGTTGAATCTGTAAGATGCCAGCAGTATCTTTTCATATTCAGATGAAAGTAACATAATTATGTAGCCTGTATTAATTAGCCCAACATGGCAGACAGTCTTTATTCCTTAAAGCACCAAAAAGCCAGCTTCTTGGTATTTTTTCTTGTTACAAACTCAGTTACTCTGAGCAAACTACTGCTTCACAGAATTGGCTAATGACATATTTCTTTCATAACAATTTGCAGCTTTCTCCATATTGTGTTACTCATAGACACGACAGCAGCTGGAGAAATAAAAAAAATCTAAAATGTATCAACTACTGTTTTGTTTGTTCTGTTATGCTTCAAATCCAGGTACAAACCTAGATGTATTAGTTGTGAAGGAGGAGCAAGATCTGAAGGCTTTATCATCAATCTGCTAGAACTGTTTAGATAGAGGGATCATCTCCCACATCAAGGGACGTGACTAGGAATTTACAAACACACCAACCCTGATCCCAAACTGACAGTTTTGAATAGGTCTCTAAATTCTTGGGGTCTTTTCTACTCATGAAGCCACCCTGATCATTAAAAATATATATTGATGCAACCACAAACTGCTAGAGGACAATGAACATGTTGTTCTAGAAAAAAGGAATTAACATATTTACATACACTTGATACATGATTTTGAAAATGTTACCTATACTGAAAGAATTTTCTGTACAACACCCTAATCATGTAACACATGAAAGGTTCCCTAAACAGCAGACCTAGTTCTACAAATTAAGAATATATCCTGGATTTCATGTATGCCTGTTTAATACAGAGTATCAGTGACACGTGACATAAGTTTAAAAGGATAAGGTACAAGAATGAAAACAGAACTCAGTGAGAAAATATGCTTGAAAATGCTGAAATATATAAAACTACTCTCTGTAAAAATCACATTCTAGCACGTACTTTACACATGGCAGTATTCTGATTAGTTAATAGAAACAAGTTTATTTGTTAACTTCAAAGTAATTAAAAGCTGCTTTAAAGCTAAAAAGTAAACTGAGTATTTAATACATGCTAATATATCTAGTACTCTTGAAAACAACTTCTATTAAGCAGCAAATATAACCCACAAAAAACTGTAAGACCTGGATGTTGCATCTGAAGTGTTGAAGTTTTATCAAATTTGCTATTATGTTAGAAATTTGCAATTTAATAGTACCTTCTTATTTCTGAGGTAGGCTTTCTTGGCTGAAATACGTCCACGTCTTGCTTCCAGCTGGCGGATTTTTTGCTGTAACTTCTGCAGCTCCTCTTTCTGTACATGTATAGGTGTTGCCATATCCTCTTTCTCCAGCATGGCTTCCATACTTTCGTAAGTGTCATAATATACCACTTCATCTCTCTTTTCTGTTTTAAAAGTGTCAGCAACGAAAAAGTCAAATCAGTAGTTCATATTTGATTAACCTTCTCTTTTGTTTAACAACAACTGTCAGTTGCAAGATTTAATGTAGAAGGATGCTACAGTCCTTTCAGAAGACTATCGAAAGGTCAGACGATAAGCACTAAATAGCAAAGCACTGCAGGGCTTTAAAGCTTGTATGAATATAAATCAATTAACAATGAAGCACAGTCGGGCATGCAAAAAGCTCAGAGCATTAAAAAACAGACATTAACTGTCAACGTATGCTTGTGTCTGTGGCCTAACTTCAGTACAATATCCTCACATGTCTTTGGATCTATTAACTAATACAAGGGACCCATAACATGCAGTAGCATCTCCTGATCTTCACTGTGAAGTTCAGACTATCTGAAGTCTTTGGCATAAGATTCTTCTGTCACAAACAACTATTAATTTCATAAAATGGGAATCAATCAACAAAATACCAAAAATCTTCTCTTAGGAGGTTTGTGACCTCCTAGTTATTGCTTTTGCTCAGAGGCAGCAGAGGGAAGGTAATTCCAAAGCAATTCTTCAAAGTATTACAGGCATGAAAAGGACATCATTACTAGTATTTTATCAACACTCATGGTTTTTAGCCTTCTCAGTGGCACATTCACTGCAAAACTGAACTCAATTCTGTATGCAGACTTCCCTCCAAGGAGAGAGTGATGATTTTAAATCCTTGCAGAATGTTGGGAAGAATCAGCAGCAATGGCCTCTTGTTCCTTCTTTTACCAGCATACCAAGTAAGATATTTTTGTTATACACTGAGAGGGATATGCCTTACTGCTGGTGGACACAGGCAGATACAGCTGTCATAACTGTCAAGTTGATGAAGTATCAGTTTCATCAACTACTTCAGCAAGACCATAACTTCCTCCTTCTTCTTCTACTAGATTGTTTGGGGAAAGAGGTAGAGTTTTCTTCAGTACACTGTTTTAAAAGCTGTTGTCACTTCATGTTATTTATGTGTAAAGTCTCCACCACAACCCAAATTCTGATTGTTGTGCTAATTTCAGCTCAGCAGAAAACATTGACCATAAAAGAAAGCACAGCACTGGATTAGCTTCAAAACAAAAGCTAGTAAAACCAGACCTGCTAGCTTCTTTACACCAGTGCTCAGTTAAAAAAAACCACAACAACAAACAAACAACAACCACAAAAAACTGCCCCAAAGTTTAATTTATATGTAAAACTGCCAAGTCACATGAACCTACTTTGAGACATCAGAGAGTAAAAATAAGAGTCATGGCTAACAACCACTATATTTTGCCACATACTTATAAAATGAGAGCATTTACATGGAAATTTAGATTTATAACAGTTTCATGTGGAAAAAAAAAGACAGGAATTTACAAACACATCCACCACAAAACCATGTTACAAGGATGGACAAGTTGTGTTTGTGTCGATACAGTTTGACCCTTTAAAATTCTCATCTAATAAATTCACATTTTGTGAATTTCAGAGTAGGTATTTGCTTAATGACAGTATAAAATTACTACTCTTGTTTAGAACATGACAACCTATTATCATCTGATACTTTTCAGATTTCATGTGCTGAATTTGCAGATGAAAGTATTTTTTTCTACTAGTTTGCAACTAAAATCAAATTACGCTCTGAAAAAATTCTGTTGAGACTTCATTAGTAGTACTGTTGATGTCCCTCAAATTAAAACAAAATTCAAAATTCTCTGAAATACCTCTGCAGAGCCAATACAGTCAAAGAGTGAAGCACAGTAACAGCCTCTATGAGTCGCTAGGACACATGTATTCCAAATCATGGAGATGTCCACAGTTAAAAGGCTGTTACTTTACTGACTGTGAGGCACACTACAAAGCATAACAAAAGATGCAACAGATCATTCTTTTCTCTTTCACAGCACAGGGAGACAAAACATACTAAATCCATGGGTTCAGACGCTTTTATTCCAATCGGAACAGTCTTGAAGAAATGCAGTCATTTTAGTGTCAACATTCTTCATATTCATATTCTATCCTGTCCATCTACGTAAAGTCCAAAGAGGTATTTCCATCCTTTGAACAAAACTCAACACACATTTCAAGTATAGTATTTTCAATTTCTATCCTAGAGGATTTTAACTGAGAGTTGTTAAAACCCAGTAATTTCTGATAACATATACAGCTGTCTTTAAACAGAAAACAGGAAGGGAAAAAAACAAACCCACAAAAACCCACCACAACCAAGAACTTTTGGATTTATTACTAAGAAACAATTTACAAACTTAGAACAGCAAAGGAAGACAGCACCCTGAATTATTATGTTGCCATAGTGGAAGGAAAGGGTTGGTTGTACAGCTAACTGGGAGATTTGTTGAGTAAGGTTGTGGGGTTTGTGATTTTTTCCTATTTCTAGTGAAAACATTAGTGACAAGTGGTAATGACCTATCACATTTTTAAAAGCACGCCTGATCTCAGAGGGCCCTTAGGTTTTCTATCACTACATCAGGATTTTGATACACACTCCTCAACCTCCTGTTCAAGATACCTCCTTCAGTTCTCATGTAAGCAAGCCATACCAATTTTCCAAGTACGGAAACTATTTGTCTATGAAGGATTAACTAGCTCTCAACAGAGGCACTCATCAAAGCTGACACATTTTTCTCAAGTCATTTCAGACCTCATCTTCCATACATGCAGAATTGTTTCCACCACAGGCCTAAAAGGAGATTCACACAACAGTAAGAAGAAGCTGTGATACCTATTGTTTTCTGGTTTCCCAGAGGCGACTAGCAACACAACCCAACTTCAAATCTCTCTTCTTAAGAAACTTCTCCGTCTATAACAAAACTTGCTATGCAAGCCCTAATGTACTAAACAACAAAGCAGGGCTCACATGAATAAAAGCATTATTTATAGTTAAGGTCCAAATGACACTGGACACTGCATTCAAAAAACACTGTACCCATACCCTATTCATGATTTTTAACTACACAAGGTATAGTAGGTTCTGGAAATACTGCATCAATGCTCTAAATCAGTGAGATGACAATACAACAAGCTTCAAAGTTTAGCTGAAGGACTCTGATTTGGTTTTCAAAAGGTATTCCTGCAATCACATTAAAGAAATAAACAATCAATGCAAATACTTAATGAGACACACCAAGTAATTAAGACATTTTTTTCTCCACACATTTCTTTTTCCCAAACTTACACAGTAATATGCTTATTTCCAAACAAAGGTAATAAGAACCAGACTGAAACTTCTGTATGTGTATGCATATGCCTTAAAACCAGGTGTAAATTTAAATTTAACAATACTTATTTTAGAAGATCCACTATTCTCATTTCACTCCCACAGGCTTAAGTAGACATTTATGAAGAGAATTATTTTTTACAGATTTATGTCTTAATTAAAATGCATAGAGCACCTGACATCATTCTCCTGATGCTTTCCAGTTGTGCTGTCAGCAGCAGCTCTTCATATTTCAGGATCTCAAACTGCACTTCATATAATTGAAGCTGTAGATCGTAATAATCAGCTTCTAACTGGTCCAAGTGGGCTATGGCTTCTGTACCACCTTTCAGGCTCTGCATCTAAATGAAAAGAGAGGAAAAAAAAAAAAAAAAAACAACCCAGTACAAAAGAACACCCAAAACCCACACAACTTCAGGATAATAAGAAAAAAACACCCCACAAACTACAATTACATCTACACACAGTCTGCTATAACATGTTAAAATCAAATATATAAAGATAATAGGTTTTGATCAGCTACACGTTTTTAGAGATCTTTAATATCTGATGTATTTTCTATATAGTAACAAAAAAAGGTCATGGCACTAGACCATCAGCATGGTTTCACCAAGAGCAAGTCCTGCCTCACCAACCTAGTAGCTTTCTGTGAGGTAGTGACTACACCAGTGGGCAAGGCACAAACTATGGATGTCATCTCCCTGGACTAAAGCCCCCCCATTATCACCTTACTCTCTAAATTGGAGATATGGAGATAGCTACTGCTCAGTGAATAAGAAGGGTAATGGTCAATGGCTCGATGTCCAACTGGAGATTGGTGATAAGTGGTGCCCTTCAGGGATCTGTACTGTGTCCAGTGCTGTTTAATATCTTCATCAATGACAAGGACAGCAGGATTGAGTGCACCTTCAGCAAGTCTGCAGGTGACACCAAGCTGAGTCGTGTGGTTGACATGCCTAAGTTAATAGGATGCTACCAAGAGAGACCTGGACAAGAGCTTGACAAGTGGGCCCATTCCACTGGTTTTATTAACTTTCACCTTTTCCAAGACTAAATATTCAAAATCTATAGACAACCAGCTGAACAGTGACAGAATCCTCCATAAAGTCAGATATGGTCTTTGCTCTGAATTCTCTGTCTTAATCTTCACCTCAAACCCTGATAAACTAGCTTCTCCAGCATTTTATTATCTTTAAAAGAATATCCTGGTTTTATCTTCTGTGTCCAGAAACCAGGAGGTAAATGTTTTGCCAGAGAACATGTTTCAGTTCTGCAGATATTTTCTTTTTAAGACTGCAACCCTTCTTCTCCAGTATGGGGTTCCCAGTCCTATCTGTTGCATCCAATTTTGCATGCTTCCTTAGAGGTTTTATATTCTCAAAGCACAAAAAAAGACACTCCAGAACAGAAGCTGGTCTTCCTATCTCCCCATCATCTTTTGAATTAAAGATCTCTAGTCTATTCCTTGTAATACACCATCCCAAAACACAGTGCCCATGCACACCTATCAGAAGTTCCTCGTTTCTCTGTTCGTAAAAGCCCCAAACTCTCATTTCAGAGCCCTTCGACCCCTGTATACTCCTCCAATCAGCTTCTCTTTTTCCTATGCAAGCCCTAATGCTTTTGTACATCAAAACAATCACTCAGACCGAGATCTCATTCTACAAAAATTCAGAGAAATTCTCCACTGAGAGAAAACGAAGATGAGCTACAGAAAAGGGGATGCATGGCTGCTCTAAATATGTGAACACATTCAAAATGATATTCTGTAGTACTACTGCTGGATTCTCTCATCAGCTCTTAGCTATGGATGGCAACAACCCGATAAACAGAGTTTCCAGACAGTTTGGCTTTCTAAGTTTAGGAAGCAATGAAATGGAGAAAACTTTATTTTCGTGCTCCAGGTATTGCATGAACTCTCTCTTCCTTGCAGATCAAGCTGTCTTTCCAACAAGCTCCTAAATTAGGCATAGTCTATCAGGCGCACAAACCTACCAAACTATACAGTGCTAAAGTCACTTGAATCCTTTCATAACAGAGCGACCAGATGTAGTCAAGTTTTGATAAAACACCTACAATGTGCACTAAAACCAAGTATCTGATTAGAAAGAATGCAAACAAGCATTTGTACGATTATCAATGCTTAGCACTGAATATCCATATGATAGCAAATGTTAAAAGAGAATTTGTAGCTTTTTTTTGTTTTGCTTTTAAACAGGTACAATAAAATCCAATAAAGGTGGCTTTTTTCTGCTAAGACATTTAAACAGTTTAATGGTTTCCTCAGGAAAGCTGTAGTTAGCACTCTGGAAGAGTGCTTTAATAATCAGGGTAAGTTGAGAGAGAGCAGCGTAACAAGCTAGTCATCTGTGTATTTACTAATATTCAAAATCCTTCCACCTGGAATGTCAGAATTATTCTATAAAAGGGGTCATGCTTCTGAGAGGTGAAGTGCGGAGATAACACAGCAGCAGATTTTGGTCCTATGCCTTGTGTTCATTTTATTCATCTCAGTGGAGAGCTGTAAACATTAACAGTAAAACCTGTCTTCTTGGTTGACTAACCAGGAAAAAGTGAATAGAAAACCCAAGTGACACAAAACCACCACACCTACCTTGCTACTCCATTTCTCTAACATGGTAGAGCATAGTAAGAGACTCTTTTATTATTAAAAAATTAAAAATAACTTTCAAGTCTGAGGTTTAATTGCTTTAAGTACATCAACAGTCTTTAAGGTTGGGGGGTATTCTGCATGTCTTATTTCTCTATTTATTGCTAAAAAAATTACCTCCTCTTTCAGTGCATGTTTCTTCTGCTCCAAACAGATTTCTTTAGCACGCATCAACTGCAAAGTCTCCTTAGAAACTGCATACTGAAGCTTTTCCATACGTTCCACTGCTGCTGCCCATGCTGCCTTGCCAAATTTTTTCTGGTCTGCTCGCATTCGATCATATACAGCTACAGAAAGAATAGGTAGACAGCTTACCATTGTACTCTTCAGATCATTAGTGTTTCTACTGCAGGGACAACACACAAATCTGTGTCCAAAAGCATACAAAGTTCCTTTAGCAGAGAGCAGGCATTATATATTAACGTTCAAATTCAGAATGTAAGCACTCTTAGGAATCACGTAAATAGGAAATTAGCTATTGGTTGATCATTTCATCATTACAATTCCAGTTTTTGTTATCCACAGAGAGCCCATTCTGAATATACAGTATTTGAATACCTGGACCACCGGTTCTGGCTTCTTGACGATAAAAATCTCACTAATGGTACCATAAGGCTACATTTTTCCTGCTTCCAAAAGCACTAATGATCACTGACTGAAGTCTCCAGTTCCTATTTGTAACAGGCAAGCAACATGTATACCAAAGATCTATGGTTGCAAATAGTTTCCAGGCATTTAATTTCTTAATATTTAAAGCTATTAAAATGATTTGATTATTGAAAGGCAGAGGAAACAGAAAAAGGAAAGTGACTTTAAAGCAATAATGACTGCCATATCCAGTATCAAAGTCAGAAACCATCAGGGACTCTACAGCCCCTAAATTCTTTGCAAATACACGTTGCAGCTACTACAGTCACATTGAGAAAGTGGTGAAACTTTTTTTCTAAAATTTGTATTTGGCTTACTTCTGCTGATATCCTGAAAAGGGTTACTGATGAAAGATTTAAATAAACACCAAAGAAAAAACAAATGGGAATGACAACTGCATTTTACTCATGAAATAAATAAATCATAGTAAAAAACAGAACTTGGTGAACATTAAATAACATTTTAATATATTTTCTTTGATTGGTAAGAGTAGAAAATAACTACCTTTCTGTGTTTTAGCTGTTATTTCAAAGTATTTAACTGTAAGATCTTGAATAGAGAGCACAGCCATATGAGCTTTTCTCTGCCAATCAGCATCTTCTTTTTGTAGACTCTCAATTCTTCTGGGTCCTAGATAGTCATTCTCTATAGAGATCTGAAAATAAATCAGTTCATAATTAACAACACAACTGTCGCTATTTTGCCAACAGTAACCAGTTGCAGGGTGGCTAAGAAAGAAAACCAATAAAGAGAGAAAACAACCAGGAAATCACTGTAGATTGTATTCAATAGAAAATAAACCTCTTTCAAGTGCTCCTTTCTGTTGAAAAAGTACACCCATTATTTCATTACTATTCTTACTAGAAGCACAGTAATACTGCTGTGTTTCAGTATTACTCACATTGTAAATGTAATTTTCCTTGGCCTGTAAATTTCATTTGGCAGTATCTTTTCATTAAATGCCTTACTACCTTCAGATATCAAGCATGTTTCATACAGATTTTCTTCCAGCCTGAAATATTTCATTCTAAATGAACGCTCATCAGTCATAACGCAAATGGAAAAAATGGATGTGTTGGGGTATTGCTAACCAGAAATACTTCAGAAATTTTTCTTTATTATAAGTGACTTTAAAAAAATCTATCTTCTTAGTACCTGAGAATTCAAATATCTTTTCACTGCTGAGATCAAGGCAACTTTATGTTGAACTGGCAACTACATGAAGTTGGTAAAAGATTTTAAAATTCTGTATAAAATTTAAAACCATCATTTTCTTTCCCAAAACTGTGCATTTTTTGCACATTTTAAAAGTCATTAAGAACTACCACTACAGACAACAGACTATATGTATAAGTAACTATTTAAGCCTCCTCTTGCAACCCCAAAACCTTAACTCTGAATAACATTCATTTACATCAGTCAAAACATCTCACTACTGTAGGCCCAAAAATGCTCATAACCTTTTATCCCCAGATATTTTAACCAGATGTTCTAGTGCATCAAATATTAATCTTGACTTCAGCAGGTTTCAAAGAGTCATTCCACTTTATAGTTGAACTGCAAACGACAGGTCTTGCAGTGACTGTTCAGGATCTACCTCTGCATATCCATTTAACCCATCTCTTAGAGGGATGACTTTTAAAAGTAAAAATTATATATAGATACCTTCTAGGTAATTTTTTATTTCTTGAAAAATGTGTGAACTACTTTAGCAAGGCATTTGAATCTACTTAAATATTTGCAAAAAATTTAGAAAGGCTATAGGCAAAATACAAATGCAAACAAACGGTAAGTGAATTTTATGAGACAGGTTGTAACATGTAATTGATGGAGTATATATGGACCATGATTCCCACAGGGAACGCTTATGAGTGGACAGACACGAGTTTCCAAATAAATGTCAAACTGTGAATGACAGCTGGTGATATTATCCTTTCCATTTACACAGAACTCTTACAGAAAGCAAGTTCCGTTGAGCAGCAAGATAAGAAACAATACAGTTAAAAATTTTCCTTTCCTATTCCTTGGTAAATATGGGGTAATTTGATACTGGAATTGACACAAGATCACTGAGTAATGTGAGCAATGTTCTTGCTAGGCATCGATTCTAAGAAAGTAAGAAGCATTGAAGTGTTGTTTCTTCATAAAGTTTTCCTTGCCAAAATATTATTCACACATGATGCAAGCTAAAGAGATTTATGATGGCATAATATATTTGTATCTTTGCTCTTTAGAGCAAGTATTTACAAGTAACAAAAAGAAGCAGCACCTTTCATTGACTGAACTCCCAAGTATGTTATCCATGCCATCTTTCACACCAAGGGCATACACATAGCAAGGCACAGAAAACCCAAGGAGCCTTTGCTTTAGCCATACCCGTACAAGTATGCGTATCTATGTGTAACCATAAGCAGATGGTCATGATCCTGGAAAACTTCAGAAACTGGAGGAACAAGGAATAAGATGGGCTTGCAAATATTTATGAGGATGCATCAGTTCAACATAGTAGTTTCATACTAACCTTTACACATCTGCTCAGATACACGTTCACGTTTAAAAGACACTGAGCAGCATACTCCACAAAAGACTACTATCAGGAAGGAGGTTTCCAAGTAATTGCATAAACAAAAGCTGCCCAACATCGTGCCGTAAGGATGCAACAACACGTACATGCTTACTGAAAGCCTGAAAGGAACCCCAGAAAGATACATAGGACACAAACATGTCCTTAATGATGCTTAAGCTGACCTATCGTAATGCTTAGCAGTCTCGTAACATATACCTATACCTATATCTACAGCTTGTTATCTCTCAGGACAGTTGAATTCAGAATTATTGACCATGAACATGAATAGACTGAAAATTCTTCTTTAAGAGTCAAGTAGCACAACTGGAAGACCAAGCTGCAGCTAATGTTCATCCTTGAACTTGGTATTCTGCAGCTTTGACAAGGGCCATGCACTGTTAACTTTCTGGTTCTGAAGACATGAAATTACGGAGGAGGGATGTACTGGTTTTGGCTGGGACAGAGGTGATTTTCTTCATGGTAGGTGGGATGAGGCTATGTTTTATATAGTGTAGACAACATTATACATTAATGAAAACTAACGTTTTCATTAGTAATGTGCAGTGGTTACACAGCATGAAGGCTTCTTCTGCTTTTCACAATGGCCCACCAGCTAGTAGGCTGGAAGTGCCCTAGTCTGAAGAGGACACAGCTGAAACAACTGACTCCAACTCACCACAAGGATATTCCACATGGCATTGTGCTCAGCCATAAAAGCTGAGGTGCATTTGGAGTGATGGTGTTTGCCTTCCTGGAGAAGGCTGAATAACTGTGCCCATACAAAGTGGTGAATGATTTTTTTTTTTTTTGCTTGTGTGTACGTCTTTTGCTTTACTTACTAAACTGTCTTTATCCAAACACACAGGTTTTCCCACTTCTTCCCTTCAATTCTCTCTCCCATCCAGAGAGAGTGGCTGGGTGGTGCTTAGTTGCTGGCTGGGGTTAAACAACAACAACTTGTACTATTTAAAAGGGAACGTTCAATCAACTGGTGAAGACAGAACATAGGTGCCAGTGGGGAACGGTCTTTGTCAGGAGAAAAACCCCAGCTGTTTCCTTAGAAAAGGTGGCTTCCTAGGAGCTGAGGATGAACCTTAAACTGAGAATCTTGTTTCTTTCACATTCAAACTTGTTAGACTAGAGTACACTTATTGCTCCAACAACCACTGAACATTAACACCAGCTAGAGACAACAGGTTCAACGTGATAAATTCAGAATGACAAAGTTCAAGAATAAGCAATAGGTGCAAATGCTCAGAAGATCCAGTCCCCTGTGCTGATTCCTGGAGTAATAGTTTCCAGCAGCAAAGATCCTTACTACTCTGTGTAACTCTACTCATACTCTAGTGAAGTTCAGAGTAACACATTGAGGCCCCTCATTAGCAAGAGAAGATATCTCAGACCATTCACGGTGCAGTAGAAGTCAAATGAATGGGGGAGGGAAGAAGGGCAGAAGATCAGGAAAGTTAACTGTCAGCATACCAGAACTTGGCACTGCATATTGCAGACACAGGTAGTCTTTTACCTAGAGCAGACAGAGATTCTCATGCAAGCGGGAAGGAAAGCAGTTTGCTCTATTATTTGACTTTATAAGAGGATCCAATCCTGGGGAAAGTAGATTTGTCAGAATGGGAATCCAGAAACTAATTCAATGGACACAGCCTGCACTGTGCTCTTGAAGACATGTTATAATGAAAATAGTTGATTGCTGCTTATGATTGTTAGTGTTTGATCATTAGCAAAATAGGTATCTGATTATTAGTGAAAGATGTAGCTTAGACAAAATATAGTTATGAAATCACAGTATCACAGAATGTTCGAGCTTGGAAGAGACCTCCAGAGATTACTGAGTCCAACCCCTTGCCAAAAGCAGGATCACCTAGGGTAGTCTGCATCTGGGTGGGTTTGAAAGTCTTCAGAGAATGAGACTCCCCTGGGCAGCCTGTTCCAGTGCTCCATCATTCTCACTGTAAAGTTTCTCCTCATGTTGAGGTGAAATCTTCTATGTTCAAGTTTCTATCCACTGTTCCATGTCTTATTATTGCACACCAATGAAAAGATTTGCCCCATCTACTTGACACCCACCCCTCGGATATTTCATAGAATCAGTCAGGGTTGGAAGGGACCACAAGGATCATTGAGTTCCAACCCTCCTGCCATGGGCAGGGACACCTCACACTAGAGCAGGCTGGCCAGAGCTTCATCCAGCCTGGCTGCAAACACCTCCAGGGACGGGGCCTCAACCACCTCCCTGGACAACCCATTCCAGGCTCTCACCACTCTCATAGTGAAGAACTTCTTCCTCATGTCCAGCCTGAATCTCCCCACTTCCAGCTTTATTCCATTCCCCCTAGTCCTATCACTACCTAATAGCCTAAAAAGTCCCTCCCCAGCTTTCTTGTAGGCCCCCTTCAGATACTGGAAGGACACAATAAGGGCACCTGGGAGCCTTCTCTTCTCCAGACTGAACAGCCCCAACTCTTTCAGTCTCTCCTCATAGGAGAGGTGCTCCAGCCCTCTGATCATCCTGGTGGCCCTTCTCTGGACACATTCCAGCATGTCCATATCCCTCTTGGAATAGGGGCTCCAGAACTGGACACAGTACTCCAGGTGGGGTCTCACCAGAGCTGAGTAGAGGGGGAGAATCACCTCCATCGACCTGCTGGCCACACTTCTCTTGATGCAGCCCAGTCGCTGCTTGGCTTTCTGGGCTGCAAGTGCACACTGGTTGCTTGTGTTGAGTTCCTTGTCCACCAGCACCCCCAGGTCCTTTTCTTCAGGGCTGCTTTCCAGCCAGTCACTGCCCAGCCTGGATTTGTGCTGGGGATTGCCTTGACCCAGATGCAGGACCCTGCACTTGGTCTTGTTGAACCTTATGAGGTTGGCTTGTGCCCACCTCTCCAGCCTGTCAAGGTCCCTCTGGATGCCATCCCTTCCCTCCAGCGTGTCTGCTGCACCACACAGCTTGGTGTCATCAACAAACTTGCTGAGGGTGCACTCAATGTCACTGTCCAGGTCACTGACAAAGATGTTGAACAAGACTGGTCCCAGGACTGATCCCTGAGGGACTCCACTTGTCACTGGCCTCCACTGGGACATGGAGCCATTGACAGCCACTCTTCGGGTGCAGCCACCAAGCCAGTTCTTTATCGATCTAGTGGTCCACCCATCAAACCCATGTGTCACCAGTTTGGAGACCAGGATGTGGTGTGGGACAGTGCTGAAGGCTTTGCTCAGGTCCAGGTAAATGACATCACTTGCTCTCTCCTCATCTATTAATGTTGTCATAGACATTGTGTGTTATAGACATTGATCAGATCCCCTCTCAGCCTTCTCTTCTCAAGACTAAACAACCCCAGAGCTCTCAGTCTCTCTTCATAGGGGAGATGCTCAAGTTCCCTCATCATCCTTGTGGCTCTCCATTGGATTCTCTCCAGCAGGTCTCTGTCTCTCTTGAATTGGGGAGCCCAAAACTGGACACAGTATTCCAGGTATGGTGTCACCAGGGTAGAGTAGAGGGGGAGAACCTCCCTAGACCTGCTGGACACACTTTTCTTGACGCATCCCAGGATCCCATTGGCTCTCTTGGCCACAAAGGCACATTGCTGTCCTGTGGAGAACTTCCTCTTCACTAGGACTCCAAGGTCTTTCTCTGTGGAGCTGCTCTCCAGCAGGGCAACTCCTAACCTATGCTGGTGTCTGCTGTTACTCCTTCCCAGGTGCAGGACCCTGCACTTGTCCTTACTGAACTTCATGAGGTTTGCCTGCACCCAGCTCTCCAGCCTGCCCAGATCTCACTGGATGGCAGCACAACCTGACAGGTGTCAGCCACCCCCCCTGTTTTGTCTCATTAACGAACTTGCTGAGGGCACTCTCAATCCCCTCATCCCAGTAGTTAATGAAGATTTTGAACAAAACTGGGCCCAGTACTAATCCCTGGGGAACACCACTGGCCACAGGCCTCCAAGTTGACTCTGTCCCACTGATGACGATCCTCTGAACTCTGCTGTCGAACCAGCTTTCAATCCACCTCATAGACCAACCATCTACGCCACATCTCCTGAGCTTTTCTGTGAGGATGTTATAGGAGGCAGTATCAAAAGCCTTGCTTAAGTCAAGGTATCTGACATCCACTGCTCTTCCTTCATCTACCCATTTGGTCATGATTTCATAGAATACTCTCAGATTAGTCAAGCAAGATCTCCCTTTGGTAAATCCATGTTGGCTGTTCCTGATAACTCTCTTTCCTTCCATGTCATTAGAGATGAACTCCAGAATGACTGGCTCCATCATCTTTCCAGGAATGGAGGTGAGGCTGACTGGTATGTAGTTGCCTGGGTCTTCCTTCTTGCTTTTCTTGAAGACTGGAGTCTCCTGCTCTCCATGACTTTTCAAAAATGACAGAGAGAGGCTCAGTAACAGCATCAGCCAGCTCTCTCAGCACTTGTGGATGCACCCTATTGAGGCCCATGGATTTGTATGTTTCCAGTTGGTACAAGTTCTCTCTAACCCAGTCCTGATTGACTAGTGGAGTGTCCTACTTCCTCCAGTTCTGCTCCCTTTCAGAGACTGGGGTTCCTGAGGGCTGGTCTTAGGAGTAAAGCCTGAGTCAAAGAAAGCATTCAGCAACTCTGCCATCTCTGCATCCTCTGTTACCGTATCTCCCTAATCATTCAGTAGTGGGCCCACTTTTTCCGTGCTCTAATGTTGTCATTGATGTCTTTGAAAAAGCTCTTCTTGTTTTATTTCACCTCCATGACAAGACTTAGTTCCAGGAGAGCTTTGGCCTTTCTTGTCACATCTCTGTGTTCTCTGGCAATATTTCTATAATCCTCCCAACTAACCAGACCTTTTTTCCACATATTGTAAACCTCCTTTTTTGAGTTTTTCCAAGAGTTCCCTGCTTCTCCTTGCAGGTCTCCTTCCTCCCTTATCTGTTGTTTTTGGGGGTGTTTTGGGGTTTTTTTTTCCAAGGGAATACATTTTTCTTGAGCTTGGAGGAGGTAATGTCTGAATATTAACCACCTCTCTTGGCCACCTCCCTTCCTCCTAGAGCCCTAGACCACTGGATACTTCTAAGTGGAGTTTTGAAGAAGGTAAAGTTAGCCCTCTTAAAGTTCAGGGTTGAAATTTTGTTTATTGCCCTGCTTCTTTGTCAAGTGACATTAAACTCTAACACGTCGTGGTCACTACAGCCAAGACTACCTCCAACCCTATCATCTACAGCCATTCCTTCTTTGTTAATACAAGGTCCAGCATCATGCTTCTCCTCATTGGTTCTTCAACTATCTGGAGGAGAAAGTTGTCATCAATGCACGGCAGGAACCTTTTGGACTGTTTATGTTTCGCTATGTGATCTTTCCAACTAGTATCAGAGTGACTGAAGTCACCCATGAGAACCAGGGCACTTGATCTTGAAGCTACTTTCAGCTGCCTGTAGAGGTCTCATCAAAACATCATAAGAATGTATTCAGCTTTCCTTATTTAGAGACAGAGCACCAAGGCCATGAAGTCAGATGTCTGGCCTTGAGAGGAGGGGTGTGATCAAAGCCAAATAGATAAAGACACGCCCTTGGTTTCCCCTGGGCCCTGGCCTGGCTCCAGGAAACCCCAAGAGGAGGATGAAGTCGGAGGTTTCTCCATTTAGAATCACAAACTTCTTTATTAAACAATATAAAAGCTGGACCCTTTTGCAGTGATTTTTGGAAGCCTCACCTATGAGCTGACACATTGAGCAGGACCACCCGATCGATGGGAAAGGTTCTCCAAATCCTCACTGTAACTGGGGCTTCCCTGCAACTGCGGATCACCATAGATAACCTTATGTATCAGAAGCATCCTTTTTAACAGAAGTCCCCTGATCAGTAGAAGAATCCTGGTCAGCAGGATCCTGACCTCCTTCTGCACCTCCATCAGCAGCTCCCTTGCGTTTAGCCTTTCTGGTCAAAGCAGCAGGTATGGCTTTTAAATTCACGGCAAGATCGGCAGAAGCAGAGGGATTTTTCACAGGAACGGCAGGTACCCTTTGGGACCCTGCCGCTGCTGCTGCTTCCATTCCAGCTGCAGAGGGCGGAAGAGTCTTTGCCTCGTTAATGGCCGCTGCCTGTGAAGCCGTTGCCGCCATTTTAGGTGCTGGCAGGGTTTCCGCAGCCGCTCGAAGACAGTCTCGCCGTTCCGAGCAGCTCTCCCAGTCTTTCCATTAACTCCTGCCTGCCTGAAACTGCCTGCAACCTCAGCCTCTTCTGCTTGTGTCCTCCTCACCACTGGAACTGCCTGCATTAGACTCACATCTCTTATGTCTACTCCGCTTAGACGCATGGCAAACAGCTATACGTCTCTCTCTGTACAGTGCTATCAGCAGACATACAATTATTATCACAAACAGCAGATTCAAGAATAGCAAATAGATTATTTCAGAATCCCATTTGCTTAGATAGCTCTCTGTAACAGGAATGGTGAACTCATAAATTTCAGCAGGAACAGTTATAGTTGTGTTTTCCTAATCCAATAAATCCCAAACAGTAATCACCCAGACTTTTTAACTTGCATTCAAACCAAAGGAACAGCTTATATGCTAAATATATACCTACTTTATATGTCATCACCAATACACACCATCTATAAATTACCACAGTCAAAACAGAATATATCAGATGCCACAAAACCTAAACCAGCTTCATTTTGCTTTCTTAGTCTGAGCAGGAATTAATCAATCGAGCCACTGCTCCATGTTAGGCACCAATAATTTGTTGTAATGTGGTGGGTTGGAAATTCCCCCCAACATTAACTTTACCAGACTAGCTCAGTTTGGAAGCAAATGGAGCTATATTTACAAGCAAAACTACAATCTACAATGGAATGCAATGAATATATACTAATATTGAGTATGTACAATATTTACAGATATTTACAATTAAAAAAAGCACAAAACGTTCTTGGCCAAAGCCAGGAAAGCTGTCTCTCTGACTCTCCCTCTTCTCCCCCTGTTCAAAGGCAAAAAAGAGAGAAAAGAAACAGAGATTGATGTTAGACTTAGCCAAGGTTAGTATGGCAGCTACTTCCAGTGAAGGAAGCAAGAAGAGAAATGCAGAAACACCCTGCTAGACTGCTGCAATAGAACTGAACATTGTTTGGAGAACTAAATCTTAAGGGAGCTATCCCTCCAATGGAATCGTTTAGAATAATCATTATTTTTCCTTTTTACACCCAATAGTGATTTATTTACATTCTTACTACTTTCTGTGAAAAATTTTAAAGGCATAGCCCTAAGACCAGTACACAGGTCAATGACTTTGAGTGCCAACAAACTTTAAGAGCTCTCTTTGGTACCCTGGAAGCTGCAGTCTATGGGGTCTAGCTGTCTGCTGCTCCTTGCAGGCTTGTGCTCCTGTGCAAGCCTACTTTTCTGAGCTTGCCTGACAAACAGACCCTGTGGCGTCTAAGAGCCTGAACAGGCTTCAGTACTCTCCATAGGGAAAAGTAATCTCTTTCCATCCAGCCAATTAATTCTACTTGACTCAATTTCTCCATCAAGAAATGTAAGACAAAAATATTTTAAAAAGACTAATGTAAAAATACTGCTAGCAGCCTTTCCAAAGGTAATTACTATCTTTCTTTATAATCAAAACCAAATAACTATAACAAGCTAAAAGACAGAGTGCCCAAGAAGCAGCCACTTTTGGTCATGTACCTAGCATGTTTCAGGAATACATGGAATAAAAACTGATGGTCATATTGTGAGTGTAAATACTGGCAACTGTCAGTCTCTTGAGAGATGAATTACTAGTTTTCAAGTCCAAAATACCTAAAAATTATTATAATCTCCCAGTCATTAAATTTATTTTCTCAGAACAGGACATATAATTGCCAGAGAAACAAGAATTGAGCAACTGAGACATCATGATAAAATATATATGGTTCCCCATGCCAAATGGATGTCTGGCCATTAAGACTCAGACCACTAAAGCGCTGCCACTAGAGCAAATATAGAAATATATATTAAATCGTAAAATTCCATTTAAATAATGTAATTTGTGTTTACTTATATAGAAGATAGCTATTATTTAGAGTTGTATGTTACCATAGGAACTAGGGAAAAAAGTAGTGTAACTAAGGGATGGCTGCTGTAATCGGGAGAAAAGCTGGGAGAAAAGACAGGGAACCATCCTCTGGAGGTTGCAGCATATGAAGAACGCATAGCAACATTCCTCCTCACCGACAACACTTCCTCAGTGGAAGTGACCACTCTTCATTTATCCTAGTCAAGAATGGGGTGCTGTGGTGGTTTTAAGGTTATGCCTTTAATTTCCTTTCACAGAGTCTGAGCAGAAAAGTAAAAGAATGTAAATAATACATAATCAGGTGTAAGAAAGCAAAATGATCATTCTAAACATTTCCATTGGTGAGATAGAAATGTTTGAGTCAGTACTCAAAACAAAGTCTGTCTGTCTAGTGTTTTTCTGCTGGGCAGTCTAGCATTTCTCTTCTGGCTTTACTTCAGAGGTAACATACTTGCATACTGACCTTGAAAGCTAAATTCTAACAACCTCTCTGCTTCTTGTCTTTCTTCCTTTTGCCAAAGGGGCCTGGGGAAGGCAGGGAAGGGGGAGATAGGGGAGGCAGCTTTCCTGGCTTGGGCCAAGAGGGTTTTGTGCTGTTTTTGTTAATTGTACATATTTGTAAATACTGTATATTTGTACATATTCATTGCCACCATTATAGACTGTAGTTTTGCTCATAAATACAGCTACATTTGCTTCCGAACTGAGCTAGTCTGGTGTTGTTAATGTGGGAGGGGAATTTCAGCCCACCACACTACAACAGAGGCAGCACATGTGGACCATTAAACAGTAACATGAACATGATTATGAGTTTTGAAGACTTTTTTTCTTGTATTTTTTTCAATAATTAATCACCCTGAGGTAATATAGTAACTCTCATTATGGAATTAAAATAAGCTTCATACCCTGATCTACATCCAAATTTCATCTTTCACCCTGTGTCGTGGATTTAGTTGAACCTGCTGCTGTTATTCATACCATGATGCAGTCATGCTTGCTTCAAAAAATGAAAGTGCTAACTGGAGCAAAGTATTATAGGGCTTGAAGTTCAGATTGCAACATGGGAGGCTTCCTGTTCCACCACAAGTTGCTGCTTCTGGGTTTCACCTTTTGGGTGTGGGCTCTTTTCTGCAAGCATGGTGGTGGAAAGAGTGGGAGTCTGGTAGTTGCTGGGTTTGGTTCTCTGTTTTATGCAGGGTTTTTTCCCTGTATATTTCACTGTGCTGCTTCTGCAAATAGGCTAAGTAAGATAATCATGCATTGTATTATTAATTAGATTATTAGCTAAGGTAATTACCCATTATGCTTATGATATCTTATGTTAAATTAAACTCTTATCTCTTTAGCTCAGCCCTGAGTTGTGTATGATACTCTTCCCCTCACTTTTGTGTTGGGGGAGCAGGCAGTTTAGCCCTTGCTAAAACCATGATACCCTGTCATTCTTTATATGTAAAGAGTATTGTATTTTCATGACTCTCGTTTCACTGAAGCAGCAAGCATCAGAAATGCTTTTGTTATGCAGGAAACTGGAGCTAACCCCAGCCATAAGGTTTTACTAAAACTTAAGGATCTTTGCTCCACTATTAGGCCTGCCAGAAAAGCACATGTAGTAAGTTAGCGCAATTTCATGCATTAAACCATTTCATGCACAAGTTCTATTTATAAAGATTCTTCTGTATTAGCTATCCACCATAATGTGTATTTTGCCAGCACAGACACAGTACCGCTTTATTTCAAACAATGAAATAAAAAAAATGGAGATGGCATCTTTCTCTAACACATAATACAGTGACCAAGTTTTGGAACTCAAAATTGCCAGGAAGAGAACAACTATGCATCAGATGTAACTATATACAACTGAAATAATCAACCATAAAACAAGCCTTTGCAGTTTACCACAGTTGTTCTTTCAGGAAAATTAGGTATTTTTAAAGTGGAATTCAAGAGCTCACTGAGGTTAAAAAACCCAACCAAACAAAAAGCAAAAGCAAAACACACTTTCTTGACTGACAAAAGAACAGCAACAAAAAATAATCTTTTTTTTTTCTGCTATAAATTTAAACAATTTAATAAGGCTATTTATTAAATGTAGTTTTAAACCAGAGAAGACTATGCTGGCTATCTGAACAATGTGCCAAGCTGAAAAAAAGTGACATTTGCAATTAGAGATTAAATTAAACAAACTCATTTCAGCCTCATACATATTAGAGCAATCAGAAAGCTGCAGTCTTAATAATCTCCATAAGAACTAATGATTTTATCAAAAGTACTTCTGGAATGCAATAAGCAGTGACACTTGTCATTTTCAGTTAAGTATTTAGAACTAGTATTCATTTTAATTAAAAAAAACATCCACATTACAAAACAATTTTACCAAAATGTAGTATTCTTCATCTGTCAGTACTTTTCAGCTCTTAAGCAACTATACTCAAGTATTACAACAAATTATGTACTTCTATCACGCTTCCACATTTAAGTATTTTCACAACACTAGATTAAAAGCTATTGACTTCTTATGGTTTACCAGATTGTTTTAGAAAACTAAAAAAAAAAAACTTCCTCTGTAATCTTTTGAAAAAATTCTCAATAGTAGAGATACTGTATGTAAATCTCTGTGTTATATATTAGTCATTATTCCTTGCAATCACACCATTCTAAGTTTCACCTATTACATTCAGCAATCAATTAGAACAAACACAGAAAGTTGAATGGGTGATAGTTGGCTAGGTATGTCAGAGATTCTTCAAAAACATACTTCTAAGTGAAGAAACCAGAAACATAGGGTCAACATCTAGTGGAGAAACCATCACTGCATATACTGTATGATTTAAGTACTAAACAGTAACTAAAACCCATGATTTTCCCATTAATAAGAAATTCAGTTACCTTTACCATACCTTTATCTGCTGTCTTCTAAGCATTGCAAGTTCCCTCATATCTCGGAATGGCTGTAGCAAATACTGGTAGAGCTCTGTGGTGGCTTCTGCAAGGCTACTGCAGGCTTCATCTTCCATTTGATAAAGTTCAAGCAGCTCTACCATGCTTTCTGTGTTTTTATGTTTTTCCAGAAGCTGTAGGAAAAGTGCCAATCTTAGTGAACATACATTTCTGCTAAAAGTGACATTCATTTTTAGCTTAGCCTCTTGAATCATCTTTCCTGTCCCACAAAATCATCATTCAGAGAAACAAACAAAAAAAAAAATCTTAATCCCCACTCACATTGTGAATTTAGCCCATCAAGTATGAGCATGTCTCATAACCATAACTTAAACTGTTCAGCACTCCGTATTTTTTTTTTCTTTCTAAAACCCTCTAGAAGGTAATGAACACGAGCACAAAAAGCAACTTAGTACAAGAATCTATAGTACAGTAGCAGGAAATACTGCTTCATACATTTTGGTGTTTGGATGTGGTCTGGACTCACACAGTCCCATTACAACAGTGAAGCTCCAGACACAAGAGAAGAATCTATATGGAAAAAACCCAAACAAACAAAAAAAACAACGAACCAAACAAAAAACCCCAGTGATCTATGTTTCTGGTAATTTCGCCTTCTGGTTTATAATTTCAGCCTAGACAATTTAGGTGTAAAATTTCAAATGCATGAAGTTTCAGCTAGTTTGTTGGTTTTTTTGTTTTTTTTTTTTTTTTTAATGAAACAAACTAAGTATTATAAGCTTTTAAATAATACTTAATTTAAGTCATATAAAAAGCCATGACATCAGTATTTGATTGCATAAATTTGCTACAATGTGTATTTTTAACATATATGTTTGGTTTGCATCTCTTTTGGGCTTTTGTCTGGACAGACCCCACATGCTGCAGTTTCTAAAAAAAATAACACTCAACAGTTGCACAAAAACTAATACAGACATATGGAGTACTTTATGTATTTACAAAGACTAGATTATCTGAAATTAATTCCCCTTTTATATAATTTTCAAAGTCAAAGTCTCTGATCTCCATATTACCATCTTAAAAGTGTATATTCCCTGTCCACACTTATTTAAACTTAATGAAGATTGGGCACACTAAGGAAGAACATCTTATCTATCTGTTTACGTTGGATGCCAAACCTCCATAAAATATTCTCAGTGGTCTCAATTACATCAAGCATTATAACAAGATACATAAATAGAGGAACTGCGGATAAGAAATTGAAGCTTTAGTCAACAGTCTTTTGGTGCCCGGTTCATTTATACCCTGGGACATTCAAGAGAAGGCACAGTTACTAGACTGCATATTCAATTTTGCTCCATTACATTTATAGTACTATGCTATGTTTCAGTTACCTGACAAGATAGAAAACTTTTCTCTTTTTTCGTAATGTAGTTTGCTTCTGAAGATCTACATAATCCTACCTATGCTTTCCTTGACACCCTGAAGACCGGTCAAGATTAGCAGAACGCAGAGGCTCGTAGTAGCTTTATTTACATGTTTCGCATTAAAATAATGGTCAGATGACAAGAGCTTTCACATAGCAAGGCTCAGCAGAGATGAAAGGTCTGGGAGACATGGTGTACAATCAGTGACATCTCTCAGCAGCACAAAGGATATGTGTATTATCTAAACAATTTCACCTAGGAAATTGTTTCTACTGCAGGGTCATTTGTTACATCTTTCAGCTCCCCTCCAGCAGCAGGTAACATTTTGTGGCATTTGAGTTCTCACTCAGAGTTACTGAGTAGTGGTTTATGGCTTGTAGTCTGTAAACCCCACATTTTTTCAACTTTTGGGTTAAATACACAAAGCATAACCTTCAATTAAAGGGACAGAAATCATCCCTATTGCTCTTGGGTTTGGGATCTAAATCCCTGTGGATTTCACACATTATGCCAGCCCACTAGGCTGGATTAGTTTTAACCATGTAGTCTATGAAGCCATCTTCTCCCTCAGCTCCTCTTTCTTGTTGTTAGTGCCTAAACCCAGAGTTTGCCTCCTCTTGCTTCCTCCTGGCACTATCAGAAAACCCTCTTGCAGTCCCAAACCTGTAATTCTGTCAAGGTATTGAAAAAAACAAACCCTTCTTCCCAAGCCAACCATTGCAAGGAGGTTCTCCACTATTAGAACCATCTCTACAGCACACCGTAATGTTAATTTCCTTTTAGTTACTTAAGCTGTTACCACCTTCTTATTAAATAAAAATTTACAACTGCTCTACTAGGATACAAAATCTAGATGCAACAAAAAACAACAAAAATGAAGAGAAAAATTATCACCATTTAAAGTAGAATGTAGGGCAATTTCATTCCAAGGACAGAACAATACAATTCCCTTCTCCCTTAACAGACCATTCTTAAGGCCTATTTAATAGTTCTGATATTCTGAAATCATTCACAACTTTGCAGAAGTTAAAATTCAAGTGAAGGGCCATTTCAATTTTATGACCATCAGTATAGTACAAAGGTATCCTAAGAGAAGAAAAATTAAGTATCAACTTATAATTAATGGGTTGTTCAGTGAAAAGCATGTCTATCACTGCAAACAGTATGGATAAAGTAATGAATTCTCATTACTTTTCTGTGCATACAGAAGATTGCAGCATCATGGAATCAATGAAGTTGGAAAAGATTTTTAAGATCATCAAATCCAGCTGTAACCCAACTACCACGACCACTAAACTATATGCTGAACCACATACAAACTTCTTGAACATCTCCAGGCATGGCAACTCAACCACCTCCCTGGGCAGCCTGTTCCAATGCATCATCACTCTTTCAGTAAAAAAATTCTTCCAAATATCCAATCTAAACCTCCCCTGGCACAACATAAACCCATGTCCTCTAGTTACTTTGGAGAAGAAACCAACAACAACCTCACTACCACCTCCTTTCAGGTAGAGCACAATAAGATCTCCCCTTATCCCTCTCTCCTCCAGACTAAACAACCCCAGTTCCCTCAGTTGCTCCTTGGTCAACATGCCCTCCAAATCCTTCACCAGTCTCATTGCTGCTCTCTGGACATGCTCCAGGACCTCACCATCTTTCTTCTATTGCGGCTCCCAGAACTGAATACATTACTCAAGCTGTGGGTGGCCCCACAAGGGACACGTACAGGGGCACAACCACTCCCTGCTCTTGTTGGATAAGTAAATGCCCATTGTTTCAAAGACTTGCCCATGCCCAGTTCTATTAGGTGTGCTACTGGGTTTACCCCAATCCTAATCCTAACCTTCAACTCCTTCAGAAATACCAAATCTCCAATAAAGAAAAAAGAAAATACAAGTGAAGGTAGGTTATTCATACGTTAGTATGTGTATTCTTAAATTATTAACAGAATGTGAACAACTATTCTTCCTTCCTAAGGCAATGACATATACAGAATCCATTTCCTGTTCCTAATGAAGATCTTTCTGAATGAAAATGGTGATGAAATTTCATTTTAACTACAGCTGCTAGAAAAGACAGAACAGAACATGAAAACTGACTTGGAAATCAGGGAGTATCATCTTACCTGGCTTGGAGCCAAGAACAAAGAGCTGTGAAATAGTGATATTCTCAAAACAGGTAGAAAAGTTAACAACCTGTGAGCACTGATCACACACAATCTCAATACACCCATAATTATAATAGCATGTTCTTCTACAGGGCCACTGTGATGGAGTTTTGGTGAAAAACACCCAAACATTAAGCTTTTCTACAAAGGTTAAAAAACAGCTAAAACTGAAATTCTTTTCAGATCAACACCATTTTCTGCCTCAAATTTCACATGGCTTAAAAGTTGCATGAGAAGAAGAAACTGGGAAATGTGGGGGGAAAAAAGTTTTTAAAACAACACAGAAATTATGACATACATTTGAAATTATAGTTATGATACATGTCCAGATGACCAAGAAGGCAAACAGTCTCACAGCTTGTATAAGCAATAGTGTGACCAGCGGCAGTAGGGAGGGGATTGTTCCACTGTACTTGGTACTGGCCACACCTCGAATGTTATGTTCAGTTGTGGGCCCTTCACTACATGAAAGACATCAAGGATTTGACAGTCCACCTAATAAGGTTGGACTCCGTGATCTTAACAGCATTTCCAACCCTAAATAATTCTATGGTTCTTTATACACAGTTTAAATACAGAAGGGTCAGACTACTCTCCACGTTTTGGAACTGTTACGAATCACCAAGATTTTACCAATGCAGTGTGGTATGAGCAGGAGACTGATAGCTTTTATTCTGCTTCTCGACAAAGCTGCAAGTCTGGTAAATAGTTTGGGCTGTGTTATTGCCATCACAGGAAAGAAATGATACTAAACTGGCTGCATAGAGGACCTTTCCCACTTTTTTTTCTATAAAACAGCCCAATGGAAGTTTTCCTGCCTTATATCAAAGTCTACTGAAGCAATTTTTTAGCTGACTGCCATCCACATAGTATTCAGACTATCAGATAACAGTAACACTGGGTCTAGCACAGAATTCACTGAATTAATAATGTCATAAGGCAAACCAAGCCCTCCATAGACTCACAGGTAGTTTAACTGTGTATTTTGCAATTTTCACACCAGCACTACCTACAAAATACACTCTACAACAAAGATGAAAAATATAGCTAGTACCTTTTAGTAAGATGGAGACGCTGGTTTAGTTGGTTGAATGTCTAAACCATCCCAGTACCTTAAAACCAGGCAGTTTCAAGATGTTAGAATAAAATACATTAATAACTTTTAGGACATGTTTTATGACTCATTTATGATTCTCAGCACAGATGTTCAGTATTCATTTACTTCAACTGTCCTGGTATGGATTTTTTGACTTTCACAATTTTTAAATTATTTAAAGAATCCAGTGGAGGAGGGTAGAGTAACATCCTGTACAGGACTGACTAGCACTACACCCATTGAATACTGCATTTATTTTAAGAATCATGTTTCACAGATGTTACATTGTTCACAACTAAATGAATATGTATATTTTAGGCAACTATTATGCAGACAGACTCTAACCAGCAGGAAACAATTTTTTTTCAATTTAACAGTACACATATTTGAACAGTATTCCGTATTTTTGTAAAAAAGTATTTTGTCTGTAGCTTTAAAAGCACTACAGCAGACAGTGTTAATTATGTGCAGGTTCAGCTCAGATGGAAGCATAATCCAAAGACTGATTTAATAATTCAAGACTTGACTCTTAAATTAACAAAAAAATTCCCTATTATTCCTATTTTACAAAAGCATTGCAATATGACACTGGTCCATTTTTAGCCAAAAAGTACCATAATTTGCAGCCTCTTCCTCAGCTTCTTGGTATTTTTGGAATAATAGTAATTACTGAACACTGTATTTTCCTATTAATTTATATTCTTCTAAGCCTGATAATATTGCCTGCCATTTTCAGGAAAAATTTCTAAATATTTTTTAACTGAAGCAACATTATTTAGTATCACAAGTAAAACTAAGGATAATTATTTCCAGAGAGTTTTTAGATACTCCATCCTTTCCACTAAACAGCAGTCCTAAGAATAAAATACCAAACCCCCTTGTTGATACACTTGAAGTAGTCTGCAGTGAGCTCTACACATGTCCCAAAGAAATAAAGCTCCAAAGTACATAAAATTTGTACGTAAAGCTTTAGCATTGAACTAAAGACTGCAATTTCTTACATCAGAGAGAGCTTTAAATTGTTTATATTCTCCTTTCAAGCTATCTTTAAACAAACAAAAACAATCTGGTTAAAAACAGACACACTCCCACATGTTGTGGTACTGAGCAGAAATCTAAACTACATGGACTCTGTTCTATATGCAAACCGATTTTCTCTCTCTTACCCACATGGCCCTTTATTTAAATGTCACTGCTGTTGTGGTTAAAAGACGAGGAAAGTCAGCTTTCTGATTGCATGATTGCATTGCCAACACCAATCCTTACCCCTTCTTTAGCAGCACAAAAAGACCATTTGCATTATTGTAGCAGGTGAATGCCCCAGTAACAGACCAAAGTCTGACTCTCCAATATAAATCTAAAATATATTCTACTGTTGTAGCAGAAATCATCTAATAGAACACAAAGATGGATAGAGTTGGACTACCATAAATAAAGCAACACTGCCCAACATGAGGAGCATTGGAACCAGCACTACCTAGAACCATAAAAATGCTGAATCTGGAAAAGATCTTTGAGATCACACCTAGAGCTCACAATCTGCTAAGATTAAAAGAAGAGACAAGTTAATTCCATCCTAAACTTATCTGGAAACCACACAGTTTATTGCTGGTATGCAAAGCAATCTATCATCTACTGAGTGGACCAAAATGTCCAATTATTTCAACCAGGTTTCTGAAGACAGGGAATGCTTCTGAAAAACAAGTGTATGCTGATGCACTGCAAAGTTTACTCTGGATTTTTGGGGGGATTTTCTAAATGGCTGTTTACAGAAGGACTGCATTAATTAAAAAACGTAACCCAAATGTACACAAACAGAATAAACAGGTTTGAAGCCTGAAGTTATTCTAAGAAACAAAGAGATACACATGCGCACAAAACAAAAGCCAATCCACACTGGAAAGTAAGAGACAGAGTTTGTAATACACTAGAAACAAAAAAAGGAACAATTCTGTTAAAATGTATCTTCTAGGCCTCTGAAGAGCTGCTCTTATCAAGTAAGCCATATTATTCTTCTTTAAATCCTATTTAAAACAGCTTTATACCTCCATGCAGAGAGCACACACCTCAATACATGTGGGTGTAGGTTTTGTAGCAGAGGTCTACAGGGATGGCATCTGTGAGAAGATGCCAGAAGCTTCCCTCACATCTCACAGAAACAGTGCCAGCTGGCTCCAAGATGGACCCACTGCTGGCCAAGGCTGAGTCCATCAGTGATGGTTAGTGCCTCTGTGGTAACACATTTGAGAAGGGGAAAACAGCACAACAGCAGCCAGGAGAGAAAAGTGAGAATATGTGACAGAAAAAAATTCTGTAGACACCAAGGTCAGTCAAGGAGAGGGTGAAGGGGCTCCAAACACCAAAGCATACTGTCTCTGAAGACCATGGCAAAGAGCATACTGAAGCAGGTTGTCCCCCTGTAGCTCGTGGAGGTCCCTAGTAGAGCAGATATCCACATGAAACACCCCACACTGGAGCAGGATGTGCCCTGAAGGAAACTGTCACTCCATGAAGAGCCCATGCTACTCCCAGTTTTCTGGCAGGATCTGTGACCTCGTTGGGCACCTGCACTAAAGCAGTCCATTGATGACTTTCCATTGTGGAAAGGAACCACACAGGAGAAGTTTCATAGAAGACTTTGTATCCTGTGGGAGGGACACCATACTGAAGCAGAGGAAGAGCATGATCAGTGCTCCCTCAGAGGAAGAAGCTAAGAGGCAGCATGTGATGAACTAAGCACAACCTCCATTCCCTCTCCACCTGTGCTGCTGATGGGGAGGAGGCAGAGAAAAACAGGAGTAAAGCTGAGTCTGGAAGAAGGGAGGGGTGGGGAGGCAGGTTGTTTTTAAAATCTGTTATTATTTCTCACTGTCCTGCTCTGATGTGATTGACAATAAATGAATTTCTCCAAGCCAAGTCCATTTTGCCCACAACAGCAGTTGGTAAGTGACCCTTCTTTGTCCTTTCTTTGACCCACAAGCCTTTCATCAAAGGGAATGATAGAGCAGCTTTGGTGGGCTGCCTTCTTCCTCTATTGCACTGGATTTGACATCCCAGAAACTTCAACAAACTCACTGAGCATCTAGCAGATAGTTATTTCTGTAGTTTCTCTTGGATTAATTTACTGAGTTCTATTAGCACACTGCAAGTACAGAGAAGCACAAAACAGGAAGGAACACAAAGACAGGACGTCTGCAATAGGATTCATCCCTTTCAGCACTAGCAAGCTGATAACCTAGTTCTTCAGCGGCCATCAACAATGAGACTGATGAACTGTCTTTAGACCCTGAGCAGCTGATAGATAACTCAAATGCCCTCCCCTCTGTGACTTCCCAAGGCTGGTAGAGCTCAACATTGTTTCATCCTCTTCAACACCTTTTTAAAACTGTGAAATCCTGGGAAAGCAAGTCTAAGAAGGAACCAGCACTTAATATGACTAAATGAAAAATTTAAAATTTCTAAGCTAAAAAAAATGGGGTTTTTTTATATAAAAGTTAAAAGGCCAAACAGAAAGAACACATTTACAGCCTACCACACAAGGCTAAACAAGATACAAGAAATTCAAGCACAGTATTTTTCCTACTACTCCAACAGCATACAAGCTATTAAAACCCTTTCTTCAAAGCATTATTTCAGACAAAGGCAATTTATATTATCAGGCAAACAGACTTGTATTCTGTGGTTCTACCTGTCTGGGTCGGTTTTGTTCCTGTTTTCACAGAGAAACAAATAAGAAAGGATTCACAGATAAATACGGAAAAATGAAATCAATTGTGATAAAGCATGAGGAAAACAGTTGAAATAATGCATATTGAATTCTTCCAGAATAGCTCTGATATTATGAGTAGTTTCGGATTTTTTAAACTCTTCCCACATATACTTTCTGCTGAGTTACACTACTCTGACATGACCAAACAGTACAATTTAAAATAGTGAGTCCCTATGATAATAAACGAATACCACAGTACTGAAGTCTGAAGAATTTGGGCTCTGAATACACAACGCTATTTGTAGAAAAAAAAAAAATAGACTTATGGAAAATTCTAAAACTCACTCAAAAGTTTCACAACTGAATTAATAAATTTGGGTTTTTATTTCTTTAAACATTCCTTAAAAGAGATATAAAGCACACAGTGTTAAGTAAAGGTTGTGGTTTTGTTTTGTTTCATTTTGGTTTGGTTTGGTGTCTGAGGTTTTTTCACCAAAAAAAAAAAAAAGCCATCATCAAAATTAGTTCTATTTTAACATGAGATTCAACTAGAAAACCCAGTGAGGTTCTAACATAGTATCTGTAAGTTATTGAAAAATTTTTACAATACTGTCTCCAGAATATAATTCAAAACAAGTCATGATGCAATGCTGTTATGTGAAAAATTGTGCTACTACTTTTAGATGACCCACAAAAACTGTCTGCCAAGTCATCACAAGCAAATTCTTACTGATTATTTAAACACTATAATTCAAATTAAAAAAACACCCATCCAGTTCCCTCCCACCAGTATCATGGCATTTTTTCCAAAATAAAGTTGTGTACATACTTGTCTACAAATGCATCTTTTAAACTAAACAAAAACAGTAGGTAACGGACATTTTTATTTGGTTTATACATTTAAGAAACCAAAGGTACTCAATTTACCTTCAGAAAAAAAAAACTGAAAAACTTGAATGACTGGAAGTGTTTTAGAACACCTTTACAGGAGCAACATGTTTGCAATAAAAACTCCACTAAGCAATCACATTTTTCTCAGTGGAGAAAATAAACCATGTAGCTGTTACATTAGGGGCAACTCACAGTACTTCAGCTGCCCAGGTTCTAAGTGCAGGTTCCTCTACAGAGTTCATTTTGCACATTCGTTTGCTTCTGTGGCTTTTGTATAACTAAAAAAACATCGTGTGACATTACAGAATCATCCAGAATAAAACTATAGCATCACGAAATGTTCATTCTTCTCTGGAGAAAATAGAATATTGAGTCTCTTTAGAAGATACTCCAACCACTGAGTTAGTCAATATGCATCTTAAGAATATCAACACACTTCTTCCCTCTCTACCTATCATATCTTTCTTCTTTCTCCACTATATTCATTATGACTATTCATTTCTTGAAAAGATTATAAGGTTTTGCCAATGTATATTTAGTTTAACTGAATCCTCACTTCAACTGAATTTCTTGCCAGCAATATCCTGGTGGACTGCAATGTTACATTTCTATTAATATTAAAAAATAAATGTTAAATGCATCTCCTCAAAGAGGGAAAAATATAGGTGCAGCCATTTCTGAAAACCTCTGCTTTTTATTGCCTTCTTTAGTTCTGCGGTAGCAATACTTACGTATAGAAAGGGCATAAATATCACTAACCATATGCAAACAGTGTTATGCCATATTATAAAAAGAAAAATAAATATTAAATTGTTATAATGAATCTGCTTTCAAATTCTAAACCTGACTGGGTAATATAATCTCAGCCAGAAATGGAGAGGAAAAAAAGTTACTAGATTAAGAAAGTAGTTCTAGAAGGCATTGACTTGAAAGTGGAACATTCAATTAAGAGAACGAAAATAATGCTGGAAAAATTGGAAAAAACATGCAAGAAGACTAAGGTAAACACACACACACAAAAACTCCAACCCAACACCATCTCTAAAAGCAAAGAAATTAAGTGCACTGTGAATCCCAAGAAGTACGATCGATTACACAGTGTGTATTAGACAGGTTGTTAACTCCTCTTGAAAATATTCTAGCATACGAAAATGCTGCAACTGAGTATCACCTAGAACAGCCTCAAACGAAAAACAACAGAAAGCCTACCTCTACACCTAGGGAAATTAAACATTTCAAATTTTAAATGGGAATATCAAAGAAAATCTCATCAGCAGAATACTCCCACAACAGGGCACAAATGGTTTCACAATGACAGTTTAGTAGTGAAAC
Source organism: Indicator indicator (assembly GCF_027791375.1). Taxonomy (NCBI): domain Eukaryota; kingdom Metazoa; phylum Chordata; class Aves; order Piciformes; family Indicatoridae; genus Indicator; species Indicator indicator. Next base: position 33,460,850 of record NC_072053.1, read on the forward strand.
AGAACATATACTGCATTTTCCTTTTTTTATTTTTATTCTCCCAGGTACTTGGATAAGGAAATGAACTACGACACTAGCAAACTGCTGTCTTCAGTCTTTAAAAAGTAAGCTAAGCTTACTAAGCATCATACTGAACAGTATTGCTATATTCTGCAGATTGGACTCTTATTTGTCAAGTGAGACTTAAGTTCTGTCAAAACCAACCTATTTTTTCAAGTAAATGTCCTTTTCTTTGTGAACTATCATCGGTTCATATTTTGAAGAAATGTACATTATTTTAAGCATTCTAGTATTTTCAGGTGCAACTGCAGTTTTCATCATCTTCAGCTACCTCTTGTCAAATTAACAAGGCATCAATAAACCAATGCAAAAAGTCTATCCACACATACATGCCACATGTACACTGTAAAAAGGGGAAAAGGAAAAAATCTTAAACTTTTAAACAAGTATCACAGTAGAACTGGAAAAGAGACAACAAAAAGGCTGACAAAAAAACCCAACAAAATCTAATTAACTTACAATCAAAAGTCTATAATATCTGAAACAATTTGATGCTACCTATAAAACAGAAGTAAAAGGGAAAGGCAATAGAAAAAATTAAACAGTTAGCTCAAGAAGATACCAAATGGAAGAAAGATAAAAGATAAAAGATTTTCAATTAAATAGTTATTTTGCTTAGGACTTTGCAGGTTTTAATACACAGCCCAAAGAGAGGCACAGATACTATGGTGATGTGGTCTAATGTCCTTTAATTACTGCTGCATATTTAATTATCCTTGCTGCTATAAGGGTCCAAGAATCTCAAGTGATACAGCCCTTTCTACCCTACTTCCATGTCTTCCACTAGTAACACATATTATCATGAAGCATTTAACTTCTAAAACAGACTTACCTATACAGAAAACAATTCAGAAACTCAATGACAACACTGAAAACATCTGTACGGCTTAGCTTTGTTATTTCACGAAAGGGCACGGGATGAACTAGTTAACATTTAATTCTGCTTACCTGAAAATCTATCACAGTATCTTTACTATTGCATTTGACACTTGCAGAGTGAGGCAGGTGTGAACTTCCAATGCCTAAAATGATGAACTTTTTTGGGTAAGTTTGTAACACCCAGAAATAGCTGTTAATAACTCCGGTTGCAAATTAGATAAATAAAATAACAATGGTTGGAAAGATAAATACTGAGAAAATTACTCCATCTGGATAGCAACACAAGTACTAGCTAGAGTACTACTATCATGTAGATGTCACCTAAGAACTTAAGAGGCTACTTGCCTGTTCTATAGAACAAGCCATACCACTGCTGACATATGTTGGCTAGTACTAACTTACATTACAGATTCAGTACTTAAATAATCTTTACATAGTGTTTAGCAGTGAATCCAAATATTCTTACTAGAAACACTACAAATTACAAGTATGTAAAAAGAGGCATTCAAACAAAAATAGTTTGGATTTCCAGACTATTCAGTCTTTAGTCTTCATGACATGGGGGAGTTCAGTATTATACACGGTAGAAGCAGGGCTATAAGCAGGATTACAACCCTGGACTTCCGCAGAGATAACTTTGTACTCTTCAGAGATGTACTTGCAGGAATCCCATGGGCTAAGACTCTGGAGGGTAAAGGAGCCCAAGAAATTCAGTCAATTTTTAAATAGCACTTCCTTCGAGCCCAAGATAGGTGTGTTCCCTTGAATAAAAAAATTGGGTAGACGTGCCAGGAGACCTCCATGGATGAGCAAGGAGCTTCTGAAGGAAACCTCATGGAAGAAAGATACTTACAGTTCACGGAAGAAGGAACTTGCCACTTGGGAGATCTAGAGTAGTTGCCATGGGATGCAGGAAGGCAACAAGGAAGGCCAAAGCCCTACTGGAACTAAAACTGGCAGAAGAAGTTGATGAGAACTAGAAGGACTTCTTCAAATATATCAGTAGGAAAAGGAAGAATAGGGAAAGTGTGGACCTACTGCCGAACAAGGAGGCACCCTTGATAACTGAGGATGAAGAGAAAGCAGAGTTGCTGAATGCCTTCTTTGCTTTGGTCTTTACTCCTAAGACTGAACTCCCCTATGAATTCCAGACCCTGGATGAAGGAGAAGAAGCGTGAAGGAGGGAAGACTCTCCACTAGTCAGTGAAGACTGGGTTAGGGATCAGTTACATAAATTGAATATTCATAAGACCATGGGCTCTGAGGAGATGCACCCAAGAGTGTTGAGGGAGCTGGCTGATGTTGTTGCTCTAACACTCTCCATCATTTTTGCAAAATCATGGCAGACAGAAGAGATGCTTGAGGACTGGAGGAAAGTCAATGTCATCCAGTCTTCAAAAAGGGTGAGAAAAGAGGTTCCAGGAAACTACAGATCTGTGAGCTTCACTTCCATACCTTGAAAAACGATGGAGTGGCTCATTCTGGAAGTCTACTCTAGGCACTCAGAAAAGAGTAAAATGACCAGGAGCAGTAAGCATGGATTTACCAAGGGGAAATCATGCTCAACTAATCTGCTTACAGTCTGTGACATCATAACTGACTGGGTATATGCAGGGAGACCAGTGGATGTAGTCTACCTTGACCTTAGTAAGGCTTTTGACACTGTCTCCCGTAACATCCTTGTGAGCAAGCTTGGGAAGTGTGGGATAGAAGGACAGTGAGATGAACTCGGAATTGGTTACAAAATAGAGTCCAAAGAGTGGTGGTCTGGTGCTGTTCAACATCTTCATCAATGACATTGATGAGGGGACAGAGCATCTGCTCAGCATGTTTGCTGATGATACCAAACTGGAAGGCTTGGCTGATACACCTGAAAGCTGAAAGCTGTGTAGCCATTCAGCAAGACCTGGACAGACTGGAGAGCTGCGCAAGGAGGAACCTAATGAGGTTCAACAAGGATAAATGCAGAATCCTGCATCTGGGAAGGAATAACAAATTGCATCAATAAAAGTTAGAAGGTGATCTGGTAAAGAGCAGTCCCATGGAGAAGGACCTGGGAGTCCTGGTGGATAACAAGTTATCCATGGGACAGCAATGTGCCATTGTGGCCAAGAGGGCAAATGGTATTCTGGGGTGTATTAAAAGGGGTATGTATATAAAAGGAGATAGAGGGAGGTTCTCTTCCCCCTCTACTCTGCCCTGCTGACACCTTCCCTGGAATGCTGCATCCAATTTTGGGCTCTCCAGTTCAAGAGGGACAGGGATCTACTTAAGAGAGTCCAACAGAGGACTATGAGGATGAATAAGGGACTGAAGCATGTGCCCTGTGAGGAGAGGCTGAGAGACCTGGGACTTTTTAGTCTGGCGAAGAGAAGACTGAGAGGGGATTTAATAATTTTTTATAAATATCTGGGGGCTGAGTATCAAGAGGGAAGGGACAGACCCTGCTCAGTTGCACCCTGTGACAGAACAAGGGGCAATGGTTATAAACTACAGCACAGGAGGTTCCACCTCCGTATGAGGAGGAACTTCTTCACTGGGAGGGTCACAGAGCACTGGCACAGGCTCCCCAGAGAGGCTGTGGAGTCTCCTTCTCTAGGGACTTTCAAGACCCATCTGGATGCATTCCTGTGAGACCTGCACTAGATTCTATGGTGTTCTCTGGCAGGGGGGTTGGACTAGATCATCTCCAGAGGTCCCTTCCAACCCCTAACATCTTGTGATCCTGTATCAATGGAAACACTACTGCTAGTTTTCTTATTACTGAATACTTTTTTGTACTGTTTTGTGTTATTTACTTCTGCATTATTTCTGAGATCAGTGTTCAAATCCCTATTAAAATCACATTGTGCCTAGCAGCAGATCATTGAACAGACGGGTCACCTTACCTTCGGAAAACTTGTATTTTTGGTAGAGTGCCATACAAACTACCACACACGCTTATTTTGAAACTGAATTCACATAACCAAAACTAAAGAAATAATATTTTCCTAGTTATTAAGATGATCCTGTTCACTAAAAGAACAGATTCAACAAAGCATAATAATAACCCATGGATATTATTGAGCTTTTCTGATGTAAGCAGACAGATGTGGTAACACTCTTGGAAAGTAACCATGATTTATAACTGAACCAATTACTTACCAATTTGTTTAATTTGACAGCAATATTTGATACATTCAAAACAGTAACAAAAAATTGCCTAGTAAAACTATGCAAACATAACTTGAAAAAAATAATTGTACCTATACTGATTTAAGAAAATAAAGTGATCATACAGCTTTCCATTAAAAAAAGCCAATCTGCATTTTTTCTTATACAAGTTGTTACTGCAGAAAAATAGGTAGAAGACTTTTTTTAGCCTCTCTAGCCCTTTGAATCAAACAAAAATTAAGACAGCCAGTACAAGATTAAAGTTTTCAATTCTGTTCTCATGCTCACTAAAATATTCCACTTTACAGGGGAAGGAGATTTTTAAAAAAATCAGTAGGTCTGCACTCTCAAGCTAGTCTTAAACTAGCCACAGAAAACAAAATACTCCCAGATTTTTTTTTTCAAAATTTAATCATGCACTTGACAGTGTTTCTGAGCTTCTGTATTAATGCAATTCAAAAGAACGCACAAAGAACAGAGATGCCAAGGGGTCTTTAACTCTGCTGCAGACACTAGAATTCATAGATTTTACAAGAATGTAAAAATAAACCTCTGTCTAGTTTTATCACTGTCATACAAAATCCTAGAGACTATCATCCAACACATTTCAGGCTCCTATGGCATTTCAAACTCCCATGGCATTTAAGAGCTGTAACATCAAGATTAACAGGTGCATGAATTCAAAGATGCTGAAACAGGCACATAATGTAAAGACAGGCTTCCCGAGCTTACAACACACTGTTGAGTGTGTAAATAAAAAGGTAAGTACACAATGGAGTATGTCTATTGCAATGACTAAGCTACCAAACCCTCTTAATCAGTTTATACTAACATCACTTTTTATTCAGGAAAACTGTGACTAAATTCAACATTTGGCCAACAGAGCACAAAGAAATACGTCACCATTTTTGTTATTACCACACTCACAGAAGTTTCCAAGCATGTTATATGAGGAGCATAGAAGAGAAACTGGCAGGAGCAGGAGTACAGAGGCAAACTGTTTCTGCTTCCAGACACAAAGTTTAACGTTTTGGGAATACTGGCCAAGAAGCTAGAATTCCAAATGAGGATTCAGCAGCATCCTCTCTGTTGAAATAATAACATTGTTTTATCTGGTCATTAACTTACTCTGTATCATGTTTCTTCTCAGGAGCTTAGACATTTAGCTGAGTACTCAAGGAAAACTTACTGAACAAAGGCTCCAAACAAGTGTTTATTAGTTTCCAAAATGAGGCAGAACAATATTTGCTCCTTTAGATATAAGCTTTTACATTACTAAATTACATTACTAAACTACTCCAGAATTAATAAGGTTTACAGCGAGAGGGAAGGGAAAAAATTCTGGGGAAAAAAAAAAAAAGTGCTATTACAAATTATGCGTAAGAAATTAATTCCAGGTCACACATTTCCTCTACAACTACTTTTTCCTCATATTGGATCTGTTTCTACTTGCAACATTCTTCTGGCTTATTAAAGGTTTATAATTGAGACATAGATAAAAGTGACTATTACAAAAAGCAACAATTATTAACTGCTGCAAAAACAAACTGGTTTGTGTGTCACTTACGGAAAGCCACAGCCAGCCAGTAGATGCTGAAATAAGAAACATGAGAAAGAATATAAAGAATATAATCAAAGGGAGCTGCAAGCATTTCCTAAGTAATGTCCTAAGTGCACAGAGGAATTTGGCCTAGAAAAGTGAGATACATGACATACTGCAGAGGCGTATTTTAAGATGTTAAGACATCTTGGAGTTCTAAACTTGTCCGGTTTCTAGTTTTGGTAGTGGTGGGTGGGTGGGGTTTTGTGTTTATCTGTTAGAGGGGTTTTTTCTTGGGTTTTGTGGGGGCTTGGGAGGAGGTTGATTGGGGGATTTTTGGGGGGATGTTTGTTTTTACACAATTTTACATTAATGAAGATCTTCAATATTCATTATGATCATAGATACCATTTCAGTTATCAATGCTGCTCAATCATTTCATTTCACAAAAGTTCTTGTAAGAGGTAAAATCATTTAAAACTGCAAGAATTCAGCATTCCTAGAAACAGCTAACAGGCAGACTTCAAGCACAGATGCAAAAGTAAATTGTAGTGTGAGATGAAATGTGGATTCAATAGGTTTTCTTTAAAGTATGAAAAACCTTTACTTCAGAAATACTGAACAGTATTCCTTATCCATTGCTTCATTTGCTTAGAATTGCAATGACAAACAGTATTTGTTGAAGACATTTTCTATTGACCAAGTAAACCACCAACAGGTGAGCAAAAGAGAAACCTGAGAGCCAAGAGGAAAAGAACAGGTAATTCTACTGGTTTCTTTTCTTAAACATGAACTATCTTTAATTAAAGAAGTATCAAATTTACACAACTTACAGTAACAGTGTAGCTGTACTAAATTGAAGTACACTACTGTATTGGTTACCATGGGAGAGAAAGATTGTACTGTAGTCAAATACACGCACAGGCTCTGCCGTTTTGTCTGCTCCAAGTTCTGAACATTATATAAGATGTTGTAGTTTAGGGATCTTCATGGATAAAGCCTGCATTGCCTATTGATAGCTGATTTAATTTTTGCCAATAGTTCTGATTCTTCAAGAAACAAATAGCTCTTGCTCAGTAATTTCAAATTAGCATTTCCTCAGAAACACCAGATGCTTTGAATTTGGTTCTGAGTTCCCAAACTCCACATGTTGAACAGAAACTTCTCTGCTCAGTTCCTTACAAAAATTTACAAGTTGAAGGCTAAATCAGCTTGAGTGTGTGCAGAAAAAAGAAGACAATATGCTTTGATACTCTGGACTAAACTACTAAAGAAGACTACTAGACTAATTACCAGTTGTACACCAAAATTACAGAGGATGAATTCAGCCCTCTAGATGATAAAAAGAAAAATCACAATCATATAACTAACATGACAGTTCGGAAATCAGCTTTTACCTGACAATGCTACACTTGGATGCTTTTATCATGATTTCACCATTTATAAAGCAGTTTCCTCATACTCTCTAAATCCAAAGAATCCTACCAAAAATCAGAACTATACCATCAGAGACAGACAGCAAGCAAGCAGATATGCTCATGGTCCACCAAGGTAAAAACATTCACTACCACACATATTTGTACATGCAGTATTTGTATAACACATGTAGGCAGCTGAAGAAATCAAACTTGGCCTATATCCATACAACACAGTTTAGATGGTGTTTGCAAAAATAAAAAAATTCCATAAACCGATCCACACACAGTCACACCTACATAGATCCTGATACATTCTGGGCCAAGGCCACTGAAATATAAAAGAAAGTGGAAAATTCTCCTTTTACACTGGTGGAATCAGTCCACAAGAACGAGAAAAAAAAAATCTCACACATTGATGCTACATCCTCAACTACTTTTGTCTAAACAGTACATGGTTTGAGAAAGAGAGATGATGTGTTCTGAAACATCCAAGCCTTGCGACATTAGTAACCAAAAAGCAGTAAATGCTTGCTAGGACTAGAGTGCTTGCTTTTAAAATCCCCAACTCTTAAGAACTTACTGGATGAACGAAACTTGTAGTTACTCCTATTGCGCTGGAAAACATCATCTCACTTGAAACACCAGATTCAGCACCCAGAGCCTGCAGAAATCTAGAATTATTTTTTTTTTGGCCTCAAGTGGCTAATTTGTCAAAATAACCACCACATGTTGCTGCTCCTACTATACAGAAAAACTCAAGAATCCAACACATCCTGGTGCAAAGCAATGCAAGGAAAAAAAAAATCTACAAGCAAGACCTTGCTAAACCCATGAGATACTTGTTCACAAACATCTACATTGGACTGTACAGAATAAAGCACTGAGTCACACTTAGATGACTATGAAAATCTGCACCTTTTAAAACCCTGTCCCTAGAGAACTTGGAAATGTTAAGCCTCATTTTCTTACTAAGATTCCTAAATCTTTTTCAAAATTAGACAGTTTTCCTGCTTTTTTTTATCCCACGGTTCCTCAGTTCTGCGAAGGTGGAGGACAGCAGCTAGACAGGATAGCTAAAGACATCACTAAGGAAAACGTAATGCTAACGTGGAAATATCTGGACCATGTGGTAGTCTCACCTCCTGGATTCGCCGGCGAGCCCGTTGCAGCACCTCCTCGTATCCCTTCTGTCGCAGCTCACTCAGGCTTTCATAATACTCTTCAGGGTCGTCAGTCTCTGTGAACAGCACCTGCGAAAGGATCTTCCAGCCGCAGGTATCCAAGCTATGGACCAAATAAACTTGCAGTTTGTAGCAGAGAGCGTCCATCTCCTGCTCGGATAGCTCCGGGGCTCCGAACAGCACCGTCCACATGCCCGAGGGCTCCTCGGGGAAGGCAGGAAGATAGGGCTCCAGCTCCGAGTTCACCGAGCACAGCTGCTGGTGCACAGCCCTCAAGTCTTGGAAGGAGAAAAGACCGGCCCAGCTGCACTCCTCCCCTCCGAGCTCCGCGTCAGGAGCGGCCGGTTCGGCTGCCTGCAAAGGCAACGGCCGCAGTGACAGGGCCCCGGCAACCGCCTCCTCCTTCCCTAGCTCCAGCACTTCGATCTCTTCAGCGGCACCTGTCGCCTCCGGGCCCCGCTGCGGCCTCCGGGCCCCGTTGCTCTTGGTGCGCAGCGGACTCTTAGATAGCGCCTCAGCCGCTGTGCCCCGCTCGGAGCTCCGCAGCCCCGCTTCCGCGCGGGGATGCGAGGAGCCCCGCAATACACCGGCGTCCCTGCGCACCGCAGGGCTGCTGGCCTTCAGGGCGGCTCTGGCCTCAGGGCCGGCGGGGCCGCTGCGGCGGAGCTCGCGTGAGCCGCTCCGCTGGCGCTGCGCCGTACGGTTGTGGCAGGTGATGGCGAACTTGCCCTCGATCTCGTTCCAGGCCACGATGAAGGCGAACTTGTGCTTCTCCCGCTCCTGGAAGGCGTGAGGCCTGACGGCCACCCAATCGGCCTCCAGCGTTTCCTCCAAGGCGAAGGCGGACATGGCGCTGCGCGGCTTCCCACACACGCACCCCCCACCCTCCCCGCTCGCGCGCCGGCCGGCAACGGCTCCTCGCAGCCCCGCGCGCTGCCTCACCGCCCACCATCAGCCATCTTATCGGCAGCGGGGACTGGAGGGCGCCGAGGCGGCAGGATGTACTGGATCCCCACTGGAGTGGCAAGGGAAATACGGGGTGGAGATGGAGGACGGAGAGGAATCACCTCCTTCTCTTGCTCGGAGCCCGACGCCGCGGAGGAACCCCGACGCCGCCGTGGACATCAACCTGGCGCCGCAGCGGACAATGCCCAGTGCCCCCGCACAGGTACTTCACGCGCGTCACGTGGGACAGGATCTGTTTACAAGCGGAGCTGGCGCTGCGGCAACCCAGCGCCGGCCCCGCCCCGCGGCCTCTGCAAGGCCCGCCCCCCGCTCCTCAAAGAGCCTTTCTCATTGGCTGCCGTCCTGTTTTCTCCGGCGGAGGGAGATAGGCGGAGCTCCCCTTTCCGTGGGCCACGCTCACGGTTTCTCTGCCTTTCTCCTTCCCATCCCGTGGTGGGCGGGGGAGGGTCATACGCCATTCCTTCCCTGAGACGCCTGACGCGGCCTTTCAGTGTCCCGCGTTGCATGCTGGGAAGGGCACGTGGCGGGCAGCGACCTTTGAGGGGTGGGGCGGTAGCAGCGCCTGGTACGGGAAGGAAGCGGGATGGAGCAGCCGGGGGGGAGGCGGGGGTCGCTCAGGGTGAGGTCTGCTTCTGCTGTGCTTGCACCGTAGTTCCCGGGGACTTGGGTAGGGAAGCCAGGGAAGCGCTGGCTGCCGCGATTTTGCCCATGTAGCCAGGTCCATAAGCCAGGATGGCCTCAGCGGTCCTGCACTAGAGAGGTCCTGCACTAGAGAGGTCCTGCACTAGAGAGGTCCTGCACTAGAGAGGTCCTGCACTAGAGAGGTCCTGCACTAGAGAGATCCTGCACTAGAGAGGTCCTGCACTAGAGAGGTCCTGCACTAGAGAGGTCCTGCACTAGAGAGGTCCTGCACTAGAGAGGTCCTGCACTAGAGAGGTCCTGCACTACAGAGGTCCTGCACTACAGAGGTCCTGCACTACAGAGGTCCTGCACTACAGAGGTCCTGCACTACAGAGGTCCTGCACTACAGAGGTCCTGCACTGCAGCTCCTCTGCCCACTCTCCTGCTGACTGCAGCGGGTGCTGCTTTCGCGAGCCTCTGCTTCCAAGCTGACAGAAGGTTTTTAAGTATGGAGATCAGACAACAAATCCCTTCAAAGGTAAATAATACCTGTAGAGGATTTGTTTCAGCTTTTGAAAGTGGTTTTCTGCATGGTTACAAGAATGGATGTGTTGCTTTGGCAGCTTTTTTCATTTGTATGACTAATACTGACTAGTGATTGAACAAAAAAAACCCTAAATATCCCTTATCAAGACCTCCTAATGGCTTGCCATGGATTGCAGTTGTGGCTAGGCTGTAAAAAAGTGCAACATCTGTAGCGAGACCTTGAGACATGGCCATCCCCTGAAATAGCAGGTTTGGGCAATTGTGTACTTTCATAACTAAAGTTAACTGCACCAAAATATGACCTTTTACATTCCTATTGACCAGTCCTACTCGCAAATTAGATCCTACAGTGCTCTCTGAGGTTTCCAAGTATATTGCAGAGTGTGTAGGTCACAGTAAGGCAAGAAAAAGAATTCTCATAGGCATGCCTGGAAGGAATGATCAATCACCTGCAATACCAAGGCCAAGGGTTGGGTTGCTGGTGCCCTTCAGAGTATTCCGTTTCTCCTCCTGCAAAACTAAAGTAAATATTTCTGAGTATAACAAGAATAAGACCTTACCCCTTCTGTGATGTTGTCCTGCTCCAAATAAAGGAAGTACTGGGGAAATAAAACATTCATATCTGCCAGAGAATCAAGAGTGAGTCAGAACTTTTTCTAAAGTTAACTGGGTTGACTAGCATCCTCTCCTTGAATGCTCAAGTATTTGAGCAGGGCATCTGGGAATCCAAACATACTCTGGTTGTTAATAAAGCAATCTCATAGATGCAGGAGAATAAAAGTTACGTCTGGAATATGCAGTCACAGGTATTAGAAAATATGAGGAAATTATGGGTCAGTAGCCAGAGGAAGGGCTGTTTCTCTATTCTAAAGCTAAGGATGATGTGTGCTATACAGCTTGGAAAGCAGCATGTTTTTCTGTTGCTGTCAGTTTAGTCATCAGATCAAAGCACCTGTGAAATGCTCTGAACTATTTGATTATACACCATGTAGATATGTCCAAGGAAGCAAGGAATACATTGGTGGAGGAAATACAGTCTGTTAAGGACTCAGAAACAAATTTTCAGGAGATTAATATAAGCAGCAATCCAGTTTTGTCTTTAGTAATGTATGAAAGAAAAAACAATGAAGATTGAAATATATATATACACACATATGTCAAGATTTAAGAGAATTAAACATGAACTTAAAACTTTCTCATCAGCCAAAGAACAAGACTGAGCCTTTCAGATGCATTACTCTAGAGGCTAATAAGTTTGAAGCAGTATTAACCTGGATGTTTTCAGACAGCAGAGGGGAAAGCTGGTATGATATTAAGCAGTTACTAGGTAAATGGAACATCAAAAGCTGGCTGGAAATCACTTGGCAACGGTCGAGTTTCTGATAGGCCTTTTTTTCATGCAGCAGAAAAGACATGCCATCAGCTTTTAGTAGCTATTATACTTTGAGAAAATTGTATGCTTACGGAATAACCTGCAAGGAAGTAACAATTTTTCAAAATCCTATTATGAAGGAGTTCTGTGCAGCTTTCATAGTAACTTCTTTGTTAGGAAATGTGTATAACTTGCCGTTTATAGGAATATGAACAGGCTTGTCAGATGTCAGTGAATTGTTCTTAAAGGTGGTTAAAGGAAATATGTCACTGATTTCTACCAAATAAACCAGCAAAAACTTAAATTCTTTAAAACCTAGGCTGCTTTCTGAACTGGTCTCTGGTGAGGGTGTACTCTTCATCACTAAGCAGAAATGCTTAGGTGTTGCCCTATCGATCTGACCTGTGGTTGATTCCCACAATTTGGAAAGGTGGCAAGTGTCCAGTAATGAAAGAACTACTGGGGAGTATCTCTGAAGAAAACGCAAGCTGTCTGGAGAGAATGGAACAACAGCCATGCTGCTGCTGAGGACGTGGCACTTGAGCACATGAGGATCCCCTTGCTATCATGCAAACTACACATACTAGAGGTCTAGCTGACCTTACCAAGAGGGCAGTTGGAAGCAGCAGTTACTTAGGTAACAGTTATTACATTTTATAAAGCCAAAGCTTTTGGAGAGCCCCAAGCTTCCTGTTGCTAGTGAGCTGAAACGTAAGGTTAGGAATTCAATTGATGTCCTATTTTATGGGTAAGAATTGAGTCAAGTGCCAGAACTTTTAAGGAAGGATATACTTTGACTCATTGCTTTCTCTGGGCAGTCTCCAGGCAGTAATATTTAATCAGATCTTGAATTAGCAAGCCAGTGAAGAATAAGTTTGTGAGCCTCCAAGAGTTACTTTGTATTTTTTTCTGCCTTGCAGTATCATTTTGTTGGGCCTGTATCAGCTGTTTCTCAAACATAATCTCAGTTCAGGCCAGAACCGAGAAAAAAATGATCAAGGGGCTGGAACACTTCTGCTTCAAGGACAGGCTGAGGGATCTGGGGTTGTTCAGCCCGGAGAATACTCTGGGGAGACCTAATAGTGACCTTCCAGTACCTGAAGAGGGTTAAAAGGAGGCTGGAAGGGGACTGTTTACAAAGACCTATAGTGATAGGACAAAGGGCAATGGTTTTAAAGAAGAGCAGATTTAGGTTGGACATTACAGGGGAGTTGTTTACCATGAGGGTAGTGGAACACTGGAACAGGTTGCCCAGAGAGGTGGTTGAGGCCCCACCCTTGGAGATATTCATGGTGAGGCTTGGCAGGGCTCTGAGCAACCTGATCTAGCTAAGGATGTCCCTGCTCACTGCAGGGTGAGGGTTAGGCTAGATGACCTTTGGAGGTCCCTTCCAACCCAAACCATTTTATGATTCCATGACAAGGAAACTACAGAATCTGAATTCGGCACAAAAGGCAGCCTGCCTAGGCAGCTCCATACATAAATGCAGAACCAGGCTGGGAAAAGGATGAAACTCTACAGTACTGCCTATGTGTACTGGCACATGTGTGAGGTGGATTAGTTATTGCTGGGCATAAACCGTTGGGACCTCTGTTGACTGAATAGCCTGAACCACTGCAAACTAATCTGATCCTAAATTATCACCTGGAGGCTGATGTTATGAAGGAGGGCAGAAATACTGCTCTAAGTGTTTGCACAAACATTCCAGCACCTAGTGTGTGATTCCTACAGCATGCTGCAGGCTGATCTGAAATTATACCATTTGGGATCTGAATCTTTGAATACCTTGGATAAACAAATTTTAGTACACAAAGTGTTTTTGAGGAAACCAGATCTCATCTGGGAAACCTGATTTAAACTTTGATCAATTCCAAATGACTGCTGTAGCAACATGATTTCTGTCCAAATACAAGACTATTGCATTCTCAGTTAACTCTTATGGTAGTCAAAATGAAGCAGGGAAGACATTCAGTATCATGCTTCAAAGACCATAGCATTTGGAGTATTTGTAGGTGTCCTGAAATTGCAGTTTAGCATTGTGCTTAACACAGCTATGCTCGACAAGCATTTTTAATAGGTTTCTCTTGATAGTGTAATTCAGATTTATTGTGGGCAAGCAAGGTCTGTATGTTGTCAGAAGTCTTTTTTTTCTCGTGAATAGTTTAAGAGTATTTTGGGGAATCTTTGTGTGAAGTGAGACAAGACGCTGGTTACGTGAAAGCACTATTGACTTTGTGATGGCTTAGTAGCAATGAAACATCCAGCAAAAAGCATCCTTTGTAGTAGTATCTGTATCTGCAGATTCTGGAAGTGCCTACCCTTAACAGGGTAATTGAAATTCTGGAAGTGCCTACCCTTAACAGCTTTGATGTAAGAGATTTGAAGTAGTTTCCAAGGATGAAGAATTGCATTGTACAGCAGAACCCCTATAGCTTCAGTGCATTTGATAGCCCATCCATTTTACAGAGGAAAACTGTATACTGTGAATATTTATGCTGGCTCTAAACCAAATAAATTTTTTTTGCAACTAAATATTATTGCAGTTGTAGAAGATGTGGAGTTACTACTGTGTGGTGAGCTTTGCAAATGTGTGATAAACTGAACATGTAATGTGATCTCTGACTTACTGTTCAGAGGACCTAGTTGTTTAAATGTAAGTCAATCCTTCCTTGAAAGCAGTCATTCATAAAAGTTAATCTTTTCCCTTTTACCCAAACAAGCACCCTGGCAAAGTTAGTCTGTCTAAGGGAAAGGCAGAATGTACTTAATAGAGTAAAAATTACTTTGGTAATACACAACAAAGCCCTCTTTGATATCTCAGATGATACAAAACCCTCTGTTTTCACTTTAGACTTGCCATTATAGTGGAAATTTCTAAGTATATTTTTAAGTAATTTCTAAGTATAACTACTAAGTAAGAATTTCACTAAATTGCCTGAAAGCTATGAGTAGTCTCTGTAGTAGGTATGAAAAGAGTTTGCAACGAGAGAGACAATTAGAGCAGTCCTGTCTTGCAAGCTGAATGATTTGGGAGTGGTGGTGCTTGTAACTCTCTTCAGTGGTTTATAAAGCAATTCATCAACTCGTTTGTTTAAAGAAACCATATTCTTACATGCTCTACCCAAGTATGTGAGGAGAGGGAAAATGATCAGATCCTCATGACAGAAAGGACAGTGTGTATATTTGAGAAATATAAAGTGGGGGCTTGTTTTAATTATTTCATTTTTGTCTTAAGTGCAAAAATGCAAGAAATATTTCTAACATAAACAAAAATAACTTTTTATCATGATTAATATCCCATAATTAAACAAATATAATTATACCAAGCAGTTCCCCAAAAGTCATATTTTCTTTGAGGACAGGAGTGAAAAACTCTACTGGTAATATTTTGAGATTCCTCAAAATATTGATCTATAAAGTTGATGCCTACTTGGCTCTGAATACAGAGTACTGAGCTATGCTGGACTATGAAGGCTGTGGTGGAGCGTTGAAAGATGTTATTCAAGGAAAGAGGAAGTAATATGTTTAGCCACATCCATGATTCAACTCAATCAAGAACATCTGTAACTAAGCAAGAAGGCCACAAACCACAGAACAAGCATTGAGTTACAACAGATGAAATACCTACATGAATGTAAACCCAGGAAGTTATATTTCCTGTGGCAGTGAATACAGTCTGCCTTCTGATTAATCAGTGGAACATGTGACAATAAAACAGTTCAGATGTTTTTAGGTAGTCTTAGAGCAGCCATCCTCTCTATCCTTCATACACTGATGGAGAAATGAGTAGCCTGACAGTCCTGGTCTGTCTGCAAGATCATGCCAGGCCTACATTAAAATAATTTGAATAGAGGGAAGATTTATCTGAAGAAATCTAGATTGCCTTTTGGATGAAAAGAGTGACTTGAAGACCACTTTGCTTTTGACCACTGTATTGGGTTTATGTGGGATTTGTTAGCAGAGGGTTGCTTCTGTAATATGCCAGAAGCTTCTTCCATTTCTGACAGAGCCAGTGCCAGCAGGCTCCAAAATGGACCTGCTGCTGGCCAAGGCTGAGACCATCAGCAGTGTAGCTAACCTCTGTGGGAACTTATTCAAGACAAGGGGGGAAGAAAAGTACAACAGCAACTGGGAGAGAACGTGTGAGAAAAGCAGCTTTTCAGACACCAAGGTCAGTGAAGAAGGAGGAGGGAGGAGGTGCTCCAAGCAGTGGAGCAGATACCCACACTGCAGCCTATGAAAGATCCCATGCCAGAGCAGGTGGACATGCCCAGAAGGAAGCCATCACCCCGTGAAGAGTACCTATTTGAGCAGGCTCCTGTGGACCCATGGGGAGGATGCCATGCTGCAGCAGGTTTTTGGCAGCATCTGTGACCTCACAGGGGACCCACACTGGAGTACTCCATTCATGAAGGACTGCTTCCCATGGAAGGGACCCATGCTGGAGCAGTTTGTGGAGAATTCTAGCCTAGGTGTCTAGGATTCAGGTTGGAGAAATTCATAGAAGACTCTCTTCTGTGGGTGGGACCCCATGCTGGAGCTGAGGTAGAGTGTAAGGAGAAAATAGCAGCAACAGCGATGTATAGTGGAATGAATGCCATGTCTATTCCCTGCCCCCCTCCACACTTTGTGGGAGGAGGGGGGGCTCATCTCAACCCGTGAGCATTTAACTTTAATTTTATATTCTCTTCTGGAGCTGGGAAAGGGAGTGATAAAGAGCTTGGTGGGCACCTGGAAACCAAGGTTAACTACAGCTACTTATCTTTTCAATGTGTGAGCCTGTCATTTCCCATAAACAAGTAAGCTGTTGTTCCTTTGGTCTGGCAGAGCAAAACTGAGCACTGAGTCATTCATATTTCCAGTATGTTTCCAGGCCATCTGACCCCTGCAAGATTCTTCAGGGCTTTATGTCATTGCATTATATGCTGGCTGAGATGAACCTAACCAACTATTTAAGCACAACCAATGCTGTCTACGAGTCACAGTTTGGATGGTGAAATCTCTAAAAGGCTAAGAATAGACTGAGTAATGGACATAAATTACTCATTTACATGGTTTATGGGTAAGTGTTCCATTTCTAGCCAATACTGAAGAGTTGTTAGCTCAAATATGAAAAAAAATAATTTATTGAAGTGACCAAAAAATGCACTCAGCCAAGAAAGCACCAGTATTTTTTGCTGTTGTTTGCGACTTTCGAAACACTTACCTGGCAATGAATTTGATCTCCAGTCAAAGCCTAAGTCTTCAGGGAATGGCAGGAAATTGGTCTTTTGCTGTACAATTAATGTCATTGCTCTCTCTATATTGCTTAAGATTCTAAGCATGCTCAATTATCAAATTTGTCACAAAAACACTGTTATAATGTTTTATTCCACCAAAATGTTCCATTGTTTAGCTTTCTGCTCCTCTCTTGTACAGGTTGGGAAAGCCCATGAATATTTACTGATTTTCTTTATTATTCACTCAGCTATCTCAAGGATGTTCATTGTGTTTTGAGTCACTTGCTAGCCTTACCACAGAAACTGGTACATCTCAGCCTGTATGTAATCTCCCTGCTATTTCAGCTATACTATTCTAAATACCCAACCTGCTTATGTTAAAGCTGTATTGTATGCGTTTGTCACAGCTCTGGCTGCAGTTAAGTCATACTTAAGGCCTTTGAAGAGCAGCATCTTAGAAAATTAGTTTTTGATTGACACAACAGGAACAGAGCATTTCTAAGGTGGGGTCAGCAGCTGAATCACAAGGCAGACTAAAACTGGTAGTAACAGACTTCAGAACATTAAAAAAAAATACTAGACTTCTATGATATTTCCTAAACAATGTTTTCCTAAGCATTTTGAAAATTCTGTCTCCTAGTAAAGTGCAAGTTAGCAGGTTAGATTGAAGTTTGAAGTCTTACCAGCTTTGGGGCAGAAATAGCTACTGATAGCAGAAATAATCTGGCGGATCTGTGCCAGCATTTTGGGATGCGGTAATATTGGTGACAGCTGAAGACAGAGTATGTTCTACTGGGTAATGAAATGTGCCTCAGTAAGAAAGTCTTGGAACAAAGTTGTCCAGAGTGCTATGGGAACACTCCACACAATGGCATAAACTCAGTTTATGAAGTGAAATATCAAAATAATGCCACTGAGAGTATAGATGAGCCTTCATCCTGAGTGTTTATGTCAAAGCATGTCAGAACAAGACCCCTGCATCTAAGAGATCTGAGGTGTTATCCTCTGTACATCAGAAGAAGGTGTGACATTTATCTTCACTTAGTAAAGAAGTTCTTATCCATATTAAACTGTTCTGGAGAAATACTGGATAGCATCAGCTGCTGTCTATAGACATAGTTACACCCAAAGCTGCTACATACTTGAGTGTGATCCAGTGACTCAGTACAAGAGAAACAGATGGTATCTTCATGTGGTTCCATCTTCAGCTGAACTGCCATGTGATTCCACTGCCATCATTGAGGGAGGGAAATAGTCGTGGTAAAGAGAAGTCCAGATCTTCTGATGATGGGCTTCCATGCCTCCCAGCAGATGGATAAAATCGCTTCTTAGATCCAGATGGTCAGAGTAACAAATTCTGAGATAGATTATATGGAGCTGTAATTTGTATTTTAAATAAGGGTGAGGAAGAGGAGATTAATTTTGTTTCTTTTTGTAATGTCACTGGGCATTACTGTGTGGCAGCCTCTAAGCAGGCATTCTGCAGTGAAGCAGCCAAGTTCAGGGATGTGGGATGAAAGAGGGCATAATGTTAGAAATAATACACATTCTGATTCCAAATACTGTTCATCATTTGTAGAAAGTGGTTGTTTCTCTGATTCTTTATTCGTGTCACATGATTTCTGATTAATAGCTGGGCTGAAAGAAAATCCAGGTTGTAAAAAAGGAGAACAGCTTTTATTTTTAGAAATAAATATTTTTCCTCTAAAGCAGTAGCTCAAACTCTTTGCACAGAAATCCACCTTCTGAGTTCAGGCCCTTCAGAATAGAAACAATGTCCATATCGTTACTTTATACTTTGTATGCAGAAATGAAATTTTAAACTGAAATTAGAAGGTTACCCATGTCAGATTTTATGCTGTTGTTCTCTTGTCCATTTAATGAGTCTGTGGCCTCAGCTCTTACATTTATGGCTTAGGCAAGCAGTTTATTCTTCAAGCAATAGAATATTCAAAACTTTTTGTACAGATTTATATTCTGTGTCCTCAGTTCAGTGCCCTAACTCAGCCTCACAAGGTGCCACTCCATCTGGGCAAGCGTCAGTTTGTGCTATGACTCACCTAAGCTGTTTGTCTCTTAGTTGGTCAGTCAGCTGATGCAAAGCATAAACTCTGTATATATCTGTATGTTAATGGTACATTTTTTTGAAACTTGTAAAAAGTGCTTTTACCCATTGGCATGTCACCAGCTGAACCACATGACCTCTTGAGGTCTCATCCAATCTGAATAATTTTGTGATTCAACATTGTTAAAATTAATTTACCTGTGGATGCTTCAGCTGTTGGACTCATCCAACCTGAATTATTTTGCAATTCACTGCAAAAATTGGCTGGGACATTCAAATATTACAAGGTGTGGAGTGGCAGGGACGCCAGCTGATGGGTAGGAATTGCATAAGCCTTGTTTTCTCAGAAGATCTGACTGGTGTAACATATGCAGGAGTTGACTCCGAGGTTGACACTTCAATTTTGCTAGCTCAGGCTCTGCTTCTCATATTACGAAGGTTTACTTTCAGCATCTGTTGAACAAATTTGCTCCACACCTGACATTACTGAAGTGAAACCTAATGACACTGTAAGCAGTTATCCTATATTTTAACAGTCACCTATTTGGATGTAACATAATACACCATACATAAGACAAACTTTTTTATTTGCTGTTGTTATTTGCCTTAAAGCTGTGTTCATGCGGGGTTTTTTTGCAGAAAAGCTCCTTATCCATAGGAATAGTTTTTATTGATGATTTCTCACGTACTTGTCATTAATTACCTGCTGACACCTTTTCCAGACAGTCTTTATTCCTAGAACTGCATCATATGACAAACACATCTCAACATCCTCTGTTGTTGATGCAAGTTCCAAAGAATTCTGAGTTGTTATTCAAGTTCCTAGTGGTTATTTCTTGTCATTATACTGTGGCAAAATGTTTCTGTTTAATTATTCCAAAGCTATATTTTGTATGTGTACTCCTTTTGGACATATTCAGGTTATCATAATCATAGTTATAAAAAAATACAGATTGAAAATGTTTAAAATAAAGGAGAGATTTCTTTTATTAGACAAAAATAGCTAGGGAGAAAATGTGCTTTAAATATTGTTAATCGATACTATGAGTACCTGTTAATTCTTTTTCCTTGACAACGTTCACAGGATACTTTTTGATAGTATAAGGTTCATTTTCTTAATGATTATGTTATTTTCTATTTGTTCAACACTGAACGATGTCCCTGTTTCTTTTGCTTTGTAATTCCTTGTTTGTCTGCCAACACGGAAAAATAATTTCTGCATTAACCACACTTATTTAAAATGTCACTGGTTCATCTGTAATTAAAAGCTACATTCTTTTTACTGGCTTCCTGTTTTCTGTAAGTTTTGATGGACTTAAACCTACTCAATATTTTGATAATTTTCAGCCAAAATTTTGAATATGTCTTTTGACAGAAATTAATCTACTGAAGACCTTCACCTGTTGCAACTAATTCAAGTCAGCTGCAATGTATTCTGGTTTTATTGGATGTGTCAGAGGAGTTCAACATCTTGAATCAAAAATTCCTGTCATCTCATCTTTTGTTTACCTTTACTGCAGTGAGATACTGATTATTTCCTTCTGGGAAGGAATGTTTCCTTGGTGACCTTGTTAATAACAGAGATTTCCTGTATGGTGTCTTTGTTTAGCATCCCTTCATTCTAATTTTACAAATTGTATTTGGAATTTTCCTGAGGATACACCAAATGTATTTTATATGACAATGAAAATTATTTTTTACTGTAAGACCCCATTTTTAATTTGTGGAATTTCTAAAGCTTCAACGTCACTTCAAACATCAAAGATTAACTTCAGTGTAGTTCATTTGTAATTCCTTGTTGCAGCTATCTTGACATGAGTCTCCATGGTCACTCCAATCTACATTGTTATTACACTGATACATTATAGACATGTATGTGCTTAACTTTACTACCCTGAATTGTCTTCCATTCCAAGTAATATGACAAATATTCCACATAAGCTGTTTCTTTTAACATGTTTGCAGTCAGAACACTAAGAAGCAGAGGAGGTGATCTGAAAAAAAGTTAGTCTAAAAAGTGCAGCCTGCAATGGGGCCATAGGTGGTGACATCATACTTTGTTTAAATAATTACTGAGCACTTGACTTGAATGTAATTTCACCACAGCTTGAACAGAACTAAGGATGAGCTTATATGCCTTAAGTGGAATTAGATGTTGCTACTTTTATTAGAGAATTAGGAACTATGTCTGGGAAGGATCTTAACTGACCAGGTAAAACATCCATTCTCCCATAACGTAATCCACTCCAGGTAACCCATCTGTGCTAGATGTTCCTGCCATCTTTTGTCTGATGTGACCAACAGAGATTCCTCAGTCTTACTAGGTGGACCATAAAGTTTTAATACCATCTAAAAGGGTGCCAAGTATAACAGTTTCTCTTACTATAATATGCAATACAAAATAAACAGCCACTACTGTAGCTATGGAGAAATGAAGTGAGGATGCGGGGGGGGGTTGATTGTTTGGTTGTTTTGTGATGGGAAGAAGTTTCCTTGTGTCTAACTTGCATACCTTCTACAGTTTCAATACCAGGTGACGTCCTTTTGCTCCATATTGACTAGAATCTGTGACATTAGCAGAGAATAACAAATTGGGATGTCTGGGAGCCTGGGGTTCACAGAGTCTTTCTAAGGAAAATGACTATACAGAAGACAGGGCAGAGTGATGTTGTGGGAACAAATGGAGATCTCACAGTGGCTGCTGAGGCTAAAATGGAGGAGCAAGCTTCAAAAGAGTAATAAATCATACCATAGCTATAGACCATAATATTGAAGGCAAAAATATGAATGATCTGGGCTATAGAAAGGCTCTGTGGTCTCATTTCATCATTAGTGGAAGAACTGTGTTTTCTCAGATATATGTAACCTAAAGTAAAGTTTCTGAGTTTTAAATAAAGGACTGCCTTTCACTTCAGTAAAGCATATCAGGGTAAGAGCAGCTTGTCCCCGAGGAGAGCAGAGATTGTTGGTGGTTCTAAGTCAGTAAGGATAGTGAGGTAACTGAAGAAATGGCAACTAAACAGTGAGAGGAAGAATGCTGGTAAGAAGAAGATAATGAAGAAACAATGGCACAGTGTTTATAGAGTCATCTGTGGGGGATGGAGAGATAATAGTGACATCCTGTATTAATTAGAAGCATTAAGCCTGTTTTACTGGAACTAATGAGTCAGGAGGGTCAAAGGTATTTATTTATATGACCCACTGTACAATACTGAATACTTTAAAGTCTGGGCATTTAGACACCCAAGTGTCCTTCAACATACACCCACATCTGAAAAAAAAGAAAAAAACAGAACAGAACAAAACAAAACAAAAAAACCACAAAAACCCAAACACTCAGAAGTTTAAACCTTTATTAGCCACAAAGAAAAAAAGCAAGGAATGTGATTGAGGGAGATTTTAAACCCATCTTCATATCAGCAGTAGTGGATATTTGTTTTATTTTGTATCTTATAATAAAGGAAACAATTGTATTTGGCAGCCTCTTAGGTGGTATTAAAGGTAGGAATAACTGTTCTTTGATGAAGAAGAGGTTAAGATGATGAGCCAGACCTGGTGTTATTACTGTTGTGGTAAAAGCCTCCTCAATGATAACAGAAGTACATATAAGACAGGAAAGGGGGAAAAAATGTACCTTCTGTTTCTACTCCTGACTTCAATGTGCAACATTGCTAGAGGAGACTGAGCTTAGCACATAGTGACTCCAACATTTTGCTTTTATGAGCACTGAACTATTTAAAGGCATTGCTTTACTCTGCCTTCCTGTTTCAGACTTGCATCAGTGCTGCCAAAAAGAGTGATCCAGCCTGCTAAGATATAAGCTGAAGATGTAGGAAAAGGTGCAGAAAGAATGTGTTGGAGAAGAAAAGGAGAAAAAGTGAAAAGATGAGGGCAGGAATACAAGTTGTCTTCCAGGAGCTGCATTTGCTGAAGCTGAAGAAAGAGGTAGTATCATGCACTCACCCCTCCTTTAGGGACTGTTTAGTCAGGGTCTGTCGTAGGACTGAGGAAAGAAGACCCATGCAGGATCACAGTCGATCTACTTGCTTGCCACACAGTCTGGAATGTATACAGGGTAACCATCAGCTAGCCATCATTAACAATTTTATTTCTTACCATGGGAGGAGAACCTAATTTTATAAGAGAAATCACAGAATGGTTTGGGTGGAAAGGACTTTTAAAGATTGCGTTGACAATGCCCCTGCCATGGCAGGGCAACTTTCACTTGATAAAGTTGCCTCATTGAACCTGACTTCAAATACTTCCAGCGATGAGGCATCTGTAACTTTATTGGGCAACCTGTTCCAATGTCTCACCACTTTCATCATAAAAAAATTCATGAAAGTTTATTTCATGTTTACTTTATTGTGCCTCTTCTAGGGCCAAATGACTTTTCTTCTTTGTTCGCTGGTTTTCAAAACAGTTGACCTAGCTGGGCGTCCACACAGGCACCTAAGCCCTGTGTTTTCTCTTCGGCCAATAGCAAATGATCTCTTAACCCACGTTTAATGATACTTGCCATTCCATGGTCTACTTAGTAGTTCCCATCTTTACCATACAATTTCAAATTAACTGCATGTCTTCTTCATACTGACTAAGCTGAACTTTCTGTACGTTGAACAACTTGGGACATGTGTTTCTGCCCCTCAGGTCAGGGTTTTGGTGGGAGGACAAGTCCCTTTTACTGCTTTGGGCTTGCAGGCAAACCCATCTGATTTTGTATTAAAAGTTTTTAAGAAAAAACAAAGACATTTTTCAATTTTGTAAATTTTCTTCTACACTTTGACATTAGGTAGAAAAGCAAGAAAAGTATTGTATCATTTTTATTTCTTTTCCAAAGGTCAGAGGAAAACTTACATTTTAGGAATCTTTTAAATAATGTAAACATTTTCCCTGTGAAATACTGAGTGGTTTCAAATTTAATTTGCTACAAAAGTATCTTTGCCTACAACCTAAACAAGAAAATGGTTTCAAGGCCCAGGAGGAATTAATTGATAACTGAATGAGGGCTGAGGACTGTTTGGTAATGCCCTGAAAGAAGTATTTTCTCCAAATTAGCTGCATGAATGCATTTTACCACCTATGAACTGTCAACAAGAGCAGCTGCACCCTGGAGGGAAATGGAAGGTGCTGCTGTAGAGGGGTAGGAAATTGCTGGGTGGGAATCTGCAGTGATGAGTTTGTTGGAGACAGCTTGATGTTTCAGAAATGCACTCTAAGTAATTTTAATGGACTGTAGTCAATGGTGGAGCAAGTTGAGAAAAAGGAAGGCTGAAAAATATAAGATACACTGTGATGCAAATGCATTTTCATTACGATGAAGTTGTTATTCTGCAGTTGTGAAATGCTGAGGTCCTTTGGGAAGACATGGTGAGTGTGAGAGAGGTAAAAGAGAAAAGCTTTCAGAGCACTGCAGCAAAAGGTAAGATGTTTCTTTCACTGTTTCCTCCTGTTCTCATTTTGCTGCTTTTGTTTTCTTCCTAATTTGGTTACTGTTTTCCCTCTGATTCTACCACTTGTATTCTGGTTGCTTACCTGTCTTTCAGTGCCCCAATTTAAACACACTTTTGGATCAAGAGATAGTTTTTCTCTACTACATTTTCCTTAGTGTAATTTGACTTTAAATGTTTTCTGATGTATGAGAAAATTTTGAGCCTATGGTATTTTTTTCAAGTTCCATGTTGTTTTCTCCCTTGATTATTAATATATAAATTGCAGGAATAAAAATAATTAAAAATAATTAATTTTCTTCCTCTTTTTAAAATCACTAAAATTTAAATCAGAGCAATAGTTTTTGTGCCTTCATCTCTGATCAGCTCTTCTCTGCATACTTTTTATTTCCATTTGCTTTCATTTTGAAATTGTGACTGCCAGTTGGAGAGGTTTTTTTTCTGATTTCTAGCTACAATTCCCAAGGTTTGCGGCACATTTTGTAACCTTTTGATTCCAATGCAAAGTCATCTCTATGAAAGGGACGTCATTTACAATCTCTTGTAAACTCTTGTAATAACAGTGGGGAGGAAAATAATATTCTAAGTATATTCCAGTGTTCAACAAATACATAGGTTGTATCTCAATCATGGTTGTGTCTGGAGCAGCGTAGATACCCCAAGACACAATTTAATACATCGATCTGGTTAAATCACTGGGCCCTTTCTTCCTTTTATCTTTGTTGTTGGCAATGGCAATCAAGCAAATTATGTAATTAATTTATAATGTATGTGTGTTGTATTTTCTTTTCTAATATAGTGATTTTGTTCAGTAACAACAACTGTTCTCATGCTGTTGGAATGTGCATTGAGTTTGTTTCCTGATAGACGGATGAGATGAGGAAGAGGCTGGCAGAACCAAAAGAGCAATCTGCATTCTGGAGGTAGCCGTATGGCCACTAGAGAAAGCAAAAAGGAAATCCGTCTGCATGAAAACTTAATTCCAAACTAGTATTTTAGGGGGTTTTATTCAATGGTTTTATATAGAAATGAAATATAGGCTTCTCATTGTGCAGTTTTCATAAATCAAGACATTCCTTATTTCAATCTCAAAAGTATACACCCAAATCTCAGAAATTAAACTAGTTGCAGGTACATTCCAGTTAACCTTCTAATTTTAGATTTTAATCCCAGCTCATCCATAGCTTACCAAATTTTCTACCTTAATTTTTTTTCTCCATTTTGACATGAATAATTCATGAGCTTCCGAGGATTCACAGGGTATTTCCAGTAAAGGAACAAAATGAAGATGCAGCTAGGTATTTTATGATGCAGCCCAGGGCTTTTGGAGAGGCCAAGCATATTTCTTTGAGTATGCTTGAACTCAAGTAACAGAAGCAAGTTTTTCTCTTCTCAGTTCCAAATCTTTCAGCACAGGCAGCCAAGAAGCTGCTTTTACTTTGTTTATGGTTGTGTTCCTGCTGCTCTTTTGCTGTTTGTGTCTTGCTTTTTCTGCCAACTTACTTGTCTGCATCTGCAGAGCTTATCTTCACTGTTGTTTGTCTAAAAACATGTATACATATGAGAGCCTACACATGCACACATTGTTCTACATTCAAATCAATTCCTTATCTCTGTGCTATTTTTCATACTTGGGGAGAACCCATGGGATCCTACAGCACTGTTGCTGCACCCTCAGTGTGGCTTAATTGTTGTGTGACTGATTTGCTGCAGTTTTAGCCATCTTGAACACAGGGGTCCCTCTAAATTGTTTCCCAGAATAGGCTCAGTGGAAGATAATTATCATGCCAGCAACTTCAATGAAGTGCTGCAATTGCCCACAGATCAAAGACTTGTTTACTAGGAATTTAACTGGAGAGTATTCTTTATGACTATGTCTGAGGAAACTGGATAAAACACAGGGAATTAGTTCTACTTCTGGGATTGCTTTTCAGTGAGCATGGGGCTGTCTAAATGTCACATACTTTAATGACATTTTTTAGTAAAAATTTCAAGCCAACCTGTCTAGTTCTTTTTCCCATTGAGTATCTAGTGAATTTTATCATTATTTTCATTATTTTAGTTTCAACTTTTCACTGAAGTGCAGGCGGATAGTACCTAAATATAGAATTTAGGGTCCAGACTCATCTGTGTGTTATTAGTTTCCAGATGGTTGTGGTGTGTTGAGACTAAAGAGCAGCATTACCTTGAAGTTTGCTGCATGTAGTCCTGCTTCAGCACACTCTCCCCACTGTTGAAAGTTTCAAGAGTCAAAAATTCCTTTCTTAATTTTTAGATTTTGTTTTCTACTGCAATTTTAATTTTTAAAGGAAAGCCTTGTGGGTTCTTCTCTGCTAGATCACGTATTTGCCAACTTTTATCTGTGACACACATTTGAATGTGTACAGGGAATAGTTCTCCTTCCCTAGCACAGAACACTCCTCATGGCTGAGTTTAGTTTTTCTCTGGCTCTCAAATGAAGTATTTTAGTTAGGGCAACTGATTGCCTAGCTTAGAACTAGCTTGAAACTGCTTAGACAAGCAGTCATTTAAACTATTTCACTTCCAGAGATTTAGCAATAAATATGAAATGTATATTGATTCTTGGAGCAAGTCTTACTTCTTTTTGATGAAGAGGTCTATTTAATGTATACCTCCAAAATAACCTGTTCCCTTGTGATGTTCCTTACTATGAAATGGGTTAAGTTATACTTTTCATCTATCAAGGCTAGGAAGCTTGTATTTCTGCACTTACTCAGTTTTACAGAATTTACTTTTTTTGCCCTCTACAAAGTAATGATCAGGTAGTTTTTAGATTTTGGGTTGAATGTGCCTTTGCAATGTATGTTCTTTAATCTTGTTGATATTAGTTTCAGGTTTTGAATGCCACTGAAAGAGGTATTCCAGAGATTTGCTTATTGCTATCACAACCAGAAGCTTCTCAGCCAGTGAGGAATTTGTTACATGCCCTGTGTCACAATTTTATGTTGTCATTATTAACTGAAGTTGAGACCCGATGGTAGGAAAAATTTCTCCGCTGAAAGGGTTATCAAGCATTGGATATGCTGCCCAGGAAACTGGTTGAGTCATCTTCCCTGGAGGTATTTAAAAGATGTGTGAAGCAGTGCCTAGGGACATGATTTATTGGTGGACTTGGCTGCTCTGTGTTAACAGTTGGACTCTATGATCTTAAAGGTCTTTTCCAACCTACATGATTCTATGATTTCCAGGCTGTGTTTGTATAGATGGTGATTTAGGACAAGGCTGATGTGGCCTACTTGTGTGTATGTGAATTTTTTGGGTTTTGGATTGTCTTTCTTGCTTCTGGTTGTTGCTGCCAGTCGAGTAGACCACAGAGCATAAACAGATGCAGGTGATAGCAGCAGAGGGAACAAACCTACTACAAGCTTTATTTTATTACAAGCAGTTCTTGTATAGGTGCTGAGGCACTTCTGACAGAGGTGGGCCAGCTAGTGCTTGAGCGTTAGCTGTACCCTGGTTAGGTGCTAGATTTTGTAGCAGTAATGTGGCATACTTGCAAGAATCTTTCCCAGAGTAGTGGAAGGAAGTGAAAGGGGAGAATCAGAGGACTGTGGATCTCTGATGATGCAGTTCCTAACCTCTTCTAGTTGTGTAGGTTCTGTCAGGGTCTGCTTCTTGAGAAGAAAAAACAAAAATCAGAAACTTAGAAGGGAAGGTTCTTTTCCCAACAGTAAGAGAAATTTTCCAATAGTAGCATTCTGGTTTGTTCTTTCTTACCAAAGTAAATTATGCTCTGCCCAACTCTTGCCTACTTTGATCTGAGGCCTCCAGGGATTTGACCTGTCCTTGGAAGAGAAGGACAGCATTTAAATGTTCCTTAAGTACTTTAGCTACCACTGTCCTTTGGTGTGTTTCACCTCTCACTGTGTCATAGACATCACATCTTCTGTCCATTTAGTAGGAGTAATGATGAGGATGGGATGGATCACTATAGCAGCCCTTCACTGGTCTTTCTATACGGGGAAAATTATTTCTGTAAAAAGTGATTCTTCTGGAATCATAGAAACTCAGATGTAGTGGCAGAGAAATATATGCTACTGAAGAATGATATGGTGCTGTGGAGTATCAGCGTTCTCTTTCCCACTAGTGCTTTTAAAAATAAAAATATTAAATGCTAAAATACAAGAGAGAACACAATGGAGAATTAGAATCTTATTGGCATCTGGCTCTGCAGACATTGCACTGTAGAATGGAGGTATCCGGGGATGTGAGAACAAATGACTAACTAATGTGAGAACAAAATTTCCTAACTGAATTGTAGTACTTTCTTGCAGGGAGTTCGGTTTTCCCACCAGCATTGGAGGATCTAAAATTGTTTCCATCATTTCAAGTGCAGAATGTTTATTTAATTGTTGAGATGTCCCCAAATGTACCATCCTGACAGGATGCTTCAGCTGATAAAGATGGCTGAAGACATGGTCAGGTTCCTAAAATAAAATATTAGGCATCTAAGATTTCACCGGAAAGTTTGAATACATCCTCCTGTTCTTAACAGACTTTTTTTTTTTTTAAATAAACTTTTAAAAAATTAAAATCTAAGTGTTTCTTTTCAGCCTTTTCTATAGTGTTTGAAAATATACTTGCTGCATTTTCTGCAGATTTTTATGTCTGCTGTCAGGATCAACAGGCACTATCCCAAAAGATGTCAAAACAGTCCTGAATTCACTCACTGAATTGCAGTGCTGCAAGGCCATTTGTACCAGCAGACATTTGTGCCAGCAGTAAGATTCTTGCAATACTGTGTTCTTAAGCAAGAAGTAATGTGTCAAATAGAATAAAAGAAAGGAACCAGTGAAATTCAAATGGTTTTACTCTGCATTTGTTTCTGTTAATATAGACAGATGAAGATATTCATAGAATCTAAAGGACTACATTTTTGGCTTTGCCACAAGCTGTTTTATGTATGAGCTGTATGTAATTATATTGAAAACAAACTTTGTTTCAAGAACATTTTTGGCTGCACTGTGCAATAACACAAAGGGCCTTTGTTATGCTCTCGCAGAGTTATTTGTGGATTGCAAAGGGCTTACAAAAGGACAGTTTCATCTCATGGTTTTCATCCACTGCCTCAAATTTAAATGTAGGAACTTATATTCATGCAAAACATAATTACTAATATGATCAAACAGACAAAGATTTCTGAAACTAGAAATGGGATTGCTCTGTAGATTCAGATCTGGAAGAGCATTACATATTGATGGTTTAGATCCAGGGGTTTGAGTGTGCCAGAATGGAAAATGCAACAAAAGGGTTAGCATAATTCACATCAATTATAATCATCTTCAGTTGAACTGAAAATGAGACTCTTGGTCTCATAAATGGAAAAAAAAGAAGTCACAGAGAGCAGAGAGAGCTAACTGGCTGTTGGGAAGAAAGAAATCCCAGGGCAAAGTGAGTTTGTGAACATCTGCCAGAAGCTCCTACAGGACCTTGTGATGAAGCTAGCTAAGGGGACTGTGCTTTCCTCTGAGTCACCTAGAACATCCATTACATTAAAGGATTATTTTCAGAAATTCTGCTTTCCACAGATTTTTCCTACAAGCCCTGTGGGGCTTGGGAAGCATCCAACGTCAACTTTCTGTTCTACTTCAAACTCAGCATGACTGTGGAAAAGCTCTTTAGGGCTCTATTCAGACCACTTGGTATCAGTACAGACCTTTGGTTTCACAACTGCTGTGGCATCTAGATTTAAAAGTGCTCTGTTCAGCAATTCAGAGCACTGTTTATAGAAGACTGGAAGACTCAGCTTCTAGTGGCACCAGTGGAGTAGGTATTTTATGACAGTGAAGTTAACTTACATGAACGAGTCTGAATGTAGCCCCTGTTCTTTTTCTTTGGTTTGGTAAAGGTAAAATAGATGGTCAGTAGCTGTCTACCTCACTGGGTTCCTGTAAAATTAAACACTTTAGAATAGTTTAAAAGAAGCCCTGAGATATTGCAAGAAGGGAGGTTATATAAACGTAATCCAATTATATAAGCTGCTTCCGATGAATTGCACTTTCATGACCATAACTTTCTGCTATGCCTTTTCTGTTTATTCATGATATTAGTGGTTGCATAGACTAGATGTTGTCTCAGATGAGGAATCTCAGTGTTATTTTCTTTAGTCAACAAAGAATTTTGTTTTACCTGCAAACTGCTTGCAGGTCACGTTGGCTCTATCCATAGCTGCAAACACTGAACACTTCTAAATATCAGGAGCAATTTTCTGAATGGTTTCAGAATCTCTTTACTATAGCATCTCCCTCCTTGATATTTCCAGGACTCCCTGTGACTTGAAGCTACCATCTAAATCAAGGTTCATTGTCACCCTATGAGAAATGACAACAAATGCTGTTTAGATGGAAGGAACCTGAAGATATACAAGTCCATGGGTCCTGATGAAATGCATCCCAGAGTCCTGAGGGAATTAGCTGACAGAGTTGCCAAGCCACTCTCCATGATATTTGAAAAGTCCTGGCAGTCAGGTGAAGTTCCTGGGGACTGGAAGAAGGGACACATTAAACCCATTTTTAAAAAGGGTAGAAAGGAGAACCCTGGGAACTACCAACCTGTCAGCCTCACCTCCAAGCCAGGGAAGATCATGGAACAGATCCTCCTAGATGCCAAGCTGAGGCACATGGAGGACAGGGAGGTGAATCAAGACAGCCAGCATGGATTTACTAGGGGTGAATCCTTCCTGACCAACCTAGTGGCTTTCCATGATAAAGTGACTATGTCAGTAGATAAGGGATGATCTATGGATGTGATCTATCTGGACTTCTGCAAGGCCTTTGACACAGTCCCCCACAACATCCTGCTTGCCAAGTTGGAGAGAGACAGATTTGATGCGTGGACTGTTCAGTGGATAAGGAATTGGCTAGATGGTCACATCCAGAGGGCGGTTCTCCATGGCTTGAAGTCCAGATGGAGAGCAGCGACAAGTGGTGTGGTGTCCCTCAGGGGAACGTACTGGGACCTGTGCTGTTTAATATTCTTATCAATTATATAGACATTGGGATTGAGTGCACCATCAGCAGGTTTGCAGATGAGACCAAGCTGAGTGGTGCTGTTGATATGCCAGAGGGACAGAATGTCATGCAGAGGGACCTGGACAAGCTGGAGAGGTGGACCCAGGTGATTCTCATGAGGTTCAACAAGAGCAAGTACAAGGTTCTGCACCTGGGCTGGAACAATCCTCACTATCAATACAGACTAGGGGATGAGGTGATAGAAAGCAGCCCTGTGGAAAAGGCCCTGGGGGTGCTGATGGATGAGAAGCTGAACGTGAGCAGGCAGTGTGTGCTTGCTGCCCAGAAGGCAAATCACATCCTGGGCTGCATCAAAACATGCATTGCCAGCAGATCCGGAGAGGTCATTCTGCAATTCTGCCACTTTACTCACTCCTGGTGAGACCTCACCTGGAGTACTGTGTGCAGGTATGGAGCCCTCAGTACAGGAAGGATATGGACCTGATGGAGAGGGTCCAGAGAAATGATGGTTAAAATGATCAAGGAGTTGGAGCGCCTCTGCTACAAGGACAGGCTGAGGGAGCTGGGAGTGTTCAGCCTGAAGGAGGCTCCAGGAAGACCTAAAAGCAACCTTCTAGTACCTGAAGGGAGCCTATAGGGAGGATGGAGAGAGAGACTGTTTACAAAGGCCTGCAGTGACAGGACAAGAGGCAATGGCTTCAAACTAGGGAAGGGCAGATTTAGGTTGGATATCAGGAAAAAGTTCTTTACTACGAGGGTAGTGGAACACTGGAACAGGTTGCCCAGGGAGGTGGTTGAAGCCCCTTCCCTGAAGATATTCAAAGTGAGGCTCGAAGAGGCCCTGGGCAGCCTGGTCTAGTTGGGGATGTCCCCTGTGACTGCAGAGAGGTTGGACTGGATGACCTTTAGAGGTCCCTTCCAGCCCAGATCATTCTATGAGACTATTTAATAGGCTCAGGAAATAAGTAGAGCAAATTGTCAGTTCACTGTTTAAAAGTATTCCTTGGTAGTTATTAACCAAATAACTGCTAATTTAGTTTTTAACCAAAAGGACTGGATTCTAAGGAGCTTGTAATTGTCCTGAGAGATTGAAGCCATTGTTCTGTTTTTTTCTTAGAAACCACTGAGGGGCAGTAGGTTTTCACATGGAAAACACTGTTTTTCATGTGTAAGGAAATCTTGAGATGAAATAATAAAAGGTGAGTGTCACACCTTTTATTATTTTAATTAATCCCATGCACCAGGTCACAGCAGATTATAACAAAAATGTACTTTGTGCTCCTGTAAATTAATGTGATTTTTACTGGCTTATGGAAGCTTGATCATAGAATCATTAAGGTTGGAAAAGACCTCTAAGATTCTCTTGTCCAATTGTCAACCCAACACTACAGTAATATATACCATTGGTATATACATTATCTCTGAATAGAAAAAAGAAAAATAACGTCCTGCCAGATGTGTCTGCAAATCACCTTTTATAGCTGCAGGATGCCCACAGGGTTGGATTCCTAAGTAAGTCTTATCACATGCACAACACACATTCAGGCAATACTTTTAGAAACAAGGCCAAGATATTAAGGCAAAAGAATGAAAAGAGCTTTGATTTATTAGCTACAACTAGCTAGCTGAGTAATGGAATAGGCTGAGTTACTCCAAAGTCTCTTTATGCTTCTGATGAATGATTGTTAACTAGACACCATATTAAAACATGTCATGCTCTAGCCAGACTCTTAAACTGAGCCACAACCAGCAAAGACATACCTACTAGTAAACTCAATCCATCCTTACTTCAGGTCTCTCTGCTGTATTTAGCTACCCTTGTGCCTATATGTCTGACCCTTGCCTATTCTGCTATGCCACAGGGAAGTACACAGGCCCAAAGGTCTGAAGTGAAGTGATTTAGTCTGTCAGTGTTGATTGCTCACCTGTGTGATAGCCTGACTATTAATAACCCAAGGAAATACTGATTTAGATCCATGATTTTCTGCAGGTATCAGTGAAACCAGAATAGCTAAATAGGTTTGCAGAGGATTTCTGTATGGTTTATGCATGAAACTTTGAACCAAGGGCCAAGTCCTAGTTTGACCAGTTTTCTGCATACAGTTTGAAAAGTGTTGGCAGTTACCATTTGGGCATATTCCTACCTCCATTTTATCCTCAGCTGAGGACAACTTCCTGACACAACTTTCAATAACACCTCAGAGTACTCTTAAGGTGAATATTCTGGTAAAAATTAGAAGTAAAAATCAAAGGCCAGAGTTGCTATGCTGTTGTGCCTTGGGCAGTTTGTAACAATTCTGGCCAGCATAAATGTAAAGCATGAACAAACTAGAATTCTTTACTTTTGCAGTCCTATGCAACCTTCCTTCCACGGGCTTGTATGTCAAAACTGATGAACTATTTCAATTTTCCAGACAAATGTGTGTGGTATGTGAGCTGTCCAAGCCACATCTAACACCTTTCCAATACTCCATATTCCCACATGTGGGGAAGAAGCTGGTAGGTAAGATTCAGAATTATCATCAGTATGCCACCTAAGGATTGCTTCACCCCAGGCAAACACACAGACAATCCAGATTCTGTCCCTTTGTGCTGTTGTATCACTGTGAGGAGAATGGAATAGGGCACAGACAGCTTCACAGCAGGGGCAAAAAAAAAAAAGGGCACATTGTTTTTCAGGTCAATGGTGCAAATACTAATTATCTTTAAGAGTCCTGTCTGCCCAGCAGAACCAGCAGAACCAGTCACATTAAACACAGGTGTAGCTGTATGAAAGCAGTATGGAATAACAATGATTTGTCTGAGTCAGGAATTCTTATATGAATAAATGCATCAGGAAAGGCAGCAGACAGTTTAAGGAATATAGGCTCAATTTGCTGTGAGGTTATTAGGCAGTCTTGCTAGGATCACAGGCAGAAAGGTGGTAAAGTCTAGCCTTGCAGAAAGCATTGGCTACAGTGGATGCAGCACTGCATGCCTGTCATCATCTACCTTCTGCTCTGCTTTGTGGTAGATGCAGTGTTGTACAGCACAGAGTATACACACAGCGTCTCTTTGCCTCTGTATTACTCACTGTGTAGGACTAATGCAGAAGTAGGCAGATTTAAGGACCTCTAGTTAAATTTCTTAACTACTAAGAATGAAACTTTGGAAATTCTACAGTCTATTAATGTCAGGACTTTGGAGTAGTGCCTGGAGGCAAGGAGAAGGCAGGGTTTAGATACAGTTTCAGTTTTGTGTTTGTTAACTATCTTCCTACTTCTTTCTTCTCTTGACTCTGGTGGAAACAGGACCATTTGTGTGTCCATTAAAAACATCTGTCTACATTATATGCTATATGATTTTTTTTTTTTAAATAAGAGCTGAGCTGGCCATAGTCAAAGGAAAACTTCAGTCTAGCCCTTTTGTTGTGGCTGTAAAATAAAAGACTGAAACGTTGCACAATTGGTGATGTAATTAGCTTTCACAGTTCTTGTAAAGAAAAGACTTCCTTGTTACATAAAAAATAGAGATGTAATTAAGCCTGTTCAGAAATTAATTACTCTTCTGATCTCTGTGTATACAAACCTGATAATCCATCTGAGGTTCCACCTTCCCCCATTTTGTAGGCATACAATGAGTCGCCAGGAGGCAGCATTTACATAGATTACCACAAACCGATATTTGAAGAACAATTTGATGAGATTTCAGCATACAGGAAAAATTTGAGCAGAAATTATACAGTGAACCCCAAGATTTTTAAAAGGCTTCTGCTTTAATAGCACACATCTTTGATTTTCCATGCAGCTGTAGTACTGTGATAGCAGTGAGAAGTGCTTTTTTACAGAAAGGTTTGTAGAAAGAGCAGGCAGGATCTGCTGATATAATTGAGAACAGGCAAACTTTCCTGTGTACAAGCCTTTCCTTTTACAGGAAAAGACTTCCTTTCCAAATGTGGCAGAAGAATGCTGTGTGACCCAAATAACGGTATAGTATTTTTTTTTTCACTTTTTTTCACTGCTCTACTTTTTGTTTGTTTGTTTGTTTGATTAGAAATAAAAATCAGTCAAGGCATTTTGCATAACACCTCTTACAAAGCTTGCTACTCTGCATGCCAAAAGGCAAAGACTAGCCTACTGGGCTTAACAGGTTCCATCTCTTTAGTACTCTGTTGATTTGCAAACAGGTAAATTGCAAAGCAGAGCTTTATTTGCCTTTCACCATTTACCTCCCTATTTCAGTTGTCACTTGATCTCTCTATTCAATTACACTGAAGTGATGACATTCAAATGTTTGTAAACAAACGCTACAAAACAGTCTTGAACCACCCACCAGTACTGGTTATGCCTGTAAGGCTTTTTTTTGATGGATGCATGTTTGCTATTGTTTTGTTAGTCATGAGACAGAATCATACCGCTCCTCCCTATCCCAAACAGACATTTCTTCAGTGTAGTTTGAAATTAATTTCCTAGCAACTACCCCCTACTCTTATCGCATAAAGTCCTGCTACCCAAATTTGCTTTTCAGTTCACATTTACAGCTTCACTGGACACAGAAACGCTGAGGTGAAGCTGACCGAAGTATACAGAAAGTCCATCCAGATTCCTAAAGTTGGTATGCAATTGATTGCTATTTGTCTCAGGAGCCGTGTACAAACAGAGGTACACACCACTGAGAAAATCTAATATCATGATTCTATGAGTGTTATGTCATAGAAAACTTATCCCAGTTGCCAAAAAACAAACCAAACCAAAACAACCAACCAACCAAAAAACAAACACACACACCCCCCAAACATAAAGGTAGGAAACTGTGGGAAAAGATCTGATGGAGGTTTACAATATCTGGGTTTATGATGAATCACAGACAAGGAAAGCATGAATGAATAGGATCTATTCAACTTAGAGAGAAATAAGGAATATATGCAAATCTTCAAATGTATAAAAGACTTCAGCAAAAATAAATGGAACAAATTTTTTTGTATCTGGAATGAGCTGGAAAGAAATAATGCATTTAAGTTCCACGAAGAAATAGATTAGGAAAAAATTGTTTAGTGAAGCAACCAGTCTACTGAGGTTGGCACAGAAGGTCCACCATTGTATGTTTCCAAACAGATTAAACAAATACAGTCCCTTATGAATAGCTAATCCTTCTTTAGAGTAATAAATACAGGAATGGGCCTTCTAAAGTCCCTTTCCCTTCCTATTTAAGACAGGCTTTCTAGAGAAACAAGTTTCCTAGGATCGCACTGTCACCTTGTTACATTTCTTTAACAAGTCATGTAATAAATCATTAGAAAGCTCTAACCAATCTAAGAGTTTCCTTACCCCTCACAAAGATGTTAACACAGAAAGAAATGGGAAATAAAGCTTTGTTGTGTTTGCTGCTTGGGTTTTGTTTAGTTGGGTATATTGGTGTTTTTTTCAGTTGGTTTTTGAGGGAAGTGTGTGTTCGGGTTGGTTGGTTGTTGGTTGGTTGGTTTTTTTAGATTTTGGAGTAATCAACAAAACACTGTGTCAACTTGTTTTCATTCCACTGCCAATTCATTTCTAAGCCCAGCCTGTGATATGAATCAAACGGGGTTTGTATAGCTTTCCTCTTTGGTCAGATCTTGCTTTGAATGGCTTCAAATAGCCTTTTATATATTTCTCATCACTGTCAGTGTCTGTCAAAATGTGTCCGTCTTGAAATCGGTATCTAAAAATGGATCCTTATAATCATGTTTGATCATCTTCTTAAATGCTATGGTTCTTCAGTATTCTGTGTTGTGAACTGAAATCCACTTCAATACAGATTTCTTAATGTTTGGACAGTTAAAAAAGAAAGCCAGTCCAGCTGCTTTTAGAAAATATGATGGTCAAGCTACATTCTTTGCACCACAGGCAGTGACTAAAATGGTAATGATTGTTCAAAATAGTTCTTATCAACTGTAGTTTTTATTTTAAGCCACTTTATTATGCATACGTCTTTAATGTAGTATTCGTATTTGTGGTCATCAAAGATCTGGCTTTTTTTGTCTTAGATTTTGCATTGTTCCACTTTCTGTGAGGAGAATATCCAGAAGGGTCTAGGAGAAAAAGGAGTTTAATGTAGCACATGGATGCTTTCCAAATATTCTCTGTTTCAAAACTGTCTGCTTTCTTGTCTACTTTTGCTTTTCAGGCAAAATTTCCAGTTAGTATCTATTTCAGCCTGTTCTAAGCTTTGTGAAAACAGGTGGTTTTCTAAAATCTGCTATTTTGAGATTTGTGGCAATGCATCCAAGACCCCTCCTCACCCTGTGGAGTCAGGGAAGAGGGTGAAGATCAGGAAGTGTGGGAAGAGGGGTAAGGAGGAAGGCACCTCCCCAGCTTTCAAGGCCGTGTCAGCTGACACCTGGGCTCCTTCCCCCAAGACATGTGGAAACATGATCTGTGGCATGTGTGACACAGGACATTTGGCCCATGAGCTGATACAAAATGGGTTTGCTAGAGAGCAATGAGGGCTCTTCCTGGGAATTTCTCCCCCCACACATGTGGACTACACTCTGCAGTCAAGAAGGATTCCTTGAGAAACAGAGACACTAGGAGGACTGCACACAACTGGATCCAGGGTTGTGAGTGTATTTGGCACATGACTGAGTCTCCCAAGAATACATTCTTTGTTGGTTAGGGGCAATATACTGCTCTTCAGCTATGTCATTTTCCAAATACTGATCTTCAATCATCTGTGCCCATTCCTGTAATCTGGAGATATTGTGCAACCGAGCAACAAACCTGTAAATAATAATTTATAAATCTGTATGTATACAAAAAGGGTGGCGGGATCCCTAAATTAATAAAATAGATTATATTTTGTCCATTTCCTGCCTACATCCCTTTATCTGTAACCCAGTGATAACCCAGTGTTTCCAATGACATAACCATAAATCAGCTAGTTAATTTGAAAATCACTTGTTTACTGGTTGTGTTATTCTCTTTGAGCTCTTGTGATTTAAGATGTGAAGATAATACAATACTATTCCATCATATTATTTTTTATTTATTTGATTTTTTAAAAAATTCAGAATAATCTCTTAAGCCTTCAGAGAAGTAAATCTTGTGTACATGGTATCTTGACACAAAAAAATGTGAGTTATTTAACTGTCATATTTCTTTCCTAAAAGCTCTCTGAACTTTTCTCATGCATATAAGAAATATCTGCAAGATCTCATTCTCCTTATCTCTTGATCCCACTTCTAAGGATGTATTTTCTAGTTTACATTTATTCTCTTTAAGTCAAGAAAGTGCCTGTAGGTAACTGTGTGTCTGAACCACTGGCAGCTTGAATGTCCCTGAAGCATTCCTCAACAAATGCTGAGGTCTGAGGAAGCTCCTACATAATCCCCAAATGAAAACAGATTCAGGAGTGGAAGTCTGTTGATAATGTACTTACAGATGGCTCTCTCTTACCAGAGATAGTTGAGCCAATTGTTACTTTCCATGTATTTCTGTGCCTATTCAATTAATGGCACCTAGCTAGCAGAAGCTTGATTATGACAATCCAAACTTCCTTCTGACTGTGTATTCTCTAAACTATTTGTCCAGAGAAAAATTTTATTAAAGTTTGACATATTTAAACTGTAATCACAATTTTTTTTCTGCATTTTGTCCCTTTCAGTACATGTTAACTGATAAATCAACAGGATTTTCACAGATTTTCTCATGAAGCATGAGATAGTCTGTAGAGAAATCATTCTAACATTTACACAACTCCAGCAGATTAGAACTTTTTTTTCTGGAAGAGCTCTTTCAGCTGTTGTTCACTTGTTGCTTCTTTCTGTTGCATCAGTTCCTTGCCTCCTTTGGTCACTCCCCAGCCATCTGGCTTTGACATTGAAGGACAATATGGCCTGCCTGAAGCAGGCTTCAGATTCTCCCAGTATTCTTTTCTTGCCCTAAAGAAAGAAAAGGAAATTAAGAGATTTTCCCAGTACCTCACACTACTAAAGGAAACGTGACTTAAATGACCATTGCAAAGGACCATTGCACAGACTGACTTGGTATTTAGATGCAGAAGCATGAATGAAAGCATTCAGTGAAATGCTACATGCTTAAAAATATCTTTCCATCATTGAAAGGAACACTGTAAGCCACTTACCATTAGGAACTTTAACAGCAGTCTGTTAGTTTTTGATATTGACTTTCATTACTTTCACATTAATTCAGACCAAATCTTCATGTTAAAAAAGGATAAGAATTTCTGGAGCTCTTCTACTGCCCC
This sequence comes from Indicator indicator, assembly GCF_027791375.1. NCBI lineage: Eukaryota > Metazoa > Chordata > Aves > Piciformes > Indicatoridae > Indicator > Indicator indicator. Next base: position 33,500,532 of record NC_072053.1, read on the forward strand.
TTCACCCCTTTATCTGGTCCCAGATCAGATTTAGTTTTTCAAAATTACTTACACATAGAATGTTTAGAGTGATATTTAAACTTCTGTATCAGTTAAGCTAGTCTGCTGCATGGACTAGTCTTTGCAAGAAGTATGTGTGTGTGTTTTTCAGGTCAGATATACATACCTTGCTCTAACCCAGGGTTTGGTATGCATGCTCAGACTTTCCCCCCATCTACCATGTTTCTCAGAAGCTTCTGGAAAAAATCCTCTTTCAGGAGCCAGCTCCTCAGCTATTGCTCGGACGTGGTATGGCTCAAATCCACAGCATCCTCCAATGTAACGAATTCCTAAGTCGTAGGCCTCTCTTGCATATTTTTGAATATCCCATCTGGTTACAATTCTTGGCTCCAGACCTGCAAAGACATTAACATTTTAAGTTCACACCGTGTTCCACTTCAGCACATCTTTTGGTAAGAAGTCACACTGTTGAAACACTTGCATGTTGTTTGCAAAACTGGTTGTAGATGTAGATGTTTTAATTGCAGATGGTTTAATTGTCTGTGCTAGAATTAATGATGCAAACTTTCAGAGGTCTAACTTACAGATTCTGCTGTGCTCTGCTGAGTTATGCCTGTTGTAAGCATTTTTGGCCTTGCAAAACAGCACCTACCATCTTCTGAGACTGATTAAGCCCTAAGTCACATACTTGCCATTCTGACAGAGTTCTTAACTGCAATGTTGAAGTCCTTTCAATGTTACACCTGCATTTCCAATATCAGTATTCTCATCTCTGAAAGGAGAAGGAATCAGCCTACCTGCAACAGGAATAAACCTACACATTATTCTTGCAGAATGCCTACTACACTTGTCCCCACTATCAGGTAGTGGTATCCATTTGTTTCACTGACAGCTGGGATCTCTAGCTGTTTCTTATCCCATACATTAATAAGTTTATGATCTCAGCCTTAAGTACCATGCTGCCTCAAACCACTTCCATGTGGAAAGTTCTGTGTTAAGTTAGGATGAAATCTTTATTTTGAACCCTTCTCTCAGTTGCAGGTTGTGGTGAGCAGAGTGAAGGGATAACAGATCTGAAATTAAGAGCTTGTGGAAGGAAAGGAATAGAAAGTGAAATCAACAAGGAAAAGCACACCTTAAAGGGAAAAAAGCACAAGAGTGCTGATTGAATAAAACTAACCTTGTGTACAGTCCTGCAGATGCAAGAATTTGTCAGAAAGACAAATTCATTGTTTCCTTGTCTCCCACGTGCCATTAAGAAGATCATGCAAAATTGATACAAAAGTTTCAACAGTGCTCATTTTATACCTGTATAAACAAAGAAACTCCAGGGGAACAGAAGTGTGTTTCCCTGTCTTGTCCATTACCAATGCTGTAACAGCCTATGGGACCTGAAGATATGTATCCACGGGTCCTGAGGAAATTGTCACATGAGGCTGCTCAGCTACTATCCATCATATCTGAGAAGCTGTGGCAGTCTGGTGAGGTTCCCAGTGACTAGAAAAGGGGAAACATAATCCCCATTTTTAAAAAGGAACTTGTGCAAAAAATTTTACTGTTCTGCACATCCTTGTCTCTAAAATGACAAGTCATGGGTTTGACAGATGGACCATTCACTGGATAAGAAATTGGCTAGATGGTTGCATTCAAACAGCTCAACACCTAGGTGAAGACCAGTGATAAGTGATATCTATTCTTAACTGGGTATGCTTTGACTCACCAGGACACTTCTTTCTAAAACACTGTCCTTGCTTAACTGGTGTCACAGAACCACAGAGTGATAGGAGTTGGAAGGGACATCTGGAGATCATCTAGTCCAATTCTCCCCTGACAGAGCAGATTCACATAGGACAGGCTACATAGGACAGCATCCAGGTGGGTTTTGAATGACTCCAGATATGGAGACTCCACCACCTCTCTGTCATTTCAGAGCAATTGCAGTAACACAGAGGGGAAAAAACGGAAAGAGTTCTACAGATAAATAAATACTGCTGGCATCCAGATGTTGGAATCTGCCAACACAACATGCCTGGTGCTTTCACAGAGACCAAGGTCTAGCTGGCCTGTACAGGGGTTATGTACACTTCAAATATCAAAATGCCATTTTGTGCATATTGCTTTCCACAAAAGGCAGAGTTAACTGGGTCAGTTTACCAATGATTTACCAGACTGTTTATCTTCCATCAAGTGATCAGGAGTTCCTTCTGTGTATTGAAAACATTCACAGAACCAGACTTCAACTGACTCAAAATTTCTAAAGGCTGAGATCTCATGAAAATTTCCTATAACACACAAGCCAAGAAGCATAACAAACCAGAATGACTGCTTGAATTCACTTGATTACTTTCTGCATCTCTTCTGCAACCAGAGGAGTTATATGAAGGAATGAATAGGATAAATTAATTCCTAACAGTTCCAAACATCTCAGAATATTTTCAGAACTCAGACATGTTATTATAATTTAATGAATGCCTCAGGCTCATGCTTTATTCTTGCTCCTTCATTTATGTAAGGAGAAGAATTAAAAATCTTCATACAAGTCACATCTTCCTTTTAATTTTTTTGCTACAAACTGAAGTCTGTAATGTTTTAATGCTTTATTTTATAGTCTGATCTTGGAAAAACGATTGTATGATACCTAAAATGAAAACATTTTTCTAACCAATTTGAAAATGTTTAAGCTGATTTTGTCCTCTTATTGTAAGAGCACACAATCTTCTCCACCCATGGTGGAAAAAAAGCCTTAAATACACTAGTTTTATATACACAAAATGTCTTAATTTTTCAGTCCTTGTAGAATTTTTCCTGAACATACATATAATGACTCCATCTCCAAACTGTTAATCCAATTGTTAGCAAAGAACATATTCCCTCTTCTGGCGTATCTCTAACCTTGACACTTGCAAGGCCATAATCACGCACCTATATCTAGTTCTGCATATGTGTTGTAGATTAAATTCCTACACAGGTAAACATTATAGGACTTGGGGGATAGATGTCACAACCTAGAATGATGGGAGGCTTTTAGTGTATTTGCTCTTTGGACTATTCATAGCTGTCCTGAACAAGGTACAGCATGAGAAAGAACTGTATTTTTAAACTGAGTTTAGGTTGTTGCACTGTTTTGATTGTAACTTCAATTTCAGTCATGTGCTGCAACACTACTGAAATACTATATGGTTCACCTTTAATCCACAATTGCACTGCAATCCCTCTACGAATAATGACAGATAGGGTCACTGGGACTTGACTTATTGTATTAGGACACCTTCCAGCTTCTGCTTCACTAAAATCTGGGGGTAAAAAGGAACACACAATAAACCAAAACAAACAAAAAAACCCCACTTGTCTTACCAAAGGGAAATTCTGGAAGATCAATAAAGCCCTGCTTTCCACAATCAGGTGTATGGAAAGCAAGTGGCTGGGACATCAGGTGGGCTTTCAGTTTAGCAGCCTGCAAGCCCTCTTTCATCAGTTTCACAGTTCTCAGGGAAGTATTGGGATCAAAATGGCAGTTGACTCCAACAATAGAAGCACCTAGTGGGAGGAAAATAAGTTCAAGTCACATCTCCACAGGAAGTAGGAGGTGAAAGTTCTCAGCCACAGCACTACAGAGTGAGAACAGTCCATCTTTGCACCAGTATTATGATAACAAGTCAGCTGAACTACAGCCCGTCTCAACTCTGTTGAGGTTGATTATTCTATTTATAACTCAGTTGCACTCTTTTTACTGTTATAATGAATCACAATTTTCACCCTCATACAGCTGTTTTTATTAGTGTTTAATCACAGATTTGAATCACAGAATCACCAAATCAACCAGGTTGGAAGAGACCTCCAAGGTCATCAAGTCCAACCAATCACCCAACCCTGTCTGATCAACTAGACCATGGCATTAAGTGCTCCATGCAGTCTTTTCTTAAACACCTCCAGGGACGCTGACCTCACCACCTCCATGAGCAGCCCATTCCAATGGTAAATCACTCCTTCTGTGAAGATCAAGCCTAAACTTCCCCCTGTGCAGCTTAAGACTGTGTCCTCTTGTTCTGTCACTGTTGCCTGGGAGAAGAGACCAACCCCCACCTGGCTACTACCTCCCTTCAGGTAGTTGTCGACAGCAGTAAGGTCTCCCCTGAGCCTCCTCTTCTCCAGGCTAAACAACCCCAGCTCCCTCAGCTGCTCCTCACAGGGCTTGTGCTCCAGACCCCTCATCAGCTTTGTTGCCCTTTGCTGGACACCTTTGAGCAACTCAACATCTTTCTTAAACTGAGGGGCCCAGAACTGGACACAGTACTCAAGGTGTGGCCTAACCAGTGCTGAGTACAGAGGCAGAATGACTTCCCTGCTCCTGCTGGCCACACTACTCCTGATGCAGGCCAGGATGCCATTGGCCTTCTTGGCCACCTGGACACACTGCTGGCTCATGTTCAGCTGGCTGTCAACCAGTACCCCCAGGTCCCTCTCTGCCTGGCTGTTCTCCAGCCACTCTGTCCCCAGCCTATAGCACTGCATGAGGTTGTTGTGGCCAAAGTGCAGAACCCAGCACTTAGATGTGTTAAGTCTCATGCCATTGGACTCTGGCCATCTGTCCAGCCTGTCAAGGTCCCTCTGCAGAGCCCTTCTACCTTCTAACAGATCAACACCTGCTCCCAGCTTGGTGTCATCTGCAAATTTACTGATGATGGACTCAATCCCCTCATCCAGATCATCAATAAAGATATTGAACAGAATGGGGCCCAGCACTGATCCCTGGGGAACACCACTAGTGACAGGCTGCCAGCTGGATGTGGCACCATTCACCACCACTCTCTGGGCTCAGCCCTCCAGCCAGTTCCTAACCCAGTGCAGAGTGCTGCTGTCCAAGCCACAGACTGACAGCTTGTCCAAGAGTTTGCCATGGGGGATGGTGTCAAAGGCCTTGTGAAGTCCAGGTAGACTACATCCACAGCCTGCCCCACATCCACCAGCTGGGTGACCTGGTCAAAGAAGGAGATCAAGCTGGTCAGGCAGGACCTGTCCCTCCTAAATCCATGCTGCTGGGCCTGATCCCTTGGCCATCCTGTAGGCGCTGTGTGGTTGCACTCAAAATGACCTGTTCCATAACCTTGCCTGGCCCTGAGGACAGGCTGTCTGTAATTCCCTGACTCTTCCTTCCAGTCCTTCTTGTGGATAGGCATTACACTGGCCAGCTTCCAGTCATCAGGGACCTCACCAGTGAGCCAGGACTGGTGGTAAATGATGGAGAGTGGCTCAGCGAGCTCATCTGCCAGCTCTCTCACAACCCTAGGATGGATCCCATCTGGTCCCATAGGCTGGGATCCAAGTGGCTCAGCAGGTCTCTTACTGCTTCTTCCTGGATTACAGGGGCACTATACTGCTCCCTGAGACATCTGGCAGCTCAGGAGGCCACTTGTCTGGAAGACAAACTATCCTACTATTGAAAATTGTGTCAAAGAAGGCATTAAGTACTTCTGCCTTTTCCTCGCCTTTTGTTACTCTATTCCCCTCCATGTCCAACAAAGAGTGGAGGTTCTCCTTGCCCCGCCTTTTGCTATTAATATATTTATAAAAACACTTTTTATTGTCCTTCACAGCAGTGCCCAGTCTAAGTTCTAAATGGGTTTTTGCCTCTCTAATTTTTTTCCTGTATGACCTAACAACATCCTTAAACATTTCCTGGGTTACATCCCCTTTTTCCCAAAGGTGATACACCCTCTGTTTTTTCACCCTTAATTCATTCAGAAGCTCTCATATAGGCCAGCCATCTCCCTGTTGGTTCATCTTCTGGCACACTGGGACAGCCTGCTCCTGCACCTTCAAATTTTCTTTCTTGAAATAGGTCCAGCCCTCCTGGACCCCTTTGTTTTTAAGGGCTGTTTCCCAAGCTATTTTCCAAGTTAGTTCCTTAAATAAGACAAAGTCTGCCCTTCAGAAGTCCAGAGTGGAGGTTTCGTTGATGCCCTTCTTGGTTTGACTGCATATTGAAAACTCAATTATTTCATGGTACCTGGACCTCAGACAGCCTCTGACCACCACATCTCCCACCAGCCCTTCTCTATCTGTAGAAAGAAGGTCCAGTAAAGCCTTACCCCTGCTAGGCTCACACAGCAGCAGTGATTAAGAAGCCTCCACACACTCCAAGACCCTTCTAGACTGCCTCCTCTCTGCTAAGTTCCCAGCAGATATCTGGCAGGTTAAAGTTGCCCATAAGTACAAGGTCTGGTGATCTTGAGACAACCTCTAGCTGCTTATAGACTAACTCATCAACCTCTTCATCCTGGTTGAAGACCTCTTCATCTGGTCTTCATCCAGACCCCAACCAGGATGTCAGCCTTGTTGGCCTTCCCTCTAATTCTCACCCACAGGCATTCAACGTGATCGTCCTTAATCCCTAGTTCTATGGTGTCTAGAGCCTCCCCAATGTACAGGGCCACCCCTTCTCCCTTGTCTGTCTCTCCTGAAGAGCCTGTAGCCATCAATTACAGGGCTCCACTTCTGTGAGTCATCCCACCACTGTGACGGCTACTACATCACAGCTTTCCTGCTGTACCAAGGCTTCCTGCTCATCTTGTTTGTTACCCATATTGTGTGCATTAGTCTACATGCATTTCAGCTGGGCTGCTCGTTTCTCCCCTGACTTTCACCTACCACACTCGGTCTCCCATCTGGAGAGACTGGTTACATCCCTTTCCCCCTCCAAATCTAGTTTAAAGCCCTGTTAATGAGCTCTGCCAACTCCCTTCCTAAAACCCTTTTTCCCCTGTGGGATAGGCTATTCCCATCTGTTGCCAACAGGCCTGGCCTCTGTAAATCAAGCTGTGGTCAAAAAACCCAAACTCCAGCCAGTGACACCAGGCTCAGAGCCAGGTATTAATCTGCTGGCATATCCTGCCTAATCCCTGTGGCAGGCCTTAAACCACGACAATCCCTCATCATTCGCCACAGCTGGAGGGATGGAGGAGAACATAACCTATGCACCCAATCCCTTGACTAGACATCCCAAGGCTCTGACGTCCTTTTTCATTGTCCTTGGAGAAGTTCTTCCTATTTTATCACTACCTACTTGAAACAACAAAAGGGGATCATAATCTGAGGGCCATACTAGGGACAGGAGCTTCTCCCTTGCATCTTTAACCTGGGCCGCTGGGAGGCAGCAGACCTCCCTGTGTAGCAGGTCCAGTCTGCGTATCAGGCCTTCTGCTCCCTCACTCTGCAGTGAGTCACCAATGACAATGACCTGTCTTTCACTCCTTACAGAGGAGGCTTTAACACAGGGGGCAGATTGACTAGACTTTGGTGACACCTCTCAGAAGGAAGAACTATCATTGTTACCATTGTCCAGTTCCCCTTGCAGAGCACTATGCCTGTCCTTGTCTCCAATCTTTGAAGACTAATTATGTACAGCCATATATACAAAACCTAGCAGGTATCTAAAACAGCTTCTGCTTTTGCATTTCTACTCTAACTCCAAAGGAAAAAGAGTAGTTCAGAACAGACATAATAATGCCCTGTACCAACATTCATCATGCTCCTGATAATTTCTTTTGCCCTTCCTCTCATCCCGCAGAAAACACAAGCCTGTGATAGGCAAAAAGTTCAGTTTTTCATCCTCTTATTCTTGCATCCTGGGTTTGAAGTGTACTCCAAAGAATTCTAAAAACAGGAACAAATAATTGAAGGTGGCTTTGGATTCTCTGCTCATGCCTTCAAAATTTGGGGTTGGCTCTGAAACCAAATTTGAGTAGGTTTATGATTTTGCCCTATTCAGTACCAACTGCCTGTGGCTATCGTTCTCAATATCATCTTGGTTAACAAGGATTTCATATCTGCATTTTCCTATGTGCTTTGTAAGACTGCCCTAGTAAAGCACACACAAAAACAAGGTCAAAACTTTTATCAGATATAACTGAGATATCTATTTGAGACACACGTCCATTTATCTCAATATTTAAGGACTTTACTTTTTTCCACACTTTAAAAGAATGTATTAAAATAGATTCTTACCAGCCTTTACGAGTTGGACAGCACATTGTCCAGGGGGCACACCATGCATGTCTCCTTCTGGACCAATGCACATTGTAGCTGCAACTGGTTTTCCAGATTCTTTTAGGACTTCAACTGCCCAGACAGCCTCTTCCACATGTTCAAAATACTGAAAGAAATTAAAAGTTGGCTACTTCTGTTTTATGCGGATGAAGCTTAAACACATTAATCCAGACCCCAAATTCATCAGTAATAAAAGGACTAGATTCTTTTCAGATTCACAGTAATAGAATTCAATTGACTTCACTGACCACACAGTTACAAAAGGATTTTTAAAAGACAGTAAAGTAAAACCAAATGAAAAATGATACTGTTGTTCCAGAGTACAAATACCTATACAGGAGGTTCATCAGGGATTTATATCCAAATAACTATTTTCATCTAGAAAAGTCACCTTAAGTTGATTAGCTATTATGTCTGGGAGAAAGTGTGAACTAGTCAAGATCACATTCATCAATCCTCTTTGTACCAGTACAGTTTGACTTGACTGAGGTAGAAAATTGGGTTTCAGTGTCCTGTTCTAGGATGCTTGCATACGCTGCTGTGTACTTATAGCTGATGCTGTTTGCGTAAAAGAGTGACATAAAATTTTAGAGGAATACATGCTTGTATTCCCTGAAGGAGGGTAGACATTAAAATTACACTGTTCATGTTGAAGGCTGTGTACTTTACATATTTACCTCTGCAATTAGGAAGTCCACGTTCTTCTTCATAAAGACATCTAGCTGTTTTCGAAAGACTGCTTTAACCTCTGCTTTATCCTTGCAGCTTAAGTATGATGGCGTTTGACTGACTCCTCCAGCCACTAAAGCATCTCCTTCATTAGCCACTTCCCTTGCAATATCACAAGCAGCTTCATTCACTTTCTGACACTGTATAAATATAGATCAGTTTTACCTGATCAGAGGCACACGTGTAATTTCAGAGCACAAAAATGACAAAAACAGCCAGAAGGTATAATACCTTATTATTATTCTCTTATAATTTAAATACATTTTATAGTAATATTAACTAGGAAGAGCAATATATTAAAAAAAAAAAAAACATAAAAAAACAACAAACAAACATTGGGAAACTAATTTCTTGCCACCTCTAAGTTATCATATTGTCAAATACTAAAAAAACCATATTACCTTTAATATGTCTTAACACAAATAGTCTATAAAAAGCAAGTGGAATTTAATTTGCTTCTTAGAAAATGAGTTTGTTGTGATTAAGTGTATATTTTTATCTGGCATTTTGTAGAAAATGGTAGAAAACAGGGTAGAAAACAAAATATACAGTCAATGCAACTGATTTTTCATTATTTTAAAAAATGTTACTTTAGTATTTAAATAATTTTCAAAATTGAAGTTATAATATTCATATAGTTACTTAAGGTGTTTAAAAATATCATTAATTATCTGATGTTCAAGTTACCAGTTTTAGAACAGTAAAAGGAAATTTACCATTCTATGACGGAAAATGCTCCGTGAGCATGCAGGACAAATTAAATGACTGAAAGACATATTCCCACTATACCTAAATCAGGATAACTAGAACAGCTTGTGAAAGAGGTTATGCTGGGGAAAAAAAAAATTTGGGAAAAAAATTTGGGATAGATAACAAGTATTGATTAAAGCAGGTTTCTTTGCAGCCTGTGGACTGCTTAGAACCCAGACACATTTCTCGCAGATTAAGTTTTCCACAGGTGCCTCAAAAGACCTAGATGGTTTTTAAGGCTATTGATGACAGATGGTCTTCCTTTTGCACTTATGTGCAGGTACATGTATGGGAACTCTGGGAGCTGGACCCATACACCAATTAAAGCCTGGAGGAACCTGTTTCTAGAACTTGCAGCAAACTGATCTGAAAAGCTTTGCTACAATGCATTCCCAATACCAGGTGCTGTGCCAGCTTTTCTTGTAAATTTTGCCTGGTAGCAAGAGTTGCAGCATGGCTTCTTCCAGAGGCACTGCCGTTCAGGCATTTCCTTGATGCATCTATTCAATTTAAAGGTACAGCAATTCAGATAAATTTGGGCATATGACATTTTGGTATGAACTCGTATTTAAGCTTCAAGTGTTGTCCTGACTTGGAATATCTCCACAGATACAAAGATTATTTCTTCCTGCCATCCCACTGGAGAATTTTCTCTGCTCTGCAGAGGTTGAAACAGATGCTAGGACCAAAGGGGAAAGGATCGAAGAAAACATTCAATGGCACATCTAGTGTCAAAGGAACTATCTAGAAATTTCTTGTGCCAGAAATCCTGGTGGAGCTGAGGACTAGTGAACACACCCAACATTCTACAACCCCTTTGTGTAAGGGGTATAAAAACAGCAACACTAATTACACTTACACACAAGAAGGGGAATATTGACCACATTGTATTCCTTGGAGTTTTCAGTTGTTATTTTATGGAAGATATGTTTCTAAAAAAACATCTCATTTCATTAGCCACTGGTTGTTCTCTTGGATTCTTCACCATTTTTTGTAGTTGATTTATTTCTCAAGATTTTAACGTTTGGGGGTTTTTTTTGGTTTTTTGTTTGTTTGTTTTCCCCCACTGATTTTTCTCTGTGCGTTTATTTCTCTCTATACTTTTTGTATCAAAACTCCAGTAAACTTGGATGGGAAAAATATGATGTAGGCATCCTCTCTCCTCTTTTAATCCTTGCCCTGTTTTGTTATTTTTTTACTTTTAACCTTGTCTTTCTTACTATTCCAAATTCTGAAATTGCCTCATTTTATTCTTTGGGTCTCACACATAGCCAAAACTATTATGACAAAATGTGAAAGTACTCAATAATCTCTCCACTAAACCTTTGGAAATTGTTCCTTTGGACATTTGTTTCATATCTCCATCAAAACAGAATTTTACTCACGCTTATTTTCTCAGCTACATAATTGCCCCTGTTCTCTAGTTTGTCCTCACTGGCATAAAAGGTGAATGTCTGCAGAACATTGGATCCGGCTCTAAGGAACTCCCGGTGAAGTTGACGAACTACAAAGAATTAAAAGAGACAAACAAGAGATGTTTGGTATAGTTTTTACTGTTGTAATAATCAAAAAATAAAATGCTTATTCAAGTAACGTTATTGTAAAATAAGTGATACTGTGTTTATTAGAAGAGCCATTTTGAGAGAGTAAAAGCATGTGCTCCAGTCTGCATAGAATTTCTTTCTTCTTGCTCTCTGAACATTAGGTAGAAAACTTTGTCTTAGTTATTCTTTGCTAAGAATGAGTAGTGATTTCCATTTAGTTTATCAGTAGATTCAGTACTGCATGCCACCATGCCTATCTTCTATTTTCTTCAGTCCTTCAGACCTCCTAGTTTCTTTTTAATTGTATAGCGGTTTAGGAAGGAAAGGCAGACATCTGACAAAGAACAAGAAAGCATAACAAGAAATACCAGACAAAAAGATTAACAAATGAAAAAGTTGTATTTTCTTAGGTCCTAGATTATGAAAATGAAAACAGAATAAAGTATCATGGCAACAAGATAGTATTTTTATGGAAGAATATAGAGGTCTCTCCTATTTTGTCTTTTTTAGTTCTCTCCTCTCCTTCCAAAGCTCTAGCTGAATCTAGCTCTACTTTGCTAAATACATCCCTTAGTTAAAAGGTGATAGCTTGCTCCAGAAGAGTGACTTGTAACACAGACTTAATTGTTCTCTTAAGTCTGCACATGATGGTTTTACTGCAGAGCCAACACATTTTTGAAGAAAAAGTTGGCAGTATTTTAATGCACAATTTCCCTGCATTAGGACTCTAGGAGGCTCTGAATAGTATTTTTGCCTTCATTGCTGTAAGCAGTACACTGCAATAGTCACAGCAGGAACAAAAGGCTCCAGAGAGACCTTATAAGGACCTTCCAGTACTTGAAGGGAGCCTACAAGAAGGATGGAAATGGACTGTTTACAAAGGCCTGTAGTGATAGGACCAGAGGCAAGGGTTTCGAACTAGAGAAGAGCAGGTTTAGATTAGATGTTAGGAACAAGTTCTTTGCCATGAGGGTAATGGAACATTGGAACAGGTTGCCCAGGGAGGTGTTTGAGGTCCCATCCCTGGAGATATTCAAGATGACGCTCAACAGGGCTCTGGGCAAACTGATCTAGTTGAGGATGCCCCTGCTTACTGCAGAGGGGGGTTGAACTAGATGACCTCTGGAGGTCCCTGTGGTGAAGGGTACCTATGCCCAGAATTATGCCCCAAATATTGCCAAAACTTGTCTGTCATGTTTTGATCAACACCTCCCATTCCCCTCCTTTCTGGAGTGGGTACTCAGCCAGGCCTAAACTTGGAGGCCTGTGGCAAGTGGTGTTCCCCAGTTTTGTTCAATATCTTTATCAATAACCTGGATGAGGGGATTGAGAGTACCCTCAGCAAGTTCACTGATGATACAAAACTGGGGGGGTTGGCTGACACCTGTCAGGCTGTGCAGCCATCCAACGTAACCTGGACAGGCTGGAGAGCTGGGTGCAGGCAAACCTCATGAAGTTTAATAAGGACAAGTGCAGGTCCTACATCTGGGGAGAAATAACAGCAGGCACCAGTACAGGTTAGGGGCTGCCCTGCTGGAAAGCAGCTCCACAGAGAAAGACCTTGGAGTGCTGGTGGACAGCAAGTTCTCCATGGAACAACAATGTGCTCTTGTGGCCAAGAGAGCCAATGGGACCCTGGCATGTATCAAGAAGGGTGTGTCAAGAAGGTCTAGGGAAGTTCTTCTAGTTCTCTAATCTGCCCTGGTGAGACCACACCTGGAATACTCCATCCAGCTTTGGGCTCCCCAGTTCTCAACAAAGACAAAGAAATGCTGGAGAGAATCCAACAGAGAGCCACAAGGATGATTAGGGAACTTGAGCATCTCCCCTATGAAGAGAGACTGAGAGACCTGGGGCTGTTTAGTCTTGAGAAGAGAAGACTGAGAGGGGATCTCATCAATGCGCATAAATATCTGTGGGGTAGGTGTTCAAGTGGGTGAGGCCAAGCTCTTTTTGGTGGTTCACAGTAATAAGACAAGGAACAATGGGTTCAAACTTGAACATAGGAAGATTTCACCCCAACATGAGAAGAAACTTCTTTACAGTGAGGGTGACAGAGCACTGGAACAGGCTGCCCAGGGGGGTTGTGGAGTCCCCTTCTCTGGAGACTTTCAAAACCCACCTGGATGCATTCCTGTGCTGACTATGCTACATGATCCTGCTCTGGCAGGGGGATTGGACCTGATGATCTCTTGAGGTCCTTTCCAGCCTCTGATACACTGTGAAACAAAGGGCCAGGTGTCAGTAAGCCAGGTTAAACAACCCAACATGCCTTCTCTGGGGTAAACAAAAGCACATGCCCACCTTATGGGATGCTTGTGCTGTGCTTGTGCTTCTTCAAAGTTTGGGCATAATTCTACCCATATGCTTTGATATTGGCTAATGATGGCATTTGACTACAGGCTAAATCCAAGCCTCAAACAAATTATAAATATTACCCAAATTGTAAACAACTCGTTCTTTTGCTATTGCTCTTTTGCTCTTCTGCTCTCACTCCTTGCATATGCTCTACCCTCATGCATGTGTTCTGCCTTTGTCTGCAGTCCAGAGAAAAGACTGCTACCCGGGAAGTGATGTCGTGCCTCAGTTTACCCAGAAACCAGCAAAGAGTCCTTTGTGTAAGCTGCACTGAACTAGAGCTTAGCATCATATCTGCAGTCTTGCTGGTAGGAAGAAACTGCCGCTGCGTCCTGCAGGGACTGAGACCCTGTTGGTAAAGCCCATCCAGCAAGGGACAACTTGCCTGAATCCCTTTCGGCAGTTCTAAGTGCCTGCAGCACGAAGCTGCAGACCTAAGAGCCAATAACTGGCCCACGTGTGCACCTATCCATGAGATTCAGAGCATCCTCCATGCCCTGCTGGGACTGCCTGTGAGTGTCCCAGTCCCTCACTCATTTCTGAGCTGAGCCAAGGGGAAAGCTGCACTGCTCCATGATGCCCCCCCCCCCAGCCCTCTCCAGCTTTTTCAGGAGGGGAACTTCCCACCCCACAGCATCCTGCAGACTCCACAGCACCACCAACATCGGGAATCACTCAAGAGCCTGTTCCAGGTGAACCAGCCTCCAGCACACCCCCACGGAGCTTCTACACCAACCCCTGCAGTAGTGGGAGAAGGCTGCCTCCACCAAGTCTGGAGGGGACCATCCCCGAAGCCAGCCTTGGCAGTGATTACCTACAGTCCCACCAAGCCCCATGAGCCTGAGCAGTCAGCCACAGCAACCAGTTTGACAAGGGAAACTATCTTTTCCAGTGTTCACATGTTTAACACCAGTTGTGGTTCTGTTTAAAATCCCCGTGCTTTAGCCTGTATGGTATTGTGATCTATGGTTTATTAATGCAGAATTCTGGAATGCCTGCAGCCATAATTCATGATCAAAAATTGATTTAAGCCACTGCAAGGTTCCTTAATTGTATGTGCCTGATACCTAGCCAAGCCGCCAGGCATCTCGAGTCGCCAGCTGGTGGACGAACGTCAGAATTTTAGCCTTGGTTCTTACTGAATAACTTGGTTTGTATTTTTCTAATGTGATTTGAAATTGTTACACTGTACCAGTTTATGGGATATATTCACGATTGTACACTAGAATCTGCATATATATGTGTGTGTGTATATATATACACATGTACATATACACACTGTAAAAATGTTATATATATGTACATATATATATACAGTGTATATATATACTGTCAAAAGGTTACTATTTTTATATTAATAATAATTAATATTATTAATATTTCTAATAGCATAATTTCATAAATTAATAATCATAACTATCACAGACCCTCCCAATCCAGATCATTCTATGAAAACATGAGCTCTCAATGGACTTTAAATGTATACCCATAGAAGAATGATTATACTAATTTCAAGAACATTACTGATCATATACAACAAAGTTAAAACGCTCAACAGCTTATAGCAAATACAGCAATAATTTATTTCCTAGATAGTGTATACAGACACAAGAACACCATGGTTTCCGTGGCAGATGTTTTGAAAAGTTTTCCTTAAAACTTATCACACCTCATTGTCTGCAGACAATCGGTGTCATTATGGAAATGTATGAAGGTGTCATGAGACTAATGTTACTTTCTTTAGCTGCAAGAAACACAACCTTCTATGCTAGAGAAGGTCAAGCAACAGTTTGAGTTGCTAAAGTCAATCTGTGTACACATGAGCATTTCTATTTTCTTTGAAGTAACAGCATACTGTCACTTGCTTTTCTTTACTTGTACATTATTTCATTTCTAATTACAGCCTTGGGTAACCACACTGCCATTTAACACAATGCTGCTTCTCCCAGTTGTCACAAAGGAACACAGATTACCGCTGAGATACAGTTCAAAAAGCCCCTTAGAATATGCCCAAACTACCTGGGTCAAATTTCAGTCTTACAACCTTTACTCAGACAAAACATTCCTAGTGCAGGGAGTATTCTTTTTTGTACAGCACTGAAATAGGCTACTGATCCAACTAAAAGGGCTATCTCTGTATGTTTCTAGTGTTCTCTAGCTTGTTTTCCTATTGTCTGTCATGGAAAATCATTAATGAAAACTGGTCACGAAATGGGACAAGGAAAAAAATCTACAAATATTTTCAAAAATGCTCTATGATATTTCTGTAATAAACTAGTTTATTTACTGCTACAGTTAGTGCTGTTTAAATACGGTTCTTGCATTCCTAGAAGAATGCTTGGAACCTGTGAGAAAAAGGATAGTAACATAGATAAGCTAATGAAACAACCAAACATACATGAATAAGGAGCTTCATATCCCAAACTATCAGATATGTAAATAGGAAACTCTTGAATGAGTCTACATTTTGAGGGAAAGAATAGTATCTTATCAGCCCAAATCTCATTCAACCCTAGGCAAATTGTTTTTAGCACAATACACTGTTATTGCTGTCAAGCCCATGGCAGTTCGTACTATCAACCGAAGTCACCCAGTAATTTAATTCTTGTATGACTTCCAACATGTTATTCAAGTTGTGTTCTCCTCCAGCATAACAGCCACACATAGGGCTAAACAATTATTAACAACTAGATGCATTTTAGGTGTCAGATGCATAGCACTGACTTTCATTTCAATGTACCATGAGCTACACAGGATTAAGCTAACTGGAAACAGGGGCAATAAGTACCTATGCTCACTGTTAAGCAATATTTGATCTGACTCAGAAGAAATACTTAGATTTCATTTTAAACATGCATTTTAAACTTGAGTCTGGCAAAACTTCTGTTCTGTAATGGAAATAATGGTGTGGAACTCACTTCTCCCCTACCCCCTTTTTTCTTTCTTTCTAAATTCCTGGCTGCATTCTCAAAACCTCTGTCCTTTTCCCTTCTTCCTTACAAAGACAAGAAGGTCTGGTAGTTGAATGGTTTTTACACCAGCTGGCTCATCCAGTTGCTCTTTCCGTTCATCACACCTGCTTTCAAAGTAACATGACCCTTGAGCATACAGGAGCAAAAAAGCAGCAACGGAGGGGAGGCAGCACACTGCACAAAAATAAATTAACACATTTCCAGTGAAGAGTGTATTTATAAATAGTTGATAAGAGACTTATGAAACATTTTTAACTATGATACAGACATGAACAACACATTCTAGCAAATCAGTAGCAATGCTTAGAAGGCAGTATTCTAACTTATGAGTACTGATCACTTCTTTAAAGCAGAGCTGTGCACCTCTTTAGCCAGTTTAAACCATCTGCAATTGCCTCTGTCTTACATTCCCCAGGTGAGACCTGCACTTCCCACACGTGGAGCAGGGCAAGAGCTTTTGAGATGTGAATTAAAATAAGCAGAAGTGGAATAAAGAATATGTAAGATGCAATGTGTAGGGGCAGACAAAAGTAGAGTGGAAAGAAACAGAGAGCGAGATGATGTGAAGTCTTTTGGGGAGATTAGTTATCAAATTAGCTTACCACCCTTTACACCTTCACTGGAGCTCTGCATTATCTAAGGCTTTCCATGACCCTAAGTTAGCCATGTTACAGAGTGACACTTGAAGGCTGAGAAGGATTAGGGTGCATAAATAACATGTTCAAAGCAATGTAACAGACATCTCTCTCCCTCCTCTGTATAAAGGAAGATTAATTTGGAAGGGCAAACACTTAAAATAGATCAAACACGCTATGTTTCACCAGGATATTCCAAGTTGTTTTTTGGGATTAACTGCACATCACATTACTACAGTAAATGCTTTCTTGTAATGAAGCACACATAAATAGACAAAAGTATCTCATTTGCACTGTGTATGCTAAACACTACAATCATCATGCTGGAAGGCATGGAATGATTGCTCATTTGCCTTCGTCCACTTTAAGAGAGTTACTCCATTAAATGTTTATTGCAGTTCTTAGGTTCATAGGAGATTTATCATTCCCTGTTTCACAGTGGAGTGAGATACATTAAATCCTCTTCTTCCATTCCACTGTTTATTAAAAGCTTCTATTTTCCAGAAAGAATCAATAAACAAACGATACTAATTTATAATAACATAAAAGTCCTAGAATGACTGGAATACGACAGAATAGATAGTTAACTGCAGATCTTTTTTTTTTCCCCATGAAATGCTTTAATTTATAAGCTTTATATCAGCTCAGGGACAGACTGGACACATCTATGAGTGAGAAATCACTGAGTGTTATTAAATACCAGGATACTATATCAATGTCAAAAAGTCCCCGGACTACAAATGATTGAATACTAGGAGAGCACTCTGGAGAGATGTTACTGTTTGCATGACTAATATTCTTACCCAGACAACTGCTTTTGACCAGTGTTAGAGCAAGAAAAAGCATCTGTTCTATAGATTCTTAGGCTATTCTTTACAATGTGATTCTACAGCATCAAGGAACACTGATACACAGAAACCTAACACAACTCCCTATATACTTATTATTTAGCCAACCACATTTACATTCACTACAGGATTACCTTTTACCATGAAAACTCACCTGCTTCTGGGTGTTCTACTGTTGCTTCAGGAGTCCAAGGCCCAGCCTTTACATATCCCCTTTTTTCAAGAGCAAAGACAAAGCCTCCATCTCCAATCACAATTTCTCCAGAGTCTAAGCGCTCTAGAATGCCCTGAAGAAAACAGAAAGAAAGGTTAATAATTGCAGTTCTTTACTTTTGCAGTCTTCCTTTGTCTTTGTTGCCATGATTTCCTGTATTTGCAAAGCAGACGCAAATATTTGTGGACTACAAGAACCACCTTTGCCCTAATAAGAAAAAGTATTAAATCTTCTTCTTGAAATTCTCTTTAATGAACGGTCTGTTTTGCACTATAAGGCTTTAATATGTTTATGCAAGTTTGATAACACTTCTCATTAGTCAGTTTTATTGTACTCCAGATCAATTTCCAAGAACTAGAATAGTCCAGTTCCGTTCCTATGAAAGTAAAACACCACCTCAAATACTCCTGTAAAATACATGAAAACCTTTTAAAAATTAAACACTAGTATCACTGACCTCTTTAGTAGCTTATTTGCTCTTAAATTACAGATGCAATCTTGACAGAGCCTCAGCACAAGCAGGTTGTAACCTGATGGCACAACAGGCATCATAAACGAGTAAGCATGTATTATTTTCCTACCAAGAAAGATACATCTCAAAACACTGGACTCCATTTCGACCGGACTCCATGACTTTTTTTACTGGCCTGGGTTTGCTTACATAGACTTACAAAATGAAAGAAAATCCTGCTTGTTTTGTACTATCCTGAAATAGTCTAATATACCAAATTACATACATTACAGCACCCCATGATTAACCTTCCATCTGCCTTGAACTTCATGCTACTGCAAGCGAAGTGGTAATAACTTTCTGGTAAAATTTTAAAACATGAGAACAACATATATTGATTACACTTTATTTATATAAAAAGTAGATATTAATTTCCTTAATTTCTCACTTGCTATTACACTAAATAGCACTAATTTGTGCAGAATGATTGCAACCAGAGATTAATTTCTACAGATGGATTACCACTATAATTCTATTTATTTTAAAAAGTGAATGAATGTAGACCCATTCTACTAACAATGGTAGTGGGTGTAGAAAAAGATGTAATCAAAGGTAAGACTGAAGTTTCTCTCCATAGTTATCTTTTCTTGATGGCACACTAAATGAATTTTGAGGGAGAAGGAAAAAAAAAGCCCTGTGAGCACAGAGTTTAGTGTGGGTTTTACACTGAGAGGAAGGGGGTTTTAACAATTAGCCTCCAACCTTTAGTAGGTTATTTTTTGTGTGATAATTTCTCTGTTAATTCAATTATCTCACACCACATATCCAGAAAAGACAAACATGACGTCTCAGCAGCACCAGTTATGCAAGATGATTGTACACCTTTCTAACAAGAAGGAGCACTGTGCCAGTTATGCCAGTTTAGTATCAAGCACAGCAGTGTAAGACTACTTAGAAGCCATGAAGCCTGGCTAAAGGGTCAGCATTTTTGGCTCAGGCACTGACATGGTGGCAAGGTGGCAGGTCTTCTCTCTACCAATCTGCTGAGCAGATATATCAGCTTTGTCAAGTGTTGGCTTGCAAATCTCTGCATCATGTTCCACCTCCCATCACATTCTTGCCAAAATATTGACCTGATTAACTTTATAACTTTAATAAACTATGCTAGATTTTATCTTTACTTCAGCAGGACCATGGCAAAAATCAACACCAAGACTCAGCCTCAAAATTTAGTAATTTTCAATGAGTTTGCCAGTCATGCCTGTCTATTAACGCAATTCTGTTCTTAGTGTAAATGTCAGGAGACTTTGCAAACATTGTTTTGCAATTAACTAATTTGCAGTTGGAGCAGAATGCCTCAAATGGAGTCAGAGAAAGGCACTCAAGGGATCTCTGGCTGAATGTCTGCTTCCTCTGCCTTCCACAGGTTCTTCAAAATGCAGATGAGTGCAGAGGGAAACATATCTTAAGCCTCCAAGTAGCCTCAGTCACTGCTTGTTAATGACCATTAAGTCATAGATACATGTTGATATCATATTTAGGTATTATATTCAAATGTACTACAACTAACAGGTATTTTTAACTAGTCACTTACGGAATTTAACAGCGGTTTTCCTTCACAGTTCTAGGTTTGGGTTTGGTTTTTTTTAACCTGCCTTTTAAAATAATCACTTTTGACACACGGAAACAATGTAAGCCATGATATCATAAACCATAGTATCTTAATATATTGTGATATACTAAACATAGCATCAGAGCATCTAATAGCAGGTGACATAACTATAAATCAGGAAGTACTTCATACAAGCTTACTTTGTCAGTTCAGATTGGCTTAAAATGGAAATAACTTTGTTATTCAAACTTTGTTAGTGGTCTGATATCATCTCTTAATCCCATTTTTACTTTATCTATACTAGTAAAATACTATCCAGTCAAACAGCACACAGTTAACTTATGATCAGCATCATCGTTTTCTTCTGCCATGGAGGCCTGTGGCTGTATGTGTGACTCATGTATAATCTAGATGAAAACTGTACTACCAGGCCATCTAATAGTGCACAGATCTGGTATTACATTAAAAGAATTTGTATCTGTAAAAAGCTAACCAAGGCTTTTTGAGCCATTTCTTTCACTGCTACAATGAATGAAGTTGAACCACATAATTCATACATCTATCCAGGGAGAGAGCGCCAATGCCTGTATGATGGTATTTCCTGAAACACCTTTCACATAAGTGAAAATCTTCCTTGGTCTACCTTTATCCCAGCTTCCCACCAGCAGAGAGAAAACAACTATCCCAAAATAAGATCTTAACTAAACCCTCAAGAGAAGCTTCTCTCTGTCCACTGACAGGGGTGGTAGGTTGGAACTTAGGGTAATTGCCTTCTGCTAGGTGTTTGAAGTTGGGTGCTGTGAGCATACACCAAAAAAAACCCAAAAAGCAGAACAAATACCTCCCCACCTTCTTCCTATTATTTCAAGAAGGATACTTCTGTTCTCTTACTCTAGACTTGCATGCTACACTTAAAAAAGAGTAAAACCAGTTCTGATAATAGTAATTAATAATAATGATGATGTCCTATTAATGATAATACTGTCCTTCTGAAAAGAAGGCAGAATATGTGATTACACTCTTGTATGCGTGCCTCAAAGGCTAGAATGATTGATGTCTGGGTAACTTTTTATACCAGCTTATTTCTGTAGCTTAATGAGGGTGCAAAGGCCTTGAATATATTGGAGGCTGTGCTCATACTACAAACACTACTGGTATTCAGTCACATAAACCAGTTTGGGGCTTTCAAACAGAGCTATAAGGATGCTAGAAACAGAAATCCTGTCCAGTGAAAATTTATGCTTAAAATACTTAGTTTTAATGTGTTCTGATCACTGCTTAGTTTGCACATCAAATAATGTTAAACAAAATGGTTTTGAACTTTGGTGTCTCCAGTCTATGTGTTCAGAGAAATAAAAATGCTATGAGCTGCTACACCATTAAGTTCCGTCTACCCTATCTCTTTAATGGTGTCCAACTGTCTTTCATGGCTGGATACTGAAGAGGTACAGTTATTATTATGGCCTTACTTTATCTTTTCACAGTAGGGCCTCACCTAAGAAATACCGAGCATCTTACTGGAGGTTAAGAAGGGCGGTGCGCGGGCCGTGCCAGCTTAGCAGCAGCTCCCCGTGAAAGTCTCCGGGCAGGGCTTCGAGGAGGAGGAAGAGGCGCCAGGGCTCAGCGGGGTAACGGCCCGTTCCAGAGCCAACCTCGTCCCTGTCACTCCCCATAGCACAGACGCGGGGCTGCCTCTCTCCTACCGCCCGAACCCGCTGGGGCAGTGCCCGCATCGCCGCGGGCGGCGAAGGGGACCGCAACAGGGCACCTCTCTCGGGCAACAGCGCGGAGCGAGCCCACGGGAAGCAGAGGACCGAGGCGGAGATGGGAAGGGAGGTGGGAGAATTACCCGTTTGCCCTGCTTCGTGGTCTTCCCGATCGGCAGCATCTTGTTCGCCCAAGGACGCCGGCTGCCTGAGTCTCCCTCGACGTCTCAGCACCAAGCTCAAGATCCTTCTAGTCCTCACGCCGCCCTTTTATCGCCCGGGAAGGAGGCGGGCTGTGGTGGGCATTTCTGAGGGCACCACCCCCTCCTGGCCCAGCCCCTGACCCCGCGGAGCGCCCTAGCACGGCGTAGGGTTACCTTGCGCCCTCCTGCCACGGCTGCCTGCCGGCTCAAGGTCAGCAGGCGCCTGGTTGCATCTGTGGGCTGCCCTCCGAGCCAAGGGGCGGGCCGGCGCCCTCCTCTGTGAGAGCTGGCTTCGGCAGCGGCAGGGAAGTGCCCGGCCGGGCTACTGTCGGGAGACGCGCCGTAGGCAGCGCTCTCCATCCTTGCTGCCGCGGGCTGTGTGAGCGATGAGCGCGGTGCTACGGGGAGCCCTCCAGCGGCTGCGGCCCCCCCGCGGCGGTGGCCGGCCCGGTGCCCTCGCCGCGGCTGCCCTGCGGCCCCTCAGCGGCGGCGCGAGCCCCCAGGGGCGGTGAGTGTGGGTCCGCGGGCCGGGCCGGGCGGGGGTCAACGAGAGACACGAGCGGAGGTTACTGGTGGTGCCTGTCAGCACGTGGCCTCCGCGCGCCGTACCCACGGGTCAAGCTGCTCGGCGCGTACTGCGAGAGGCAATGGGGGTGGGCTCCCGCCGTCGGCTTGGGGTGCTCCCGGAATCTGCGGGCAGGAGGTGCATCTCCCGTACACCTCGCATTCCTGTGTCAGACCTGACCCAGCCCCAGCTGAGCCCCACGCCTCATACAGAGAGATTCCTCTTGTCTTCGGAGCCTTATCAGTGAGAGAAAAATTACTTATTTTTACTGGCACCATCAAGCCTCTGGGTGAACCGTGTAGCTCACAGAGAAGGCACTCTGTGGATTTTTACCAGGCTACAGTGTCCGAAAAGAAAAGGTTTGCAATGAGCTGCAAGTCCAATGAGGAAGTATCAAGGTACAGCTTAAAAGAAGCGCAAGGAGTGCCTCTATGCTTGACCTTGGTTACCATGCACCTCAAAATTCAGTAGAGGAGCTGGCATGTCTTCCATCTGGCTGTTAAACAGATTACTGTTAACCTGAAAAAAATTAATACGTTATCTCAATAAAGAACGTGTGTGTGTGTGTGGTGCACCAAACAGAGAAGTGGTGTCCACTGCCCCTGTTTATTTTAGTTTTGATTCATTACCACATAGTGAACAAGCATGATGCATATTCATCTTGCATTTGTGTTTTAAGGTGTCATATGATGAGAGTGGAAGATAAATCGAAGGCTTTAAACAGTAGAAAGCCTTTTGCCAGACAAGTTGCAAATGTACAAGGAGGAGGGAGATAAATCTGAGTACTGATTAACTGCCTTGAAGAGATACCACAGTTTCACAGTAGTGTGTACTGCTGCTGTACTGAGAGGTCCTGTCTTGTCTCATGAAAAAAAATAAATTTTCTGATCTATCTTGCTGCTTTATGGATGGGGCAGTAAAGAGGAGGATCAGATGAGATGATGGAGAACACCTCTGCCTGTGGCGGCAGTTCTGGTTTATGCTGCTTTAAATGCGGTATCATGTAAGACAATTAATAAAAACTTGGTTTTGTAATGTTTTTACTTCAGCAAAGTAGAACACATCAAAATAGACCATGATAATATATATTAAATTTCATTGTTTGTTAACACATACACTGACCTTGTCTGCTGACATTGGCTTTAGAAATTTATTAAGGAGCCATTCTAAGCAAACTGCTTTTAATACTTGTTGTTATGTATTCTGTAGCACTTCTGAGAAATCGGGTTTTCACACTTATTTCAGGGGTACAATTTCTTATCGTCTACATTAAAGGTTTGTGGGACAAACAGAAAAAAAATTAAGTTGTTAGGTGGAAGGGAACTTATTTTGTTTCTCTTTTTTTTTTTTTGGTAGTATTACTGTTCAGGTGTATGACCCTTTGATAGCATTAACTTTAAAAGAAGGCAAGAGCGAATAGGTTCATTTTTTTTTTTAACTCTCTGTATTTTTTGTTGTTTTGTTTTTACCAGGAAAAAAACTTCATCTTCTTCCTTGGGGAAAGACAGAGCAGACACAGTGATCATTGGAGGTGGTTGCGTTGGTGTGAGTCTAGCCTATCACTTGGCTAAGGCTGGCTTGAAGGATGTAGTTCTGCTAGAAAAATCTGAGCTCACTGCAGGATCTACTTGGCATGCAGTAAGAAATATTTCATTAATCTCTTGGATTGCCAGAACTTTGTGTATCTAAGGGTGGTGGAAGTTTCATTCCCTTTATATTCCCTGGCTTTCTAGAGATTAAATATTTTGATTATCTCATAGATACAAGCTTTAACATGAAGATCTGCATTGATCTGCTATATGAGTTTTGGAAAGTTGGTTAAGCTATCATAGCTTAATGGAGTCATAGATTAGTTTGGGTTGGAAGTGACTTTTAAATGTGTTCCAGCACTCTGATCATTTTTGTGGCCTCCTCTGGGCTCACTCCCAACAAGTTAATATCCTTTCTGTCCTGAAGAGTCAAGAGCTGGACACTGTAATCCAGGTGAAGTCACTTCAAAGCAGAGCAGAGGAGCAGAATCCCCTCCCTTGACCTGCTGGCCATGCATCTTTTGATGCAGCCAAGGATGCCAGCTCATGTCCAGCTTTTCATCCATCAGTATCCTCAAGTCTACAGGGCTGAGAAGGACTCGATCACATCATCCCCCAGGCCTGTATTGATGCTAGAGGTGGCCCCAAACCAGGTGCAGGACACTTGGCTTTACTGAACCTTGTGGGGTTCACACAGACCATTCTCAAGCTTGTTCAGGTTCCTCAGGCATGTCAACTGCACCACTCAGCTTGGTGTTATCTGCAAACTTGCTGAGGGTGCACTCTACCCTATTGTCTGTATCATCGATGAAGTTATGAAACAGCACTGGTCCCTTTACAAACCCTGAGAGACACCACTTGCCACTAATCTCCAGGTGGATATCAAGTCATTGACCAGTACTCTCTGGATCTGTTGGTCTTCCCTTGTCCGCTGATGTAGTCACTCCATCATAGGCGGCCACTAGGTTGGTCAGGCAGGACTTGCCCTTTGTGAAGCCATGCTGTCTGTGTTGAATCACCTCCTTGTCATCCATGTGTCTTAGCATAGCTTCTAGGAGGGTCTTCTAGGTTCCATAGCTTCTAGGTTCCATAGTCTTACTGGGCACAGAGGAGATTCTGAGAGATCAGTAGTTCCCAGGGTTCTCCTTTCTACCATTTTTAAAAACAGGAGGTTTCCCTTTTCCCAGACTCCAAGGACTTCACCTGACTGTGGGGACTTTTCAGATATTCCAGAGAGTGTACATCAGCCAATTTCTTTGGAACATTGGGATGCATCTCATCGGGCCCCATAAACTTATGTATGTTAAGGTTCCTCAGGTGGTCTCGAACCTGTTTTTCTCTTACAGTGGGAAGGACTTTGTGCTTCCAGCCTGTGCTGGTTTGAGGCCAGCCAGAACATCTCTTGCCCCGAAAGAGTCAAAAGAATGACACACACAAACGGATTGGAGAGTGATGGAAAAGTTTAAATGGAAAAGCAAATTGGTGAAGCTACAGAAAACTACAAACTACAAAGCATAGTGGAAAAGAACATCCTAAAGCATACAGAACCCCCTCACAGAATTCCCAAAAGCTTCCCAATCCTCCCTTCCTCCCACCTGAGGGTCTACCCAATCCCTCAGGGCTCTTCCTTCCCCCCCTCCTACTGCTAGGCAAGTCTCAGGCTGGCCAGGTCTGAGACTGCCCCCCCCATTCTCCTCCTGGCATTAGGCCTAGACAGGCCTAAGAGGCCTTGAGGATACTCCCCCGGCATTACCCGATAAGAGAGGACATCTCCCAGGGGAGCAGAGGGAAGAAAGAGGAAGAGAATGACTCTGCAGATGGCTTTATAGGGCGCAGGATTTATGGGTAGAAATACGCCGTTTCCTGTGTCCACCCCTGTGGGTGGGCACCCAGGACACCAGAGGTGTATCTCATGCGGCAGTGGCAGGGGGCATCCAGCCTAAACTGCCACACAGCCCCATCCTGTGATCCATCCATTGGAGAGGTGTGGGAAGAGAGGTTGCCAGTGAGAACTGAAGCAAAGAAGTTGTTTAGTACTTCATCCTACTCCTCATCTGTTGTTACCAGCTAGCCAGTCTTGTTCATCAGGGAGGGTACATTGTCTTTCCTTTCCAGGCTAACATACCTGCAGAAGCCCTCCTTATTCTTGACAAGTTCAGTTGCAGCTGCAGCCAAGTTCACCTTTGCCTTTCTGACCTCTTCCCTACACAATCAGGCAGCATCTCTATGCTCTTCCCAGGACACATGTCCCCGATTTCACTGCCTCTAGAGTTCCTTCTTGCTCTTTAGTTTGACCAGCAGATCTCAACTCAGCCATGCTCATCTCTTGCCTTCGTTGCCTGATTTCTTACACATGGTGATTGAGAGCTCTTGTGCTCTAAAGAAAACTTCCTTAAAGATCTGCCAGTCTGTTCTGC
This sequence comes from Indicator indicator, assembly GCF_027791375.1. Taxonomy (NCBI): domain Eukaryota; kingdom Metazoa; phylum Chordata; class Aves; order Piciformes; family Indicatoridae; genus Indicator; species Indicator indicator. The sequence continues at coordinate 33,527,111 of NC_072053.1, forward strand.
TCCCTTGTCTCTGATGGCAGTCTCTCAAGGGTCCCACTGACTAACTCCTTGAAGAGCTAGAATTGTGCTTTCTTAAAATTCAGGGTCCTGATCTTACTCCACCTGACCCATATCCCTCTGGACTGTGAGGCTCAGACTGAATTCTATTTACAGAACAACAGGTGTAAAAAGTAATAAAAAATCTCTTTATTGAATAGAAAGCCAAAATAATGAATTGGAGAATGTTACCAAATGTTTCCCTTTTTGTCCATGGTGTTACACTCACTCACTCTAGCTTATTGCTTATGACTATGTAAAACCTCTCCATCAGTATTTGCTTTCTAGTGGAGCAGAGAGGCCAGAACAGCAGAGAAAATGCCTGCACTACCTTTATCGAAAAGGCTTGCCTTGTGGCACTTACTACAACAGAATTAGATACTAACATAGCAAGTCTTCTAGTTATGGGACAGGTTAAAATGGATTACTGTTAGGTAAACTACATGGTATGCTGTCTCTTTTCATTCCTCTCATAGAGTGCTCTGTCTGAAAAGGAACAAGTTAATAAATTTGTTTCAGGTGATGACAAAGATGAAAACTGACTGTGAGTTCTTTGTTATACTAGGTGATACAATACTAGATACAGATAACATTTCCTCACAGTGATACAATACTAGATACAGATAACATATAGTTAGCATGTGAAATGGTACATAGTATGTTGCTTGTGTCCACAAATATTTAAAGTCTGGTTCAGACATTGCTGTACTACACCACATTTTCCCTCTTTCACAGTCTAGTCAGTTCAGGATCACATTCGTATAGATCATATTCCTGCTAGTGTTACTGTAAAGCTTTCTACCTCTTCTCAGGTCTGAGATAGATTTGGCTGACTTTCATGTGTATTATTACAACAGCACAGAAAGTGTGCACCTTTTTGTATTTGCAGTAATAAGAAGATAAAAATAACAGAGCAACTGCTGCTCATTTCTGTACCTATCTAACCATGATGAAGTAGTGGTTATTGTGTGTGTGTAAATTAAGACTTAGGCTTTCATAGTTTTTAAAGTTGTACTCTTCTGCAGGTCAGATCATGTGCAATCTCACTGAAGCCGTCAGGAATGAGCAAGGCCTATAGAATTCACTCAGCAAATACATTTGTTGTGTTGTTACTTTTTAAAAAGATTTTTTCTGAGAAAATGTTTAGCATATTCTAGTATGTGGTACTTTTTCTTGCAACATGCAGTTGATTTTTGCTGCTGACAACGAAGCATAGCACAAGACTATAACTCATCATAACTTGGTCAAACTTACAAGAAGAGAGAATATAAGGTGTAAAAGTGTTAATACTTTCTCCCTCCCCGAATGCTAATTTAATAATGGCATTAGTATAAAATCCGAAACAGATTGGAATAGAACAAAACTGATATATAAACATTTCAACATAAAAAAATTTAAACTATAAAAATGCTTTGAAATATGTGTGTCAACTCTCCTAGCAAAGTACCCATTCTTAAAATTATTTTCCCAGACTGTGTTCATTTACAGTTACAAAATCCCTCCCTTACTAAAAGCAGGGCAAAATAAATCTCTTTTAAATACAGGGGTGGTTCACACTGAAACTCGGGAGAACATGTAGACATACTGGGAGGCCAGCTGGGATGGATACGGAGCTCATGATTGAGTTTCAAAGCAAAAATGCAGTATATAGGAGACAGAAGCAGGAAAAGGCTGTGAAGGACCAAGTTACAAAAATTGCCTGCACATATGAAGAGGATATTAGGAAAGGCAAAGTTCAAATGGAGTTAAGACTTGTAAGGAGCATTGAAGGCAATAAGAGGACCTCCTGCTGCTGCATTAGTAACAAAAGGCTATTTAAAAAATGTACAGGACGTGCTGAATGAAGTGGGTAGTTTAGTCACAGTGTACTGTAAGGCTGAGTTACTGAATGCCTTCTTCACATGGGTTTTCACTAACAAAGTTTCTCAGGCCTACGTGCTCTGAGCAGGGTTCAAAGCGAAGAGAAACTACTGGTAGTGGCTGAGGATCAAGCCACAGATTATTGAGAGAAATTGACTTGTGTGCATACATTGGACCAAATAGACTGCATCCAAGAATGCCACTGGTAGCACTGCAGGGCTAAAGATGTATCACCTTTGAAAGACTGTGGAGATAGATGGAAGTGTCCAACATTTGAAGAAGGGCATATGTATGCCTCCTTATAAAAAGCCAAAGAGATAAACTAAAGCCCAGCTAGGCATACTTTGGTTTTTGGGAAAATCATGGAATGAGTTTCAGTTCTGGGACTATAAAGGAGAATAAAGGTGATTTGGAACAGTCAGTGTAGATTTGCTGATTGCAAATCATGTCTGATGAAATCTGATTGCTTTCTGTGATAAAATGACTGAATTCATAGATCAGAGAACAGTTTTTGTAACATCCCTGGATTTTGGAAAGATTTTAGACAGTCTCCCATAATATTCCTATGTTTAATTGAAGATACAATGATCTGTATGGCTGAACAACTAAATAATTAAAAGCCAGTTTGGATAGTTGGTCTCAGATAGTAGTGGTTAATAGGTCATACTCAACCCAAAGCCTAGAAATAAGTGGAGAGTTATGGGGGTGTGTCCTGGGACTTGCCTTGTTTGATATCTTTAATAATAATCTGGAGCAGGTGACTGACTGCTCATCAGGTTTGCAGTTGACACCAAACTGGGAGGACCAGTTGACTCACTCAAGACCAGCTGATGCACAATGAAGGACCTAGACAGGATGGAAGGAACGGAACTCCAAGAGATTTAACAAGGACAAATGCAAAGTTCTGTATTTGGTCAGTGAGGTAGTGTAGTCTCTGTCCTTGGAGATTTTCAGGACCCGACTGGAGAAGATCTTGAGCAATGTAGTCTAACCTCATAGCTGACCATGCTCTGAGTATAAGATTGGATAGAAACCTCATAAGATCTCTAAGATTATTTCATTATCATTATTTTATGATTCTATTATATTAATTTTTTATATAGTCCAGTCAGGTTATAGCTGTCTCCCAACTTCACTCCTGAAACCAGAAACATTAATTATCTGAAGCCAAAGGCATCAGATGTGTTTGAAATTATTTTCTTCACTTAAATATGTCAGAAGTTTTCATTTAATTCCTACAGCTTAGTGCTCTCAAATCTATGTAGTTTGAAAGCTAACTTGCAAGTGATTTATGGTTGATTTTGTTTAAAACTGGTAACAGTGACCACTAAAATGGGATTTCCCTATATCTGGAAATTATGTTACATTTGGAAAAATAACAGAAGACCAGAACATTTTTACATGAATAAGACAGTAAGAATAATAGGTGATGACAAAATTTGCAGGTACAAGTGAATCAATTACTCACAGGTAATGGATTGGACATGGCTAAAGAAATGTAAACATTTCACAGCCTAGTTTATTTCTTTATTCTACATACATAGCAAAAAAGCCAAACCAAACCAACAAAAAACAAAACAAAACAAAAAAACACCCAAAACCAACCAAAACCCAAAAAAGCCCCACCCAACCTTTAGGTCATATTTGTTAAGAAACAAGTTTTCATTACAAATGCAGCAGTGAAAGAGACATGGGCTTTAGTCTGAGGTAATTACAATAAATTTGTTCACAACAGTGTGAAACTACATGTGACAAATGAGTTAAAAAATGCATTTAGTCAAATGTCTCCATGATGATCCAATTTGATAATAAGGACAAGCAGTGTTTTTCCAGGCTGTTAATTTATCCCATAGACTTTCTGAATCAACATGTCCACTTTGTGTTTAATGTGGCTCTTAATAGATTCCTCTCCCTACTGCAGATTTGTGTGATCACTTCTTAAATTCAGATTGTTTAGAAAATGAACAGTACCAAACATACTTCAGGAACCAGAGCCAAATTTATGAATAAAACAGGCACAACTGAAAAATATAGTGTTGGTAAATGATTGATTTTGCACTTTTTTCCATTGGTTTATTTTGCTATTGCAGTCATGTGGTACACTATGGTATATTATATAGACTTTATGATATCAGGAAGACAAAATGCTCATAAAGAAAGGTAGGAAAAGGTTCTAGCACTATGGCTAGCAAAAAGACATACAATCAGAAATGCCAGGCATTTATCATACTCTTGTTTGGAAAGTACTGAGTACCTGTCATCTCAGGCAGTGAGTGTGATTTACAGCTTTCATGGAACTGGTATCTGAGTCTGAGCTATTTGCGAAGAGTAATTTGAAGCTAATTGTTTCTGAAGAAAAACATCTGGTCTTAATTGTGAGGCTATACCAAGAAAGACAGGTTGAAAGAGGCCATGGTTTAACAAAGTGAGGATATGTTGTCTAATTAATGCAATATATGTTGATAGTGATCATGAAAGTGTAACATTTAGAAGGTTCTTAGCATAATTAAATTACTTTGAATTAAAATATATGTTTAAAACCCACTGAATCATGCTTTTGTTGTTCACATACATGGTTATTTCACCAACTTTAAAAGTTAAAGCCTTAAAATACTCAGCTCAGAGCATAGCTTGTAAATCAAAATCAGGAGTAGTCAATAGATGTGCATACTAAACAATCAAAACTATGTGTTTCTTTTCACCTAATTTCCTTCTGTGTTTTTTTTTTTTCTCTGAATGACAGTGAACTCAAAGGTGGACTCTGGCATCTAGTCCCGTTAGGGGCAGCAACCATCATCTATGAATAAACTCTATTTTAGTTAGCAAAACCCTGTAGTATATATATATTTAAGTCAGTGTTACTTAGCTTGAAAATCTAAGATAATTTTACATTTCTGTTGTATTACTTGGAAGAAGGCTTTTAGTGAGACATCAAATTCATGGGATACAAAGACCTATGCTTCAGTAACACTTTAATTCTGCCTTTTTAAAGTGCTAAATGTCTGCAGTTTTAAGCATTACTAGATTGATGGTCAGGATCTACTCTCCTGTAGGCAGATGAACAGTTTCCTTAAACATACCAGAGGCTGCAGTATGTTCTTGATTTTACTGTTGCATAAAAGCTTTCTGAAGTCAGACTTGGTAAAATGGTGTGCAAAATACATAGAGTAATTTCTTAAGCTTCTTCTGAAATGCAGCAATTGCTTTTTAACTTCCCCAGGAGACAGGCATTGAGAATAGAAGAATATTGACTTCCAATGCCCTACTCTTCACACCCCAGGAAAGTAGTAACTCCTGTTAAGAGCCAATCTTTGTAAAGTTTTAGTTTCTTTCCCATCTACATTTTCAAGAAGGAAAAAGGACATCTGGAGTTTTTCAGTTGATTTAGTTGATCAGGATTGAGGTTGTCTGTCTCTTACAAAAGATTTGAAAATGACAACTGAATAACTTAAAGAACAAAAACTGTAGAAGAGAACGAATGCAATAATATAATAGCTCAACAAATTTGGTAAGAAAAGACAGGTGCTAAAGTGCATGTTCAGAGAATGTCATAAGTAGGGAAAGAATTTTATTTTTGCCTTTGTAGCAGTTTATCCATGTGTTGTTTTCCTTTACATTATCTTGACAGTTCCTTTTTGAATAACACTTAGAAGAATGTTTAAAAATACTGCATTTCTAATCATATCTCAATGTTGTTCATATTTCTTATTTGAGGCTGGTTTAACTACTTATTTTCATCCTGGAATAAACCTGAAGAAAATCCATTCTTACAGCATCAAACTCTATGAAAAGCTGGAAGGAGAGACTGGACAGGTAATCTCCCTAACCTTTAAAGTGTTAATTCAGTTAAACACTAACCTTAATAACAATCTTTAAAAAAAAATGGAGTGGACAAGTTGTATGTGCCTGCATATTCATAACTTTCAAAATGCTCCCTTTTTATTGAACTATATTCTTCTGCTCCAATATCCATAATAATATGTTGCTTAGTCACTAAATATTGTAGGTAGTTTCTCAGATCTCTCTAAAGTGTAAAGAAATTGTTTTCATGAAGCATCTCAGAACCTCAGCAGACTGAGAGTCTTTAGCTTGGTATGGGAGTTAAAATAGCATCAAGAATCTATAATGCATAGACTGAATTATAATACATTCCTGCTTTAAATATGTCCACTATATGATGTAATGCTATAGCTACTTGAGAAAATTATTGCAATTCTTCCCATCCCTTTCAGGGTGTCTTTTTTAGTGGCCTAAGGAATGGTTATGCAGAGAAGCACAGGAGTAATCTTTATCTGGCATCACTGAGCCATATAGATTTCATGTTCTAAACTCAGACTTGCTCAGTCTGAAGCAAAAATTGCGTGATCCTCTCTGTATTAGTCTACAATGCTTTCTACCTTTTGCTGCACAGCTAGATAAGATACTACAGCAGATTATCAGTTTGAGTTCCACTAAAAAACTTATTCAGACATATTAATATCCTGTGAGGTAAGATAGAAAAGATGAAGTAAAATAGTGTATATCTGAAAGTGAGCATTCAGTTCCCAGCTGTATAAGGATTTCTTCTTTTATATAAAAACAACATAAAGAGGTAGTTGGTTATTTATTGTGTCAATGAAGGTGACTAGTTAGTTAAATTTATTCTGCAGTATCTCAATAGAAAATTATGCAAGTGATAGACTTCATTATAAATTGTTTTTTAGATGTATTTGTTTTTGAAAGCATATGAGTGCTTAAATGCAAATATTAATTATTAATACAAATAATAGTATCATGATATTCAATAAAAGCTTTTTACAACTGTTTTCAAGATAGTATTAACCTAGAAAGTTAATTCGATAACGGCTAAGTCCTACTCCTTCAAGGGAAGGAATTTGAATCTCTTTTCAGTGATGTTACTGGCAAAATTCCTATAGGCGTCCCTTAGGACGGGAACATGCATTTATGGAGATAAGTAAAGTCTCTGTAATTCACTTTTGTCTTTGTTTTAGGCTGTGGGGTTTCATCAGCCTGGAAGCATCAGAATTGCTTCAACCCCTACTAGGGTGGATGAATTCAAATACCAAATGACTCGTGTTGGCTGGCATCCCACAGAGCAGTACCTAATCATGCCTGAGAAAGTTCAAGAGCTATTTCCCTTACTGAACATGGATAAGGTATGAATATTTTATGAAAAATAACTTCCATTGCAATTAAACATTGGTCTATCAGATATATAGACATAAGGTGTGTTTCCTTTATATAAAATGTACAAAAAATTCTTGTTTTTCAGTGAAAAAAGATACATTATAAACTTAAATTCACATGCACTTTAGGGCATACTGTATGTCAGTGTGCATAGTGTTAATTATAATAATATTATAACATTAAAGCATTGCAACCTTTGATTTCATGGGAAAACTGAGCAATTTTACTTTGTTAGACCATTGTGAAGCTGGACGGCTGTAGCCATGATTCTGTTACACTTTCTGAAACTTATATTAACTTATGTTTTTTATTTGACTCCTTAAGGTTTACTTGCACTCAAGAAATAAGGGATTAAAAAAATAGTTTGTTTTGATAAATTTTAGTTTATTTCATTTTGTGTAATTTTACCTCTACTTAGGTTTTAGCTGGTCTGTATAACCCTGGAGATGGTCATATTGATCCCTATTCTCTCACTATGGCCTTGGCTGCAGGAGCCAGAAAATATGGTGCCCAATTAAATTACCCTGTTGAAGTGACTAATCTGAACTCCCGATCAGATGGAACATGGGAAGTTGAAACTCCACTGGGAGTAATTCTAGCAAAGAGAATTGTGAATACTGCAGGTAGGATTTAACATAAACATTTACATAATCTTCAGATTTACAAACTAGCCAACATGGCACAACTGTACTGAACTGTATATTGCAGTAAGTAATAAATGTTTTTGAACATTTACTTGGTTTGAAGTAAATTGTACTTTGCACTCATTAGTTTACAGGTTCATGAATATTTCGCTCTTATGTTAATTGGCCTTGACTAGGCATTAAAAATAATTCTTTATGGTTTGTCTCCAGCAGTTACTAGTCAGATTGTCTTGTTAAATTTTAATAGCAAAAGAGACTTTAACTTGTCTATGGTGAATTGTGTAGAAGAGAGGCTGTTGTCTATGAATATTGTCCTCTAGAATCTTACAAAAGCTACTTAGGAGGGGAGATGGGATGTACAAATGAAGTATAAATATCTCACTGTTTTTTTGAAGAGACTGAGGATTTGCAGCAAGAACTATAAAAATGGCTATGCCAATATTACCTTTCTCTAAGATTTAATTCTATCCTTGAAACATAAGAGTTTTGTTGCCCTTTGAGTAGTATTTTAAACTTGCACTTGTCTTAAAAATATATTTTTCATGTAACAAAATCTCCCAACTCAAAAGAGCTTTTATTTATATATACTATTTTTATTTTTCATTGTATTAAAGCTGCTAAAGTGATTATTTCTACTTCAAAGAGCTTTTGACCAAGAGTCACTGGAATTCATGTTTGCTTTCTAAACAAGTTGATAGGTCTGGAAAATTTTATTCAGTCTAAAATTCAACTTATTTTTGTGCTGCTTTATACATGTTGTAGAAAAATACTGTTGAAACTGTTAGCAGGTCCTACATGAAGTGTGCCATCTGCTTGCTAGTGGACTTCGTGTTTTCAATTGTTTGAAAACATGCCAAATACTTACCGTTTAGATGAAATTATTGCAGTCTCAAATCACATCTGCATTTTTAGGGCATGAATTTCTCACACATCCATTCCAGTGAGTAATCAGGCTTCAGTGATGGCTCAAGAGGACTTTCTCTTCTTGCTCAGGTGGGACAAGTGACCTGAGAGCAAGGATGTGTCCTTATAATTCCTTTTTACATCTCTGCAGTGAAAAAGAAGAAGAAAAAAATCTATTTCTGGTGCAGAACTGATAAAATTAAGAAGTTGAGTGAGAAAGGAACTCTTCTTGTTGATGCGTAGAGTAACCATATCTGACAACTGGAATTATGAGTGAGTTGGACTTGAAGATCAATAGACTGGCAGAGTGAAATGCTTGAGCAAGGTTCCTGGAGGAGGCTGGGAGCACTGTCAGCAAGTGGTACACCTATGTGCTAGAGGACTTGCTGAATAATGAAGCTCAAACTAGGAGACACTTGTTGGGAGGGCAGCAGTAGGGATGAATCATGAAGAGGGATAAGGGAAAGGGAGAAGGAGGTTTTTAATCAACAGTATTAGGAGAGATTCTTGGTTGTGTGTCAGGCTGAGACTGGAAAACTGAAACTGCCTGTGCATGAAAGACTGGTAGAGTAGCAAGGGATAGGTAGATGGGAGTAGTTTGAAAAGAAGAGAATGCCAGTGGAACAGAATTTGGCAAATGAGGGACACTGACTTGCTCACAGAGACAAAATAGCTGAAGAAGGATATAAGTCTTGGAGTAAAAAGGTTGGAGATTAAGACACCGGAAAAGAAAAGCAGGTGTGGGAGAAAAGATGAGGATGGTAAAAGATTGGGATGGAGAGAAATTTGGAGCAAATGGGATAAAAGGGCTGAACCATGAGAGGATGAGCTTTACTAGGTGATGTCAGTTCATGGCTTTCAGGTGTGAATTATGAAACAGCATTCTGTTGCAAAATCACAAGCTGTCATGCCAATAGGATATTTATGTCATTTTCTATACAGTGTGGATATATTTGTCTAGAACTGATCTGAAATTATGGAATGGAAAGGTGGTTCTTTTGGCAATCAAACTTCTTATTTAGAACACAAACTGCTAGGCATTCATTATTCCTATTAGCTCTGCAACATATGCATGAATTATCACAAGTGTGATATTTTCCTTGTTTTTCGATAGTGTACTTACTTTGGCTTACGTACCAGGTTGGCATTACAGAACGTTTTCTAGTAAATGCTTCTCAAAGTTTATTTGCAAAAATTACAGCACACTGATATAAAATTTTTGTGGTTTTATTGTTTAATAAGTTATTGAACCAACAATATATTTAGTTAATTCTCCTGTGTTCAGTCAGAATGCACATTTGACACACATATGGCTAAGAATATACAATACTGTATAACATATGTTTTCTATAAATGTTCTCTCAGCTAACATACATTCTTCTCAGCCTTGCTTCATTCCACTACCAATCATGACTGGGGTAATTCAGAGCTTGTATTTTGGGCTCATGTTGCAATATGAGCACAGAAAAATGTATCAGAAGATTCTCTACATTATCTCTCCCCCCTCATCCTCCAACTGACATCTGCTGTGGAACTGGAACAAACTGGTTGCAACCAATCTCTAGCTGTTCCTTATGTGATATTTCCATTTTGGATGAAAGCAGATGCCTAATAAATAATCCCTGACATGAACTAACTTGTACTGAGCCTGCTGAAGTAATTTGCAGCCTATTTATAACAGAATGTTTGATTAAAGTGTGCAAAAATAGAGAATTTAGTTTATATATACAGCATGTGTGTGTATCTAAGCACGCATTTGCAGACATGTATGTATACACATATGCATAATGATTGAAGATTTTTAAAAACAAGATAGTCAGATAACATATTTCAGCAGATATGCTAAGCAGTATCCCCAATAAACATTTCAGCATCAGATGTTTGCAATCTTTACAATTAATCTTCACAAATGTCCTAGAGATATAATTTACGCTTTTATCTTTGCCATGTGTGATAGGACTTGACAACCACTTCCAATCAGAATTTTGTTTCAGAGAATATATCCACCCTTTTGCCATTTTTGTGTTTGTAATAGCTTTTGCACACAGTTCAAACAAAGAAACTGTAGTATTTTTCATTTAGTAAACGTCAGCTGTTGTTGTTCTCAAGGATTAAATAAGCATTTACCATGTGTGATTTTTTTTAGAGGTACAATATTTAGGATTTGATTTTGAGCAAATCTAAACTATTTGCCTTTAATTCAAAACCAATTTAAAATCAGCTATGTTTGTAATGTACTTCTGCAAACTTAAAGGCTAAGAAATTTGTTACCTTGAAAGAAACAAAGTTAAGTTTCAAAGACCTAAGATGATGTCTACCATGTTAATTTTGTTTGAGAAGGTTGAATATGCTTGCTTTCTGTATGATCCCACTGTTTCTGTTTTAATGAGTACTATTTCTTTTCCAAATATCTCTTTAAGTCAAAACAATTTTTGAAGGAAAGCAGAGATGGAGTTTGCTGCTGCTTCACCTTTCCTTTGTGGATCATTAGCTGCCCTCATCTTAAAATAGTTTTCTTTGTAGATGACATGGAAATGTCCAAATCAAAATAAGTTCCCTAGAGATTGTTACCCTCCATGTAACCCCACATTTTTATTTGTCACATTTAATGGATGAAACCTTTGCAGATGTGTTAGAAATTCAGCTTCATCAGAATTTGATTGTGTTTTGTATAAGGAAGCAAATATCAGGTTTCAGTAGAGGATGTTTTGATTCACTCATTGTATGACTATGGCATGATCTTCCTGAGCCAATTTAAGACTTAACAGGTGTTCTGTCAATAAATCTCCTTTGAAGTGGTGAGGATGCCATTAAGAAGCCAAACCTTTACAGATGATAAATGCAGAACAATAGATACTGGGTTTTAGTATTTTCAGGGCAGGGGCTTTTAACTGAAGAGATCTCTGTCATGATTCTGGATTTCTTGCTCCCCTTCTTTAGGTGGTTATTGGCAATTGCCAAGTGAGTCACCACAGAAAACTTTTCTCCTGAGAAACTTGTGGCTGTTAGACTGTGAGACTGATCTGTAATATTAAATAAGAGATTGACAGCCCTCCTGGCATGAGTGAATGGCACAAGGCCACCATAGCCCAATTCAGTTTTCCTAATTGCCTGGGCTTTAGGCAGTGTCATCGATGAGAGGATGTACTCCCCAAGTTAATGTCAGCAAGCAGCCTTGACCAGCTTCTTCCTACAGACAGGGAGCCAAGCATGGTGACAAGGCTGGTGGAGCAGGAGTCAAGCCAGCAAGGGCTCTGTTGTACAGGGTGCAAGAGAGAGGGCAAGTCAGGCCCAAGCCTGGTAGCTGGGGTCAGCCCACAATCCGTATCTACAGACAGGCATGTGGGGATGAGGCACAGACGGAACCATAGTGAGGAAGTCAGGCAGAGGCCAAGCCAGGCAGTGGATCCAAAAGTCAGGAACAAGTCTGGTGACAGTAATCAGGGTCAGATACTGCCCCCTGGTCAACAGGCAGAACCACAAAGAAGTAGTCCACAGATCAGGGTATGGGTCAATGAGGTCCATGGCCAGACACAGGCATGGTTGTGACAGAGCGGTACACAGACACACCTACAGTCCATCCAGCGCAGGCAAGTTCTGAACGCTCCAGGGTGACCTGAAATGGGGCTTCTGGGCCTGTGGGCAGTGGTGTGGGCAGAAGTCCCAGATGAGGCTGTTCAGGATTGCTAATGTCTGGTAGTGCCCTCAGGGCTCTGAGGGTTAAATTTTGACCAGATTGTGAAGAGTATGAAATTGAAGAGAAAGGTAGGATCATTTAGGTAAGACAAATACGCAGCCAAAAGGAAGAGAAGTTATGCTTCATGCTAAGCTGGGCAGTGTGTCCCAGGAGAAAGGGCAGTTACGTTAGGCAGCAAATCTTGCTGGAGATACTTTTTTCATATGCAGGTTGGAGGCAGTTGGTTATGTAGGAACCAGGCTGACCTGCCTTCCTTTTTTTAGGTGGGGTACAGCACATAGCCTTTTATTTGTAAGGCCCTGATACTTCATCTGCTTTCATTTTGCCTTCTCCCAACCCTTACTTCCAGATTCCTGGGAAACTCCTGCTTCATTAGATTTTTGCCCTTCATTTCTACTTCTGAGACCTCTTCTCCTTGATGCAGAGTAAGGAGACTGGGGTGAGGGATATTACAAGCTGCACAGGGCAGCTGCCTTTGCAGTCAGTTTTGTCTGTCTGATTTGAAAATCTGTATGTTCTAACAGATGTGGGCTGTCATGCAGAGCCCAAACTAGTAAGGTAGTCACTCCTTGAATTTGACACAGGTACCTCACTAAGTCAATGTATCTTACCAGCTTAACCTGAACAGAGAAAAATTATATATTCTTTAATTTATGCCTAGTAGTTTACATGAAGGACCTTAAGCAGACTGCAGGGGCAGGAAGGTTGTTGCTCGCATTCTCTTGTCACAGTTTGTATCAGAACTTTTAACTGGCCAACTAAGGGAGAGCATGCTGATTACTGGCCAATATGAACATTATAATGAATTGATTGCTATGTGAGAGCCATAATTAGTGTGACTTTTATGATGCATGTGAAGGAAGAGGGAGACTTACATTCTTGAGATTACCTGACTAAAAATATCGTCTTTCTCTATTGGGGTGCTAGAATTTGAGTACTGTCTTGGGAAAATGTGCTGGCTCATTTGGTTGATAGTAAAGAGGCTACGTTAACACTTATGGTGTGAGCTAATTTATTCTAATTTTTAAGTGTCTCTTACTTTTCTAGGCCTGCATGACATTTCCTTTACTGAAATAAACCATGGGGTTTGTGAGACTGTTAATTAAATTATCTTCTAAACTTTTAGAGACCTAATTTATATATTACCAATTATTTCTGAAATATGTGTATACTAGAATAATATATAGTAGTATAATTAGAAACAAGAATGAGGAGTTATAGTGAGAAAATTCTACTGAGTAATACAAAAAATAATGTGCAAATAAAAAGTATGGAATGAAAGATATTGAAAGTATGGAAAACAAAAGTATGGATAATAAAGCACAGTGCTTCCTGAAGATGTATAATTGTTATTTTCCATTCACTGAAATTAGTATTTCAATATTTCTATTTTGTTTTTTTTTGGTCTTCTCTAGGCTTCTGGGCTCGTGATGTAGGCAAGATGATTGGCCTGCAGCACCCTCTCATACCTGTCCATCATCAGTACATTGTAACATCAACTATCCCTGAAGTGAAAGCCCTAAAAACAGAATTGCCAGTGATTCGTGATTTAGAAGGATCATATTATCTAAGGCAAGAAAGAGATGGTCTTTTATTTGGTCCATATGAAAGTGAGGAAAAGATGAAGCTGCAGGACTCATGGGTGACAAATGGAGTCCCACCAGGTAGTTAAGAATATTAAGTCTTTAAACTTGATAAACACTAGCAGACAGTGTAATCCTTACCCATCATGCTGCCTTATTTGATGGAAAATATAAAGTATTTGTGGTGTATGACTGTAATGCAGAAATTTGTTTCAAAGGATAACTTTTACTTTAAAGACACGAGCGAACAGAGTTTAAAATGTCCCATTAAAAAAAATGAAATAGGCACAGAACACACATCTGTCACATAGTCTTATACTACTCTTTCAACAGGTGCTGAAGTGTTGTGGTTAGATGTAGTCACCAAATCTGTTATGTAGACGTTTGCATCTGAATAGGGATTTTTCTAAGCTACAGTTCTCTCCAACATACTGACAGGGACTCTGAATTTTTTCACTTTCCTCAGAGATAATGTGGTTGGCAAATAGGAACACAGGTATAGCAAAGGGATGTCTTGGGAAAAATGCTGTGCTCAGTTATAAGTGCAAGAGATTTGTAGATTTGTACTGAATTTCTGTATTACAAAAATTGTAACTATGACATGCCGCTTCATATAATAGATTAAAAAAATGCTATGTTATATTTAGGCTCCAGCTTTTCACTCACAAGTTATATTGAGTCAATAGTGTTGCTGTTTTAAAAGACCAAAATGCATTTCCTGCATTGCTGGGCTTTGGATTGCACTAGCAAAGCTTACTGAACTTACTGTCTCTAGCAGTTATTAAGCCTCTCTACAAAGTGATGTTTAATAATGCTTCGAGCCCAGACTGATGGGTGAAATACTTCTGGAAATTCACTAAACACCATGGAAAAAAAAAGGTTTTATTAACTTAGAAGGAAGTTTCTGTGTTTCTTCACTTCCTTTCTACTATATTGTTAAATTTGTGTGACCTTAGGGTTAAACAAATATGTATAGAGGATAGAATAACTGCAGTGACAATAAACTTGATCCTGCAGGTAACTTGGGATTTATGCATGCTGTTTTTCTTGTGTAGGCTGGCAGAGGTTTGAACATACTGATGAATTCCATATAATTTTTATGATTGCGTAACTGTATTTAAAATGTAAATAAGTATATCAACGTAATTAAGTACATAATGAGTCAAATATTTGTGCAGGTTTTGGAAAAGAGCTTTTTGAGCCTGATTTAGACAGAATAATGGAGCATATTGAGGCTGCTATGGAAATGGTCCCCATTCTGAAAAAAGCAGATATCGTAAACACAATTGCTGGTCCTATCACCTATTCTCCAGACATTCTTCCTATGGTGGGACCACATCAGGGTGTCAGAAATTACTGGGTAGCTATTGGTTTTGGGTGAGTATATTGTTTGTGACAACCTTTTTTCTTTCATGTTCGTAAAGTGTTAGCTTAAGCTGCGCATGTTTTTATGGGTTGGGGGGTTGTTTTGCACACATTTTATGTAAAATGTAATTGGAAATAGTCTTAGTTACTGCCAACTACAGCATACTACAGCAGCTCATCCTTCTGTCTTACTTCTTCATAACTCTCACTGTTTTTTTTCAATTTGCTTCCTCCTTCCATTCAGGAGGCCAGTATCTGTGAGGCTTTGTGAAGCAGTAAGTCATGAGTAGTACTTGTTACTGTCTTTGTGGCAAGTTAAAGTCATAAAAGTGCTGGGTTTTACAATAGACTTCCCAGGTAATTTTACGTATTACTTTTCATTACAGTGTGTCAACAATTGTTTTGTCTATGCAGAAGCTGAAGCTGGGCAAGAATGAGTGGTACAGGGAGAACTCTTAATATGAAGTGTTAACTTTTTGGTGTAGAGTTGAAGATACGCTAGGCAGAAAACATTGCCAGCATACTGGGTAACTGCTCTAGGGATATGAAGACAGAATTGGTTTCGACTGTGGAAGGTTGAGCTGAAAAATTATGATGCTGGGTGTTAGAGGAAAGAAATGGAGAGGGCAGTGTGGCAGCAGGAAGGAGTGTTTTACTGGTCTCATTTTCTTGCCCATTGTTTTATTTTCTTTGAATGCAATTTATTTATGTACTCTGGCTGCACTAAAGCCAGTGGTAAACCACTTCTCATTAGTTACCTTAATTTGACCATTGATTCAAGATGGGTAGAATGGACTGAATACAATTTCAGACACCTGTTATCGAGCACATTCTGTTTACATTGTCATTCCAATTGCCTAATTTGCTGTTCAAAATCCAGCTCGGCTTTATCCAGGTTTGTTTTAATCCAAGACAAACAAACGCTCAGTTCATAAGATAAGGCAGTACCACTAACATGCTTTTCCAGGCCCTCAAAAGAAAAAGGTTTGGTAATTTTGCAATGATTCATTGTGAAAGGTATTCACCTTTGCTGCTTGGATTTTTTTTTTTTTAAGTTGTTATCTTTTAGTAACATTTGCAGAACTTACAGTTACAAAAGTGGTTTATCTAGTCCTTGCTCACCAAAAAGACCGTGTAAGTTCTTTACTCGGCTGCCAAAGCCTAGAATCCGTATTCCCTCATCAGTGTCAATGGGAGCAGAATCAAGGTCCCTACAGGAAAAAGTGAAGACCAGTGTTATAAGTTTAAGTTTCTTTAAACAACTTATTTCAGGAATTTGATTAATCTCTAAATGTTTAGACAGAGGTCTCCATTATGTTGCTGTCACTGGATTGCACTGTCTGCTTTTCAGGGACTTTTGACTCTGTTATATACTTATGGGTCACTGCAATGTTTCTACCAGTGTTGTAATCTTTTATGTGTATTAGCAAATCCTTATCTTGTAGTCAACTAGCAGGGACATTGTGAAAGAGGACTTAGTGCTGTTAGTTTAGGGGATTTTTGTTATCTAAAATTAGCAGTTTGGTAGGCATTTTAATGTGTAAAGAAGTTAATAAGTATAGTTAGCAGAGCTTGTAGCAGTGGTTATTATTAAGGTTGCTCAATGCTTCCCATTTTCAGTTACAGCTTCAAAAACTTAAACAAGAGTAGACTAGTATTTTATTCAGAAAAGTTTAAGTCAAAGCAGCATAACCATTCTGAAGAATGAGATTATTGGATGGTATGTATTTTTGCTGTGTTAAGACTTTTTAAAAGCTCATCTCTCTTTTCTGAAAATGAACTGAGCTTTTGGAAGAAGTGACCTTTCTCCCAAAGATACGTCTTTCTGATTTTCTTCACAAAATCAATCCATGCGTCCTATTCGTAAGCCTTCATAAAGTTACAGCTCATAAACACTTCCTAGAGATTTACTGATCTTGCATAAAGATTCGTGGATTCTATTTGCAGTAGTATTCCATAGCCAGAGACTCAACAGGAGTTTTTCTGTAGAAAAATTACCAAACTTCAGACAAAGACACTAGAAAAGGAATCATGCTGTGCAGGGACTGAGATTTCATAGGAAAAAATCAGTCAGAAGCAAAGACCCATAAACTAGTAATACACAAGAATAGAACAGAAACAAGGGGGAAAGTAATCTGGCAGGGATTGGAAGGAGAGAAGAAAAACAGAGAAAGGAGTTTGCGTTCATTAGGAATATTTTCGCTAAATCCTCATGTGAAGACTGTACCACTCTTTCAAGTTTTTGTAATAATCTTTCCCAGTACAGCATGTGTTTCATTCTTGTGTAGCAGAGCTATAGCGGATATGTTAATACCCATTAGGTATTAATGGGTAACATCCGTTTCTGAGGTAATGAGGGATTTGGGGACCCTGCTGTAATTTAAAATGCCAGGTAATGCAGGCCCAGCTAGAAGTGCCAAAATCAATTGTTTGCACAGAGTCAGTGCTGAAAAGCTCCACAGAGTGCAGAGACCACTCAGCCTGCGGCAGCAACTCCACGTTTCAGGGTGGCCTCCCAGGCTGTCTTGCCCCAGTCTTCAGCTGAAGTTAAAAAATTCATATTTGGTCTGTCACCACCCATAGTCATGCATCAGTCTCTGTGCTGTGTTCCCATGTGATCTTGGCTGCTCTGAAGGGGGCACGGAGACTTAAACTAACTAAAACTTTTGAAGGCGTTGTAGCCATGATCACATAAATTATAACCATGAATAACTTACGGCTGACAAATTAATAGCAGCAGTGGGCAACTCTTCTGTAGTACCTGCAGAGTGGCAGTTTACAAGCACTTACTCCGTGGTAACAGAAGGTTGCGCTTATAGTCTGAAGAGTTGTGCTGAACAGCCTTAAGGAGTGTGTTTGGCAGAACTACTTCACATAATCAGCTGTTTTATTTAAATAAATAATTTCTAGACAAAGCCCCAGTACATAAGTGTAATCTCATGAATATTAGGAAGCCAGGCTTTCTAAAAGTGCTAGAAATAAGTTATCTGTATAATCTGAATTAATCCCTCTTACATACATGCATTAGAATTGAATTATTGCATAATTATTTTTTGTAAGATCTGTGCCTATTTAACTGAGGACATAGAATTCAGAATGCAGACTCAATGAAGAGCAACACAGGTTTGTTTTATTTGTTTATTCAGTGTGAGTATCTATGGTTTAATGGCTGTGTGCTAACCTAAACTTGGTTTTGGGCAGACTTGCAAGGATTTTTCTGTTGTGCTCATTGGAGCATTTCACAAATAACTAAGAATTTCTTTTCACATGGCAAGCTAATTCACAGAGGTATTAAAATAAAAAGTTTTAAAACATTTAGCATAAATAATTATTTGTCATTAAATGTTTTGGTGTCAAATCTGGGGTGTATGTAGACTGAGTAGCAACACATACTGCAAGGCAACAAAGACCCTTGTCCCCAGGACATGTGCAGGAGCACATTTTATGCACAGCTTTTTCCCTGTGATTGCCAAGATGTCAAGGATTTTGAAAGTTTGAGTTAAATACAAAATGATTAAGTAAGGAAACCTTTATCACTTCATAGCTTTTGGACATCAACCTTTGCTGTCTGGTGTGGGGTGCTGAAATACAGGGTTTCTAAGAAGAGATCTCCACAGTCTGATCCTTCACACACTCTTTATGTAGAAACAGGGCAGGCTTTTGCTACAGACTGGTAGGAAAAATTTTCTATAAGTTCATTTTGTTAGCATAAGTTTTTTGGAACCAGTTGTTTTAGTAGTAGATGTAGTAGAGAACAGAGAAGGTAAATCAGGTTAGAAAAGACAGCTTTCAAACTCTGGCACCACTGGAAAGAAGTTGTCTAATTTTATCCCTACTTCCTCCACATTCCCTGGTTTTCTGTGGAGTGATGGTAATTCAGCTTCTTTAAAACTATCTGATTTGTACTGCTGTTGCTCTTGTCACTATAATGTAAATACTGTAACTGCTAAACTGTCTCAAACAGATTTTCAAATCCAAGTCAAAATTGAGGTTTAATCAAACCTGGCTGAAAAAAGAAGTATTTTATGACTAGAAAATGTATTTAATGGACGTCAGAGTTTGCAAAACTCTCTTTGTCCCTGGAAAAGACTGTTAAATTCTGAACTTCAGGGAAAGAGCAAGCTTGCTCTTATCTCAAGCACCATAACTGATGTGTATTAGCAGCGGAGTTCTGCTGCTAACAGTGGGGCAGTAGAAATGTCTGTCAATAAAGCATGTAAAATTGGAAAACAGGACAAAACAGAACAAACAAAAACAGAGGGAAAATTTGGAGTGCTTTAGGGGTGTATTAGTGGTACATGATAGTACTAATTTTTAACAACAAAACAAAAAAGGCTTGTCATTGCAGTACTTTTTTTCTGTTTTTAAGGTATGGTATTATACATGCTGGTGGCATAGGAAAATATCTCAGTGACTGGATCCTTGATGGGGAACCTCCATTTGACCTGATAGAATTAGATCCCAACCGCTATGGAAAGTGGACAACGACAGAGTTCACAGCAGCCAAAGCAAGAGAGTCTTACGGTTTTAATAACATTGGTAAGAAGGCATTTTTAAAAATAGGTTTATATCCTGAAAATGTGTTCCATCAAAGCCTACCCCTAGATTTCTCTGTTTGTACATGTGTTCTATCTTGGTGATGATCTTGATACGCCATGGGTTTTTATCTGAGCTTTTTTTCCCCCCTCTAGTTGGTTACCCTAAAGAAGAAAGATTTGCTGGGAGACCAACAGAGAGAACCAGTGGGCTGTATGATTTGCTGAAATCAAAATGTTCAATGGGCTTTCACGCAGGATGGGAGCAACCTCATTGGTTCTACAAACCTGGAGATGAGATTGGATACAAGTAAATGAAAGATTAATTTTTTATCTTTTCCCCCAAGATGAATTGTAATGATAGCAAGAGCTGGATGAGTTACATTTAATGAGAAACATACATTTACTACTAATTTCAGCTCAAGGTATCTCGTAGGTTGATCTTCCATTCTTGATTTTGCCATAGTTCAGAATCAGAATTTCATTCTGATCATGCAGACATTTCAAAATACACATCAAGGTATCCTGTAACTCTAATAGGTTTAGGGTACCAGGGAGGAGTCTAGCTCAAAAAATAGATAATAGAAGAATTTGTTCATTATGAATTTGTGTTTTTTCTTCCTTTCTTATACTGTGCTGCTGATCAAATAATGTTTTCATGAAAAAGCCCATTCCTCTCTGTATAATTCTTAGGAAAAGCAAAGACCATTCCTCCTTTCTTTTATTTTATTTTGTTTTTCCCTCTGTACCTGCCCACCTAGTTTCATGCTTGCACCAGGAAGCAAATGAATGTTTTTCACAGAGGTGCTGGAGTCCCAGTGTAAGTGAGGCTCATAAAGGCATAAAAAAACATACTGTGGTTCAGAAATAAAGCCTATGACACCTTCAACTCAAATAAATGATTCATCACAAATGCTGTAAATTTACACTTGACAGACTACTACTTCTTCTAACATCTGAACAGTTCATAGTTTATTGAAGAAAATGGTTGATAAAATCTCTCTCTCTGTCTTAAAGAACTTTAATAATTAAGCTATGTTAGACCAAGGAAAATATTGGGTAAGCTACCTACAATTGGTAAAGTCTGTCTCTTTTGAATGATTGTTAAACTGAAGAAACTGAAGACTACTTTCTGCTGAAAAGAGCACCAAAAAAATCCAAGTAGTGTTTTATGTGTGTAAATGCTCTGTTTCAGACCCAGTTTTCGGCGCACAAATTGGTTTGACCCTGTGGGTCGTGAGTATAAACAGGTTATGGAAAAAGTCGGTGTGATTGACCTGTCACCATTTGGCAAGTTTAAAGTAAAAGGCACAGATTCTGTTAAGCTGCTGGATCATCTATTTGCAAATGTTGTTCCAAAGGTAAATGGGACAGTGATAACTGTTTTAATGTAGGATTAGACAAGGGAGATCTGTTTCAGGCATGGAAAGTGAAGCACAATATTGCCATCTCTTTCAAATACCAAACACTCAGATCCTTTGGAGAGGCTGCTGTGTCAGCCGATGTATTTCACTCTGTTAAGAGCACAAACAGTGGAGTTACTACAATAACAACCATAACTAAATGTACATTTTGGCACAGATCATTGAATCAGAGAATGGTTGAGGTTGGAAAGGGACTTCTCTAGGTCATCTTGTTCAATGCCCTGTTCAAGCATGTCACCTGGAACTCATTGCCTAGAATTATGTTCATATGGCTTTTGCGTATCTCCAAGGACGATGACTCCACCATCTCTCTGGGTAACCTGTTCCTCCACTTACCTGCCTTTACAGTAAGATGTGCCCTTACATTCAGACAGAACCTCCTGTGTTTCAAATTTTTGTCTAAAGAAATCCAAGTGACTCTCACCTCAAATTGTTTTACAGCAGTAAATAACAGAACAGCTTGGCAACTGCCCGCCTTTGCCTGTGCTGCACCGTGGCAGCTTGCGGCAACAGAGTAGAACAATGGAAGGTACTCTTACCTGACCACGGCTGGATGATCTATTCTTCCTGGATGCCCAAGAGTTGTGTTGCTTCTTTGTTATTGCTGGTTTTTTTTTGGTTGGGTTTTTCCTAATATGACCTATGCCTGTTTTCCATCCCCTCACAGTGACTGTTTTCAGCTGGCTGCCTGGAGCAGGCAGGGTTGCAAGTATTCAGGATATTCAGCTTTCAGCTCATACCTGTTCACAAGTTTGGCTGCTCACAGATCCTCAGAATTTGATCTCGTTCTCAAAACTGGCATACTGTAACAAACTACTCCAAGTTTCTTATTCTTGGTCCTCAGTCCATAGTAGTGCTCCATGAGTCCTTTCATATTCCTGGTTGGCCAGCCATTCTCATGTACTGTCTTTGACTTCAGAGATAAACCTGCAGCAAGAAGGTTGTTTCTTTCTGGCATGCTACAGAGATGAGGTTTGCTCATTTCATGTCAGAATTTCATTATTTTTTTTGCTGTAGATGATGGGTTTCGCTGCTTCAGACACCAGAGGGAGGAAGTATAAGGAAATGGTAAACTGAGGCTGTAATTACAGGGTTAGATAACTTCTCAGAGGTCAGTGCCAACTGAATGGGAGTGCTGTACACAATAATGGTATCCTATAGGTTTAGCAGAAAGAAGAACCTGAATTGCCATGTAGTCTTTTTTTAATTTATTTTATTTATTAATTTTGTCATAGCAATACAAAAAAGTTTGTCTTCTTTCTAGATTGTGCTATAGGTAAGGTAACTGTGTCATCAGTGGGGTGGATATTTATGTGATAGAGGGAAAGCAAGATGAAATAGAATTATGAGAACACAGCAATTGCATTCTATGGAGTTTAATCAGTGTTATGAAGGGGGAAGCGAAAGATAGATGACAAACAGTTTATGAGTCCGCTTAAAAATCCAGCATTCACAGCAGCTGGTTATTTAATCCATCTGCTTTTTGGTACCATTCACGTTTGTCTGCATCATAAAATAATTCAGTGAAATTACTGAAGATAAATTTGTATCACAGCTAGGCTGACTGTGACTCGCATCAGATCCTGAAAATTCAACTATGTGCCCATAGTATGCCAGTGCCTACGTTAATGTAACAAGATTGTTAGTATTTGCAGTGTTTTTCCTTTTTCCCATTCATTGTCCAGAATCTGAGCACTGAATGAGTGATCAAAGAGGTCCTTAGGAAAGCAGAGTGAAGTAAGGAGAGAGACTGAAGTTCTACCTCTGGAACCAGATCAGCACAACATTATGGCACATTAATATTTATGTTTCTATGAATGATATCTGTATGAACATGTATATGTTTTGTGGTCACAATCAAGTAACTGTTACTTGAAATTCTGCCTCTAGAGAGGTGGATTAAAATATAGAGAGATACAGCTTCACAGTCAGCAACCACATAAAATATAAAAGCATTCATAAATTAGTGCCACAAAGCAGAAACCAACTCAGTATTTCTTTCTTTAAAATAAGGGGCAAAGTATATGCTATTCTTTTGAGATCTGAAAGCCTTGTTCACATGATGGAAAAGGAATATTTAGATGAATTACACACAGAGATTTTTTTGTTCTTAGATCAAACGTAGCCTGGGAACACCTTGTCTAGCACAATTAACAAATATTTATAAAGGTCTTGATTAATTTTAAAAATGTCAACATTTTCTGCAAAGAAAATTTGAAGTTTCCACTGTAATGCTTAAACGTGGCCTGTTGGGATCTGTCCACTCCTATTATGGCATAGCAGAACAAACATAAAACATTTGTTTGTTGAAGAGATATTTCTATTTCATAATGTTTAAGAATTCCAAAGTTTTATTTTGAATTGTAAATAATTGCAAGTTTTACTCTGTAGGTGGGTTCCACAAATATAAGCCATATGTTAACACCAAGAGGAAAAGTTTATGCTGAGCTAACAGTCTCTCAACTGCATCCTGGAGAATTTATGCTTGTAACTGGATCAGGATCAGAACTCCATGATCTGAGGTTAGTTTATTTTTGATAGAGTAAATACATAGTACTATACAGTCACATTAATATAGAAACCTTTATGCTATGTGCCAGATTCTTAATAATTGCTCAAAAACCTGTTGTTAAGTTCACAAGAATTCTACTTATTTATTGATTTTGGTTTTGTAGAAACTCAACTGTCTTGAAACCTGAAGTATAAGCAGTTGCATGTTGGCTTATTGCAGATGTAGAAAAAATGGAGAATTTACTGGTAGTTATGTAATACACTTTAATGGGGTAGTTCTTGTTTTGTTGTTGAACCTGTTCATGTTTGGCATGGTATGATGGAACACAGCATGATTGTTCCTTTCTGTGTTTTCTCTTACGCAAAGAAGTAAATTGGCTTTAAACATGAATGAACTCAGAGGCACTGACCTGGCCAATATAGATGGGTAGTGCAGTGTTCCTGATACTGTGATACTGGCTTCTGCTTTGGTCTCTGAGGTCACAATGTGAAACCACAGAAAGAAAGGAAGTAGAAACAGTTGCAGGATGACTTCATTAAAATGCTTTACATAAATGAGCATTGGAAATGACATTTCTATTGATACATACAAGAAATGAGAAAACCAATGTTTCTTATTGGAGATTGCTAGGAAATTTCAGTTACTGAAAATGAATCAGGTCATAAAAGGTTGAAGTTTGCAATCCCAAACACACAGTGAATAATGTACTGTTCCATAACAGTCTCATGAGAATCGGTAGGACCATTGGCATGTTCAGGAACAAAATGGCAGAACCAGATTTACTTCTACAGAATTTTACTTCTACAGAAGTTTACTTGTACAGTCCTGTTTGATGCTCCCCTGTGTCTGAGATGTTGTAACAGTGCTCTACAAAGCAGTACTTTGCAAGATTTTAAAATATACTTGTAAGCACTGTATTCAGTAAGGAACAAACTTGGTTGTACGTTTCTGTTAACACAGGAATTTATTTGGAGTTCTCTTTCATTCATCGTGTTTATTCCTTATTCTTTTTATTAACACATTTTCAATCCAAAGGCAAATCAGTGTTCAGTCCTATGAAATCACTTCCTTCTCTTGATTCTGTGATTTTCTTATTTTGAAAACAGTTCCACCCATTGAGATTCTGTCCTTTCCTGACTATCCCGCATGCCCAGAGAACACTGTTTACCATCAGTGATGCATTTGACTATCTAATATATCAAATACTTCCATTGGTTTTGAGAAGGTGTGGGACTGGGAGCTGCTGTGAGGATGAACACTAACAAAGAATTATTCCCTTTAAAATTTTATCTTAATCAGTTATTTTTCATTAAAAAGATTAATATCAATGTTGTGTTTTATGTGCAGATGGATAGAAGAGAAGGTAATGAGTGGTGGATATGAAGTTGAAATAGAAAACATCACAGATGAGATGGGAGTACTTGGTATAGCAGGTCCATATGCCCGACAGGTCCTCCAGAAGTTAACAAATGAGGATCTGAGTGATGGTTCATTTAAGTTTCTCCAGTCTAGACATCTGAAACTTTCTGATATTGCTGTTACTGCCATTCGAATATCATACACAGGTAAGGAATAGAGAAAATAACTCTTAAGGAAAGATACAATGACTGAAATAATAACTGCAACTATGTTGAAAACTGTATCTCATCATGTATTCGGAAGCAAAAGGTTCACTGCATTTCATGTATACATGTGTGAGGAAATACAGTACATTGATTTTCGAATGTAATGTGGTCAGGGTCTGTGCTGAGTTTTCCAAAACCTTTTTTCTCTAGGATACCCTATAGTGTAAATATTTATTTTACAGAACAAAAGGCCAGTTATGATAACCTCTGTGTTATTTGCTGCAAAACCAACGTCAAGAATTGGTTTTGGATTACTGCATACTAGTGTTTGTCAAGTGCCTTGAAAATGTAACACTATAGTGCTGAGTATTTGGGTTTTCTCAGTTACTTTTTATTTTTACATCTTTTTATGCCCATCTCTGCTGCATCAGACTGAATTCAGAGTATTCTGAAGCAGCTGAAATAATTGTAATTCAGATTTCTCTTTCTGTTGTACTAAATATGATACAATAATTTTCTGCTTATTTACACTTGGTTACATTTGCTGTTCAGTTGTCACATCATAATCTGTTTGCAAGGCCCTTAAGCTTCATGTCTCATTGTAACTTCATTAGATGACCTTTTATTATTGGTTATTCTGCTTTTCCACTCATATTTCAGTTAACATTAAATTAGAATAATAGTACCACTGTTTAAGATGTAGGACATAAGTCGTCTAGGGGTGCTTTCAGGGAATTGGTCTTGCTATATGATATCAGATTTGACTTTAGAATATGACCTTAGGACATTGACCCCCACCAAGGATAGGTGTATTTATCAGGATTGTTTCATTGATGACTTCATGAAAAAATTAGTCCTTTTTGTATAATAGGTGAATTGGGCTGGGAGCTCTATCATAGAAAAGAAGATTCTGTAGCTCTTTACAGTGCAATCATGGAAGCCGGCCAAAAAGAGGGAATCGACAACTTTGGAACATATGCTCTGAATGCCTTAAGGCTGGAAAAGGGTTTCCGAGCCTGGGGGGCAGAGGTCAGGAAATGCAACTTCTTTATTCTTATTTCTGTTTGTTATGACATTATGAATCGTTATGACTATACAGCTTTTAGTCAGATTTAACACATATGCTACTTATTCCAATTTCTCAATTTGGCATGAAAATAAAAATTACCTTGAACAGGAAAAGCTGCTACAATTCTGAACAGTGTATGCTCTAAATAAAAATAACTAGTATACTTCATTGCACTGCTGGCAAATAGACACTTCCTTTGATTCACTAATGTTTTCTCTCTTACACGTAACAAAATTATGAGGGTTTTGCTGAGCTCTAGTGTTTTGAAATCAAAGGTTTGGCTGATCAATCCCAAAAATGTTTTATTTCTGTAATAAATATGTCATGAGAGGCAAATTATTCTTACTTAAGAATGTATTTTTAACTTCTTCATTTCCTGTTAGCTTGTTTCTGATGTATTTTTTCACTCAGAGTATAATTTCTTCTTACTTGAAATTTTTCCTAATTCCTTTGGAAATGAAAGAACTCAAGAAGGTGAAATAGTAGCCATTTAGGGGTTCTTGTTTCTTTTTTCCTTCCCTGTGATGATTCTTTTAATTCTTGCTTCAAATGCTGCCTGAGAAGTCATTCCCCCTACACCTAATGGGAAGGTGGTGAATAAAATTGGCTTTGCTTTTCATTTTTTTCTCCAGCTACACACTGTCCTCTCTTGTCACAGCAGACATTCTGTTGTGTTGCAATTAATGTACATATCCCAGTTACTCAATCTGCTGCAGGTTCCATTCTGCTTTGGCAAAAAATCCTGTTTCTTACCTAAATGTGTTTACTTTTACTGCGTATTGAAACTTAGATGCATTATTGAACAATCTATATGTTAGGCATAATTATAGATAATTTTGTTGAAATTACATACTGGAAGCTTGCAGTGTATTCAAGAAAAAGTTGCACATGTGCAACATAAAAGACTTGGACAATGGAGCACATAGGGTGTGTAGCATGAATAAACCCCCCAACCCAAAGGCTGTGATGATCCATCATGTATGTAGGGTGAATTTGTGTATTTCAACAGATGAACTGTGACACTAATCCCTTGGAAGCGGGACTGGAATACTTTGTAAGACTAAACAAGGTATGTCTTAGTATATTTATAAGAACCAGAATTTTTTTTTCAGGTTTACCAGATGAAATTCTCTTATAGTCTAGTAGATACGGAAATTGCTTGTAATTCTCTTTTTCAGTTCAAATGAATCCCATACCAAATGTCTAAACTCTGTCAAATTGAGGACCTTTCCATGAAATCTGCTGAAGTATTTTCCTATGCAGCTCTAATGCCACCTGTTGCTAGCAGTTAGCCCATCAACAAAAAGCCTGCATAGTGGATGTGAAGTTTCTAATGTTAAAAATCAGGACGTAGATATTTCAAGTCAGGTACCCTAAATGAAGGGCTATTTCTGACTTTATCTCTTTACTTCTGTTTTTTGTCTGTAAAATAAAATACCAACATTTTGACATGAGTGACATCAAGAAGAAAGATGAATGTTTTTTAAACATTTCATCTTTACCATATGGAATGTGATACAGGGACAAACCCTGTTCTTATTTATGTTCTCTTTACACCTGAAATGGTAATAAATCAGATAATAAATGACCCTTGACATTTTTTGGCATGTTATGTGGAGGCACTGTAGAACTGATAGAAATAATCACAAAATGTAAATTACAGCTTCAGATAAACAACAGATCTTAAACTTTGGGTAGGCAAGAATTATGGAGGCATGTTAAACCTAAAAAAAAGAAAAAAAAGCTTTTATCCTGATGAAATATTTTTACTGACCATAACAGGGACAAACCCAGGAAGACGCTTTTCCTCTCCAACTGCTGAAGCCATCTATACATGTTTAAATTCTTTACCCTATGCAGGATCAAGACAAGGTGCTTTCAGGGATATCAGTAGCAGTCCCTTCATGTAGTAGAGTTACAGCTGTCTCCACTAGGTAGTATATTTGCCCTAATCAGAGTAAGTGACACATGTAAGGGAAATACAGTCTTACAGAAATACAGTCTTATATTGTATTTACTCACCAAGGACTTCTTTTGTCTTGAGAAAAACATTAGCAGGATTACAAGGGAATGCCATAAAAAATAATGCTACTATTATTAGTTTATCTTTGTATTTCATTTAATAAATCTGTTAATTTTCTACTTTTTTTTTTTTTAATTTTATGAGTATAAGCAGGGAAGTAGCCTTAAGCAGGGAAAGTTGCCCCTTGCCAAGATGCCCGTGCAGAACATTTGAAGGCACTAATGTGCATGAAGCACTTAATTATTGCTACACACACTTCTCTGCATGGTTGAAATGCAGGGTTGGAACAGCTTTCCGGAGCAGATACTTGCATTGTAGATGAACGGGCATAAAACGAATCTCCAACGTAGAAGCAGGATCTCAGCCTAAAGCATTTGCCAGTTTTGCTGAACTAATGTGAAAAAGGAAATAATCCATGTTTGTTTATTGACTCAAATGAGGGCAATTGTGACTCTATGTTGACACTGCAGAGGCACCTGAGCTAATTCAGATATTGGAAACAGTCTAAACAGTGTAGTATGAAGTGCAATGTGAGATTATTTACTCTACTTCTTGGCAATTTAAGGCTGTGAGTCGCAATTCCATCCCTCTAGTTTTGGTGTCCATTTGGCATGACATAGACTTCAGCATTCTTTACAGGCCCCCACAGCTGAAGAGAGGCAGAACACTCTATTACAACCTGTTCCTATTTTTAGCGTAACTTTCTTCACAAAAAGAGCTAACAAGATAAAACCTAAAAGCAACAGAAACTTAAATATTTCTTTTTGACATCTTGGTCTGTTTGATTCCTAACAAGGATTATTCCCCAACTTGGGAAAAAGTGCTGGTTTCTGTGCAAGTTGAAACCAAACTGCACTGTTCTGTTAATTGCTAGGGTGTCTCTTGCTGTGCAACAAGCAGCTAGAATAGTTCACAAAATACCCAAAAATATTTCAGCATAAGTGAATCTGGAGTTGCATGTCATGGAAAATGTAAACGGTTTCTAAACAAATTAAACTGAATGAACAATCAAATCCCAGTAAAGGTAACACAATCAAAAAGTATTTCAACTTCTACAGAAGAACATTCAGGTATCTGGGGAATAAACACGAAGGGATGTAAATTCCCAATAAAGTCCTATTATTTCTGTGTAATTGCATAGTTCAGTGTATGCATGATTTTCAGGTACATACAGACTAGAATTTTTTTGTGATGAGTAATAGGAAATAAATTAAGTTGACAAGTCTCTTTTTACCCACAGTCTATTAAATTACAGCATGCCAATAAGTACATTCTGTTTCCTCAGGATTTCTGTGCCAGATTTCATTTTATCAGTAAGAATGAAGAGGTGTTTTTTGTTCTAGGTGATTACCTCTAAACACTGCTCAATACTCCTTTTTTTGTCTAACATTTGTATTAGTTGCTTCTTTGCACAGATGAACAGGGTGATAAATGAATAAATCAAATTGGAAGGACAGTAACAGGACTAATTTCTAATTTAAAGTATACAATATTTTAATGAATTCACAATAAAATATGCTTGTTTATTGGATGGACTTCCCTCTCCTCCCCCCTCCCCCCGGTTATCTTTCTTTGGTTGCTCAATTATGTTTAGTAAGTTAGATAAATTGTTAGATAGCCTAATCCCCTGAATAAGCACTCTGCTACTAAGTAACTGATAAGAGTCCAAATGGTCTTTGTGTCAAGAAATTCACAGTGTCTTTAAAGAGGAAAAATTCTTTTTCTCCACGTTGCAGAATATTGTTTAAATTCTGCTGTACATTTGTGTTTTCTCAGATTCAAATTGTCAAAGATACAATTTTGGAAAGCTTTTTATTTTTCAAAATCCTGGCTTAAATTTAATAGATTTTTCATACATCGTCACATAAGAAGATAAGCAATCATCAGATTTTAATTGACTCTAGTCCTGTGTTCTGTGACAGAATGACCTACATTTGTGTTACCTTGCCATATGCGTAAAAATTTTGTGTGTGAAATTAGACCTCTCAGTCATGAGGATCCCGTTCCAGACTTTCTGGGCAGTCTATTCTAGTGATTGCTATCCTTATGTTAGAAAATGTTATCTTGCTACACTTTAAACTTATCACTGATTGTTATGTTCACTATGGACGTAGAAAAAAACCCAAACATTCCTTATGTCAGAAGATGGCTGTGTCTTCAAAACCTGCTGGCATGTGTTGGCTTGGTCTTCTGAAGTGGTTGATTATTTTTAGTTAATACAGTATTCTTAAAACAACCTATTTTAATCCTGAGCAAAATGGACCAGAAGTCCCTGTAAAACTTGAATTTAGAGTGAAAAACTTCCACGTTAATTTGAGCTGCTCACAGAAATGAACCTTTCAGAAAGGTTTTCCATACAAATCCAGTAGTCCCATCAGTCATCCAACTGCAGAAGTCCGTAGGTAACTGTTCGTAGCTTTGCGACTTATTTTGCTGTATCCAAGACTGCCATCTGCTGGTCATTCCCTCTGCAGCAGCAGCTCACTGTGATTTGGGAAGAGAGAAAGCGGCAGATGATGGAAACTCTTTGGGACTAACGCACTCTTCCAGATGGAGATCCGAGTGCTTAGCTAAGCTTTAGTGTTCGTTTCCAAAATGAGGAAATACTGTTTATCAGAGGTAGTGTTTATGAGGAGAGACTGAGGGAACTGGGTCTCTTTAGCTTGGAGGAGACTGAGGGGTGACCTCTTTCATGTTTATAAATATGTAAAGGGTGAGTGCCGAGAGGATGGAGTCAGACTCTTCTCGGTAATGCCCAATGACAGGACAAGGGGCAATGGGTGTACGTTGAGGCATAGGAAGTTCCATGAAAACATGAGGAAAAAATTTTCTCTGTGAGGGTGATGGAACACTGGAACAGGCTGTTCATGGGGGCTGTGGAGTCTCTCTCTGGAGATATTCAAAACCCTCCTGGAGGTGTTCCTGTGGGATCTGCTCTAGGTGATCCTGCTCTGGCAGGGGGGGTTGGACTGGATGATCTTTTGAGGTCCCTTCCAGCCCCTAACATTCTGTGATTCTGTGTCTATTTGTTGCAGCCCTGTTCATTTACTAGGGCAGGTTCTTTTTTCCAAGCTTCTTAACAGA
Organism: Indicator indicator; assembly: GCF_027791375.1. Lineage (NCBI taxonomy): Eukaryota > Metazoa > Chordata > Aves > Piciformes > Indicatoridae > Indicator > Indicator indicator. Next base: position 33,558,598 of record NC_072053.1, read on the forward strand.
TTTTACAATACACAAGAATATTTCACGTTTTCTTGGGTCTAATCTATCAACTTTGGCTTTGGTTTGTTTATTTGTTTCACCCTTTTCTTTTTTTCATACTCTTTTTCCCTGTCTGCTTATTCCTGTTTGTGTCTCCACACATGACCATTTAATTGCTTCAGCATTCATTATGAGTAGAAGTTACAGCAAGCTCAGCAGTTTCACACATATGAGTGAATGACAACATATGTTTATTGACTGTTGACCAAACCTCCAACATATCTATACATAAGTTGTTATCTCACAGAAAACTTAACAGTTTTGTGACTACCTGTTTCCCTCCAGGCCACTCTGCTAGAAGTGCCTCTCGGTTGTGTTAGTCCATCTCATTTTGTTCATTTTGTTATCATGGTCTAAGGTGATATGTCCTGATTCCACAAAGCAATATTTTTTTTTTTTTTAAGGGAAAAGGATTTATTTTTGTCATTTCACAGATGCAGTTTGGAAAAAGAATGCCACAAGTGCAGAGACCATGCCCTCCAAAATGGGGGCACTGGCTGAATTTTCAGCCTCGTCACAACCACCACCCAGCACTAGATGAAGAGAGAGCATGGTGAAAGTGTCAGAAAAGAAGGTGTACCTGTTGGGTCTAGGTGTCTGTAACATTGCAGCATATGTAGTAATTTGTATCATCATCCATGTGAAATGCTGGTGTTCTGTTCTGGTAGCACCCTATGCTTTTAAATACATGGAAGGAAGGAGCACAGACTTTACTGAAGAAGGGATAAAGAACTTGGGGAAAAGCAGAGATCTGAAAATGTGATGGAAATATATTAGAAATTTGAGATGGAGGAAGGGTACCTTTTTCCTCCCTCTCTCAATCCACGTTTGTTATCCCTATAGCATCTATTCAGTGTACCTTTCCATGTAAATCCCTTTCAAATTAAAATTTAGGAATAAATTTATATTATATGGCTGCTTCATATCACATCCAGAAGGTCATAAACCAGAGTATTTATTCCGTAAATTTATACAGACTATCAGACACACTGGAAAGAACCTGCAGAGTCTCTCTGTGTGTGTTTGTGTATGTTTGTATATTTTTGTATGTTTTGCAGAGTTTGAATTAATGGTTACCTCTTGGTTATTTTTCCAAGCCATGATTCTAAAAAGACAAGTGAATTCTTAGCCTTTAAGGAACATAAAATAACAACAATCCAATTAAATCCTCCAAATCCATCTCCAGTTAGCACAAAAAATACATTGTTTATTCCCCATGGCTAAAAGCCTGGCCCAGTTAAAATTAATTGGGTAAGTATTCATTTTTTTTGTCTCTAGCCAACAGGCAAGTAGTGATCCAGAGATACATAGATTCTAAAGCCTGCTATCTGCTTGCTGGAATGGTTTCCATATTTAAAAGGTAATTAAGAAATGGAAAACAAAGTTATTGTTGCTATCAACCTCAAGGTTCCAGTAATTAGTATATAATCAGGAGTTAACTGTCATCTATACAGTTAATCTGTAAGTGGCCCATTCAAGCAGTATACATCTGTTCCCAGGTCTTACTCAAGGTTCTGATTATGATTGCTGCATTAACCCTTATGGAATCTGTTTTTCCATTTCTAAATGATAAATTCATTCAGGTAAAAATCAACCAGAAATCCTGAGTTAAAAAAGCTCCACAACTCCAAACATGAAAACAATCAATGTTTTATAAGGTTTTAATCTCTATGCTTTATGCACGTGCAAGTATCTGAATACACCAGAAAACATGAGACATGCTTTTAGTGTAACTGTAGCAACACCCGTGCACAAAAGTCACCAATTACAATTCTTCTGTGAAGCTCAGTGGTGACTCAGCTGAGGAAAAGGTCATAGCAGAAGAATGCAGTCAGAAGCTGGTTCTGAGAGAGTCCTCTCTGTTGCCTCTCTTACTACTAAGAGACCTAAAGATGGGAATTTATATTCACAGTGCTGTTTTAGATGCCTTATTGCATCAACTGACACTTTTAAAAGATCAAAAGCTCTTCATCAGTTTAGTAATTTCTTTTGAGCCTGCGCACTGAGGTGTTATGAATCTGAACAAGAACCACAGAAATAAGAACACAGTAATTAACTGCATAATAATCTATTCCAAGAACAATATGCGTTGCTTTTGATTCTGACAGACCAATATTCTCTACAGACATTAAAGAACTTTACCAGAAATAGTATTTGTGATGTCTTCAACAGCATTTCCCTGCTTTGCTCTTAAACATTAATCAAATTAATATAATTCCTGCTTCAGACCTAAGACCAACTTTTAAATAGCTGTCACTGATAGTCATCTTTTCAGCAAAGGCTGGAAAGCTAGAGGACCTTCAAACAGCTGGTATATTTCTTGCCCATGAGGCAGGCTGGTGTGGATCTGGATTTGTATTCATTGAATACAAATATTTTTTTCTGTCTGATCTTTACCTTTAAGGAAAAAAGGAATAGGCGAATATTGTAAGCCACTGTTCCTAATATTTGCTGCACATTTCTTGGAAATAATTATATCCAGCTTTATTACTATTTTATCCTCAGTCCAAACTGTCAGCATCTTTGAAGGGGGTTTTCTCTTGGGTTTTGAGGCATTCTGTTCAGAACCACAACGCTTTTTTCCTCCCATAACTTCTTTTTCCAATTTATTTTCTTACCAGCCAGATAAGTAAGAAAGTTGTCTGAGATACACTTAAGACTTAGGAGATAGCAGTGTGAAACCAGTTGGGTTCACAGCTACTGGTGTGCTAAATAAGTTTCTATCTGTGAACCTGGCCATGGAATCAAGCTAGCTCAGTGGAATCAGCGCAGCATTAGCATATACAATAAATACTGTCTTATAGTACTCTTGAGGGTTCAGAGACTTAGTGATGGTTCTTCTTGTGCTTGTCACACATTTATATGGCTTGCTACTGGAAATACAAGAATATACTACCTTCCTAGCCAAGTTGAAGAAGATAACTCTAAATAATAGCAATGTTCTTTAACTAACATGCTGCAGTATCCCTCAAAATGGCATATATGGGAGGAAGAAAAACATTAAAACAAGAATATGGAGCAAACTGCTAGCTCTGGAGCCTGGCAGAGACACCAAATTGGAATAGTAACAAGTAGTAACTATGGCACCAAATAATGATGTATGCCCACAGAAGGGGGGGCCTGGACTTCAGGAACTTGGGTATTGGAATTCCAGTTTTTCAGTAGAAACTGAAATGATACACAGTTTTCATGCTCACAACTTTAACTGGGCAGTCTTTGTGACACATCTTACTACAACCATATTTCTACTACATTTGGAGTTATGGATATTAAAGGATTAAGATCTAGAAAAACTAATATACTGAATAAAGTTAATGAGATGTAATAAACCAGTATAAAAATACCAAGATACAGTATCTATCAAAGGTTTTATTTAATCTATATTTCATACAGAATACTTAAGTGATAGGAAAATAAATTAAGGTAAAGTTAAATGCTGGTATCTCTAAAATTTTTGCAGAACACAAATAACCATATATCATCATTATTGTCTATTTTTGTCAGCCAGCAGACTTTACAGGAAAGCAGGCATTAATGCAGATTAAAGAAAAGGGGCTCAAACGACGACTGGTATACCTCATCCTGGAAACAGACGACATTGATCCGGAAGGAAATGAAAGTGTGTGGCACAATGGCAAGGCAAGGACTATAGATCACATTAAAAGAAACTATTGGTAATGTTCTGTGAAGAGTATCTAACTTTGTGCTTCAAATGTGAAAGTGTTACTGTTCTTTCACTGGCACGGAACAATTTGATGTTACGGTAAACACTTCACAGGAACCAAAGACTAACTAAATATCTGCAAAGAAAATGTGGCATGGCCATCAAACCACAGAAACTAGTGTTGGAACAGACTCAAGTATTGCCATCTCGTCTTTTCTTCTGCAAGTTCACCATTGTCTTAACAAACTTTTGGTATTCACTTAAAAGAAAAAAAACAACAGAAAGTTTGGGCCTCCACACTTCAGCTCAGGTTACGTGTTGAAACATTCACTAGCAGTTAAATTATTGTATGTAACAAAGCTATGCATGTATGTAGTGTGTGTTCTGGTGAAAATTTCATTGAACACAATAGGAGTAGTCTTCTTTCAAGGACCAAAATTTCCCAGCTTAGGGTGACATCACCCAGGGCAGAAAAAGATTATGGACTGCATGACACACTTGAAACTTGCTTGATGACTGAAGTGTGCAAACCAAAAGAAGTATATGAGATGTTCAGTTGTTTGGATTGTTGCTTTTTTATCATTATTTATTTAAGAAAATGTCATTGCGTCTTGAAAATAAAGATAAATGCTTGTGATTTTTTTCAGGTTATTGGCAACACCACATCTGGAAGTTTCAGTTACAGTGCTCAGCAGAGTCTGGCTTTCGCATATGTTCCCACAGAACTCAGCAAAGTTGGACAGAAATTGGAAGTTGAACTTTTAGGAAAAAATTATCCAGCAACTGTTATACAAGAGCCACTGGTGCTGACTGAACCAACAAGAACACGCCTTCACAGGAAGGGTGAAAATCCCAAAATGTGAACACAGATGAGCCTACTGCAAGTTGCACAAGAGGAAATAGTATCATTAGTATGCATGAAATTAAAATAATCAGACTACTCAGATTTGTTGTTTAGTAAACATAACGTGCTCATTACCAGTGAGAAATTCAGTGGTGTTACCCTCTTGCTTCCTTGTACGGGCTGCTCACGTTAGAGATCTGGGCAGAGTTCATGAACCCTTTCTCAGTAGCACTTACGCGTAGAAAGTGGCAGGGGATAATCAGATCTTTGACTCGTGTTCCCACATTGGCTGGCATATCTGAATTAACACAAAGAAGAAAGTTGCTCTTGGTATGAGCCAACAGCAAATTCTTCGTCCTCTTCAACACAGTTCCTCGTTTCCCTGCCTTCAGGGTAAATTAGCTTGTTCTGGCTCCTTAAAACAGGACATTACAAACTTATCATTAAAATAACTTTACTGTTCTGCACATGAATGCTTCCCGAGGAATTGAAATACATCCCAGCAACCATTACAAAAAATAAAGGCAATATTAAAAGCAAACTGAACTGTTAGCATTTTTTCTGAATGTGTCAGCATGGCAGAAATTCTCACAGAAGATCAAAAACTAAGTCTTCTTAATGAAACAGTTATAGGCAGCTCATTCTTCATTATTTTATATGAATGAGCTGGTAGATTAAATGTAATACTCCACAACACACAGCATGTTATTGTTCAATTTCTGGACAGTACTTAGAAGTACTGTATCATGGATCTACCATTCTAAATATGAAGTGCTAGACTGACAGAGAAATTTTGTTCTTCCTTTTCCTGTTAATTATAGTAAGAGCCATATGTTGTTACACAAAAATATTAAGAATGACAGAATATAATCAAATGCACAGCAGAGGAGCTTTGTTTAGTGTTATATATTCAATAAACCAAATAAGCAGGATCAGGATAATGCATATGATTGGAACATACTAAATTATTAAAACACTTTTCCAAACTGCATGATATGCTCAACAAATCTTTTTAGTAGCAACATCACAATTTCCAGCTTACAAAGAGTAACACTCCCTTCTAGGCCACTGACAAAAAAAATTCCAAAGTGCATATGAATAATGTTTAAAGTGTACTTTCTCCAAAGGAGCTGGAGCCTCTAAATCTTCAGCAAAGAATCACAGAATCACAGAATGTTAGGGGCTGGAAAGGACCTCCAAAAATCTAGTCCAAACCCCCTGCCAGAGCAGGATCTCCTATACCAAATCACACAGGAACATATCCAGGTGGGTCTTGACTGTTTCCAGAGAGAGAGACTCCAGAACCCTCCTGGGCAGCCTGTTCCAGTGGTCTATCACCCTCACAGAACATTTTTCTTCATGTTTCCATGGAACTTCTATGCCTCAACTTCCACCCATTGCCCCTTGTCCTATCATTGGGCATTACCGAGAAGAGTCTGACTCCATCCTCTCAGCACTCAGCTTTTACATATTTATAAACATTAATGAGGTCACCCCTTAGTCTCCTCCAAGCTAAACAGACCCAGCTCCCTCAGTCTCTCCTTGTAAGGAAGATGCCTCTCTCCCTTAATCATTTTTGTGGCTTTGTGCTGGACTTCTTAAACTGAAGGGCCCAGAACTGGAAACAATATTCCAGATGTGGCCTCACCAGGGCAGAGTAGAGGGCAAGGAGAACCTCTCTCGACCTACTGACCACACCCTTTCCAATACAGCCCAGAATGGCATTGGCTGCCTTGGCCACAAGAGCACATTGCTGGCTCATGGTTGACTTTCCATCCGTCAGGACCCCCAGATCCTTTTCCCCTTCACTGCTCTCCAGCAGGTCAGCACCCAACTTATACTAATACCTGGGGTTGTTCTTTCCCAGGTGCAAGACTCTACACTTGCCCTTGTTGAACTTCATTAAATTTTGCCCTGCCCAAGTCTGCACCCTAAGTCTCTCTAAGAAGCAGAAGTATAAATAGAATATACCAAAACAAACACAATTTGAATAATGAACACTTAACTCATGTTAAAGTAAGCTGACACTACATTGTGCTGTTCTGAATATTTAGAAAGCAGATCAAAATAAAATAGATTGTGGCAGGTTTGCATGTAGTTCCATCTTGAGTGAAAAAATGCATTCAGAAATTATTCCCCTTTATGCTGTTGTAAGTAATTAGTTCTACTTATGGTGAACCAATCAGAGATTTTACTTTTTCTAAACGTGACATCATTTGTAACAAGCTGTGTAGCCGCTATGTTTCTGCTCAAGGAAATCTGCTTTAGGAAATCTAAAGTACAATACAATGCTGTATGTTTTTATTTAGACTATGAAGGAGAAAATTGATTCCTAGGAACATAGTTTTGAATTTCAGTATTTCCCAAGAACATGTGGTTTCACTAGACACCACATCCTGGAGTGTACAGTTGGTAGCCTGAAACAGGGTCTCACATATACTTTTCTAATAAGCTTTGCTATGCCAAATCTCTGGTTCAATGATGCCTTCCACGTCCCAGTCTGAAAGCTAGGATCATGTTTGTAACTTCTTTTCCAGCTTGGAAGAAACCCACTATTCATTAACATATCAGCCAGATCAACTTGCCTGTGCAGAAGGGGCAGGCTTTCTGCAGCCTGAGTAAAAGGTAACAAATCACAGATGTAACTGCTCCACTCCGGTGAACTTAGAAACTTCATCCTCCATGAGCTTGTACCACATTTCTGTCTGTAACCTCCCAATACCTGATTTATCCATGTAGCTCAGGCAGACAGCTACCTGTCTCATTTTGCAGCATAGCAGTATACAGATGCAGACACTGATCTCCTTATGTTGTCATCTAAAGCTTACAAAGACTCAGCCCTGGCCAGTTAGTTTTAGTTTGCTTTGAAGACTTAGGGTGGCAGACAAAAGATGTCTCACGCTGTTTCTGGGACAAGGCAATGCAAAGTAAATTTTCTTTCCTGCAACCAGCTTCAAAGACCAACTCCCTGTTCATCACTGAGCACAAATAAGACAAATGCAGTATCTGAGAGCTTGTTGCACTCTGTTACCTCTTCAGAATGGCTGTACTTTCTGTTTAACTGCATTCAGGAGCATGGCTGAGTATTATAAATGCTATAGCTATGACAGTTACATGCCTGATAGGGCTTCCTCGTTGACCTAGCTTCTTTTTATACTGCTCTGTTATACAAGTCAGCTTACTGAGTATTCATTAGATAACTGAACATTGCAGCATTTTGGACAGCACAGATATACTAGTCTGTAAGGGGATGAAGCATTACAAACTAAGCCCACATAGAGATTAACAAACATATAAATAAATAAATAAAACAACCCAAACCAAAAACCCAGATGAGGAAATGAGAAGGGGGACATTCAACAGCTTTTGTAGCTTCCTGTTACTGCTTTTTATTACAGGTAGTAATACGGTGTTGCATAACCTTGTGGTGTCAAGATAGAGCAAGAGGAAGTGAATGAGAGCAAGAATATTTCAGTAGTGCATCCATATTTTGAAAGGGCTTCTAACCAACCAAATAGAAATTTCAGGGAAGAAAACTGGCAGGGACATATTTTAAGTCTGTTGCAAGTCCACTAGCTAACAGAGGAGACACCTCTGTAATGAAGTGGAAAAATGTCAGCGTGTGGAAAGGTCAGGACATCAAAAAGCAGTTTTCTTGAAATTGTTTCTTTGTTTGTCATTTTCCCTTTGGTCGTCTTCTGTTTCCAGAGAATTTTGTTATACAAGAGTAGACATTACTCTTCCCATTTGAATTTTTGTTCCAAGTTTGCGTGTTCTATGACAAGAAGTGCCAAGTTTGTGGTTTGTCTGGAACAATAAATCAACACGGATACCAAAATCTTGTGTGTCACTCTAATGAATTCATTAATCACTGACCCAAATTGAGAAAAGGCAGACTGAAACATAAGGGACTGAACACAGACCATTTCCAGGATTTATTTTTTTTATTCAAGAGAATGATGGCTTTGATATAAACAGTACTTTCTAATTGGGATTTCAAACTCCTTAATTAGTAATAAAAAACAAATAAAGAAGAGAAGGCTCTGAGCAGACCTTATTGTGGCCTTCCAGTATTTAAGGGGGCCTACAGAAAGCTAGGGTGGGATGTTTTAGGATGTCAGGTAGTGAGAGGACTAGGGGGAATGGAGCAAAACTCGAAGTGGGTAGATTCAGATTGGATGTTAGGAAAAAGTTCTTCACCATGAGGGTGATAGGACACTAGACCAGGTTGCCCAGGAAGGTGGTGAAGGCCCCATCCCTGGAGGTATTTAAGGCGAGGTTGGATGGGTCTCTGAGCAACCTGATCTAGTGTGAGGTGTCCCTGCCCATGGCAGGAGAGTTGGAACTGGATGATCTTTGAGGTTCCTTCTAATCCTGACAATTCTGTGATTCTGTGAAAACAAACAAACAAAAAAGCAAACAAACAAACAAATAAATGCTGATAAAATGACAGGCAGCAACATCCAGGTTGTGACTGTGCAGTATCTTCTGCATTTGTTTCAGATGGTTCAAACTAACATTTTAGCTCTTGCAGGTCAGGCAACCAGATCACCCACTTCTGGTGGAGCATGATAACCAGCAAATAAATCTCAACAAGGGAATACGAGTTCCACTGTAATGGAACACCATGATATCTTTGGAAACATGCCAGATTAATAGCTATTATGAATTTTACTGCAAGATTTGTATCCAACATTTCTGATTTCGCCAGCACTGTGTAGATTTTTGAAGCCATTATTTTGCAGGAACAAGAGTGCTTTCCATGGGAATATACTAACATTTGAATGGAACTTTAGCTACAATAAGAACATGGAAGAAGTTAGTAAAATAATCAGTTCAGTGAGACAGCTGTGACAGGTGACAGGATCTGAGCTAAAAACAAGATAAAGTGGAAATTACGGCCGTTTGAACAGTATGAATCACATCCCAAGAAGATACAACTCATGGTCACATACCAGATTGTCACCATTCCTGTAAGTTACTTCAGGGAAAACTGACATTAGGACAGCATTGTGGTTTCTTGTTCCAAAACTAGCTGGTAATGTACAAAAGCAATGTTGCAGCCTCCCTTCACAGTATTAACCATGTTGGAAAAGACCTTCAAGATCATGTAGTCCAACCTATCACCCAACACCACCTAATCAGCTATACCATGGCACTAAATGCCTCATCCAGTCTTTTCTTAAACACCTCCAGGGTCGCCGACCTCACCACGTCCCTGGGCAGCCCATTCCAATGGCAAATTACTCTTTCTGTGAAGAATTTCTTCCTGACATCCAGCCTAAACCTCCCTTGGTGCAGCTTGGGACTGTGTCCTCTCATTCTGTCACTGCTTGCCTGGGAGAAGAGACCAACACCCACATGGCTACAACCTCTCTTCATGTAGTTGTAGACAGCAATAAGGTCTCCCCTGAGCCTCCTCTTCTCCAGGCTGAACAACCCCAGCTCCCTCAGCCTCTCCTCATGGGGCTTGTGCTCCAGACCCCTCATCAGCTTTGTTGCCCTTCGTTGGACACCTTTGAGCAACTCAACATCTTTCTTGAACTGAGGGGCCCAGAACTGGACACAGTACTCAAGGTGTGGCCTAACCAGTCCTGAGTACAGAGGCAGAATGACTTCCCTGCTCCTGCTGGCCACACTATTCCTGATGCAGGCCAGGATGCCATTTGCCTTTTTGGCCACCTGGGCACACTTCACGCATAGGAGCAGGAACTATCTTTCTACAGAGCATTGTCAATCAAAAAGAAAGTTGACAGGGGTCTGGCATACTCAGTATTTGAGTTTCTTACCAAGAAATACAGTTTTTAATGTGGATTCTTCATTCCCCTATTATGAAATGGCTATATAAGTTTAGGAATGCAAAGATTCACAGGTTGTATCAGGTTGAAAGGGACCCTCAAAGGTCATCTTGTTCAACCCCCTTGCAGTGAGCAGGGCCACCTCCATCTAGATCTGGTTGCCCAGGGCCACATCAAGTCTGATCTTGAATGTCTCCAGGGATGGGACCTCCATCACATTTCTGGGCATGGGACCTCCATCACATTTCTGGGCACTCTGTGCCAGTATTTTTCCAGACTCATTGTAAAGAACTTCCTCCTTATGCCTACCCTGCTCCAGTTTGAAACCATTGCCCCTCATCCTATCGTTACAAGCCCTTCTAAACAGTCCTTCCCCAGCCTTCCTGTAGGTACCATTCCAGCTAAATGTGAAACACGTGGTTGGTTGATCTTTAATTGGACACTGACATTTGTATGCATTCCATGGATGAACAAACTTGATCAGTGTTAACAGCTATTTCTCTTCTTTTGTGATCTTAGATTTGGCATCATGATTATAACTAAGGCAGTGGTCATTTACAGTATTGCTTTAGAATATTACATGTTTTGAAGAAACAGCCCTGTTGACATAGCTGTTATTTTTGCTTCTTGGTTGCTTCACTTCCTTCCTACAGAGTAACAGTCACAAATACCAGCTTACAGCCAAACCTAGATTAAGACTTCTCATCCATATGGACAAAACTAGGAGGAAAAAAAAAAACAGAGTCGCTTCTGATTTTGCAGAAGAGGCAGACAGGAGAGGGAGTGAGAGCAGCAGGTAACAATGGCAAGGAAAGAGGCCATGCAGTTTCTCCTGCAGAAATAACTGCCATCACACACTGCTCAGCTGCACCTTCAGTAACTGTGGCAACTCATTTTTCTCAGGCTGTAGCACCTGTTGGCAAGCAGCAAGCAGTTGCCCCACTTTGCTTATGCACAGAATAAAGGGTGGCAGTGAGCTACTGTGGTCTCGTGTATGGAGACAGAAGTAACAATCCAGTTATTTGTAGGAGAATGCAGTCTCCTCTACTCAAACTGTTGTATTGGCCTCCATGGAAACACAGCTGGCTCGAACACAAGCTTGCAGAAGTTTCCTAGTTCCCCTGGGAAAGGCTCCCTGGTTCAAAACAGGTGTTCAGTGTAGGAATTAAAGACAATGCTAGAAGGGATCTCCAGCTAACACTGGCAACAACGTTACATTTTCTTTCCTAAACTCTTTCCAAAACTCACTGGCCCAAAACTAAACCGCTTTCACCCCTCCATGGCCGCTACACAAGCGCTGACAGAGCAGCTGCTTCAGGATGCGGAGGTAGCGACCTCTCCCCGCCCCACCAGGCGGCGCCGACAACGGACGCGCCCCACCGCCGCCAGCGCCCCGCCGTTCAACCGGGCCCGCCCGGCCTGCGGAGCAGGGCGGTGCCACTGCCTGTCCGCTGGGCGGGCCGCGCGGTGCAGTTCCTGGTGGCGGGGATGGCGTCGCGGGCGGGGGCTCCGCCGCTCCTCTGCCTGCTTCTCTGCTTCTGGCGGCTGGCGGCGGCGCGGCCGCCCGCCCCGCACCTGGTGTTGGTACTGGCCGACGACTTGGGCTGGGGCGACGTGGGTTGGCACGGCTCGGTCATCCGCACGCCGCGTCTGGACGCGCTGGGGGCAGGCGGCGTGCGGCTGGAGCGGTACTACACCCAGCCGCTCTGCACCCCCTCCCGCAGCCAGCTCCTCAGCGGCCGCTACCAGGTAGGGCGCGGGTCGAAGCGCAGTCCCGGGCTTGTGGCCCCAGCGCGGCGAGTTCTGTGGGAGAGCCCCCGCGGTTTATCTCTGCATCCCGCCGTCCACGTCCCCTTTCTGCCTTCCTCCACGGCGTGTTAGCAGGTAGCTGCTGGCGGGCTTCCCTTCTGCTTGTTCTTAGCAACGCTCCGTGTCGTTTGTAATTCGGCCTGTTGTAAAGATGCACTTGCAAGAAGGCTACCGTATGAAGAACAGCTGCTTCTATATGCAAGCTTGCTTCACTTCGGTTTGCTAGCTCGGGAATACACGTGGGCTTAGTACGAGCTGTTCTGTTTCAGAAAAGTTGAGGTGCACTCTGTGCTTCAGTTGGATTAACATGCGTGGCGGCATGTAAAAAAATATGTCTGACCTAGGCATTTACTGTTACGTACACCTGAACTGAACAGGCACACAGTCGAGGTGAATGGATGGGCACCAGGTCTTCAGGTCTCGGAGCATCTTTTCAAATGCAGTGTTTAAATGCATCCTAACACCTACATTCTCCTTCATATGATGTCATAGGTGTAGATGTTTATGCATGCCTTGATGGAATGCTCACAAACTGATTGTTATTCTGGGTGTGCAGTAGTTTGGTGGTTTTTTCAGTTGCACAGGTATAAGAATTGGACTTTATCGCATTGCTGTACTTCTCCTTCCCCTTCTTACTGCTGTATTTAAAAACAGCAACAAAAACAAAATCAAAGCAAAACTCTCCCACCCAAACAGGTGGGGAGGTGTGAGAAGGATACAGCAGAGACAAAAGAGTTAAAACCTCCCCTCCCTCAAAAAGAAGTCCTGCACATACATGTTAACCATAGTGATTTGTCAAGGAAACTGGCTATGAAGATAAATGTCATTGTCTATTAGTGGGTATTATCTCTTATTGCAGAAAGATTGTTAAGGTGATACTCTTTGCAAGCAACACTGGTTCCATTCCTGGAAACAATAAAAATTAATAGGAAGATGTTACCAACTTTACCAACTTTTTGAATTATTTTATTAAATAAACCAAGAAGCTCAATATGAGCTGCCAATGTACACTTGCAGCCAAGAAAGCCAACCATATCCTGGGCTACATCAAGAGAGGCTTGGCCAGCAGGTCGAGGGAGGTGATACTCCCCTTCTACACTGCTCTCATGAGATGCCACTTGTCCAGTCTGGAGCCCCTATTACAGGAAAGATACAGATGTGCTGCATCATGTCCAGAGAAGGGCCATGGGGATGATCAGAGGGCTGGAGCACCTCTGCTGTGAGGACAGGCTGCAAGAGTTGGGGTTATTCAATTTGGAGAAGAGAAGGCTCTAAGGAGACCTTATTGTGGCCTTCCAGTATCTGAAGGGGGCCTACAAGAAAGCTGGTGAGGGACTTTTTAGGGTGTTGGTAATGATAGGACCAGAGGGAATGGATCTGAGCTAGAGGAGGGTAGATTTAGACTAGATGTTAGGAAAAAGTTCTTCACCATAAGAGTGGTGAGACACTGGAATGGATTGCCCAGGGAAGTAGTGGAAGCTTCATCCCTGGACGTTTTTAAGGCCGGACTGCATGTGGCTCTGGGTGACCTGATCTAGTGTGAGGTGTCCCTGCCCATGGCAGGGGGGTTGGAACTAAATGATCCTTGAGGTCCCTTCCATCCCTGACAATTTGATGATTCTATGAATTCTTTGCTGGGGCCTTTTCTAAAACACAGAACTTAAGTAAGAAATGGCTTAGGGTTAGCTAGGTATTGCTGCATCTAATCTTAAAAGTCGAAGTTGGATATCCTCATAGTTTAGTCCAGATTTAAATATCTAACTTGATAATTTAATCATCTTTCTGCAGACCTTTTTACATGTGAGTAAAATAATACTAGAAGATTGAACTAATTTTTAAAATACATTTGGGGAGACTTCCAGTGCAGGAAATAATTATGTAGTAAATATGTGGGATTTTGTTTTGTTTAGCTTCTGTCATTCACTACATTAATAAGATTTTTTTTTTATACTGCCTATAGAAAAAGAGAAAAAATTATGTTTTTTCCAGCCCCGGTTTCAAAGACAATAACTAGTAGACTCTTTGTAAGAGTGTACATACATAATTGCTTAAGATCAGGGCTTCTTTGGTTTAAAGGTAATTTCAACGTGTTGCTCAAGGGATACTTTAAAAACTAGTTGTGGAGCTTGCTACACTGGAACGCTTAGTGGAGTTGCAAAATCTGGTGTCTTGTGATCTTAGGGGTCTTGAAGGTTTTGTGCTTTGACAGAGGCAGATTACTGGAAATATTTAGTACATAACCAAGTTATTTATATTTGTATGTATAGCCTTGGTCTAGGTTTAGGGTAGTGCTGTTTTTTTTTTTTTTTTTTAAAGATAACAGAAGTCAGCTTACAGTACACAGTGACTGAGGAGATTCTTTGCGACAAGCAAAATGTACCACTTGGAGTATCATTGTCAGTCATAGTTCTGTAAAGAGATACAGATTTCACTGCTTGTTAAGATCAGAAACTTACGTGGGACTATGAAAGGTCAGATCTAGACCATGTCTAAATCTTGTGTCATCCCCAGTATCCAAAAGTTTTTTCTTTCTGTGGTGCTTACCCTCACTGTAACTATGTAAATAAATATATAAATGTGTGTATATAATGTCCATTTAGAAAAGTAATTAAAAATTAACTATCTTTCATCATCCTTTCTTCTGGTGATTCTTCAGGCAAAAGCTTGGTATCTTCATCTGCCATGCACCTTTTTGCCCATCTCTATCCCATTTAAAATCTCATTCTCCATGTTGAGATACTGTCTCTAGCCTTCACATAGTGCTAATTGTTACCTGTTAAAAGTTTTAGATGAGGACACAAAAGGCTTTGTTGTGTTTTATTGCACTTGCTTTGGCTGTACAGATCTTGTTAAACCCTGCAGTGCTATTTCTTTGTCTTTCTCCATGCTACGTCAGCCCTTTACCTGCAGGTTCCTTGTCATCCTTGGTGCTACACTGGTAGAAAAGAGGAATCCCTAAAACTAATGTGAGCCTCCATTGTAGCTGTTTCTTTCTCCACCTGCTTGTTAAGTACCCTATGGGAACACCCTGCTTCATTGTAACTAATCCTTTCCTCTGCTAGATCCATACAGGTTTACAACACCAGATCATTTGGCCATGCCAGCCCAGCTGTGTGCCACTGGATGAGAAACTCCTCCCAGAGCTACTTCAAGAGGCAGGATATGTTACTCACATGGTGGGGAAGTGGCACTTAGGGATGTACAGAAAAGAATGCCTTCCAACCCGCCGAGGATTTGATACTTACTTTGGTAATGGTCAGATTTAACATGGGCAATAAATGCAGTATTAAAATTTGTGAGAAACTGACTCATTTGTCTAAGAACAGCAGATTTACTATTGGTGTGTAAGTAAATCAGTGCCTAAGCATGCATATTTCTAAAGTATAACTGCTTAAACTAAGTGCCTTAGATGCATTACCTAGTCTTACAACATATTGAAGAAAATGCCATAATTACTGAGTGGCTCCAAGTAAGTTATTTCTTATCATGTGCAATTAATTTGAATTAGAAAATTTACAGTGTAGTAATTGGTTTGTTTTGATAAGTGTCTTTATTCTGAGCATTTTGTGTTAGATCAGAGAGCAGACATGACTTACTCTTCAAATAATTACACTTCTGAAAGCTGATAAAAATAGACATCATACCATGCTGTATTCATGCTTTGTGAATAGACTATCATTGGTTTTCCAGAGTTGCTGTAAAACAGTATCCAAAAGGTCTGTCTGCAGGAACTCCTAAGTTATGAAGCCAAACAATCAGACTTAAAAATTAATGCCAGAATTAACTTGTGCAAGTGTGAGTGCAATACCTACAAAGCACCTTGTAGGAACACATTGTTTATTCCTTCTCTTGCGAAGGGTCCTACCTCCATATCGATTGGGCCTCTATTAGTTTTGCACAAGTGTCACAGATGTTACGTGAATCAGGCTGTCTGCA